>NC_059376.1:34236792-34860542 GCF_019703515.2 Myxocyprinus asiaticus | reverse complement strand
CACCAAAACAGAGCATTTCTGACAGGGGGTAAGAATGAGGGTCATGTTTTACAAACATGTGACTGTTTTTGGTGCACAAAAAAAGCATGTCATAACCCCTTTAACATTTTATTTGCATCTCAACATAGACTGCACATTAACAAATGGAGCCAGATGCATTTATTATTCTGCATATTGAACATGTCTGTACTTGTTCAAAGGCTACTTTTATCAGCATACAAGATTCCATTTGAGCAATTTACACACTGTTGCAACAAAAAGAGAAATAGAGAGAAATGAGGAACCAAAGTGAGCTCTGACCCCTTTCACTGTGTCTCTCTGTGTAATGTAAAGAGGAACACAGAGGAAAGAGAAGAGAGAGAAACAGTAGAGAAAAACACTCATGGCCACCTGTTCTTTTAAAGCTAAAGTTTAAGAACTGGTGGGGCTCAACCCAAAACATGACACACACAAAATTAGAGTGCAACTTTAATAAGATTATTGAAAAAAAATTTAGACAAATAGCACTGCAGCACAGCTTGTTACATGAAAAGCTCAATGCGTACTCATTAAAAATCTCTGTTACTGGGGTTGTTATGGTTACAGAGGAAGCCCTCTGTGATGTCTTAAGTGGTGTCTTCCTGCTGGTCACCGCTCACACTGACAAGAGGGACTGAGAGCCCTTGTTAGCCTTAGAGTGACACTATGGCTCTGCCGTGACCCGGAGACTAAGGAACAGGGGATTAGCAAGATACTGAGTTTAGAGAAAAGTATGAGAGAGAAGAGACCAGACAGCACATGTCTTATGTCATAGCTAAATGGCCACCAGCTCTTTTCATTTTTGGCATTTTGCAGATATGTAAATGCCGATCTGGTGTGATGTGCGTCTGTATTAGTCTATAAATATTCTGACCCGCATATGTAGTGTTCATAAGCCTTGTATTAATTATGGAACTCTGGGATATTGTTTAGACAAAAGGTTTTATTTTATGAGAGGGAAAAACTTTAGGTTTAAGAGTAAAACCACCGATATCCACAAATCTTGGTCTTACCATGGTCTTATTTTAACCTCTCAACTCCTAATGGACACAGTAATACTTTACATAAAGGTTGTATTCGTCAACAATAGTTAACGCAATTAGATAACATGGACTAACAATAAACAGTACTCATTAATTAATCATGTTTAAGGTTGATTTCTACGTACACAAATACAGTTTTTATTTTAAAAGTTGTTTATGTTAACATTAGTTAATGCATTATGAACTAACATGAACTAACAATGGACAATAGAAGTTTGATAAATTAACATTAAGATTAATAAATGCTATTAATAGTTGTTGTATATTGTTAGGTTATGATATCTAATGCATTTACTAAAGTTAATGAATAGGACCTTATTATAAAGTGTTACCGGACAAGCAAACAAACACTCATACAAGACCAAAGTGAGAAAAGCCTTCTGTTTTCTAGACAACCACAAGATATGATAAGAGCACATTGATTTATGGATGAGAAACTAGAATTGTTGATAAAGCTAGAAAGAGGTATGACATGTACAGTATACTTTTTTCTAAAGCAACTTTCAGTGCATTGAAAATATAAATTTTCTCAGTATGTGTTCCCTGGAATTGAACCCTTGACTTTGGCATTGCACCATGCTCTATCATTTAACCTACAGGAACACAGCACAAAAGGGAAAGCGACAAACAGGAGAGATTGCCAGGAAATCCTGCAGAGTTCAGGTAAATCATCTGCCTTTACTGTAATTCAGTTTTGTTGATGCAAGTCAAAGCTCAAACTAATCTTCAGTTTCACAGTGAAATTCAGAGATTCAGCACTATGGACAGCTCACAGTAGAAAAGACTAGGATGTATGGTATTTTTATAGCTTTTATAGAGTTTTATTCTCAATCAGTTTGGTTCCTGACATAAAACCCAGTGACTTTCATTGCTCTAAATTAGACATGAGAAGTGCCTGACATCAACACACTTGACTACTCCTGACTAAGGAACCTCCTGTCTGTTAAATCCTAGACATAAATACTGTACACCGATCCTTAGAGCTGCAACTAACACTGCTCTCTCTCTGTCTCTGTCTGTCTCTCTCTATCATACCAACGCTTGCTCACATGAATATAACATTTTCCCTCTGGGTGCCTAGATTTACTAGAACTGACTGTGCCCATAGATCAAGGGATCAGACTGTGTATTGTTTTACCCCAAAAAGCCCTGCAGGAAGAGGATCCATCTGTCTAGACTTCCAGAATAAAAATACAATGTTAAATGCATTTTTTCCCCCAGATTCTTACCCTGAAAGGATACATCAATGCAAGATTGGCAAGAACATGTACAACTAAGCATGTACAAGGTTTTATGGCAGACAAAGGGAGAGCAAGGCTCAACAATAAGGATGGCCTGATCACCCAGGGCCAGTGTGAGAGAGTTTCAGGCAAGTTGATGGAACTATCATTTGCCCTGCTATCATGCCAGTACTTACATTCTTACGTTCCAATGATGTAGCCAACACAGTCTCTTGACAACTTAATTCATGTAAGAGATGACAATAATTTGTAGGAGATGGCGAAATCATAAGATATCTAACGAGTTGGCTTGTTTGAAAATATACCATTTTTATTTCCATTGGAGGCTGACCAATCAACAAACAGAATTTCAAAAAGGATACCATACAGGCATTACATTTTAGCTTGCCTCCTATTTAGTACTTTATTTTAAGAAAGGAAACATCTGTGTACAAATTTGGTTTCTTGTTTCATATTTATTTTTGCAGTACAAATGACTGATTTATGTCAATGAATTGTAATACGCTTCCCTCATCTCATTCCAAACCTTGATGTTTTCTTTCTTCTGTGCAACACAAAAGTTATTTTTCCCATTAAAATCATTGTTTAGGTTTAGGGTTTGGGAAAGCGGTTAGACTTTATGGTTCAGTTTAGATTTGGTTTATGGGTTAAACTTACTTAATAACATCAAAAAATTGTAATAACATGTTCAGTGGATCGTATATTTTCTCTGTGGGAGTAAAAGTTGTACATTTTTGTATGAGCAAACTCACACAATTTCTTACAACTCCGCCATCTCATACTATTATTACAACTTCTACATTTGTTGAACTTGTACATGTTTTTATGTCTTAAACCAGAAGAATTGTTTTTCTGTGATGCATTAGTTAAGCTGAAAATGATTAACAAATCAGTAATATTTAACACTGTATGCCATCGTTTTTCAGCAAAAGTTAGTGTAGGAAATTATAGCTGCCATAAAGTTACATTATAGCTGTACTCTATAATTTCCTGCCATTATTGCAAAATGAAAACCAACATTATTTGTTGATTGTAGATTTACAACATTAAGAACATACAGAAGAACATTAAGAAAACATTGTTAAATGAAAAATCTAATTACAAAATCTTTTTTTCTGACACTAATAATTATTATTATGTTAAATTATATGTTTAATTATAATTATGTTGCTTAAAATAAAATGTATTTTGTGGTAGGGCCTGTTAAAATGCTGGCAGGGACAAACAGCCCCAATGGACCATCAGGGAAAAAAATCCTTGTTATATATATCCTTCCCTGGAGAGACAGAAAGAGAGAGAGAGAGAGAAGGCATTGCATGTATTGTCCAGGGTGAACGATATCATCTCTCATTAAAGGGCTACTGGTAGTGAGTGTGAGAACAGCCATTCTTAGACTGACGGCTGGATGACCTCTCCTCATTTTACAATCCATTTAACCGATGTAATAGCGCCTCATTGCTGTTTATCGCCTATGTCTTGCTGTTTGTGTTGTTGCAGCATGGTTGCACAGTGGTGTGAGTCCCCCGTCTCCTATCTACCCTCTACATATAGATCTTAATCATTGCTGTTGAATTTAAATGTACGCCTGGTGGCAATAAAGAGGCGAGTGCACACTTTTGTTGTTGGAGTTTTTACAAGGGCCCATCATCCTGAGTAAATCAGAGGGAGTGATTATTCGCTCTTGCTGGCGCACCCTATTAAAAGGCCGAAGCGAGTGGGTGGGATTGTAGGAGGCCAGCCATGTGCTGGAACCTGTTAAGCAGGAACAATGCATGCTGGGATGGAGACACAAAGTGAGAACATGAAACGCAACACATAAAAGCCTCTTGCAACCACCCAAACGCCCCCTTGCCCCCTCGCTAAGTTCAACCAGACCCTCTGAGATAAAAGAGAGTGCTTGTAACAGCCCCCGTCCCTCAAGCCACAATTAGGCTGACCAATCAGAGAGCTTCTAGAGATTATTTGCAATGCACATTAACAAGTCTGGCACACCCAGGGCAGCATCTGTGTAAATAACATGTAAAAAACACTTGCAAAGTAAGCAAGAAGGAGATTCTCTTGAGATGTCTCAGTCTAGACTTATTCATCCGAATGCCGTTCAGCACATTGAGAGCATAAATCTTGGTTTCAGTGGGTGTTATTTGGGGGATATGAGAGTAGGGGGATGGGGGGAGGGATTCCCGGCAGCATGCAGACTGGGTGAATCTATTAGGAAGTGTGGTGGACGACACAGATGGGATGTGAGTTGGATGGTGGGGTATGAAATCTGAGCCAGTCAGAGATATGACGCTGGTTCAGATTTGGTCCACAAAAATGACACCATAAAATATTCAGCTATGCCCAAATCCATCAGACAAGACTAGATTCAGCCAAAGATGAAGTTTATTAAAGGTACAGTAAATAAACATAAGCATCTTATGCAAAAAAGCATTTTTGTTTTTTGGATTTTCTCCCTTTTTCTCCCCAATTTGGCATGCACAACTCCCAGTGTGCTCTAAGTCCTCATGGTGGCATAGTGACTCATCTCAATCCAGGTGGCGGAGGACAAATCTTAGTTGCCTCCGTTTCTGAGACAGTCAATCTGCGCATTTTATCACGTGGCTTGAGCGCGTTACCGCAGAGACCTAGAGCTTGTGGAGGCTCGCGCTATTCTCCGCGGCATCCACGCACAACTAACCACGCACCCCACCAAAAGTGAGAACCACATTATAGCGACCACAAGGAGGTTAACCCAACGTGACTCTACCCACCCTAGCAACCGGGCCAATTGGTTGCTTAGGAAGCCTGACTGGAGTCACTCAGCACGCCCTGGATTCGAACTTGCGACTCCAGGTGTGGTAGTCAGCGTCTTTACTTGCTGAGCTACCCAGGCCCCCCTAAAAGCATTTTTTGTTAAAGCATTTATACTAGTTCTTCCATACAAAAATGTGCTGTTCAGTCTGTAAAGTTAAATGTAGTTTAAAGTTCAATTTGATGTAAATTATCTTTTTAAAGAAATGATCCAGATTCAATATGTTGATTACCACAAAAAAATCATTTCAATCATTTAAAATAAAATGCAAAAATCCCAGTTACAGTAAGGCACTTACAATGTAAGTGAATAGGTCTAGTCCATTAACATTAAAATGCATTTAATGCATAATGTTTACATCTTGCTGATACACCTCTGAAACAATGTGTAAAAGTAAAGTTTATAGACTGGCCCCATTCACTTACATTTTAAGTGCCTTACTGTAATCTTGATTTTTGCATTTTTTTAATAATTGAGGAACGAGTCAAAATTATTTTCTGTGGTAATTATTGGATTTGGAATTATTTAATATATATGGAATTATATTTCTGCTGGCGGGTCCACGATTTAAAAAAAAAGTTTACACTTAAAACATTAAAGTCCCCGTATACATACACTACCGGTCAAAAGTTTTGAAACGCCTGACTGAAATGTTTCTCATGATCTTAAAAATCTTTTGATCTGAAGGTGTATGCTTAAATGTTTGAAATTAGTTTTGTAGACAAAAATATAATTGTGCCATCATATTCATTTATTTCATTACAAAACTAAAATGTAATAAAATAAAAAAAAGTTTTTTGAAATTGATGACTTGGACCAAATAATAAAGAAAAGCAGCCAATAAGTGCCCAAACATTTGCGATGCAAATTAGCGCCCCCTAGAGGTAATGGGGTAGAAATATTAATATGAATATAAAAGTATTTCACATGGCACTTAAATGGAAAAGTCATATATCAAATGAAAGCTCTCATTCTCAAGAATGTGACTGTACAGTTTATTGTATTGCCCTAATACCACAGTTCTAAAGATTTTCAAAAGAATCACAAAGTGAAATATAATTTCTGTAAGTCATCAACTACTTATGTTTCTTTAATGCACCGATCATTGCTGCTGTTAGCCCCAAATAGCTAAAACCTTCATATCTTCTTTTACCTAAGGCAGTTGTTTAAAAAAATTGCCATTTTTTGCTTGTTTTGTACTGAACCCGGAATATTCCTTTAAAAGTGGTCTACTAATGAACTTCTATTGTGTTATTAATGTAATCCCTGTGTGTGGATTTCTCTGTTTTTTCTATGTAAATGGTCCCTTTCTGATATTCTTTCACATATTCTGTGAAAGTCACAGAATTGACTGGCTTTACATGGTCATGACAGGAGTCATATATTGTATAAGAAAACATTGGGTGTACCCTTGTACAGACAAGCTTAGCAAAAAGAGATTTTATCACATTAAAATGCATAATGTATAGTTTTGTAGCTATAATTTTGAAAAATGTGAAGTGTATTTTAAAGTCTTCCATTTTAAGTGCACTACTGAGCAAGTCGAAATTATGTTTTCTGTGGTAATCGACAGCATGTCACAAACACTGTCAGGTGAAGCTTTTCTTGCATTGAAAGATGAACATTCCTTCAATCAATCCAGAAATCATTCCATTAAAATTATATTTTAGGGTTTAATAAAGTGCCTTTTTTTTTTTATGTACGCCGTATTTGTCTGGCCTCATTTAAAAGTGGCTCCACTCAAGTATGTGAGCTGTCCGTGGTTCTGAAATTGTTTTTCCAACTGCAGAGCACTCCCAACAAACTCCTTGACTGTTTCTTTAGACCAATACACTATTAAACTTTTATAATGGACCATTCCATTTTAGTCTCAAAGCACAAAAGAAAAGCTACAGTATAAAGGCACTCATGACCCCATGGTTTGACCTAAATCTTTCAAAGTACATTACAGAAAACCTTCAAATAATAAGCCTAACACTGCACTTCTGTTATAGCTTAAACTTTGGTCTCAGCGTCTTTCCACTCACCAATAATGTGACTTGACAACAAACAATTGCAAACAAGCAAACATAATTTATTCTACTCTAACGTACCCAGTCTAATAAAGAGCAGGACAGACATGATATTTATTCCCCTGTAATTGTTTTAGGGGTTCCTGAGAAAGAAAACTGCACTAGAGTTAATCGGGAAAGACTATGTGAAGTTGGCCAGTCCTAATGTAATCCTAATGAGCTGTTTTTTGGAAATGCATACAATTTTAGGACAGAGGAACTATTCATTGACTGAACAGATTTAAGGACAAGGACACATTAGCATGGAATCTGAGTGGAAATAACAAAGAAAGTTTAGGGTTTTCAACAGAACTTAAATGGAAGAAATGGACTGCAGGAAACAAGATATCTTTTGCTGAGTTGATGAGACCAGACATGCAGAGATTTGTTATACATCATTCAAAGTTTCCATAAAACATTTTCTTACCGTCCACTGAAAATACTTATACACTTGAATAATACAGAGGCTCCAAAAAGCATTTGGACACACACGAATGTAAAGTGCCATTGCACAAGAGAACATCAAAGCAAGTGGAATTTATTTTCAAGAAAGTTAGCAGTACTTATTAAGCAAAACATTTCATGGAACATGTCCATATTAATGTGATGAACTACACCTGTTGTTACTCTGCTAGGACACCTCTGTGAACTTGAGAGGAACTGACTTAACACATCCATGCAGATGCAGGTGCCACACATACAGCTGCCACTTGGTTTGATATTTTTTGTAATTTTATGTAATGAAATTCATACATTTTGAAATGTGGCAGTTGCATAAGTGTCCAAATACATTTTGGGGCCACTGTATAACAACAAATACAGCTCTAAAAAGGACCATCTCCTTATCTCAATATAATCCCTCAAAACATAAGCAAATATGTATTCAGAGTCTCTGCCAGTTCCACCTAAAAATAATCTCTGTTTTTTGCTGATGTGGGAAAGAAAGGCTGACGCACAGATTGGCCGTTTGCTGACCCCGCCGAGCATCTCAGCTGTGAAGTATTATCGGTCCAGCTCACAGTCAGACTCAGACCAGATGTCTACATATTAGGCCTTAAAAACAGCTCTACCACAGCTCTTTGAAGATTTCTCTCTTTCTGACTCATAGGTAGTTGGAAAGGTTACTGATAAAACATCCACTGAATATTTGTCTTCTTTGTTTAGCGCAGATAGTTCTTTTAAACGCCACAGGTTTGGGGTAACACTGAGAGGAACTGTCTGGCATATTTATGCAATATACGTGTAGGCTAATATATATGTATATATATATATATATATTTATATATATATATATGTACAATATACAAATACAAATCTTTTATATACATTAGCAAGGGAATGTAATGCAGAAGAGGTAGGATATGTTGGATAAATTTAAATAGACTAAGCTGTGTATAGCACATAATTATTGCTCAATGGGGCAGTTTTAACTGTTCATGAGATGGATAGCCTGAGGGAAAAAACTGTTCTTGTGCCTGATGGTTCTGGTGCTCAGTGCTCTGTAGCGCCAACCAGAAGGCAACAGTTCAAAAAGGTAGTGGGCTGGGTGAGTGGGGTCCAGAGTGATTTTTTCAGCCCTTTTCCTCACTCTGGAAGTGTACAATTCTTGAATGGAGGGCAGGGGGCAACCAATAATCCTCTCAGCAGTCCAAACTGTCCTTTGTAGTCTTCTGATATCCGATTTCGTAGCTGCACCAAACCAGACAGTTTTTGAAGTGCAGAGGACAGACTCAATGACTGCTGAGTAGAACTGTATCAGCAGCGCCTGTGGCAGGTTGAACTTCCTCAGCTGGTGAAGGAAGTACAACCACTGCTGGGCCTTTTTCACAATGAAGTCAATGTGTGTCTCCCACTTCAGGTCCTGTGAGATGGTGGTGCCCAGGAACCTGAATGACTGTTTAGAATGGTGAGCGGGGTCGATGCTGGGGTTTTCCTCCTAAAGTCCACAATCATCTCCACCATTTTGAGCGTGTTCAGCTCCAGCTTGTTTTGACTACACCAGTGAGCCAGCCGTTCAACCTCCCTTCTTTATGCAGACTCATCATCATCTTGGATGAGGCTGATGACAGTGATGTCATCTGCAAACTTCAGGAGCTTGACAGAGGGGTCTTTGGCAGTGCAGTCATTTGTATACAGGGAGAAGTGTAGTGGGGAGTGCACACATACCTGGGGGGCACCAGTGCTGATTGCACATGTGCTGGAAGTGAATTTCCCCTGTCTCACTAGCTGCTGCCTGTCCGCCAGAAAGCTGGTGATCCACTGACAGATAGACGTGGGAACAGAGCGCTGGTGTAATTTAGTCTGGAGAATAGCTGGGATGATGGTGTTGAATGTCGAACTGAAGTCCACAAAAAGGATCCTTACATATTTCCCTGGTCTGTCCAGATGTTGCAGGATATGATGCAATCCAATGTTGACTGCATTATCCACAGACCTGTTTGCTTGATAAGCAAATTGAAGGGGATCTAGAAAGGGTCCAGTGTTGTCCTTCAGGTGGGCCAACACCAGTCTCTCAAATGATTTCATGACCACAGACGTCAGAGCGACGGGTCTGTAGTCATTAAGTCCTGTGATTTTGGGTTTCTTTGGGACAGGAATGATGATTGAGCTTTTGAAGCAGCATGGGACTTCACACTGCTCCAGTGATCTACTGAAGATCAGTGTGAAGATGGGGGCCAGCTGGTTAGCACATGATTATAGACAAGTGGGTGAAACACCATCTGGGCCCTGTGCTTTTTTAAGTCATATATTTAAGTCATTTATCATAAATTCTCCCCTCTGCCCAGTAGGGGGCAATATGCATGAAGAATATGAATCACCGAAAACAAAAGAAGAAGAATGGGAAAGTGAAACTGAAGTGGAGATTGACTGAGCAAGGAGGAGAAATTATAGTAAAAAAGAACTAAAATATTGACCTTTTTCTCACCTACACCTATCATATTGCTTTTGAAGATATGGATTTAACCACCAGAGTCATCTGCATGGAGTACTTGTTGCCCTTATGTGGATTTTGGAGCTTCAAAATTTTGGCATCCATTCACTTGCATTGTATGGACCTACAGAGCTGAAATATTCTTCTAAAAATCTCTTTGGTTTGTGGCACAGCATTTATTCTAACACACTGTAACATCTATATTTAGCTCCCTTAAAAAAGTAATAGACTTCTTTGAATTAAGACAAGTCATGACAAGAAGACATTGTCTACCACAGCATGTATTCACAGCAGAGAAATGTCCTTGCACTACCTGGAACAAAATGTAATACGAAAGCTGCTTTTAACATTGTTTGATTTGGTTTTCTTCAAATGCAAAGTTTGGAGACACTCCAGAGGTAATGTCACCTTTGAAAATGGCGGAACGGAGCTTTCAATTATCTCCAGACAGCATGTCTGCCGGCCATGGGGCTTATAAAACAAAGGACTTATTAATCTAGTCCCCAGCGATGAGCTCTGAATTAGCAGGGGTGAATATTTTAACACCTCTGTGTGCCAGTGTGAGCTCAGATACAGTGCTGCATCTCATCTCCGGTAAATGTCAGAGAATAGAGCTTTTTGAAAAACAGACGGAAGGAGTGGAGTCTCACTAGAAAACCTCTTTATATTAGCCTGGGAAGGTTTCCATGTCCATTAAATGCCTGAATAGAGGGGAGTTTGCATGTGTAAACTCAATCCAATCAGGACCTAGAGTGTGTCAGCATGGAGCAGGGCAAAACAGAAACTGAGAAACATAAATTTTGGGAGTCAATAAATGTGAGAAAATCATGATGGACTGATGAAGTGAGAAATAAAGTAAAAAAAAAAAAAAAAGCTACATTGGCAAAGTTTTTACCTAGTAAAGGAATAAGAGAAAATTATATTTGTAGCGTCAACAATCCAAAAATCAATCCTCTGATTGTTTATTAAAATGTTTTCACATTTCATTTTTGCGTCAATGACCTGATGCAAATGTTTTTTCCAGATCTATTCAAGTTATTCAAAAGTACATTAAAAATGCAATTCACACAAAACAATTACATGAATACACCTCTTCTGTGATGAACATGTTTTCAATTACAGAGTCATTTTGATATTTTTTCTGGGGCTTAAAGTAAAAATGTGACTGTCTGGAGACAGTAAAAAAAAAGATCTAAGTCTCATTAAAAGCTGAAATTCTTGAAAAAAGAAATTATGGCATAAGTAGTGCAGAATAACCTTTAATTATTATTTGTAAAACAAAACATATTTAATATTAAAAAACTTTTGTCCACCAAATCAAAGTCAGGTGGTGTAACCAACAAGTAGGTTGCAAAAAAAAAAAAAAAAAAAAAAAAAAAAGAAAGAGAAGAGCCCTTTAGACCTTCAAGAATGTGTGTGAAGTCAAAAAAAATAAAGTAAATTATTTTGACATTTTGTTCAGGTCAAATAGAGTAACCCAGAGAAAACTTCTTGACTCAAAAATTTATGATATTTGCAAAAAATATTTTAACCTTGAAAAATATGTTTGAAAACTATTTAAAATTAATGATTAAGTTGTGTACCCTTTCATGTATTTCAGATGCAAGTAAAGTATTTTAATACCTTTTGCTTGATGACTACACCATATGACATTTTTAAAGTCATGAAGTAATATTTTGTAGAAAATGCTATAAATGATTTTGAAATTTGAAATTTTATTATGAAACCAACATGGACACAAAGAATACATTTCAATTAACTTGAAACATGTTTTAAAGATTTTTAAAATATTTCAAATTTTTTCACCTTGGACAACCTTATTTATCAATGACCCATTAACCTCATAGCATCGGTGATCCCGTAATGCTTCATTATGTCCGACATGCAATACAAAAGTGAGACCTATAGTATTTGCAGCTTTGGAAAACAGCCTCCTTTCCCCCAGAGACAGCATCCTAGAGAGTATAAGACTCTTTTCCACCTGGTATTCCATACAATTCTTATTACACTGTTATTACACTGAGTTTTTGCCTAATACAGGGTATCAACATTTGTTCTTCATCTTAAATTTTACAACCATTTAGGGCATTGCTATTAGCTTAATAAGCTTGCTAATTTAGTGATTACTGTAATGAATTAAGCAGGTTTAATGCTTTAGGCAGAAAGAGAAGTGGAAGACTAGCCTGAGTGGGTGGTTTGAATCATGTAACACAGTAATTCTACAATAGACATCCTGAACCTCCATTAACTCTCTCTCTCTCTACAATGGTAATTCTGAATCTCCATGAACTCTCTCTCTCTCTCTCTCTCTCCTCCTTAAACCTACATGACACGGCTCATTATTACCTCCTCCTTTAAGTATCTTTACAAAGACAGTAACCAGTTTATGGATACATTCCACCACCCTTTCAGGCCCATTACATGCACACAGGTGGGCATAGATCTCTATTACAGACACTGAGGAAGAACAAGAGCTGCGTGGAAGCTTTTTTTAAAGGATCTCAAAATACAGATGACTCAATAATTGGGTTTTGAATCTACAGTATATTAGTAAATCTACCACATTGTACGCCTCTGAAAAAATAAAAATAAAATTATGCTATGACCTGTACATATATTTCAAGAAGAATCAGCAGCGACCTCATTTTATACACACCATTAGATTGGTATGATGTTAATTTGTAGAATTGTTACTGTAGATGTAACCTCTATGGTAGCAGGTAAAATCAGGAAAGCACGATCAGCTGATGAGGGTCGTAAGCTGTCTCACATCTACAGGGCACTTGAACGACACATTCAAACAGCAGTTAATGAGATGTCTCACATATCTCCCTCCTCAGGCCCTTTGAGACCAGCGCAAGACACACAGCAGCTGCTCCCCGCTGCTTTCTGAAGACACTCCACGTGTGTGGGTGTGTGTGAGAGAGAGAGAGAGAGAGAGAGAGAGAGAGAAAGAGAGAGAGAGGGTGACCATGTGGTTATCTGTTTTTGCAATCTGCATCTGCATGAGTCTCCATGTCTCCAGTAAACAAGCTTCCACAGAAGAAATAAAGTCATATAAGTTTGAGATGTATTAGAGTGAGTAAATTAGAATGATCATTTTTTGGGCGAGCTATCCCTTTAAATTTTGGTCTGTTTCTCAACCACGCAATTGAATGGCTTCAGAAGACTTGAAATATATAGCACATGATGTATAGACTAATTTTATGATAATTATATTGTGATAATAAATGATAATATATATATTTTTTTAAATTTCTCCTTTTGTACATGTTCTGTGGAAAGAACATCATATGGGTTTGGAACAACAGAAGGATGAGTAAATAATGAAAGAATTTTCATTTTTGGCTGAACTTTTCCTTTAAAACATTCTCTTTCCCTTTTTTTTCCGTCAGATATAATGACATAGCCTCCCAAACAGCAATTTCATGTCTGCTGCTTTTGTGGAACTGACATCACTGCTATCGACCTGTCACAAGGCTGCTGCCATTACCTTGTAGTCATTAGCAACCACCACCTAGAGAATGGCCTTTCAACCGCCCAACCAATTGCTTTCACATGAGTCTGTGTGCATGCATGCGAATGAGCAGATGTTTGCTGTGTGTGTACATGCATTCCAGTATGTGTGTGTGTGGGAGTTGGGGCCGCAGCATTGCAGCTATGGGTGTGCATGTTTCCTTCTTGTTTCTTTTGCGTGTGCAATGTTTTTTATTTTTTCAGTTTTCCATAGGCGACGAAGCAGAAAGAGCATTTATACGCATACACAGATGGCATACATTTCTGATTTCCTTCAACAGGAGCACGCTGCTACCAATCAGCAGGAAAACGAATCAATGTGGCTTTAATTATAAAGACCTCCTGCCTTTGTGCTGCATGGTATCCACCCGTCCATTGATTATGTATATCCTGTAATCAATACATGCAACTATTACCGTTCACAGCATCATTACACAGCAGCGGATAATGAGATCAGCCAAAATCTCCATCACAATATACAAGACAATACCAGTGACTGGGCAATTCAAATGAGGCCGTACAAGTTTGGAGTCCTGCATTTAAACTGGTAATTCACCCAGAAATAAAAATTCTGTTATCATTTACTTACCCTTATGAGTTTCTAAACCCATATGACTTACTTTCTTCTGTGGAAGACAAACAGGGATATTAGGCAGACTGACAGCTTCAGTCACCATTCACTTTCATTGTATAGAAAAAAGATACACTGAAAGAGAATGGTGACTAAGACAACATTGTGGTTGCCTGTTCACGGCAAAATTTGTTTTCAGTTTTTCAAATGTTTTTCTATGTAAACATGTGCTAGATGGACTTGTTTGAACATTTTGATGATTTTTCAGCATCTCGTGCAGGAGTGCTACATTTTTTAGACGTCAACAATCTTTTTTTTTTTTTCTTTTTTTTTTAGCACAAGAGCTCAGGAGACTTAAAGGGATAGTTCACCCAAAATTGAAAATTCTCTCATCATTTTGTCACCCTAATGCCATCCTAGATGTTTATGGCTTTCTTTCTTCTGCAGAACACAAATGAAGATTTTTAGAAAAATATCTCAGCTCTGTAGGTCCATACAATGCAAGTGAATGGTGACTAAAACTTTGAAGCTCCAAAAAGTAGATAAAGGCAGCATATAAGTAATCCATAAATCTCCTGCGGTTTAATTTGTCTACTGATGTGATCCAGTCGGTTTTGGATGAGAATAGACCACCAAATAACTCCTTATTCACCATAAATTGTGACATCAGCAGTCTCCTTGTCGATTATGATTTACAACTTGATTACACTTCCTAGTGCCATCTATCACTCACGCAAAGTGTGTCAAGCCCTAGGAAGTGTAATCGAGCTTGAAATCATGATCGTACCTAGAGACTGTAATGGCAAGATGTACAGATGTTTTGGGTGAACTATTCCTTTAAATAAAACAACTGAGAGTTCCATAAATCATCTTTGTCTCAATATGTCTCAGATGCCTCAAAAAATGTCTCAAAAATTCCTAAATAGAACTAAAAATAGACACTAGATTTTTACAAGAAAATGTGATTGCCGCTAGTTCTGTGCAAAACTTGCCGCCATGATCGTTAGTGTGTTGTGTGTGGTTCTGAGGGTATTTTTATGCTGTTGATAAGGTGTTCTGAGTGTTTTCTTAGTTTGTTGCTATACAGTCGGCTGTCGTGGGTGATTGCTGGCTGGCCCAAGCCAAAATTCCTTCCCCAAATCTATGATATTTTGGTATGGCTAGGAATTTTTTTCCTCTGTTTTATTATCCTTAGCAAGCACCATAAACAAATGAAACATTATTGTTGATATTCAGTAGGAGTATTGAGCAATACAATTACGTAGGATAGTAAAATGCTATGCAATGATAGCATAAATTAATGTGGACAGCATTGCTCACATAACTTGGTTTTGGAAGAATAAAAATGATAAAAATTAAAAATATATAAAATAGCATTCAAATCTCTGACTTTTCATTTGCAGAGTTGCAAATCTGAGCACAGTTTGAGACATTGTTGATATCAGTTCTGAACTTCTAGAGGATGCATAAGTGAGATTGCAAAGGCCTTTATCTCAGGAAATTTAAGCAAGTCTCCATTTGCCCTCCATTTAATCTCTTTACTTGCTACAAAACAAATTACAGAGATCTCAATTGTTATTTTTCTTTCCAATGGGTGTTGACTTGGTACTCTGTTGAAGTTTCTGAAGGTGCAATAAAAAAAACAAAAAAAAAACAATTAGTAGTTCTCTGCAGAAATACATTTGTGTGACTAAAACACAAACTGCAGGATAGCCACAGAAATAGCGAGGCAGTGGGTAAAGCCTGTCATATGTTTGTTTCTTTCAGTGTATTGGGCCCATCCAGTAATTGCTCATGTTTTTCACACTGGTGATTACCAGAAGGACTTGGTCTACTGTTACCATGGATACAAGGACATGTGACAAGCTCGAAGGGTGTGAACTGCATGTACTCTATGAGGACCTGTGGGACAATTGTGTGTGCGTATCTAAATATTCATTCACCCCTGTAAAAGCTCTCAGGGTTATGGTGGGCGGAGTAACCTCTAGAGAGACACCCCATCCCCTCTTCTCAGCCCCGCCCCCTATCAGCCCTGCCCTCACCATGTCTCATAGCATGATGAATGAAACAGTGATGTTGAGCCTGGGCTCTCTAGATCTCATCATCTCTCAAAACATCACTTTCTTATTAAAATCATCACCAGTTATCTTTATTGAACCCTAAATATATGCAATGCACTGGAGGAAAATGCATAAGCCATGATGTTAAAATATAAACAGCCCAAATATATTGGCCTATATGTGGTTGAGCATTTTTCATCTGTAGAACACATGAGTGTGTACATACGCAATCATAAACTAATCTCAGCCTTAGATGACGCCCCCACAGTCCATTCACTGACCATTTCATATATATTGCATATAAAAAAGCATTGACCAAAAATCAATTGGCTGGCTGATTCACAAATCTCTGGGAATTGGGGAGTACAGATCTTTACCTGTCCACCTCAAATCAAAGTTGTGTTTACAGATTAGCAGGCTGATGCAATAAGTGCTTCTGAGAAAGAATTAATCACTGGATTTGTCAGAAGTTTGCTAGGTTAGCAGGGTCAAATCTTAGAAAGATACTTAGAGTTTTATTTGAGGCCAGTGGCATAGTGAAGGGTGGGCCAGGCCCACCTAAATTAGACCCAGGATTTGAGAGATTATAGTGTGAGATTATTTATAAAATAGTTTAAAAAAAATTGCATAAATTCTTATTTCTGAAAGTGTGACAGAAATGTTTGAATACGTCGCTTCTCTTTTGTCAAGGGAAATTTGGTAAAAACAAATTTGGGCGAAATTTGGCCCATCCATTTTTATTGAGCCCCACCCAAAAGTAATTTCCTGGCTACACCCTTGTTTGAGGCACTCAGTAGTTAAATAAACTAGATAATCCTAAACAGAACTGTACATTTTGCTTTGTTTCCTGAGTTATGTTTGTAAAATAATTGAAACGCATTACTTCTGAAGAAAGAGAAATTCTGATTACAAAGTCTACACACTTCTCTGCTATTTATTCTTTTTATGTTGATGTTTATGTTGAGCTATATGTTGATCAGACAACCTCTTTTTGTCTGAGCGGGGATCCTTAGCTGCAGTGTGGACCAGACTTATTGCCAATAGTGAAAAGTTTTGATATGCTAGACTTCACATAAACAAATACACAGGTTGATGTTTTAGTTGATGAGGAGCAAAGATCACCTAAAATTCAGTCACCCTCAGAGACCTGATCATCGGTTACCTCAGGCGAGAAACATTAACAGAGACACACTCAGGCCCCCTTAATTACTCTTGTCATTAATTAATAACAGAGAAGCAAAGAAAAATGGAGAGAGAGAGACATGGAATGACATGGGCTCCAATTTGCAACAACTTTTCATTTAATTGTGCAGTGAATGGAGAAAAATCACACTGGACCACTCATTTAACAGTGCCTACTCAAACAAGCTTCTAAAAATTATATTTATAAATGCCATAACCTTCAGCTGTCTATATAACAGGTGTTCATCAAGGGCTTACATCTATTATCACCAGAACCCTCATTCAATCGGCTGTAAACACAGAGAAGCAGTTTTTAATCTTCCAGCACAAAGCAATCTATCAGAATGAATAAAGAGGACTGTTGTTTATTTTTGTGGTGTCATTTATTTCAGATTTGCCAGCCCCTAAACAGCATGTAAAAGCAAAAATCTGTCAGACAGTATCTTCAGATGGGTGGTTCTTGCCCAGAATAAGATGAAAAGTTGACCAGACTTTATGCTGATAGTCAAAAGGCTGGCCCAGCAAGACTACTCTCCTCATGGAAAACCAACCAGCATTTTAAAAGAAAATAGTCAAAACTTTTATTATGTTCAGGTGAAACTATATAACCCCTCATAATTTTAAGAATATTTGATGTGGCCTTGGAGAATGAAAGCTCTGATTGGTATAATGCTAATGTCATGACCTATTGATCACTCTGCTTGTAATGCCAACTACACACACGCACGCATGCACACACACACACACATTTTTTTAAAGGCCTTACTCTCTGGAGTGATTTCAAAAGCTGAGATCACAACCGCCCTCTCTGCCCCCTCATCGGCTAGGACCAGATAGAGATTGTACGCTGTATAAACAGGGATAAATTTGGCTCATAAATCGGTAGGTTGGGTGTAGTGTAAATTTATGGCCGCATTCGGAATGGGGGCTAAGAGACAGTAAAACCACAGCTGTGTGTGTGTTTTAGTTTATTCAGTGGGCTGTCTATCACAGAGATTCAATTATTTTTGTTATTTCCCCAGTGGACTGAATATAATCGGGAAGTCCTTAGTCTGTAGTATAATTAGATCAATGCGAAAGAAAAAGAAAAAGAGATAGTTAAACGGAAAAAGAAAGAACAAGGTACGAACAAAGAAAAGTCCTTATTTATGTGAAGAACAGAAAAGATATCCAGAATGGAAAAAAATTGTTTTTTTTCTTTGAAATACAAAAGTTTGATCACACAGTATGACCCAAATGATCACAGGAAGATCAGTCTCATCTAACAAATCCCTAATCCTCCTGTCTTTTTTTCAAAACAAATAAATAACAGTTCATTGTATCAACTAGATTTTAAAATTTTCTGAAAACAAAATGAAGCAAAGCAAAATAAATAAAATAAAATAAAAAAATATTAAAATAAAATAAATGTGATTGGAGCAAGCCCATGTACAAGTTCCCACCATAATGCTAGGATGTTGTGGGTGGTTGCCAGGGCATTGCAACGTGGTTTCTAAGGTGTTCTGAGTGATTTTAAGTGCATTGTTATATGGTTGCTAGGGTGTTCTGGGAGGTGGCTAGGTGGTTGCTTACTGGCCCAAATCAAAAGCTTCTACGATATTCTGGTCCCTACTGTAAAAAATTACTGTAAATTTAATGGTAAAAGAATGTGAAAATGCTACAGAAAATAACCTTTAATTGGTTAACAGGTAATTACCTTAACATATATGTTAAAAAAAATTATAATATATTTAACAAGACAATACATGTAATTTTATGGTAAAATATTGTAAAAAAAAACAAACAAAACATAATCGGGCGTTCCATCACATTTCATTACATTTTATGGGAATAGTTATGTTTCATGTTATTTTTAATATCACTTGTACTTTGTGGACTTTGGGTACTTTGGGGTGTTCTGTGTTATATTTCATGTAGTTTAGTAAATGTTTCGTGCATTATTTTAGTGTCACATATATTACACTGATGTAGCTTTGTGTTTATGTGGGTGACACCGAGCACTGTCTCTACATATGAATTGATCTTTGCTCCTGGAAGGGCCTCTCTAGATGAATTTCAAGTGATCCCTCCTTAAACTTATGGGATTTTTTCACCAGTTGTTTTGCCTGCCAAGCGAAAATCAAAAGTCTGATTACTTAGAAAAAGTATTAGTACACCTTTCCTCAATGAATCCCAAGATTTGTGGTATCATTCATGTTCGTAGATGAAATGGTGCAGGATGAGTAATGTGCTTTTAAATTTTGGGTGGGAAATGTGATCATTATGAGCAATAACAATAAGAAAGCACCACTAATTAGCAATAATGAAATCTTCTGTTTTAGTTTTAAAACTATAGAAGAAGGCTTGAAATAAAGATTCAATTATCTCTTCTATCTGGTCCATTAGCTCACCTGCATTAATAAGAGCAGTCAGCAGTGATTCATCTCAAATGTGGGCGGCACACTTCCCATCATCATGTGATGCATGCAATCATGATGAGAACCCCACCGTCTCTAAGGCATTTTATTGAAAGATCATAAGGTCAGCTCAGCTGTGTGTGTGAGTGTGTGTGGGTTTGGGTGGCTTACCAGAAAAAAAATTTAGGTTACAAACTGGTAATTACAAGGGTATTATTCTATAAATGTGATTTATGAGGACATTTCTATTGTCACCATAATTCAAATTGTTAAAAAACAAAAACAAAAAAAAATACATACTAATTGATGTTTTTTTGAAAATGTAAAAATGCAGAACCCTTTTTTGTGAGGGTTAGGTTTAGGGGTAGAGTTAGGATTAGGGGATATAATCTACAGTTCGTCTATGGAGAGTTCTCATAAGGATAGCCGCATCAACATGTGTGTGTGTGTGTGTGTGTGTGTGGGCAGGTTTAAGTGGTTTACGAGGACTTTTTTTAGGTTACAAACTGGTAACTACAAGGGTATTATGCTATAAATGTGGTTTATGAGGACATTTCTAGTGTCCCCATAATTCAAATCACTTAGAAAATATACTAAACTATGTTTTATTGTAAATGTAAAAATGCAGAAAGTTTTCTGTGAGGGTTAGGTTTAGGGGTAGTGTTAGGGGATAGAATCTATAGTTTGTACAGTATAAAAATCATTATGTCTGTGGAGAGTCCTCATAATGACATGGGTGTAGGTGAAAATGAGAGATAAGGGAGGAACTAGACCTATCACTGCAAACAATGGTCCTGTGAGAAAGAGAGAAAGAGAGAGAGAGAGAGAGAGAGAAAGAGAGTGAGAGAGACTTTGCTCATTGTTCAATGCAGTGTTAGAGGCTGGGCATACAACAAAACACACACACACACTCACACACAGAAGAAAGTCAGAGACTGTGAGAGGGAATGGACTGAGTTCAGCCACTGCACGCTCAAAAATATCGTAACACTTTCATCTACACATCTATCAATATATTGCCCCTTTCCACTATTCCCCTTTTTCTTTCTTTCATGCATCATCTTCTTCCTTTCAAACTTTCACATACACACACTGTTTACATATAAAGAGGTTTCTTGAATCATAAACTGCATCATGTGCTGCAGACCATCTTGCAAGATCTGCAATGCAACAGCAATAAACTGCAAACATCTATCTATGATGAGAACCCATGTGGAATCAGTGCCGATACAAGATTTACTATTCCTTCTTAACTACTTAAGTTATTTATTCAACCTTTTCTTAACTTTTTATTTATGTTGTGAATGTATTGACACTTATTTGTCTAAAAATGTAGTATGCACTGACAATTTTCACATATGAAGTTCCTAATGGAAAAATACATTTCTTGATTTGAATTGAATTAAATATAAGACTTAATAAATAAATGCACTTCTGGCATATTGCTCATTGCATACTGTAACTGTATAATGCGCTATACTGTTTTCTGTATATTTTATAAAGAGTAGTATGTGAAACAGTATGCAGTATGTAACGTTCAACATTCAAACAGCAGTATGCTGCTGTTGTCACATGAGTCATACAGTATACTGCACATTTTGACAAATGTACTGTAGTAGATCGTCCAGACGTTCCATGCATACAGAATATGTGCATGCTGTGCAATAGTAGGAATAGTATGGTATTATGCCATTCTAAACAGACTTTTTTTTATGCTCACAATAAGAGTGGACTCTCTTTCTCTCTCTCTCTCTCTCTCTCTCTCTCTCTCTCTCTCTCTCCCTCTCCCTCCCTCCCTCTCCCTCTCACACACACACGCACACATTAATAGTGCTTCTTGAGAGTTGAGCTTCACCATTTATAGAGGACAAACTTATTACTTAAAGAGCCCCTTGATCTGTGCTTCTCAAGGTCAAAAACCCCACCTGATTCCTCCCTTCCTCTCCCTTCAAACAGTGCATGATTATTATGATGACACCTTATTATGACATCATTGGAATGTTGCAACACATTACTGATAGACATTCTATCTACTTACTCTAAGGTGAGTTACCAATAACATAGGTTTGACAGACTCTGCTTTACAAAAACTGAGGAGGACAGAGGAGATCTTAAATGTATATTATCAAGCTACAGTTTCATATATTCAGTATGTAGCTATAAAAATTTATAAAAGTCTACGTGAACAAAAACTAAAAACAAAACAAAGTAATAGCAAACAGTTTCTCAATTAGTAGTAAAAATTTAATGCAACTCCCAATGGCTTTCTAGACTTCTCCCTTGAAATTGGATTATAATTTAAAAAATTTCTTTGGCTGCCAGGTGCTTTGAGAGCCGCAGTGCGACCTCTTATTGCTAAACAATTTTCTTAATGTCACACAAACTGAATCACTGAGCAGATTACTCTCCTTTGGGTCTCTGATTTCGCTGCCACATGCGGCACAGTGGACGGTTCACCAGAGTTATCAGGAAGAAGCATTCTATGCCCTTTCAAAACACTCAGCTGACATGATGCCCAGGCTTTTGCACTGAATTAACACCAGTTTGTCCGCACCAAATCCCAGACAACCCCTTCAAATAAAGCAAAAAGTGAAGTAGTCAAGGGCCCACTTTAAAGTATGCTCTTGTGCCGAACATGGTTAATGTTGTTTAGCAGTCATAAGGCGCAGTGCATGTCTGCATGTGCAGAGAGACCTGTGACTTTCTTTAGGCTTAACAAGTGTCCCGTGTACATCACAGGTATTAATTATATTGAAAATGATTGGCAAGGAGGGATTGTAGAATGGATAATTTTACATGCTCAATTAAGTTGTAGCCACAGGTGTCACAATCACTGATCATAAAGATTAAATGCATTTGAGATACATAATTAACTAGATTTTTTAGATTTTCTGAAGAAAATCTGAGTGGTGCTTGGCTTTACAAAAGCTACTGCCGTGATGTTAGAATGTTTGGGGGGGTTGTTAGGGCACTGCTTGGTGGTTGCTAAGGTGTTCTGGGTGGTTGCTTACTGGCCCAAATGATTATGATATTCTGGTCCCTAGATATGGTCAATGCCATGGGATTTGGTCTATAAGTCTATGGTATTTTTTCCCCAATTTTATCGTCTGCCTGGCAAAAGTCATGTTTTCTATCGCAAAGTAACAGACCACCTCTCCTCCTCAACAAGACACATGATTTGAGGTGTCCGTAGCACATATTGTGCAAGACAAGTTACACACCAAATCTGTAACTTCTAATAGGGTCAGGTGTCTATTAAAATCTCTGAACCTAGTATGAGCTATAGTAATGGTGATGGTTGCCTTAGTTGAGCCCAATCGGCACAACAACAAAGCAAAGACAGATCGTTTTCCAGTTCACATCTAGCAGTTGAAAGCTAGAAAAAAAGAGAGTGACAGTGGTGGCTAATTTTACGAAAGCTCTTTGCTTTGACTGGAATTTGCATAATTGCAGCACTTATCATGGCATCACACAGAAAGTGAATAGTTTTGCCTGGAAAGGACTGTCGGCATGGCAACAGAGGCGAGAGTTCAGCAGGGACGTGATCAGCCCTTGGTGCGGGAGGCGGTGAAAGGGGCGGAGATTGCGAGATTACTTGTTAAGGGACACACGAAACAAGACACTGAGGTGTGGCGGTGCGATAATGATGGTAACAAGACAACGAAAGACAGACAAAACAAAGGAAAAGACCACATTTACATACACTAAATTGTTAAACATTCTGAGTAATTCAACTGAGTTGAGGTGAATTACAGTTTTATGGTACTTTGGGATGTTCATTGTGTACCTCGTTCTATTTAGCTATTTATACTTCACTGACCATTTGATGACCCTGAGAAGATGCATTTTGCTAATCTCATTTCACATTAAATAGTCTGGAACCGCATGTGTGTTTGTGTGTGTGTGTGTGTGTGCGCTACACTCTATTCTCCAGTTTTGAATCTACTAATGTAAAGTTAACTGGTCTTGTACACCAATGTGGGAGATTTATATGGAAGTGGCTCTTCTGAGTCCAAAATATGAAAGAATAGGTCTCTGTCTGTCTCTCTCTCAGCAAAAATGCTGGCAAGTGGCTGTGACCTATATTTCAGCCAGAGTTCTTACTGAGAGCGAATTAACATTGTTTATAGCAACTCTCAAAGCTCAGTTTACTGTCTAAATACAGCAGTCTGCAGAGGGGTGAGTCAGCAAGTCATCTATCCAGACCATGAATCAGAGTATCAGTACACACTGCCTACAGTACATTACTGATACGTTCAGAGACCAAAACACCCCTTTAAAAGCCCTTAAAAGCCACACAAACAAAACAGCATCCACCACAGTAAACAACATTAAGCTCAGTTTTCACAGACCTTTTTCACAGCAGCGCCATCTTTGATCTTTGAAGAGAATGACAACGAAGCTCAAAGGAATAGACGTACAGTCTATATAATGGGCTGTACAGCAGTTTTAAGGGTTTTTGGATTGTTCCGCAGACAAAACATTGAAAAAATATCTTTTTAAGAACATTCAGTAGACAAAAAACTCCAGACAATACAATATGAGTTGTGGAAAATCAAGTGGGATCTAGGAGCTTTATACAATTTTATACTGTGTGTGTGTAACGCTCCGAACGGGATGCAAACCTGCGTCTCCGGCATGGGAGGAGGCCACGCTAACGAGGAGACTAAAGGTAGTGTTGGGTTCGAGTCCACCTTAGTTGAGTCTGAGTCAAGTCAGAGTCTTTAAACAATCAAGTCTGAGTTGAGTCCGAGTCCAAAAGAGGCTGAGACAGACTCAAGACCGAGTCCATAAGAGGCCGAGTCTGAGTCGAATGAATCTGTTCATGAATCTGAATTAAAATTGTAATCGTAAACTCAACATTAATATTTTAAGCTAATTTTAAACTTCAAAACTAAGAAAAACAGTTTGTCAATATAAATGTAACAAAAACCCCTCTGTTGCATTTCATATATATATTTTATGATTAGTATCCTGCTGAACAAACTTCAAAGTGGTTTCAGAATGAAAGCATATGCTTTAGGTGTATGAAGACAAAACTGTCCTTCAACACAATTCTTATTGCGTTCTGTTGACATTTCAATTATTTGTTGCTTTTATCCCTCCACTCAAACATAGAATAAAGAAAGTGAAAGCAGCGTTATTCATTACAACCAGGGTTATTATGTTTCAAATTTTTTAGTTTTTATTTCTACTTAATTTTCAATTTGTCAATTCAATTTAATTTAGTTTTATTTAAAATGATCCCTATCTAAAGAAATAATAGTCTATACTGAGATTTCTAGCTGAATCTTTTTTCTCTATCTGCCGACTGATTTGGGAAAATACGTACTGTACAAGTGAGTCAACACAGTTGTAATTAGCACTCGCTGAGAAGTTACGTCTCACAATTTGACTGCAAATGCTACATCTAAAAACAATGGAAAAGCCCACTGATAATATTAGGGCCATGCCATCACGGTCATGATTTTCTAGTTAATTTGCGGGAAACTGCAGGGCAGTTCTGCGTGCTGCTCGTGAACCTAAATCCCTGATGCATCCGTGTGCGTCTCACAGCAGCTGCCGAAGAAGATAAAAATAATAATAATAAAATTTGCTTGAGCGGCAGCCACATTGGTCTGCAATCAGTCTGAAATCTTTAAATACCAACCAAAGAAAATTTTATTGAGCTCTTCTTTAACCGCAAAAACATGGAGAATAATAATTTTGTGTCATAAATGTAACAGAATTGTACTTCAAAAATGTCAGAGATATAGGCTAAAAAAAAGAGGTGCATAGGTTACCCGGTGGTTTACAGTATGTGTGTGTGCGTGTGTTTGCTTAAACAGTGAAACTACTCTGGCTATGTCTAGGACTTCAGGGGCTAATAAAGCTGCATGCAGACTGAGATGTGTACATTCATTTCTGTTTTGTTATTTTTTTTTTCACAAATGCCATGGACTCGGCTAGACTCGGAAAAAAATCCAGAGTCCCAAAGGCTCGAGTCCGAGTCCAAACTGGAGTACCCCAACTTTAGCTAAAGGCTACAGCCTCTAATGTCAGTCGCTAGTGTGCCCCTTGAGGTTTACACATACCGCACAGCTCCCGTTACACGTGCCATTGAAGAGATTGCAAATCTATCCCTCACAGCCTTGTTTTCATTCCCAATAAAAATCAAACATGTCGCTACTGTGAATAAGGTCTATTGCTGGTTGTTTCAAGATTTGTACTCTTCTCTCCTCATTAAGATTTGTACTTTGAATGCCTATGCTATTGTTTTGTATTCTGCATGTTATGTTACACCCTGTCTAAACCGGAAGTGAGCATCGCAACGCATGCAACAAAAGCAATAGAACTCATTATAATCAATGATGCTGTCTACACTGGAAGCGTCTGTTGCGGCACGTCATGCAGACAGTAAAAGGGTGTCCCATTCAATTTGTGGTGCTGCTACTGCCAACAGCACAAATAAATGATTTAGAAAATTTGTGACAACGCGTCCACTCGTCCAGCGTAGACAGCCTCAAGCCATTGCGTCGTGTCAACAGACACAACCGGTGTGACAGGGTGTTAAAAACAAAACTACACTGACTCTTGTAATAGCATTCTTAAAGGCAATATGAAGGAAAGACATCATCAGTCTTCCAAGCGAAACAATGTGAAATAATGTAGTGCCAGACTTGATTTTATCCATCAGGATTTGATTGTATTGTGAAAATTGAGCTATGATATTATTGGTTAAAATGGTTATGTTCACACCAAAGTGTCCCAAATCTGATTTTTTCACTCACATGTGACACAGATCTGTTAATTGGATGACTATGTGAACAGCCAAAAGCGCTTTGAATCTGACATTTTCAAATCCGATCTGGGCCTGAAATAAATCTGATACATTTCTTATTTTTTCCAATGTGCTTTCAGTGTGAACAGCCAGGTCAGATTAAATGTGATTTTTACATCAATCTAACTCAACATTCGTCATCTGTACACTTGATTTCTGGCATAAACATATAGGCGTGTCATATAGGTTGTGAGTCATATCTTTTCTAGTTAATGCACTCATTTCTTTTTTAAGGTTAACGAGGGTTGGCTGTTCACATCAGTAGCTGATATGGGCAACATTTAAAATGTCATGTGTCAAATGTCATCACCAGAAAAGTCGTTTCAGAGGTGGAGAACATTTCGATGAATTTATCTTTGTTCGGGAATTAAAAAGCATGAATTTGTGCATAATAAGACCAAGGACATTTATTTAAAAAGAAAATAAGGTCAATTTTTATTTAATGTTGTCTCTTTTTTTCTCACCAAGTAAGGAAACCTGAATTACAAACCTGTTCAATTTCAGATTATATATGAAAAACCTCTACATTACAGTTCAAACACTTTGGATAATAAATCCCCAATGATAAGCTGGTAAGTGATTGTCAAAGTCCAGCTCCATCATTAAATCTTCACATTGAACTATAGTCTGAGGCATTCAGATTATTCAGGAATTCTGTCAATTGCATAGGAAGTAGCCTAAATGGTATGGAAAGTAATGCTACTTTGCTGTATGAAAGATCCTGCATCTCTTGCTATCTAACAGAAGACACAAAAGTCATGGACAGCAAGTCTTGGAAGCTGAATGTAAATAAAGATTGCGTGATAAAAAAAAAAAAGAGTAACAAAGAAAGAGTCAGGTAATGACAGGAGGTGGGTTGGCTTTTTTCTTTTTAGAGCACTTAGAATGTCAATCACTTTCAAGGCCACTCGCACAATATGTGAAACCGCTGTTACCAAGCAACGCTCCTGAGTACCTGGACACTTACAGTAGCTCCCCATCCATCAGCCAATCAGCAATCAATGCCGACATCCGCAGTCCCGGCGGACCCACTGACCTTTCAAACCGCCTCTGCTGCATTGCTACACTACCTAAACATCCGCACATGACAGCACTACCTGTATAGAATGCTCATCTAACATGCCATCCATCTAAATATTCAATCTCTTGTTTATTCATCCATCAGTCTGCACATCCACCTGTCAAGCTGTCCATCTAACAAATCTACAATCAAAACATGAGAGCATCCCTACAGATTAAGAAACAATTTGATATTATTGTTTTTCTTTGTGGTGGAACTCATTAACCATGAACATTAGGATAATTGCTTTTTCTTGCATCAAAATGAAAAGTCTTATAAAAAAAATCCATTAACAAACTAATACATATTTTTTTGCAAATCCCAGACTAATCAAACTATCGGCAAATGATCAGGTTTTTGAAATGGCACCAAAACAATGGTAATTTACCTACTCTCATATCATTCCAACTCTGTATTATTGTCTTTATTCTGTTAAATAAAAAAAAAAGAGCTTTTTTGCATGTAATGGATAATGGTGGGATGATGGTGACTATACTGCCAAGCTCTAAAAAAGGACAAAAAAGTCAGGCATTCTGAAACCAGCTTCCTTAAAGGGGACTTTATACTAATATGCTGTCTGTTGACATCGTTGACTTTTTCTCAGTCTCAAAAGGAAAGAGAAACCAGGCGACTCTTCCAAAAGCCACCAATGCAATCATGCTTTGAGACACCACACTTTTCTGTTATGTGCTTCAGATTTTTTAAACTTTCTGTCTCAAAAGATCCCATATTGCTGTTAGGAGCATCGTGTGAACTATTAAACACAGGTAAAGGTCTTAGATACCTTCCTACCAACAAAAGAACAGAAACATGACTGTCACAACCCATCTCTTTCACTTTCACCCTGACAGCCCTCTGATCCACAACTTTAGCAGGGTCAACCGTTAAACAGCCTGTGACAGCCTCTGTGATGTGAGCTTGAGCGAGCGTTTGATCCTGCAGGTAAAAGGGAATCACAGCACCCAAAAGGGAAAAAGGGGATCTCATTCTATTAGTAATCTGTATAAGATCCAGAACATTAACAGAGATGCTGGTTTAAACTTCAGACAGCCATTAGCACTAAGGAGGGCATCAATAATGCAGTGCATTAGACCAGTAGAGCAGATCTACTATACCTGCCACCTTCTGCCGGGGTTTTATGAGGAGATATGACTACCCCATGCAGTTCAGGGGTCATAAACGCTACGATAAGTGTTGTGTCAATAGCCCGACCAGAGGACATTAATCTCAACCAAAGTGTCTTGGCTACTGTTCAGAGAAGGACATAACACAACCACATCCAATAATAAGAGAGAATTCCTTACTCAAAGTGGCAATCCAGTCAATAAGCACAAAAGTGGAAACAACTTTCTGAGCTTGTGAACCCGGTTGCCATATTTTTAGAAACATACTATGCATTGAAAGACAATATGAGATGGAATTCAAATGCTTGTGGTGCACTGTACTTGAGTAAAACTAAATATGTCACAAAAATAATGTAGGGCTAGGCTTGACTTTATCCATCAGAATTTGACTGGATTGTTAAAAGTGGGCTATGAATTTATTGGTTAATGTTATTTTTCCCCGCCTTCACAGCCTTGGTAATGTCATCAGAAATAAAGATATTTCATAAAAGGAAAGGGTTAATAGATTTTGATGACAGCTTATGCAAAACAAAAAAAAATTTTGAATAGGCTAATGTGCACTGATAAATTGTGAACAATATGACCAGAGAGATTTATTAAGAAAAGTACTGTAAATAAGGTCTATTTTGATTGAATGTTTTCTTCAATAAACACAGTGGTAACCACCAATGGCACAATTTAGTTTGGAAATGCTGTTCAAGAAAAACAGATACTACTAACCTCAAAACTAACATGGAAATAACATTCATAAAACATGTTAACTTTGTTTAGGGTAAAGTCCTATTCTCTGATGAACCAGGGCAAAGACTGATACAAAAAAGTCTCTTCGTTTCCTTGAGTTCTCTGGACTTGGCAGACTCAGTCTGTGGCTCCTGAGACGTTTGCATTGCCGGCGTCTCCCCTGTGAAGCAGCTGCCGGCTCTCGATAAGGAGTGAAACCAGCGCTTTTCTTTGAGGACAACAATAAAGTAAGTAACAGACACGCTCACTCAGGCCTGTCTGAGGTCTTTGTGTGACTGACAGATAGGGGAAAATGCTGCCCACGGCAGTGGATTAACAGGCATGAAATACCAACTTTAAAAAAAACAACTAATTTTCTTTTTCTGTCTGTTTCTTTCTCTATGTCTCTTTGCGCACCTGAAATATTAGTAACGCAAATCGGCACAAACATTTCCTGTTCCCAAAATAACATATGTCTGCTATTTATTGTACACTTTTACTCAAATGCACATACAAGTTTAAATGTAACCAATTTTTAGACAGTATTTGCATCTATCTTTCCTTGTACAACGTCAAAAATACTTCACATCCTTTCCTTGCAGAATAAGCCCAAAATAGATCAAGCTTCTCAGTGGTTATCATTATGCATGAACACGTTCGCCGCTGGAAGCTCCGGCTGCAGTTTAACAGGTGAGAAACACCCAATCCTCATTGGCACAAATCCTGCCCTGACATGCACCATCCCATAAATAGCACTCATTATCCAAAACAACTTAAATTAATATGAGGTGGGATGTGGGACACGACAGAATGAGGGATGAAAAAAAGTTTGGCTAGTAAGGGAACTTCAAGTTCGACTTTCACAGGTGAACCGGTATGGTGTGCTTAGATTAAATATGTATCATTTAAACACAAAACATGTCATTCCCCCACAGGTTTATCATGAATTACACAGATGGGTTGATCCAATCTGATGATGAAATTACTTTTTAAACAAGTAAACACATTGCACTTAGGGTGAGGAAAAGATATAAAGGAATCATTTTGGATTAGCTTGGTGTCCTTCAAACAAACCAAAACCAAGTGCACCATTTATGTAAATGTCTTTGGCAAAGAGATTTTTTAAGGGATATGTCCGGTAGAAATAGCCCCCCTTCACTTCCATTGTAAGTGCCTCACTCTAACCCGGATTTTTGCTTTTTTTAAAGGAAAGGAGGGGCGACAAATGCTGTCGATTGAGCTTAACTTGTACTGAATATTCTTTTAAGGTGACAATTGCAGGTTACCACATTTTACAGTTCAAGAACAAATAATGCAGCTAATAAATCTGGGAAACCATGATGTAGCATCCAATACTGTATAATAAAAGTTAAGGTTTTATTATTGCAGTCTTGTACAGAGGTGACAGATTAATCCTATTAGACATGAAGCGGATTGCTGTGCTAGAGAAGTAGGCTAATTTTAGCGTTCCTAATCAGTTGTGTTGTTTTTGCTAGCTATCTCTCTCTATGGGAACTGGCATGAACCTTGTTAATATGTTCCATGATTCCAGGAAGTCAACACTATGAAACAGCACAAGTTAGCTGTTTAGAATGGGTTCCCTCTAACCAAGCTGTTACAATGCTATATGTGAAAACATACAACTGTAACTTGTCAATTAGCTGACACTTTTATCTAAAGCAACTTACAGTACATACAGTAACACTAATTATGCAGTTAAAGGTTCAGTTGCCCTTCAGTGCTAAGTTGAGTGCTTTGCTCCAGAGCACAGGTTCATGGATGATGCTTTCTAGGGTCTGAACCTAAATCCATCAATTTACTAGCTTAGAATGTTATATGCAAATTGTGTCATGTCTGTACTCCCCATCTGCCATGGCCTGGCTCGTCTATGCCAAACAGGCAGTCCCAACAGCAAAGAAGGTTGTTCTAAACAAGATTTTATGGGTGACTTATAAAGAGCACATGAGTTGTGATGGAAAGTTATTGTCCTGTGTCATTCCTGTACTTATTTTAACACAGTACAGAGACATCCTGACTGCCTAGAGGTTTGAATCGGCATGGCAAAATATGTCCTCTTCATCATCCTGACACAGGGTCCAATACGGGAATGCTGTGCTTTGCTTGATTTAATTATAAGCAATTTCCATGCTTTAATTGAATAATACAACATTGACCTTGCCTGTTTCCTTTTTTCAATGACTCATGTTGCATGGTAAAATCATTATAATGCAAAACCTCTAAGAGAATGTTTCAGATATTTAACAGTAATATTTAACTGATATCTATCAATAATAACTAGATGTTTACATTTTCTGAAGAATATGTGAACCACAATGCTAGACCGTTATGGGCAGTTGCCAGGGCTGTTGCTAAGGTGTTAAAGCTTGATCTGAACCAACATCCTTTTGGGTATTTGTCCAGCTCTTTAAAAGCCCCATGAAATCAAAATGAAAGTTTTGCTGGTTTTAGTCCATATCTACAGGCTTTAAGACCATCTTTATGCTAGTGTACTTCTAAAAGTTGACAAAATTTGTTTTCAAAAGTTATAAGTATTTAAAACCTGCCGTTTCTCTCTTCTGGCTAAACGACGCAGCAACACCTATGATGTCACATAGAGGTTCAGAAACCTTGTCCAATCAAATGCTTTTGTGGCATGGGGGGCGTGGTCATGTGTCGGTTTGCGAGAGAGAGTGGTAAGGCTCGTCACCTGGGTCGTAATTGTCTCCAACACCTGTCTCTAATTATAGTGATGGTGGAGGGAGACCTGAAAAGGCATGCCAGAGCATCAGAGTGGGAAAGAGACTGGAGACAGTTCCTGTGTGTGCACTACAAGAATTGTTGACTCACTTGTGTATTTTGGCCACCAAGAGCCCCTCTTGTTTACGTTTTTATATGATGCTGAAAGAGTAATAAAAATACTCAAATTGACTGTTCGCTGTCTCCTGACTCCTCCATTGCCCATGAACTCAAAATGATCACAGCTTTCTAGAACTAAAACAGACTAGGGATGCACCGATCTGATACCTGGATCGGTATCGGCTCCGATACTGACGTTTTTAAATGGATCGGGTATCGGTCCGACGAGCCCGATCCAAATCCGATACTGTGTGTTAGTCATGTCCGTTACTGTCAAGCTCCAAAAATGACATAAAAGAACTATTAAAACACCATTAAAGCAGTTCATATGACTCATGTATTTTATTCAAAGCCACTTGAAGACGTGCAATAGCTCTGTGAATCACAAAAAGCTGTGTTTAATAAATAAATATATTAAATGCATGCGCAGCTCCAGCACATTATTGAATGGCGCCGCTCTGTTTACACACACCAGCGGCTATTTTTAGCCTTCATGTGGTGCACAACATTTGAGCGCTACTCACAAACAACACCTCAGATGTAGATGCTCCATAGTTCGGTTCACTTATATGCATTTACAATGGCACCAGAGGTGCTTTTTTACCAGAATTTGAATAAGAAGTGAATTAAACTACTGTGAACTTTCCTACAAACAGACACATACAGGACTTCCTGGAGAGTTCAGAATGTCAAAATAAAAGCGTGAGGGTTTAAAAGTTAAAGGTGTCATGGAGAGACTCAGGCAGAGATATGAACTCGGTAGCAAATAAAATTGATTGATGATTAATTTTATTATTGAGTAAAAAATATATTTTTAATAACATTATATTATAATAACAACAATGATGATGATGATAATATTAATCCATATGATTCATTTGTATAGTTAAAATTAGTAATTAGGCACTATATATATATATATATATATATATATATATATATATATATATATATATATATATATATATATACACACACACACACACACACACACGCACACATACATTACATACATACATACATAAATAGATACATACACACACACACATTTTAAAGGTACGTTGTACATTGGTTAAAAAACAAAAATACAATGAAACTGGAATTTCTTCTGTAGCTCATTTTAGAGAATAAAGGCACTACAAAGGTGTTGATTAAACTGTGGTAAACACAGTGAAGTACAGCGCATTTAGTTAAAGAAGGTGCAATGTGGTCTCTTTTTATTGGTGTGAATCTTGTGTCCTCTGTATCCTTGATCCCACCCCCACTCGTCGTAGTGTCAGATCTCTCCTTTTATCTATTTCTCTACCTCTTCTACTTCCACATTCTGTCTCCAGCTCTCCCTCCCCTGGGCTTGCGTGGGCCATCTGTACGTAGCGTGAGAGACTTCAGTGCTGGATTACAATTAGGTTACAGTGGTAATTGGTGATTATTAATACCCATCTCGAATACATTACCCACAAGCAGTGGATGTGCTGAAATATGCATGCATCCTCAGGCAAGATTGTGAGAATGCAAATTGTGGATAATCATTAAGTATTACAGAGTTGCTCTCCTAAAGCATCCACCAGCAGATGCTGAGAAGATGACATTGAGTGATTATAAATAATATAACAAATTCGGCGTGGTGTGACCATGTTTGCTTGGTTTAAATGTACAACTGATGGTTTAGAAACAAAAGAAAACTGTTGTTATGCATTGGATGTCTTGGTACAATAAGACTGAATACGTTAATATTTGTTAATGCATAATGAACTAACATGGACTAACAATAAACAATATTCATACCTTAATATTAAACAATATATGAATCAATAAATGCTTTAAAATGTTGTATTGTTAGTTCATGATACCTAATGTATTATCTAATGTTGACGTATAACCTGTTACTGATTACTCTCATTTACATACTAGCGCCTAAACCAACTCACAGATCAATATTCACTAAACAAAGCAATTTATCACTATCATAAAATAATACAGTAATAAAATAAAAAAATAAAAAGCATATTGATTGTAAATACATCTCATTTACTTAATCTGGTCACTGCATGGTTTTTATTTTATTTCTATTCCAATAAAAGTCATTATAAACAGGAATAAAATCCTGAGGTGAACCTGCAGCACTCATCTTCTACTTTGTGAATAATTTATCATTTAATATAAATCAAGCTGACCGGGAACAATAACCATCAATAATTCATTAATGTCTGGCTTCTCACAGAGCTCCTTTATGATTTATATCTGAAGAGTCTTAGAGAAAAACATCTCTTTAAAGAGAATTTTTTTTGTTTGTTTTTGCAATTATGTAATTTTTTGAGAACTTCAAGTAATTTATTGTGCAAAGGGCTATACTGAATGATATTAAACACACAATATAATACAGGGCTCGACATTAACGCTTGTCCGCATGTCCATTTTTGAAGGGGCAAGTGAAAGGGAACTGTACTTGCCCGACCGGAGAAGTAGACTGATTAAAACGTCAATAACAAAAAAATAACCAGCTATATATGTGATAGCCTAGGACTGTGTCACTTATTAGAAAGTTCATATTCTTATTCTGCTGGTGAAAATAATCCAGAGCGCGTAATTTTATAATTCGCTAGTGATCTAGTAACAGCTACGCCCTGTTTGATTGACAGGCGGTGTATGTGTGTGTGCTGAACATGCACGTGTTTTGAAAATGCTCATGCTAATGCGCACCTGAAAGGTCAAAATTCCACCAAAAGTTTTATGTTGCATTTCATTCTGAATGTTCCCTTGAATACTTGATACTGCTGTTAATTTTTTTTAAACCTGTTAAAAAAAGTACTGAATGTTCTTAATTTGTATTTTTTGTTCTTTTTTTAATCTATTTTATTAATTGCTGTTTTTTTATTGTTATTTTATTACTGTTTGTTTACTAGTCTTGAATAATTACTTAAGAACTTGAAACCATTCTTCCATAATTAGCATATTAGTTAGTGTTATTATTTGTTGTGGTATTGAATTTGTTATTGAGAATCATCAAATTTCACCTACTGACTACTGAAATTTTGGTATTGTGATAATGTATAGCCTTTATTGTACGTGGTAGATCTTGCTGCAATAACATAATGAAAAAGCAGATCTCATTCCATAGAAGTGTGAGCACCCCTGCTGTGAATGATGGTGATGGAGGCTTTCCTTTATTTGACTACCATACGTGACATAAAATAATGATCATATGACAATAGTCTCCTCACCTACCCAGTGCAGTTTACATTTCTGTCACAGAGAATTGAGTTGATTGCATAGGTACACTATTAGGTTGGGCATCGGTCATAATTTTAGCAAAATATACAACATAAACTTTGACATGTTACTTGAGCATGTAACTTAAATGTCCTTTTTTCTCTCCAGACATGTAACTTTTTTACTCGGACAAATGAATGACCAATTTACTTGTCTGGAGGACAAGCACATGACATTTCCAATGATTTTGCTAGCGATATTTCATCACGCAGCTTTCTGAATGATACTGCAATCATTTAAATCCTTCTTGTCTTGTGACTCGTAGGTTTGCATTAACGCGGATTTAACAGGATCTGATTTAAATGTCAGTAGCAAAAAACTTCTTTTAAGTGAATCAGTTCAAACTGTCTGTTTCAGTTGATTCTGAATTGATTCAAAGCTCTTGTATGTGTTAACATTTTTGTAATAAACAGCTAAATTTACCTGCTTATATTTACTATGTAATTGTTATATTAGTGCATACAAATAAAAATAATTGCAATTTTTAATTAATTTAGTGTGGAAAACATCCCTTGATTATTTTAAGATTGACAGTAAATATTAAACAAACATCCAGCCCTAATTGTGGGTGTTTATTTGTAACGAAATGAGCTCCAGGACTTTTCCTTCTTCCTTTACTGGTGACCAATCCCTGTCAATGTCAACAGTGTCAATGCTTTGCTCTGGGCTATAGTACGGCATAAAAGGATCCAACCCAACATGGGAATACACACACATTCACATACGAACACACTCACACAAAATCCAACACACCCTGACCCAGAAGGTCCACAGCCAATTTAAACCCACCTGCTTTGGCTCACAAAAGCACCAGGATAAATTTAGCCCCTATTAAAAAGTAAAAATTTTCCTATACGCCAGTAAATGAGTCCTTAAAGCAAATAGGCCAAGGTGATAAAACGGATAGTTGCATGAACCGGATGACTAACAGGAAATTGGTAATCCTATGAGAAACACATTTATACCATGCAAAAATAAAAAAGGTCTATGTTTTACCACAACATCCCATCAAAATGTAAAACCACCCTTCTATTTCAGTGCTTAAGCGACGCCCTGCATAGGTCTGAACAATTTTCTCACATGCTGGCACCTGTGAACTCCCAGGAGAGAAAGACCATTAGAATATAGATAAAAGATGAATGTTCTGAAGACAGCAGACCTCTCAGCAACACAAACTATTCTGTGGAGACACACATGAGACAGATCAACCAAGATGGCAGCTACAAAGTGCAAGTGAAGATACCGATAGATACTCTCTGTCTTCTGTAGCGTAAAGGACTACGGATGTCCCAGACACAATACTGATTAGAGCTTGTTTAATACTGAAGTTTGTTTGGATTTGTTTTACAATTTTTTAAACTTTGCCATGTACTGTAACTCATCCAGTAACATTTGTTCTACATAAATGATAAATTAAATTGTGTGGCTTGTTGACGAGAAATATGCTATTACTTTTCTAAGAGTAGGATTGACATTTTTGTCTGGCAGAAGATAAAACAGGATAGAGAGATAAAACCATACACTTGCATTGAAGGTCAGACCCGAGCCATACTGTATCTAGGGATCAGAATATCAAAGAGGTATCTTTATCCTTGGCCAGTAAGTAATTAGCTAGAAACCACCCAGTACACCCTTATAACTACCAAGAAATACCCTAGCAACCTCCCAAAACACCATAGAGACCACAGAGCAATGTCCTGGCAACCACTCAGAACAGCATCTTGGTGGAAAGTTTTGCACAGGCAAGCACCACTTACATTTTCTTCAGGAAATGTAAAGATCTAGTTGTTTATTACAGTCTGTTTCGCAAATAAATCTTTGGAAATGAGCCAAGCTGAATTTGGATTTTAACTAAATTCTAAACTAAATTGTCCAAAAACTAAATTTTGACTTTGCTCAAACGGAAATGTTACTGAATCATCCAGTCTACAGTGGATCACATCAAATGAGTAATATCAAAGTGCTTAAATACACACACATACACACACACACACACACACACACACACACAAAGTGCAGTGCAAATACAAAAGGCTCTGTATGTAATACAAAGCTCAGTGTGAAAGTCACATATGGTTCATGTTCCTTTTGTGGTGGTTAATACAAAAACAAAAAGAACATAGCAAACAAGGTGCGGAAACCTAAACCAAACTAAAATATGCTTTCAAAGCAAAGCAGAGATTTGAAATACCTGAGCATATGGTACCACTGCCACCTCCTATAGTTTCCTTTAGACCTTCTCTGTTAGACACTCTGTGTGTCTGTGTGTGTGTGTGTGTGTGTGTGTGAAAGAGAGAGAGAGAGAGAGAAAAAAGTTTCTTTAAATTTGCATTACAGAAAGAACTGTAATATCTGAAAAACAAATGTCTAGTCTCTTATTTGCTGGGCTGTTTCATAAAGGAAAGACATTGGGTCTGTTCCAAAACCTAGTGAGCGTCCTCCGGAGGCATAATTTTTAGACATCATAGGCACGCTCAGTTCGCGAAGGCTGTTCCAAAAAGTAGGTTTCTTTATTATGCTGCCTCTTAAGATATCTAGTGGCCAAATTTTAAGGTTGCATCATATGAATCCTTCCCCGGGTAGGAGATCCCAGAATGCACCGTGATGAGCATATTGGAAAAAAAATCCAATATGGTGGACTGAAAAGTGTCGATAAATAACAGTTTAATATGATACAAAACCGACTATTTATGCTCATTAAACAGTTTTTTTAAAAGTATTAATAAAAAATAAATAAATAAATAGACATATAATAATTGCCATTATATCGTTTTATGGCCACAAGCAGTTAACATATCTACTATATATTGGTGCATCCCTAGAGGAAAATGTTGTTTCAAGATATAATTCCATTTCTTTATAGGTACAGAAACAGTACAGTATGGATACAGTTAATTGAATCGGCACTTTTGACTAACGCCCACAGAGATTCACAGATGCATCCATCACGTGCTGTCTCGGATGTTTAAAAGCCTAAGTGCACATTTTCAAATAAGACCTTGACTCCTGCTGACACCCATAACCTCCTGTCCTCCCCTCCCCCTGCCGTTAGCCTACACTCTTCAAACTCCCACACCAACACCGTTCGGCCTAGATGTAATTCACAGATGAATAATGGATGGACAGACTTTCATGTCTCCTGGATTTGGAGTTCACTGCTTTAAGCACTGTAGCTGAGGCCATGTAACAGGAACTGCATATAACATGAGATGTGGGATTCTTCTACTGTCTCTCTGACTGTATCTCTGTTTGGCTGTCTGGCTTTGTGCTAGTTTAGACTGCAGAGAGCAAATTTCTGAGATGTTTTACCTAAGACGAGGTTTAAGTGGTTTGTATTTTCTTATTACACAAACTCCAGTGTTTTCTCTTCCATGAATGCTTGTCCCTCACCACAGGCTTTTCTGTGAGCTTTAATTTCTCTTCCCTTCTTTCTTTTTTCCCTTTTTATAATAGCTAATAGCATTATTCTTATACTAGACATCCATATACTAATTTTGCGATATTTATCAGTGCACATAGTTCAAAAGAAATAAATATGTGCTTTCATAGTCATTCATCAAAATGTAATCTTTCTCCGCCTCTGAAATGACTTTTCTTTTCTGTTGACGTAAACACTTGATCTGTAGCTAGACGCTAACCATTTATAAACTTTTCTAACTTTTACATTTTTTTTCATCTTCACGCAAACAAATGTAATTCAAGGTTTGTTTTTTTTTCAAAATTCAATGTTTGATTGTTTCTCGACTAAGAAAGAGGCAACCATAAACCAGCTAGCGCACAATTAGCATCTTTGCTACTTTCTGAGTGACAGCATGTGAAGAGGTCCATCAATAATGTACAGTACTGGGAGGCTGGAGCCATGCTGGTTCTGCCAAGCTACCGGCCCACTGAACATGGCCCCTGTGTGCCCTTATGTCCTTGGGCCAGAACAACTGGTGAACGGTGCACTCCCGTAGCTCCCCGAACGGAATCTGTGTTAATGAGAGCTGCTGCACCTCCACACGTATGCCGAATAACAACAACAAGACCTCCTACACACCTCAAAATAGCCGCCACATATCTGTCAAAACAGCAGGTGAAAACAAGATGGTGGAAAGTAGACAAGGCTGAGATAACACCTCTGAAACACAGAAGTGGATTGGAGGTGATTGGAAGGTACAAAGGCCACTATTATTTATGCAATGGTTTAAAGTATTTGGGTAACATGAAGGTGCTGTGTGTTATGTTTCATTAAAAATAGGCTTAACTTGTCAAATCTCAGCTTATTATGCAAAGTCATCTACAGTATAAGTAAGCCATTCATAGGTAGATTTCCTCGACATGCTAAGCATTGCTCTGTTTGTTTAAGTGTGAGTTTGGGTGTAGCTATATGTTTGGCAGGTATGAGGTGTGTACATTATTTTTGCAATTCTGTTTGGTGCTGCTAGAGACACATAAATTACACACTTCATCATATTTATTTTGAAGTTGTGGGCAGTCCAGATGATCAGTAAAATACCTTATCCATAGCTGATTTATTAGTGAAAAAAAGCAACTAAATGAAAGGCAAATGTAGTCAGAACTTTTTGAATACGTGCTTTGAAATGAATTGTGGCATTTGATTAAGTCTGTGTAAATAATAAAAATGGATCATATAATAGACTAGAAACCAGAATGGACAATTTGGTCCATCACAGTGTGTGTGTGTGTGTGTGTGTGTGTATGTGTGTGTGTCCAGATTTTAAGCGGAAGCGAGAGAATGATGCCGTTCCCTGCTCTTTGATCAGAACAAGCCCCAAACTCTAATTACACTGACTGCTCTCTCAGCAGGCAACAAGCTGCTCAAAGCTCCTCATAACAAGAGCTCTACTCAGCTTTAAATGAGCTGTGTGAATGCCATAAACAAAACACACACTGCTAATTCACATGCAATACAATGCAATTAATACAAAACATACAAAGACAAACAAATTACAATTTGGAAACAACATACCCACTGCAGCTAAATACGGATGTCACTCTTCTAAAGTGCTTAATCCTGTTCTGTACATACATAGTTTGGTTATTACAACAGTAACAACTGCATTCTACTTTGTCAATGATTGGAAGTTCAGAAGCGAGTCAACAGGTCTGAAAGTGACTATAGTAGTCCGTACACACATAATTTAATTTTTAAAAAATTTAAAATTTTCACTCCAACATTTAAATGTGGTTGTCATTTGAATGCAGCTTGTATGCATCAGTATACTGAATTAAATGTCAGAATCTTATTTCAAATCAGTTAGTCCGTTAACTGCGATAAAAAAAAAAAATTAACGCATCAAACATTTTAAATTATTTGCATTTTAATTTTGACAGCTCTAAAATAAACAAATCAGGGTTTTTTTTCCGGCTGATATTCATGATATACAAAAATGGCAAGTGCTTTCTCAAAACGGCAAGCTCCAACAAAACAACATTTCTGGGAGTCAAGGCTGCACAGGTTTTTATTATTCCAACAGGAAACAAAGTTGTATTTATAAGGTACCGGAGTGCTACAATGAGTGCTCCAAAAGAGGAACTACTTGCTGACTCTTACAAGGTTCGTGTCATTGAATCTTTCAAAGATATTCAAGAGCTTTGTTTGAGACCTTTAATAGCAAGTAAACAAAAATCCATCATTGAGCACATCTGTACAGTATATTCTGCTCTGTTCTCAGAGTGATATCTGATTTCAGGCCTGTTCTTGTCCAGAATAAGATGCAAAGTGTTCTAGAATTTATGCCGACAATTAAAAGTCTGGTTATGTCAGACTAGATTGCCTGTAACTCCCTATACAATCTATAAATGTTAATACAGCTTCACATACTATAATCTCTTTGTTTTAAATCAGTTTACAGGGACGTACATGCACAAAGTTATATAACATCAAATACATGAAACACATTGGCGCTCCAGTTGTCAGCAAGAGAGATATGTTCCCTCATTTTTCGTGTAAATGGAGATTCCAGAAGATCAAGGGATCACTGTGAAAAAACAGTCAAAACAAAATGTCCCACCCCCATATCACTCACTTAAGCTACACTGGGGTAAAGCTCTGCCCAGTAATGTACGTAGGGTCACACCCCTGGAGACACATTTAGAAATCCACTCTGTGCCGATCCCGCTGTGTTCACAAATAGCTCCACAGGCACTAAAAATTCCACTCATTCCTGTCTATTACTGTAGTTCTTGTTTGTAAATCTCATGTAATGCTCAAATTAATTTGATTTAGCTTGATCTCAAGTGGTCTGGAAGGAAAGAGAGAGAGAAAGAGAGAGAGAGAGAGAGAGAGAGAGAGAGAGAGAGGGGACAAGAGAGAGCAAAATAGGGTGAAAGCAGCTGTCCAGCAAGTGCTCATATTTCCTCCTCTGCTGGCTCTTCTTTAATTACAACTGCTGGGCTCAGACAAAAGGCTTGCAGAGCAGGTTCAATTCCGCATGAGTCTCCATATCCATAAGTCTTAGAAAGAACGCATGAAAAGCTGTTTAAATGCACTCACCTCAATTAGACCTAAACTGATGAGTTTTGAACAGGAAGCCAAGCTCAGAGGAAGGACTACATAGTAAAATAGCACTATTTTTAAAATATTTTGAAGTGCTTGGTTGTTGTTCTGATTAATGGTGGGAGTCAGAAGAAATTTACTATAGGTAACCATGGGCAAACAATTGCTGTCTCTTACAAAAATACAGTATAGTGTTCTGGCAAACCCCTGTGGCAAACACTTGGCAAGCATTCTGCAAAGTTCTTATTTTTATATGCAAATGAGCTTTGTTTGTCACAAATGTAATACATGCTGGCTCAATTGAAAAACATGACCCACCTTGATGTATACAGCCTACATAAGCATGTCACACATCCAATGTGAACGGCCCCTTAGAAGGCCCCCTGTTAAAAAGAGCTAGATGAAGTGCAAAATAATTTAACTTAGTTGTATTAACTCCCAACACTTAATATATTTGTCCATATGCCCATTAATATACTTATCCTGCCCAATTTATTGGTCCATTGTTTTAAAGTTGGCATTGATTAGCTGCCCTGCGTGTCAAAAGCTGAACCATTTAAACTTGACATGGTCTTAAAAACATGGCTCTCTTGGCACGAGATGCAAAAAAAAAAAAGGAACAGCCTTTTTAGTTGGAAGCATACTATGATGCCTTAAAAAAAAAAGTAAGGTAGGCAGCTCAGTGTTTGGCAGGTACTGACTGCAAGTTTGTCACGATAAATCGCTTTTAAAATGGGTCTTCTGCACTACAGCAAGTTCACCATGATCTTTCACCCTCAGTCTTTCCAAGCATTTATAAAACACGTACCACTGTACCATTAGGAACCTCAATCGCTAATTTCCGTGCCTGAACACCTTAGCATACTGAGCTGATCTATGTTTCTGACAGTGTAAGGGGATACTGACACTTTGAACTGCCCCTCTCTAAATATTGAGCTATCAGATCTGGCCAGAGAGAGAGAAAGAGAGGGCTGTAATAACCCACTAAATTGCCTCCCTGGGGCACCAGTGTGTTCGCAGAATATCAAATTCCCTTTTTCACTCCACACTCCACAGACAGTGAAGGAAAAAAGATTCCTCATAAATCTAGCTATGGTAATTAGTGTTTCATTGAAGGTTTATTGAATAAAATCATCACTTGATCTCAACAGACTCTGACACTAGACCTATATGTGAAAAACTACTGCACTCAGATTTATGTGTCTCACAAATCACTTTACGACTTTTGATAGACAGAAAGGTAAATATGAAAGCCGCCTGACAGGTGCTTCAATTTCCCCGTTGCTCTATTTTCCACTGTTTCATTATCCATCAATCCACTTTTACTGCAGAGGAACATCAAAGTGGTTTTGTTGAAAAGAAGAGACCGCGCCACAGCTGAGTAATACTGGAAACTGTGTGAGGTTTCAACTGAATGCTGGGAAATGGAGAAAGCCATTGATTTTTGAGGATTAGTTCTGATCTGGAGGATTACAATACCATACACTGGCCAGATTATCATTAAGCTTTAAACAAGCTTAATTTTGTGGTTGATGACAAGGCCGTAACCATGTCTTGAACATTGGGTGGGGGGGGATCAAACCATATTGGGTCGTGGGTGTTGAGGTCAGATATATAATGGTCCTCTTTGGCTCTTTAAAATAGTAAAGGCGCTGAATGCAATAATTTCCTGAAATAAAGGCTTTAAATGTGCTAAATTCCCAAATTTTGATACTTTTTGATTTTAAAAGATACATGTTTTTTTAAGTTCACACAGTACAAGCACTGTGCCCGAATTGCTAGCAATTTGCCTGTTTCAGTCATCTTTTCTTTCTTTTTTTTGTGCACTGTCTTAAAGAAAAGATGAATATAATTAGAATTTATTTTCATCACTGATGTATCTGTAAAATTACATGACATCAGCTGGCTAACAAAAAGAAAATACACAAAATTATTTACTGCCCTCAAGTTGTTCCTCATTGTGTTCTAATCTATGGGTGATAACGCTCTACTTTGTGTTTTATAGATCATTTTCTTAGACAATGTCAAGTGAATTTTCTAAAAAGCTACTTCAAAAACCAGCCAGATTACCACATTCATTCAATTTCTCTACAATATACACACATTTGCTCTTTGTCTTAACCCTGATAACTGCTGAAAACGGCTTCGTTAATGTTTTCACATTCACACTTATGAATGATATACAAATCACGCACTGTACATGACATATTTTCAATTCAAAATGGCGAATTTTGCCAAATGGTAAATAGTTTGCACTCTTGGAAATTACTGTCAGTCAGTGCAACATTTCAGTCATAAAGCAGTGGGCAAGTTTAGTTAGATACTTACAGTACATCTTACATGACACTAACACTATGCTTTTTTTTTTAAACCATTATGTTATTCCTGCAACAACTTAATGACAATTAGACAGCGGAGCATAATGGACTGCAGCAGAGCAGCAACAAGGATATCAATTATTGGAGGGAACTTGTCCCCCTCAATGTATATTGTGGTTACGGCCCTGGTTGATGATATCGCAACTGTTAATCAATGGATCTCCCGCTCACATTTATATTGGAAAACTTCACAAAAATATAAAATTTACAACTTAACACAGACATACATTTGCATGATGGTTGAACATGCTGAGATGAAATCCTTTTGTCACTTGTAAGATGAACTCCAAGCAGTCATTTAGAATAAGTTTAGTTTTTCCAAAGCAATGTAGGGGGTATTCAAAAAGAATGCATTTATGTGTTCAAAAAGAGCAAAATGGAGCACAATGGATCAGACTGCAAGGGTTTCAAGACATGTTTTTTAAAAGTTGAACTACATGCCGTCTTAAAAACAAAACTCTCAAGGAAAAGAAAGTACAGCAAAATCAACAGGCAGACATTTAAAAAACTGTGCTAATGAAATGTAAGAGTGTGTCCTGTGCGAACGTTCCTATACAGTACACTTCTTATCAGGACAATGCCCCTTGAAAGAACCTAGTGTTAAGTACCAGAAGCCTTACCCCATATAACATTTACCCTACATATAAAATTGCTTGGGCATGTTTTGAACACGGAGCCCCTTGCTTTGAATGCCAAAAAACAAAAACAAAAAAAAAACTCTAAAGAAGGAAATAAAGAGTATTTTTTAGGCTGGTCAATAAGTGAAACACAATTAGAATTCAGCTCAGGTTTTCCTCCTTTCCACCCAAAACCTTTTTTAACACAATAAATCTGTTATCCTGTCAAACAGACATGCCAGCTTACCTTTCTTTACCACCTCAATGGAAGCCGACATTCCAAAAACAAGGTCAAAGTGGCCTGCCAGACACACACACCACACTCACCCAAAGTCTGACAGATATCCAGAACCACTGACTGGAAAGAACATTTCTTCTTTAGTTGACAGGAGCTTACCCATACATACACACACTAGGTCATATCCTGTGGGCTATTAGTTGTTGGTTTTTCATAGATAGACGCTAAATTGTTGGATGTCACAGAAATCCGTCTTTACTCTTATGAATGTATTGCTTCTGGTAAAATATACTGTCCTTTCTCTCATCATTTAATTGATTGTTTCATAGGACGACTTAAACTTTAATTCATACACAAACATCATATTTTGGCAAAGCATGTTTTGTCATGTAATGTAATGCCATAAAACACCTTAAAGTCAACATGGAATAACAACTGCAACCCATTTTATTTCCATGTGACATTTTTGCTTGTGAAACAGGATTTTCTAAGAAAAAAAAATAGGATGGGAATTTTATCCATTGGGAATTGATTGGATCGCAAATTCCTATCATTTTTATTATAAAAGATTATAAAGAAAAACAAATTCTTTGGAATACTCACACAAATTAAATGTGCACAATAAGATTTCATGTTGACTTCAACTGTTCCATTGGATGCATTGATCTAGAAAATGTATTTTGACTTTTATGTTGAAATTCTGGTTTAGTTCCCTGTTCCTGTTTCCTGTTAGTTTTGTAGTCCTTTGTAGTTTCTTTTCATGATTGGTTTTCCCCTGATTGTTTCCCTAGGTGTTTCTCGTTCCCTTGTTTTCCCTTGTGTATTTATCGTGCATTCCATTTGTCTCGGAAGTCGGAGCTCCGAGTTATTTTCCGAGTTCCGAGACCTGAACTGACAAATGGAACGCCCCCCGATGTCAGAATTCCTACTCAGAAAGTCGGACAAACTCAGAGGACCCCGAGTTCAGAAAGCAAGATGGCTGCGAAGAGCATCGACTGTAGTATGCTGTGGGTTTAAAGTTTTTTTTAGCACTTTTGTCTTTTTTGTGTCCAATTTAGTAAGTCGTATACACAATACTGTATTACCGTTGCCTATAGGCATGTTGCTATGATCTTGTTATGCGTGAATTACTGCATAATGTGTTGTTTATAAACTGGTACAGCTAAAATTGGCTAGATCGCTGCTGCTAACAACAACAATGGTCGCTGTTGCTACAAGAACAATGGTCAATGTTGCTACAACAACACTGCCTAACATTACAAACCGTAAAACCGTTTACACATAAACCCCGTTAATTTATATTGCAAATATACGTTGGTACTTCCATAGGGCACTGCCTTTGTTTACACCGCTGGTTTGATTAAAATGTGGTTAACATGTTTTAATACAATCAAATATGAGGAAACATTAACATACCTTCTCTGCTTTCTATCATCTTCCTCGAGGTCTCTTGGGTGAAGGGCATACTTATTTTGTAGCACTCTGTACTCCAAAAAAGCTAGTGCAATAATTACTTTCCTGGAGGCGTCCATCTTTTTTTCCAACTTGTCGTGTTATGTGTAATGGAACGCATCCAACTCGGATTTCTTGTTTTTTTTAACGGATATGACGTCAATCCGAGCCCTGAGCTCCGACTTCCGAGACAAATGGAACGCAGCATGAAGCCCTTGTTTTCCCCTGGCTTTTTGTCAGTCTTCATCTGTATTATGCTGTGCTTTGTTCCCTGTGTTTTGTTTCATTATGTTCTGAGTTACCTGGTTTACTTTTGTTTTATTAAAAAAGGCTGCATTTAGATCCTCATTCCTCTCCTGTCTCGTCACAGCGACTCTTCCCAACACATTGAAAAACAATACAGTAATAATAACCAACCACACAGTCTTTCGTCTAAGTTCATCATTAATTTCACCAGTCAAAAATTAATTTTGACACATTGAGGAAATCATAGACCAATTTAGAAGTACTGGAACAACGTCAATCATGCGTCTATTCTGTCACTTTGAGATAAAATACTTTAAAACCCAAGAACTTTGTTTATTCCTGTTCTACAGTGCCTACGAAAAACCATTTCCACGCAACACCCACCACCCTCATGCCTCAGCGGACATCTGACGTCCTGTATTAATTACAGCTATGCTAAGCTGCCCCACTGTTTTGAAAGAGATGTGGCATCACTGAAATTTACTCTATTAATAGCAGAGAGTTTGTTTTGGGGTAGTGGAGAGGAGCACAGGATGGAAAAAGGGTTTGGTCTTGATGTGTGTTCGGTAGGGAGTTTCCTTACCTTCTATGGATGGGGCCTGGTCCTGAGCCGCATACAGCATCTCCTTGAAAGCCTGTGTCAGAAAAATAGTGACGTTAATGACAAGATCACGGTACGGGTCAATGGGCTAATGGCGTACAGAGTTCTCAGTTACACTAAATTCCTTTATGATTCACAGGACCACAATAAGGTAGCTTGTCATAGCAAATATATTTTACTCTGGCCATGGCAAGGTAACTGAGGATACATCAATCATTCTAGCATGCTATGAAGGCCTTTGTGAGTGACCATTTTTTACAAGTCTGGTGGTGATGTACTAAAACTCTTTCTTGTTTCTTTAAACATACGAATACGGAATACGGTTTCCCACTTCTCATAGCATGTTTTAACCTTGCAGGTAATGTAAATTGCTGGACAATTATGTACTGTCTGTTGCCAGATTCTCTAGGCTGATAAAATGTATAACTCTATTCCAAAAGGCTTTGATAGATTGATCTCTAAGGTCATGCCAGTAATTTGAAGGATCTGATTTGATATCAGCAAGGTTCTTCTTAGTAATTAGTAATTAGTGTAGTTCCATTCATTCAAGAAGGAAGTCAGAATTTATTTAATAACTTATTTTTGACTCAGGGAGAATTTTGTGATAATGTAGCATTATGGACATTAGTCAGGGTAGACGCCATTTAGATGTATAATCCGTTTAATAGGTTCTACTGTTATGTACCTTGGTGTCAATCATTCAGCCAAAGAAACATTGCCACTTGTGTCGCTAATAATTGTGTATTTTTCACTAATTTAGATTTTGACATCATTGTTTTTTTGTGAACAAATAATGGTACATTTATAGTTTCAACAGAATTTGTACTTCATATCTTTGTTTTATTGGACAAGAAAAACTAGCTTCATACCATGTGACCCACATTTGGTTTCCAACCATTGAAAATGAGTAAAATTTAAAATGAGTAAAAGGCGTTGAATGCAATATTTTTCTGAATAAAGGCTTTAAATGCGCTACATGCCCAAATCTGGATAATTTTTGGTTTTAAAAGATACATGTTTTTTAGGTTCACACAGTACAAGACAAGCGCTGTGCCTGCATTGCTGGCAATTTGCCAGTTTCAGTCATCTTTTCTTTCTTTTTTGTGCGCTGTCTTAAAGAAAAGACTAATATAATTAGAATTTCTTTTCATCACTAATGTAATGACATGTCATCAGCTGGCTAGCAAAAAGAAAATACACAAAATTATTTACTGCCCTCAAGTTGTCCCTCATTGTGTTTTTCTCCCACTAGAATCTTAACAGAATCTTTTCTTCAAGAATCCTAAGGCTAGTCTTTTACATCCAAAAACACTTTATATTGACCATTGCAGTCAATCATTATTAAAATACCATAAAAGTAGTTTAAAACAGCTTTGTGTTGTATGCCCCCAGAAAGCTTGGAATATAGTGCACAAGTCATATGGACTACAGTATACTGCTTTGAAGTCTTTATACTGAGCCTTTAATAGTGCTTTATAGTATTGCCAAATGAGTAAATGTTAACAATTTACGCATCGAGCCACATCAAGAGCCTCATATGGGATTTAACCATATAGGGCAAATAAGATTCCATAAGATTAATAAAATGGAAGTTTGTTCTGAATCACACTCTAAAAGGATATTAAGATATCTTTAATACCTCTGGAGTTACACACACACACACACACACACAAATACAACACAATAAAATGCTTTTTCTAATGGTTGGACTCACGCCATTGGCGTATAATGCAGCAAGGGTGCGGATGTCAACTGATTTTAGTAATAGACTTTCCTATCTCTGTGTAATAATTTAATAATGACGCTGTCACCTTTCTAGGGATAGTTTTGCTCCAAAATCATAGGCAAAAGTTAATTTCATTTTGACCCCTCTATAAAACAATGAATTACTCTGTAAATATTGATGTCAATGGCATTAATTATCATTAATGTTTATCTTTCTTCATACAAAGTATTAACAAAATCAAAGATTTCAGCCAAGGAAGTTTCAGAATTATTTCTTTGACATGGACTGTACATCTACATATCCCTTGTAGCCTCATTTCCACTTGCTTTAATTTAATTCATATTCAATTAAAAATGGTGTTTACCCTGACTAAGGTTTGTAAAAGAGTGAAAAAAAAAGTATTTTAAAACACATGCATAATGTCAAAAATCCATTGCTACCACAGGAGCTATTTCAATCTGACCTGACTCTTAAAAATACTTAATGTAATCTAATGCTGTCAGGCTGACTCAGTCAAAATACATTTTTGACTTGAATGAAACCAGTTCATTTAGATGTAATCCCATTAAGCACCTTTTAGGTTACCTTAGACCTACTTCCTCAAATAAAATCAAAATATATCGGAAGTAGCTAACATGAAAACTGATCAACACTCAGGGGATGAAAATTTATCTGGGGGATTACTACACAAGCTGTCAGTGCAGGAAACTGCTCCATCAATACACAGCATAGATTGAAATGCATATCTTGACACAACAAAAGAGTAATCACAGTCAAGAACATTTATTTGCTAAGCATATAACCATATAACAAATAGCCAATCGAGCCAATAATTTTAGGGCTGTATGGATGCTTTAAAGATCTCTTTTCGCTATAAACAAATTTCACACTCAAGGTCAAAGCCTGGCCAGCGTGTCAGCCAATGAAATAAGAGAATCGTCAAGATGGCGCCATTGCCATGGTAATGATGATGGTGACAAAAAGGCAAGATGAACATCTCTGCAGAATTCAAGATATACAACCACTAACTATAAACAGACTACAGGTGCACTACACATCTAATCTTCCTCTAGAAATGTGTGTTTCAACTACTATGAGATTTGGACAGATCTGTGCGTCCAGTGAGCCTGGCAGCAGATGTCATCCCAGTGGGAGAGGGAGAGCGAGTCCTTGTGTGTTTTAGTGTGTATGTGTTTGTGTGTGTGTGTAAGTGTGTGTCAGAGCATGTGTGAAAGAACTGCAGGCCCTGAGTCAGCCAGCAAGATCCATACATCCCCGCCAGTGAGCAAAGACTACTTCCAAGAAATGTATGCATGTTCAAAACAAGCCACATATTCTATCAATGTCTAAAGGCTAAAATAAATAAATAAATAAATAAATAAATAAATAATAATAATAATAAAAACATGTATCACCACAATGTCATAGCATATTAGCTTCCTCCTGTCAGCTAACTGATAGATTTTCCCTGTTCACTTATGAGCAAATATGTGATAAATACTTGAATTAACAAAGATCACATTGCTTTAGACTATTATTGACTTATTATTGATCAGTTTATTATAAGTCAGTACTTATGGTTTTAAATCTAGCAAAATCACATGCCTCTTCAGTAAATCTAGTGTTCAATGTTTCTCAAATTGCTTCAAGACTATATATATATATATGATAAATATACAGCACTGTGCATAAACATATCAATTATGTGTTTATCAATGGTTTTATGCTTTCGGCGGCCAATAATTAACTGCACAAAATGCATTGTGGTTGGCACAAACCATATTTATCCTTAAATACAGGTATTTATGAACCCGTATATAATGTAGTCTGGCAGGGTTTTTCCTTCATTTCAAATTAATTGCCGGCCACCCAAGCTAGATTTCAGCCACTGAGGAAATTTTATGATTTTCATCTCACATTCTGGGCTTGATGCTAAATATGCTTCTCATCTGAAATGTGCATTTGCGCAGTGCGAAGCCTGGTTTTCACACAAGTATGCACTTTTAAAAAAAAAAAATGTTGAGCAAATTTTAAAAAAAATCAAGGCAATGTGATCCGGTAAAATTTTGATTTCTCTCAACAACTGTCTTGATAATGGTCCTCAGTAACATTGCTTTGCTAAGTCAATGTGAAATTGTTCACCAAATGCAAAACTTCTTATTAACAGAATTACTAATTTCTTGTTCAGCCAACTATCAATTTACAATATGAGAACTTTCATTTTGTCACCATTTCAGTTACTTTTACATGAAGTTTACTGCAATATTTGCCTCTAAAGAGAGGTAAGGTATGTCTTGCAAGTCAAAAGAGAACATACTATGTCTATGTTTGACATAGACACACAATAGACCTCTCAACCCTTATTACACAAACCTCAATAACAATCAACAAACCTCATGAGGTTAAAAGATGAGCTCTTAGCAAGACCACACAACAATTGACTAACAGTAGCAACAAAAACAACACCAACAATAAGTCGGCAAACAGCAAAAAAAATAAGCCTACAACATTAACCGCAAAATGTATTCATGTTGCAATGTATGCTGGGAACTTGCAAATCAGCAACATTGTTCAATATGAAATTGTATGTTCAGACAACTCTGTTAGGCTCATTTGGGACAACATATTTCACATTTATTTTTGGTCTTACGTGTTTATGTAGATTCAAAATAATTCACATTTCGTAGTATCTGTGACTCAAAATCCCCCATATGCTGAGTAAAAATCATTTTACAATGTGGCACGAGCCATCACATAACCCCGACATTCTAAACAGTACTGAAAAGGAAAAGAGACAACACTGTGCCATGCGCCAAAATTAAGGTTTTTACACATCATCACCCTTGCTAAAATGTAACGAGATTTTACACAGTTGTACAGTTTCTGTCCGCTGGCTGGTGTACTGTAATTGTTTCCACTCATAACATACTACTGTACTGGCCTTTCTGAATATTTATTGTGACTGCACTATTGACAGTCATAATTTCTGTAGGTGTCTTTGGCATTTATAGTAAATGATTGAGGTGATTACAACAGCCATAATACACAGAAATCTTTTCAGCTGCCCACACCTTTACACCTTTTCTACATCCATCTCTCCTCACTGAGATGTTACAATAGCTGCATAAACACTGAATCATTCCCTCTTTCTCTGATTGTTTAGCGATCTGTAAATCTTTCGCAATTTGTCTCTCACTTTCTGTCTCTCTGTCTCTTTTGTAACATGTTACAGCTATTTAATAAGCAGGACAGGAAGTGTGAGACCTCATTAATTTATCACTCAATCAGTTTGTCAATTTATCATCGGGGGAATTAAGCATTTTATCAAACATCTTTCACCCTTTCTTTACTGCATGCATCTTTCCACAGCACTGTAGCGTGTAGATGTGACCGCTCATTCAAAATCACTTTCAAGACTGAGATTTCATAACATAAGACGATATATGAATCAAACATAAAACAATAATCATCATTCAAAGTTCTGAAGAAAGGACCAGCAAAGGAACTTTGGCGTATTCTTTTGAAGTTCATGCTTTATAATGCTGCTAAAGCCTGTTTATGGACTCTTTTTATTGTGTAGAGCCTGAGGGGCTTCTTCCCATTGACTTCACACTGTCAGCCACAAAAGGTAAGGCAATAGATGAGCCGAGACCGAGTCTGTCCAGCAATCATGGCTTACCTGCCCACAGAGGGACTTCAACAAGCAAACATTAATAATCTCTGCTTTTCTTCAGGAAACATTCTGCTGTCTGTAGTGCAGCAATGGGTCAGACTGTATTAAATATAGCTGACCACAATGATTTACATGTCTTAACCTTGCCAATTAAGCGCAAATCAAAGCCTAGACTCCCACTTCTCTACAGTCTATCACTACATATAAAGAACAGAGTAAGATAAGGTTGTACAGTGCTGGAAAGGATATTGCTAATCATCAATCTGTGTCACGCATACAGCAATTAGATCCATGCAAAATTCCCAGATATTGGCAAATGATGAGATGATCATTATGAACTGAACAATTTTCTGTGTATTCAAGCGCCCTTCGTCCTGCTCTTGGCAGATCAAGCTGGAATCTTACTGCAGTCCATTTTTTAAATTAAAATAGGCATATGCAGACAATCACTGAGGTTCGACAGGGAAATATGTGAAGTCCCTATAAAGACGACGGAATAAAGCTTATCGAGATTGTTCGAATAATCTTAAACAAAGCAGATTCAACAGCTACTGAGACAGTATGTAACTGTTACACCTAAGAATATCTGCAACAGATGAACAGTAGTGTTTTGAGCACACTGATATTCTATTTATATCTATATCAATGGAATATATACAGTATAGTGATAGATAGATAGATAGATAGATAGATTTTCAGTCCAAATGTCAACAAAAAAACAACATAAGACAAAATTAAGATAACAGAAATGTATACAAATTGTAATAATTTGACATCTAAAAATAATAATAATAATAATAATAATAATAAATCTCTTTGCATTTATTAACTCTGAATTATCTCAAGTAATTTTAATTAAGGAGGTTTTTCTTAATTATCTTTATTGTATTCTGCAGAAGCTGATGCTTAGGGCATGTTACATTTAGAGATATATATACCATGAATCTCTCCACGTCCAGACCTCTTTCCTTTGTTCATATTTCATAAAACAAATCATGGAAACCTTGGAAACCACAGATTACAGCCATGTTAAACCCTCTGTCTATACAGTTATACAACATAAAAAGAGTGCATTTTAAACTTATATTTTATTAACTTATTTTATTATTATCTTTTAATGCCAATAAAAAGCAAAAACATTTTAAGAAATATGTTTAAAGAAATATAAGAAAGAAGGTGACAAGAATATATCTAAACAGCTATCTGGACTCTGGGTTTGACAGATAGAACATTCTGTTGGATAAACCGATGCCTTAAAATTTCATTATTAAAAAAGGAAGAAAGTAAAAGCTTTCTCAGGAGAAATAGGCTACTCTGTGCTCCCACACACAGAAAAGTAGACAAAGTGGGCGAGCAAACTAATTATTCATCAGATCTTATAATGCCCTTTCTTGTTTAATCATAAAAATAAAACAACACCATCATCTGAGGAACAGTTAAGCTGAGTTTACTTATTATGACTTTACAATTTTGAATGATGAATTTGAGGTGATTTCTCCCCCTTTTTTTTTTTTTTTTTCTGCCAAAGGGGCAGGCAGGTGTTTGGCTGCGCTCCAGACACAGTGATGACAGTGAGAGTGACAAGACGGCAGGCGAGAATGAGTTTGAACAGGTCCCGAAATTAATCTAGGACAAATATAAACTGTCCACTGAAACAGGACAAATAATTTATTTATTTTGCGTTTTTGGATGTATAAGCTGCTTAAGCCACTGACCCTCATTAATGTCGGAGCACGTGGACACAAATAAACAAATTCGAATGTTTTCACAGAGGACTTAACATGTGATTCGTTACAGAATATGCACTTATTATTGAATTATTTTATCGAAATAACCCTTGTTTCATCATAATATTTGATTTTAAAAAATGCATTAGCCTACATTGCTTAAATTGCCTAATTCGCATTACCGCAAACCATATTTCATTCCTTTTGCATAATAAATGTTACATTTACAAACTATTCAAATAAATTGATCAGCTGAAGTTTAGTTCATTGTATCTGTATACTGGTAGTACTTTTAACAGATTCGCTTCACAATCTCTGGGATGCAATTAACAAAATGCAGCATCGGAAAATCATAAATAAAGCTCGGCCTTCTTCTTACCTCATATTGAATATATTGTTTCCTCCATTCTGGAGTAATATGGGCAGACAGGTGCTCCGCAAACTTCATGCTGGCGGAGCAGTTATCCACAGCCGGTCTATAATAATATCCTCGGGTCCAAGTCGGGCAGCGTCTTCTTGGGGGCTTATGTTATTTCTGTCAGTAAGTTACGCAGCCGCTCTTCCTAAATCCCGTCCCGTCTGTTACAGTCCACTATTTCCCGTTGCCACATATTAGCCAGTTGAAAGTGAAACGCGCAACAAAAAGGGACTAAAAGTAACCTTCTCCTGTCCGAAACAGGTGACTGAATTACATACAGCGCTAAAGCCCAGGACCGGGCGTCTCTGCCTGTGAGTGACTTTCTCTCTCGCGACTCTCCGAACGCTTGTAAAGTAGTTGCTGCTGTCCGCCATCAGCGCGCGCTCGGTGAAAGACGTATATGTGCGTCACAGCGCACCGAGAGGCGCGTATAGAAATAGCTGTTTGCGATCACCGTTTGCATTTGGTAAAAACTTTTTATATGAGTAAATTAAGAAGTGCAAGCCTTGTTTTATTATATATGTTTTATTTAGATTTGATATCTGCTAATAGCAAAGCTGTAAAAAATATTAATTAATCTTTTCAACAGGTATAATCTTGTAATTTTGCATTATTTTATTTTACTGTTCTTGTTTATAAAAATCAATGAAAATTTGATTATAAAAGAAATAGCTGTTTTTGTCTGGTCAAGACAGATTTGCATCAATTTGTCAGCCAAAAGGAAACCAGTGGCCTAACAGTATGCTACCGGTAAGTGTAAATGTATAACCTCAATAATTGGAACCTGGATTTACTTATTTATTAAGCTAAGCCCTGCCTTAAGTCCATTACTGACCAATCCTACAGTCTATGGAAGTCCTGTGTGTTTGGATAGTTTTCAACTTTCAAAAAACCTATCCAAAAATATGGGAAAACGTTGTTTCAGGCCATACAGAAATCACACTGTATGGTTCTCCTTTTACAGACAACTACAATAAGCTTCAAATAAATAATAATAATAATAATAATAATAATAATAATAATAATAATAATAATAATAATAGCTCAGCGGTTAAGGCTCTGGGTTACTGATCAGAAGGTTGGGGGTTCAAGCCCCAGCACCACCAAGATGCCACTGTTGGGCCCTTGAGCAAGGCCCTTGACCCTATCTGCTCCAGGAGCGCTGTATCATGGCTGACCCTGCACTCTGACCCCAGCCTAGCTGGGATATGTGAAAAAGAAGAATTTCACTGTATATGTGCAAATGTGTGATGAATAAAGAAAATTATTATTTATTATTATTAAAAAAATAATACAAATTAAGATCATGATTTTGCTGTGTAGTCTTAGATTCAGGAGACTGACAAAAATCCAACATGAAGACAAAAGAAATTAATGATTCAAATACATAAAGTTAAAGAAAGTCAAAGCTACAACTCAAAGGCGTTCCAAGACCTCCTTGTTTAAGTTTAACCTGTTTACTTGCATCTTACTGATATATTGCTGCTAACTCAAGACCATTTTAAAACCTGATTTATGTCCCTTAAGAGGCCTCCATTCCCCTTTAATGTTGTTATATTTTAGCACAGCAAGGTGTCACTTTTAGCTTTGGGGCAACACAAGGAGCAACTATATGCCTCAACCAGAAATCTGCAGGAAAAAAGTCAAGTTTAACTGCTCAGGGCAAATTCTTTTTATTATTTATAGATATTTAGGCTACTATTCATCTGTATGAATTCCGAAGAGACAGATACATTATAGTCAAATTAAATATTAAATTTTTAGAACACTGAGTTATTTCACAAGTGAGCTTGGCACGCGGAAGAAGAAGAATGAGATTGTTTTGTGGGCACAAAGTTGTGCCAGACGGTTTGAAATATGTGGACTTTATGCCATCTTGTGGTTAATGTTTATAACGCAAAATCTGCTGATAAATTTCTAATAACGAACGTAATTTATTAATAGAAAGAGCAACCGAAAAAGTTTGCTGCAGACTAATGTGAAATAATGTGATATTTCTGCTTCAGGAAATTCTAGTAGCCCATAATTTTGTCAAACGACAACAGTTACATATTAATAGATGTAATAGATTTAGAAAAAAAAAAATTGTTATCAGGTAGGCCTAATATCCATAATGTAATATATGTAAATATTTATGGTCCTTCTGAGTTTAATTGCTTGACCTCGAGGTCAGCAATTTAACATGTTTTCAAGATTATTTTAAAAAGCAATGGCAAAACGAAACATATAGTAGGGTACAACGGGGCTAAAGGCTCTGTGGGGTAAAAGGCTCCATTGATTTTATTTTCTCCCAAAACACTAAATAGCATCAAAAACTACCAGAGTACTTTCCTAAGCACCTGTTTGTCACGATACACTGGAAAATTTTCCTGATCCATGAGATTATTGCAGGTGTTGTCTAAAGGTTGATTTTGATGCAATTTGATCCAGTTTTTCTTATTTTAAAAAAATGTTGCACATTTATATAGCTAATGAAAATCCCAGAAATCAACAAATTTCTTTTGAAAATACTTATCATTTTCAGCTTTATTTAAGGTTATTAAATCGAAACAATTTCAATAACTGTCCAATAAGTGAAAGGATAGAATTTGGGGTAAAAAGCCCCCCTGTTGCAGTGGTTTTTCTTAAGTGGGGGGGAAGAGATTTGTTATGAAAAATGTTCAAAGTGGGCTCACATTGACTCATCCAATCATAATACAGATTAGTTTGTTTATAGAATACTTAAGATGTAATAAACTGCCAAATGTGTTTGAAATTAACAGGAAAGGGTTGACATTATCTGAAGTAGTTATTTTGAATAAGCATCATCTTAATTTGTCACTCAAAAAAAGCATCTTGCTGTCTCAAATTTTTTTGCATTATAAATTGTGTCCTATAACTATTGCCCCGGAATCTACACAGTATCACTTTAAACCCCCTAGGGGCCTTTTACCCCAAGTGTGGGATAAAAGGCTCCCTTACCAACCTCACCGACCAGAAAAAAACAAAATGTCCTTAAGGGGTGCCTTTAGCCCCGTTGTACCCTATAGTATGGTATAGTATAGAATAGTATAGTATAGCACAGCATTGCATCGTATAGTATGTCTAAAGATAATATGCTATAGACAATATGTTAAGGTTTGTAAAAGGATTGTGAATAGTATAAATTGCATGATTTTCACTTTTCCCACTTTTGGACATCATGCGTCCATTCTATTAGTGGTAGGACCTAAATGCTGGAACAGTTACTCGCGGTCACAGTAGGCGCTCGTGACTTTTATTGTGACGTACCAGTGACGGACCAAATTTTCAAAACAAGTCCGACTGAATCGGAATTACGTATAACGTTCTGTAGCTACCACTCGTCTGCGCTGTTTTATTTATATTTATCCACAACTAAAGCAAAAATACATTTTATTTCCCTGAAGGCAATTTCCATTCACTACAATGGCGTCCCGATCTCCGTCATCTTCCCCAGACTCAGCGACGGGCTCCGGTACTGATCCAGCCCGGCCTGACACCGGAGAGCCGCTCGGTGGAGGATCCGATTCGGATTCAGATTTCGGATTAGGGAAATTTGATTGTGGCGCTGCAGATACAGCGCTTCGATTAGAAGGAGCAGACCTAGAGAACGAGTTTGAGGCGGCAGCAGACCGGGTCAGAGATCTCGTCCAGACAGCCAGTAGAGAGCAGCTGCTCTATCTGTACGCCAGGTTCAAACAGGTAAACTCACCATACGTGTCTTTGGACTTATTAACAACAGCAGAAAAAAACTGTTCACATGTCTACGAAAGCGCATGTAACCTCGGTTCCCTGAAATGAAGGGAACGAGACATTGCAGTGAAACGCTTTGGGAAATTCCTTTTCTACATCCTAGTTGAAGCCCTTGTATCATAATAACGCAAATCTTATGACTGGCAATGGTGTTTGAGCCCCGCCCTTTCAGGCGCGCGCTTGCCTTATTTAAGCAGGCGCTCAAACACCATTTCTTCAGAATTTTCTGACTGAAGGACAAGAACGTTTGCTCGTACCTCAAACTCTGAAGTAGTAGTGTGGTCAAGTTTTGCAATGTCTCGTTCCCTTTATGTCAGGTAACTGGGGTTACATGAGTAACTGGAGACGCAGTGAAACGCTTTGGGGAGGAGTACCATCACACCACACTTTGTAGCATTGTACCCTACCAGGGTGACACTTAGAAGAATATGTACAGTTGTGCTCAAAAGTTTGCATACCCTGGCAGAAATTGTGAAATTTTGGCATTGATTTTGAAAATATGACTGATCATGCAAAAAAACTGTCATTTATTTAAGGATAGTGATCATATGAAGCCATTTATTATCACATAGTTGTTTGGCTCCTTTTTAAATCAGAATGATAACAGAAATCACCCAAATGGCCCTGATCAAAAGTTTACATACCCTTGAATGTTTGGCCTTGTTACAGACACACAAGGTGACACACACAGGTTTAAATGGCAATTAAAGGTTCATTTCCCACACCTGTGGCTTTTTAAATTGCAATTAGTGTCTGTGTATAAATAGTTAGTGAGTTTGTTAGCTCGCACGTGGATGCACTGAGCAGGCTAGATACTGAGCCATGGGGAGCAGAAAAGAACTGTCAAAAGACCTGCATAACAAGGTAATGGAACTTTATAAAGATGGAAAAGGATATAAAAAGATATCCAAAGCCTTGAAAATGCCAGTCAGTACTGTTCAATCACTTATTAAGAAGTGGAAAATTCAGGGATCTCTTGATACCAAACCAAGGTCAGGTAGACCAAGAAAGATTTCAGCTACAACTGCCAGAAGAATTGTTCGGGATACAAAGAAAAACCCACAGGTAACCTCAGGAGAAATTACAGGCTGTTCTGGAAAAAGACGGCGTGGTTGTTTCAAGGAGCACAATACGACGATGCTTGAACAAAAATGAGCTGCATGGGCGAGTTGCCAGGAAGAAGCCTTTACTGTGCCAATGCCACAAAAAAGCCAAGTTACAATATGCCCGACAACACCTTGACACGCCTCACAGCTTCTGGCACACTGTAATTTGGAGTGACGAGACCAAAATAGAGCTTTATGGTCACAATCATAAGCGCTATGTTTGGAGAGGGGTCAACAAGGCCTATAGTGAAAAGAATACCATCCCCACTGTGAAGCATGGTGGTGGCTCACTGATGTTTTGGGGGTGTGTGAGCTCTAAAGGCAGGGGGAACCTTGTGAACATTGATGGCAAGATGAATGCAGCATGTTATCAGAAAATACTGGCAGACAATTTGTATTCTTCTGCACGAAAGCTGTGCATGGGACGCTCTTGGACTTTCCAGCATGACAGTGACCCAAAGCACAAGGCCAAGTTGACCCTCCAGTGGTTACAGCATAAAAAGTTGAAGGTTCTGGAGTGGCCATCACAGTCTCCTGACCTTAATATCATCGAGCCACTCTGGGGAGATCTCAAACGTGCGGTTCATGCAAGACGACCAAAGACTTTGCATGTCCTGGAGGCATTTTGCCAAGACGAATGGGCAGCTATACCACCTGCAAGAATTTGGGGCCTCATAGACAACTATTATAAAAGACTGCACGCTGTCATTGATGCTAAAGGGGGCAATACACAGTATTAAGAACTAAGGGGATGCAGACTTTTGAACAGGGGTCATTTCATTTTTTTCTTTGTTGCCATGTTTTGTTTTATGATTGTGCCATTCTGTTAAAACCTACAGTTGAATATGAATCCCATAAGAAATAAAAGAAATGTGTTTTGCCTGCTCACTCATGTTTTCTGTAAAAATGGTACATATATTACCAATTCTCCAAGGGTATGCAAACTTTTGAACACAGCTGTATATGAGGTCACTGGCCCATTGGGCAGTAACTTAATATGTCTTAAAGTGTGTATGAAAATGAATAACCCCACTTGGTGAATACCAGATGGGAAGTTAATCTTAATCTGAGGATCTATATGAGTATATAATACACACAGAATAATTTAACCCCTTCATAACCAGGTTGGGAGGGAGGTTTTATTCTATTGGAAGTGCTTGTGACTTCTAGTGGGAGTAAATTGGATAGCGGCCTACACAGGCGGCTGTATTAAAATTATAACAGGTAGCCTGCCCATTACAAGGAGCTCTGACTCACCTGCTGGGTGGTGGAATAGTAAGTTCTAGACAGAGAAAACTCGCAAAGCGATGGACGCCACGTCTTGGTTATAAAACCTTGCGAATGTGTTCTGCGAAGACCATCCTGCTGCAAAACATTTGTCTTGTAGGGATATACCATTTGTCCATGCCCATGAGGAAGCTATACCTCTAGTTGAATGCGCCTTTATGCCAATAAGGCATCTCACGCCCTGTGATTCATAAGCGAGGGCGATCGCATCAACGATTCAGTGAGAGAGCCTTTGTTTGGAGATGGACATGCCTTTTGTGCATGCTCCATAACAAACGAAGAGCTGGGGCCGGTTGCATAAACATAGACATTAACTTAAGACTGCGTCTAACAATTAGTTTGACTAGCTAAAGATGCCATAGAAAGCCTTTTGCATAAAACACGCTCACAGTTGTCTTTAGTAAGACAGTCTAATTTGCATTGCATTGTGGGAAAAGACACTGAACAGCTTTAAAAAAAAATGGCTGACAGTGGACGTTCACAGTTTTCATTCACTGAAAATATTTGCTTGTTAGAGGACTACAGTGCTTCAAAATTGATTCTAATGAACATATTTAGTGATTTTAACCCAAATAATAAAAAACACGTGACATTTCGTTACCATCGTTGAAGTCAAACTCCTCTACTACAAAGTCTCAACTCAAGCCCCTTTCAGCCCTCAATTGAAGCCCCCACTGGCTCAGCTGACAGTTATTTTTCATGGCAACATGGAATGTAAACAAAAGTTAGCCTAGGGGTGTGCTGTCTTACATTTTGATCTTAAATTAGACTGATTTAAGTTCTTATGCAACTGACTGAATAAATTAAGACCAACATTTTAGACAATTAACTAGTAAGACTAGTCTAAAAGTGTTTTATGCAGCCGGCCCCTGATCTGACAGTCTAAACTGGCGAGTGCGCTCCATACATGTGCAATGCCCGCACGGGGCATAATAAATGCGCTAACTGCTTCTCATCTGAATTAGATGGTGGAGAAGAGAAAGCTTGTATAGGTGCACTATCTGAGCCCTAAAGAGCATGGAAAGCACCTTAGGCACATAGCCTTTTTTGGGTTTGATGGTGGCTTTTGAAAGCCCCGGACCGAATTCCAGACATGAACTGTCAGCCGACACACCTGTATATCACCAACCCATTTGGCTGAGGCCAGAGCCAATAGCAGTGCAGTCTTTAAAGAGAGCACACGTAACTCAGCGGATTCCAATGGTTCAAACGGGGGGCTCATGAATGCCCTCAGCACCAGATTTAAGTCCCATGTTGGAACCGTATCAGGGCGAGGGGGGTTCAAGCGCCTCGCTCCCCTAAGGAACTTTATGATCAGATCATGTCTGCCTATAGAGGAGCCAGCCTCTGGGGCGTGAAATTCAGAGATGGTCACTACATAGACCTTAAGCGTTGATGAAGTATGACCTGCATCCAACCGCTCTTGAAGGAATGTAAGGATCTCCGTTACGGAGCAATTCACTCCACTTTAGTGCATAGAGGCGTCTCATAGATGGCACTCTAACCTGCAAAATGGTGTTCATTACAGACTGAGTCAATTTGGGCTCGTTCGCTGTGCTCTGTTCAGGTGCCATATGTGTAGGTTCCACAACTCCGGCTGGGGATGCCAAATCGTGCTCTGCGCTTGAGAGAGCAGATTCCTCCTCAGCTGTATTTCCCATGGAGGGCCGCCTAATATCTCCATTATTTCCGGAAACCATGGCTGGTTGGGCCATTTTGGCACAACCAACAGAACCCTTTCCTTGTCCTCTCTGACTTTGCTGATGACAGAGTGGAAAAGATTACTGGGGGTAATGCATATTTGCATTTCGTCGGCCCCTTGTGGGCCAAGGCGTCCACTCCCAGTGGGGCTTGGGGCATGGAGTACCAAAGAAGGCAGTGGGCTGTCTCTTCGGAGGCATATAGGTCAACTTCCCCTTTGCCGAACATTTCTCAAATCCTCAGAACCGTCTGAGGATGAAGTCTCCATTCCCCCGCCATTGGTCCCTGGTGCAACAGCGTGCCCGCTCCGCAGTTCAGATGGCCTGGAACATATGTCAGGCACAGGGAGAGGAGATTGCGTGCGCTCCACATGAGGAGGGGTTGCGCCAGGCTCATCATTGGTAGAGATCGAGTGCCGCCCTGGCGATTTATGTACGCTACCACTGACCGAATCAGAACGTGATGATTCACTATGTCGGAATGGAAAACTTTCATCGCTAAGAAGATGGGTAGCATTTCAAGGCAGTTGATTTGCCACACCTGTTTCACACCTGTCCAAGTGCCGAAAGACGGGAGTCCATCGCACAGCGTGACCCAACCCATGTTGGATGCATCCGTGGTCACCACTTTTCGTCTGAAAACCTGACCCAGCATGACACCCTGCTGATAAAGGTTTGGAGCTGTCCATGGTGCATGGTCCATGCGCACGCGCTCCCGATGCCAGGCGTGACTTGGTACATGGTGTTTTAGCCAGCACTGGAAAGGTCTCATGTGTAAAAGACCCAATGGTATGAAGGCGGATGCTGCCGCCATAAAACCAAGCATTTCCTTAAAAGACTTTAGGAAATGCTTTCCCCAGTTTGAACCGAGACAGACACTGGTGATTGGTCTGGATGCGCTCGCTCATGAGGTGCGTAATCATGCTCATGGAGTTGAACCCCCCAAAAAGAGATTTGTTGGCTGGGGGAAAGTGTGCTTTTTGCCCAGTTGACATTGAGACCCAGGCTGTTCAAATGGTGAAGAATCAAGTCCCTGTGCTCGTATAGTAGAACCTCTGATCGGGCCAGTAATAGCCAATCATCAAGGTAATTCAGAATGCACTTGCCGTTCATGTTCAAAGGGGCGAGCGCTGCATCGACACATTTCGTGAACGTGTGCAGGGCCAGAGACAATCCAGAGAGAAGGACTTGGAATTGATATGTCATCCCTCCGAACGCAAATCTCAACAGCCTGTGCCGCGGTACAATTCGGATATGAAAGTACACGTCTTTTAGATCTATTGACGCAAACCAATCCTGTGGGCGGATGTGTGAAAAGATCTGTTTCTAAGTTAATATCATGAATGAGCTTTTGGTTGTGCACAGTGTGTGAAATGGGGAAGAAAGGCAAATTTGGCCAGAGCCAAGTTAATATGTACACTAAGGTATGGTTTATGGGTGGCAAAGAACGTCCTGATGTGTCTGCAGGGAATCCTGTCCGCTGATGGGTGTCCGTCGACGGCGAAGAGAGGGCTGATCAAAATGAGATGATTGTCGTAGTCAAGACGAGACGATGTCGGTCTTGAAGGAAGAAAATTCTGAAGAAATTAGTGATGTCCAGTTCGTGAACGAATCGTTATTTTGAACCGGTTCTTTTTAGTGAACGAGTTGAACTAGTTCACCAAATCGGACTAAATCGTTTGAAACAGTTCACGTCTCGAGTCAACACTGATCCATAAGTTATTCTATCTTAACCTGTCTCTCGGATGTGCCTGACACTCCGAATCGAAATGAGCCGATAATATGATCCTAGAACTGGAGATACCTGCTTTTGCCAACTCTTCACAAATCAGACTGAATGCTCGGGTCACAACAGTTCTCGAGTCAACAGTACACTGAACTGAGAATCGCCTCTTTCGGAGGTGAGAACATACTGAGAACTGATGAGCTGCTGACATTGAGCATGTGTGTGATTAAGGGGCGAAATGTATGTTTCAGGTGTATTTTGCTGAACAACAGAGAGTGTAACAAATAAAACATACTGGAAATATGTTTATGACTTGATTGTATTACCGTTTTATCAGTGTATGAAGATGATCCAGTCTACAGCTCTCGAGTATGTCGGACACCTCCGAAAGAGGTGATTCTCAATTCAGTGTACTGTTGACTCGAGAACTGTTACGAGCAACTCATTGTATGGTTGACTCGAGAGCTGTTGCGACCCGAGCGTTCAGTCCGATTTGTGAACTAGTTGGAGCAGTTAATTGCAAAGAAGAGTTGGCAAAAGCAGATATCACCAGTTCTGGGATCATATTACTCCCAGTTATAGGCTTATTTCGATTCGGAGTGTCAGGCACATCCAAGAGACAGGTTAAGATAGAGTAACTCGTGGATCAGTGTTGACTCGAGACACGAACTGTTTCAAACGATTCAGTCTGATTTGGTAAACTAGTTCAACTCGTTCACTAAAAAGAACCGGTTCAAAAGAACGATTTGTTCACGAACTGGACATCACTATTGTCAATCATAAGATTGGCGTTATGATGCAAGGGCTTCAACTAGGTTGTGGAAAAGGAATTCCCCAAAGCGTTTCACTGAATTGTCTCATGAACAGAATCGATAGTGAACTATATTTACAAAGGTTTTGTAACATTCACCGTAACCAGAGCTTTGGCGAAAATGCTATTGTTTACATGGTTATTGTTGCTACTGTAAAGCCATAATGCATTAATGTCTCCCTCAAAACCGATTAATAATCTTTCAGAATCTTACTGTCATTTAAAAAATGTTTGATGACAGTGGTGATAATACCAAATTATCACTGTATTTGTCATTTAAGAACTACTGACTATGGTACTTTCTTGGTGTACACAATGGTAAAGAGGTGTAGCTCTGACAGATGTGTCTTTATTCTGGATGAAAGTCAGTGGAGATATGCAAGAGTGTTTTTAATGTACAACATTTCACATTTGAATCATCTAGTTGGGAATTGTTCAATAAATGCTGAACTTATTTTGTAAACAATAAACAAATTAGTTATTTGCATGTTTGACAGGTCAAAGTTGGTAAGTGCAACACACCAAAACCTGGTTTCTTTGACTTCGAGGGACAGAGGAAATGGTAAGACTCACAATTTGTCATTCAGAGGACTAATTTCTAAAACAAATAAAATAATAATAATAAAAAAGTTTATTGGGGATCATTTCACAGTTGAAACAGATTTAAAGGGATAGTTCACCCATAAATAAAATTCTATCATCATTTACTCACCCTCATGCCATCCCAGATGTGTATGACTTTCTTTCTTCTGCAGAACACAAACGAAGATTTGTAAAGATATATTTCAACTCAGTAGGTCCTCACAATGCAAGTAAATGGGTACCAAAATTGTAAAGCTCCAAAAAACACATAAAGGCACCATAAAAGTAATCCATGCAACTATAGTGGTTAAATCTATATCTTCAGAAGCTATATGATAGGTGTGGGTTAGAAACAGATCAATATTTATGTCCTTTTTACTATAAATTCTCCTCCCTGCCCAGTAGGTTGCGATATGCCCGATTAATGTGAATCACCAAAAACAAAAGAAGAAGAAAGTGAAAGTGGAGATTGATTGTAAAAAAAAGACTTAAATATTAATCTGTTTCTCACCCACACTTATCATATTGCTTCTGAAGATATGGATTTAACCACTGGAATTGTATGGTTTACATTTATGCTGCCTTTATTTGCTTTTGGAGCTTCTAAATTCTGGTCACCGTTCACTTGCATTGTGAGGACCAACATAGCTGAGATATTGTTAAAAAAATCTTGTTTGTGTTTAGCAGAAGAAAGACAGAGTCATACACAACTGGGATGGCATGATGGTGGGTAAATGATTTAAAAATATATATATATATTTTTGGGGTGAACTATCCCTTTAACATTTGTTGTCATCAGAACTCTAGCCAGCTCTTGATTATATAAATGACAGACTAGTTAGGGGGCCAAGCACCGAAGGTGCTGGAACCCTATTGTATTTGTACTGATTTTAGGGGGCCAAGCAGCGAATCTGCTGGAACCCTATTGTAATTGTACTGATTTTCTTCATTTTCTTATTAGGGGGCCAAGCGCTGGAGACATATCATATTAGACATAGCTTTTTGATAGACAACATTGTTCACAAATAACGCTTCAACAAATTTGACCGTGAGCATGCCACAATGGACGTGAGGCTATAACTATGCAACACATTAGCATATTGACACGAAACTTACTAAATCACAATCACATCACAAGCATGTCCTGAGGGTACCTGCAGATTTTCCCCACAGTGCCACCTAGTAGTCAGGAGATATGCATTTTTTTATTTTGCTTATAACTTATGAATAGTTTGGCCTAGAATTATGATTATAAATTTATTATGGTCTCTTTATATTCCTTGGGACATGCCGTATACGCTGATACCAAATTTACGATGGTCAGCCATAGTTCCTGCCCACCATTTTGAATTTGATTGAAAATGTACTTTTTCTAACTCCTCCTAGGTCATATGTCCGATTCACACAAAAGTTGTTGTGTATCATCTAGGGACACTCACAATAAAAAATAAAAAATTCAAAAGCTTTTCGACAGACGAAACGGTTCTCGAATAGCCCACAAACGAAATTGATGGATTGATGGCAAGTCGCCAATAAGGCATCTGAGGCTGTATATCTGCAACACTTTGCCATATTTTCATGAAACTTTGTGTGTGTCATTGTGACCACTCCCTGACCTCACAATATACATTTTGTGATAGCACCACCTACTGGTCAAAAGTTATAAATAATTGTATTTAATTGTATTGAAATTTTAGCAATTCTACCTGTTTTTTATGCTACTTTTCTTTAAGTCATAATCAGTGATTCTTCCTTACATGCCATTGGTGTGCTTGGCCCCGGTATTGCTGCTTGCAGCTATATTTTGCATTTGTGTCCATTGTCCAATAACATGATCTTTTTGGGAACAGAATTCACTAAAAAAGCAAAAAAACAGTTAAAATCAAATCTTTATTGTTAAACAAAGTACTTTCTGTTAACAGGTCAGCATGGAAACAGCTGGGGGACATGAGTACAGAGCAGGCCATGCAGGAGTATGTATCCTGTATATATGCCCTGGATCCAGAAGGCAGCCAGAAGGTAAAAGTCAGGCTGCTCCCTGCAGGGGCCATTGTATAAGAGCAGTTTTCAGCAAATTAAGAAATACTGTATAGCCTTCTCTTAATGATATGCCATTGACCACTTTATTGATTTATTTTGATCTAAGCTAAATTAAATCAGAAATAGGACAGGATGCTTCTTCCGTAACATAAACAGTAATGTTGTAGAACTGTTTTTCATATATAAGGGACCTCTTTCCTTTGCACTAAATTATGAAATACACCTTTCGTGAAAGACTTTGTTTAGTTAGTAGTCCATTCTGCAGTCCGGTCACTGACACCCTGATGCATTTTATGTGTTCTGGTCTCTTGTTATGATGCAATATGTCAGTCTTTATTGTCACTATGAAACAACATTGATCTTTTCTTGCCTATTTTTATGGTGTATTAATTATCTTCACAAATTTGTCTAATTTCCTAAGGCAAACTGCTGTGTTTAAGTGGCACAACCTACTGATACAAATCTGACCCCATGTCTCAGTCAGCTCCCTATGTCATGAATCAGTATATTGTGAACACAAATTCGGGCACTGGTAAGGGTGTTCATCCACTGCACATTTGTACACTTATGACTCAATTACCTGCGGCAACTGTTATTAATCAGCACCACCGCAATATAAATGATACTATCGTACATTTTCGTTGAAGATGTTCAAACGTACAGCGTTATTATAACAGATAAATGGCATAAATAAAGAAATAAAAATGTATAAAGGCTGAATTTGAAACCTTCTTTTAACAACTTAATTATTTAAAAGATTGTTTCACTTTCATTGTAATTAGGAATCTCTTTTATAGAGAAAATAAGGCTTGGACTTCATAGTTTTACACTTGTGCTCATCATCTAATGACTGGAGTGACTTCAGAAGAGATGATGACATTTCAGGGAATATAGTGAGCAACGATTCTCCCTGGTTTTTACGGTGCATTGTGGGATTTTTTTAGGGAGCGAACGTTTCAGTGCACTTGAACGATTTTGCGATTGAGACAGCCCTAAAAATGGCTGACTCCCTGATCAGTGCCTTGACTACTGAACTAGGGAGCTGATTGAGATGCACCATGAGGCATTCTTATGCTATGAGGATGCTGCATAAGTGACTGTGACTATACATGACCAGCAAGGGGCAATCTCAGGTAGTGCATGTGCTGAGATCCGTCAATCCTGCTCAAATGGCCATGGGTAGTTGTACATTGACTTAAAGAAATCTAATCACATTCTGAGGGATTTTAAAGGGTTAGTTCACCCCAAAATGAAAATTGTCATAATTTATCTTATGTTGTTTCAAAGCTGTATGACTTCAGTTCTTACATGGAACACAAAAAGAAAATGTTAGACAGAATGAAAGTCTCAGTCACCATTCACTTTCATTGCATCTTTTTTTCATACAATTAAAGGGAATGTGGTCTGAGGCTAACATTCATCCTAACTATCTCTAATTGTGTTCCATGTAAGAAAGGATGTAATACGGGTTGGAACAACATGAGGGTGAGAAAATGATGATCGACTTTTAATTTCGGAGTGATTATTTGCAATAGGTGTAAATAGCACCTGCCAAACAGCATGGCTATTTGCAGTCTTATAGTCAGAGGAAAACACAGATATTGAAGACAAACTGCACCCCCTTGTGTCACAGGGTATAATAATGGTGTGGATATGCTTTTTTTGTGTGTGTGTGGAAGACCCGGGTTCGGTTCCCCCTTTTGTCCCACTTGTTCCCATCCTGTTTCCTGTCTCCACTATTAATATTTCCTTTAATACTACTTATATAAAGGTTGATTTCCTTGCAGTGAGTTGGTCATGGGGAAGGTCAGGAAGTTTGATCCAGATAAAATTAACCATGGTTATACTATAGTAATATTGTAGTAACCATTTTTGGCAGAAGCCATTGTTTTAGTGCAATTAACCATTACTGTTACCACAGTAATATGGTGTTAATATAGTGACCATGTTGTATGTTAGTATTTAATTAGGTGTGCAAATTTCATTTAAAGGAATAGTTCACCCAAAAATGAAAATTCACTCATCATTTACTCACCCTTATGCCATCCCAGATGTGTATGACATTCTTTCTTCAGCAGAACACAAATTAAGATTTTTAGAAGAATTTCTCAGCTCTTTTGGTCCATACAATGCAAGTGAATGGTTGCCAAAATCTTGAAGCTCCAAAAATCACATAAGTCATGCTTAAAAGTAATTCATACGACTCCAGTGGTTAAATCAATGTCTTGAAGCGATATGATAGGTGTGAGTGAGAAACAGATCAATATTTAAGTCAATTTGTACTATAAATTCTCCCTGTCTGCTCAGTCAATCTCCACTTTAACTTTCACTTTCACATTCTTTGGATTACATAGATTAAAACACTGATGTCATATTCTTCCTATCACTCTCATATTCTCTCGTTTTCTTTCTACCTTTCTTTATTTTTGTGCCCCCACCCATCCTCTCCTTGCTTTTTGCACACAATCCCAATGTCAGTCACAACATCTCATTTGAACCCTCATGTGACACATCTCTCTCTCATTGACACCGGTGCAGGTAACACAATCTGACTTCCATCCAGACTGGCACAAAAGCACATAAACAAATTCCCCACTCACAGAATAAACTGATTGTGTTAGTGTGTTAAAAAGATGGCAGGCAGCTCCATTACAGGATAGAGAGAGAGAGAGAGACAATAGCTGGTTGCTGACCTCCTGTGCGCTATTGTATGTAGAAAAGAAAAGCGCATCAGCAGGAATTTTCTTGTGTTTTAATAAAACGTAGTGTACTACTCCAGCAAAATGTGCAGATGCAGCACTTTTCCACTCAAGGCAGTAATATTTTATTTTTTCTTGAAGTCGTTGAATTAAAATTGCTGTTGAAAAGAGCAGGCTGGCTGCACAAAGCAATATTAATCTTTTCCTCTTGTGAGTTTCCATCTGTGCTTGAATACCAAGAATCCTTTGTACTCTCTCTCTATAGGATAAAAAAAAAATGAAGAAAAGTGAATGTAACAGTGTCAGAAATAACAATCCTGATAGGCCAATGTCCAGCAGTTGCAACGTCCTGCCAGTTTTCTGTCATGTTTGAGCTCGAGTAGAGGGGTATTGTTCCTTTCTTTGTTCAGCTCATTGTATGATAAACTGTTCGTGAAAGTGGCTCCAATGGGCTACCATTTTATTATATATTATTTTTATAGAGGACACTATGTGTGTGTATTTTGCCCATTTAATCAGCTAAACACTGCACTCAGAGCTTCGCTTTAGGAGGAGAGGGATTTTTTTACTCTATGAGCAGATACATTCTGTATTTTTTTAAAGCTATGTTTAAATGTTATGTTTAAAATGATGTTTAAGACCTTTCAATATATCTCTAGAAGTGTTAGACCTGAGAAGATAAGTGCTCTTTACTCTGTGATCTGATAAATTCAGTTTATTTATTTTTTTGTTTAAGTTGTATAAGTTCTGTATAAGTTGTTTAAATGTTTAAGACCTTTCGATGTGTCTCTAGGCTCTCGGCTTTGATAGTTTCCTATTTGTTGTTGACAGGAGTTGTTTTTTGTCTTTCTTTAGTCGTTGGAGCAAAGGGGAGGAGAGAAGCGAACTGGATTTGGAGGGCCAGCAGTCAGCTCTCTATACCAGGAGGAAATGATAAGGTAACATGTCTCGCTTATGAATATGAAGATTTTTGATTATAATTTCCTTGCAGTTTCATTTGATGCAGTGATCATTCTTGCATCAGTGAGGCATGATTCATTTTCCTGCTCATGGAACTCAAGGATATCAGACGCTTTGGTGCTTCCTTTAACGAGACAAATTAAAGGCTGAATTCACATGGTTTTACCTCTTAAATTAACAGTATTAGTATGCATGCGTAGGGGGTGAAGAGGCCTGAGAAAGCGGTGGAGTTTAATTACTTTTTTTATGATTATGTCGATGATAGAAATGTAAAATGAATGGATCCATGCATGGATGGATGGATGGATGGATGGATGGGTGAAAGAAAAATATGGCAAGTATCAATGCAACAGGGGTTCATTCCCCAATCTGACTCATCCCTAGAGAACATGAGTCGTTCTTTGGGAAATTGAAAGCAGAGGCAATTAACATCCCGTTCCCCCTCCCCTCCTCCCATTTGTCAGTTGCTGAGCGGCCCACCTCGGACGTGACCCGATCAGACCGCCACGCAGGCTGCTTCACTGCCTTCCAATTTCCAACCTCAGTGATTGAGAGCCCTCCTGCATATTCAAAACACTTGTTAGCATTTGATTAGAAAATCTACATGGCCTCTATGAAGCTCAATTGCTGAATCAGACACCCTGTAGTTCACTGACCATCTAATCACACAAAACTGGCAAGACCTAGCAGAAAATCATCAGTTCCAATCTGATTAGCTGGCTTTACGCAACATAGAGGATTCAGGGTGCACCAGTCCAACCAGGAAATCAAATCATGCTGGCACCAGGTTCTGAGGAAGAACTAATCACTGGATTTTCCAAAGTTTGTGATGCCATCAAATGTTGATGTTGACATACTCTGAAATGTTGCATGATCCAGTGTCCCTACAGGAAGTTGTGACCAAGGTAGCATTCTCCTCTGAAAAGAATGTTGTTGTGTTAGAAGACCATGGAGAGAGATGAATCCAAATGATCTGATCTGACAGAGATGTCAGTTCCAGAATATCAGGCCATTTTGGAGGGCAGTGTACCAAAGTCTTTCTAGAAAGTCAGCCCACTGGCGGCCATCTTTGGAATGCTTCCGGGAGACTATTTCCAGTCATGACAATGCAGCTCCTTTCTACTTGAATGGGGGAACATCAAAAATCTCAAAAACGGTTGGTCAGGATTACGATCAAAGAACATATTTCAAATCAGCAGTAAAATCTGACAACGCTGGTATCATAAATTGTGCTTCTTTACCTCAGATTAAATAAAAAAAAAAAATTTCCCGGCTTGTATAGCTAATATGCATGCATGTTCTCGAGATGATTAAAAGGTGATGTCTGTATGTAAAAAGTGATTGGCTCTTTTACCTGTAAGGCGGGACTTTCTTTCTACATCTGCTGACCATTTGGTGCTAGAGCTTCTTGGTTGGGCATTCCAATTTCTCCCATTCACTTTAACAAAAGTGGCCCATCTCTGCAAAATAGTCTCTGAGTGTACTTTCTTCAGATTTGTGACATGTGTATGCATGTGTGTGTTTGTCAGCTCTGTGACCATCACTTATTGATGTTGTTGATGTGGCATGTGCCAGGAGGACTCATGCTAAAAAGGATCCTGATTTTACATGACACATTAAGCGGCAATCCAATTCTGTATCAAAATAGTTTATCAAACATTAAACACTGAAATTTACTAATGTTACCACAAACTGCACTGCCCAACAATAATATGCACAATTACTTAAATATGTGTCTCTCAAATGTTATAAAAGTCTGAATTAGAGTTAGATCGATATATCAGTTTTACAGATTAATCGTTTTTACCAATTTATCTTTTCCAATAGTTGCTTTTTGGAACTATAGGTTATCAGCAAAAATCTGTTCCAATAGTTGCCATACGTTTTTTTCTGTGTCGCTGGAGAAGTCTACAGTTAGAACGGCTTGGTTCAACAGTAAAACAATATTCATTCATTCAATGCCTATTTTATTATTTTGATTAGATAAACATTTGTTCTAAATTGAAGCGAGGGCTTGCAAAGAAAAATGTGACTATATGGAAATATGGTGCGTCAGCAGCACATACATTGTATCTTCATCTTCACATCTTGGGAATAATGAAAAACCTCATCTGGTGAAATATATACATGCAAAACTCTTCTTCTGGTGAATATATTGACAATAAGATACTTAATTTGGTTAATACTTTATATAGAGCATTGTAATGTGGCCAAGTCACCATCATTATTAAATAAGAGTCCTGTCCCGCATTTTCTGGTTATTATTGGTTGCACAATAAACTGCATCTGAAATATTATTTATTTTGAACTCTTGTAGCCTTTATGTCTGCACCAGTCATAGTAAGTAAAGAATCATATATTTTTTTTAACATTCTATAAATCGATTTTAAAAACTATCAGCCGATTAATTGGTTATCGTTCTTTCCTACCACCTTAGTTATTTTATCTGCAAAATCTACTATCGGTCGCCTAGACTGAATTTAGTTGGTTTCATGCACTTGGCAACAAACAGGATAAGCCATGTTTTTCTTTGATGTCAGTGAATATTTAATGTAATCTGGGTCATATTTTCTTTTACCTTGCATAGCTTTGTGACTAATGAATTTCCCCTAATTACTGTAGGTTGATTGGACACAGCATTTGACATTAACATCAAAAGATACAGGAAGCATTTTCTCCTCCTTTTTAAAAGCTGATAAGCCTACTTATTTTGCTGCCCTAACTAAGCAAGCAGCATGGTTTGTTTGTATTTTATTATTGCATTTAGCATTGTGTTTTCCTGCTGTTCAGGACTTTTCAGAACAGACCTGCGACCATTATTGGGTCCTGACCCACCAGCTGGGAACCACAGCTGTAAACTAAAGAGCTAGATTGCTGTTTTCATTTTATTTTTTATTTTTTAATACACAAAGAATTGCACACAGATCACAACTATCTCTTTAGAGTACTGTATATTAAGCTTTTTTTTGGTCATATTTTGTTTGGTCTCTCAATGGTCTGAAAAGGTTGATCAAGTACGGTGGAATGACAGAGTAGCCAGTGACCTTCCCGGCATGCTCAGCGGCAGCGCTGATGCCATGTCATTTATCAGTAGGCCATTAATCAGGTGTAAGCGTGCGTGTATGTGTGCGCGCTCAGGCTTAGCATCAGTCTGACGAATGAGCAGTTTTATTGATTAGTTGCCCCGGGAGACGGATGATGCCCACATGGCATAGACACACTGGGTCACAGTAAGACCACACACACACTCGCATATTTATGCTTATTTACTTAAAAGAAGGCCAGGGTTGCTGCACACATATACTGTACGCACATAAACATTTTAGTCCTACTTTAAGTAATTTCTTTTTTAAATGAAACCAACTCTGAAGTTTAATACTTAGGATAAGAGTTTGTTCAAATCCAAAACTCTGTATTATCAATAGTAATAGTGGTACTTGCCTTAGCATCACTAATAAGTTAACACATGCTTTGTGTCAGTGTAATGTTTCCATATTGCCACGTATCCTAAGATTGTAACAATACTGTACACTGATTCACTCTCATAAATCAGTTCATTTAAAGTTGGGCACTCTGTCTATTTCCTGTATCTCTCAAGCACGGGAGGGCCCGTCCACTGTCAGTCTCATCTGCCCTGCGCCTGTCATGAGACTGAGGGGCGACTACACAATAGGGCTCCAAATTCAATTAATCTGCCATCCTACATGGGCAACAGGGGCAGGGGTAAATCTCTTAATGAGATTTCTCCCACCAAATGTACCTCATCCCCTACAACCCTATTCTATCTCTCCTCTCTCTCACTCTCTCTCTCTGTCTCCCTCTCCCTCCCTCGATCTGCCCTGCCTGGCTTGGCCCAAATGGCACAAGGTGATTAGAGTGGAAAGTAATTAAAACTGTGGTGTACGGTAGGCTCATGAGAATGTGGCATAGAGGTGGATGAGTTTGTTGCATGTGACCGTGGGATGAATGCCAGTAAAATGATGTTTGCAGCATGTCACACCTGTGCACATCAGTGTGGTGCACATAGTTATATTATCTGAAATGCAGAGTGCTTTCTGTTCTTGAATGGTAGGTGACCAGAAGAGTGCATTGTTTTTGAAGCTTAAGGTTTCTGCACTTTATAATAGATCAAACAACTTTCAATTTTAAAATGATCTTTTTCTCAAAACTACAATACTGTGCAAAAGTTTTAGGCACTTAAGATGTTTCACAGAAACATTTGTCTTAAGTTGGTTATTTATATCTTCAGCTTTAGTGTGTCAATAGAAAAAATACATTTTAGACTCTCAAACATTACTTTTGCAAATAGAAAAGATTAGAATAGAAGAAAAAGGCGCTCTGCAAGAGATGGCATTGCCCCCACAGAGCCCCCACTGAACATCGAGTCAGTCTGGGATTACATAAAGAGACAGAAGCAATTGAGACAGCCTAAACAGATAGAAGAACTGTGGTGAATTCTCCAAGAAGCTTGGAACATCCTATCTGCCAACAACCAAGAAAAACTGTGTCCAGGTGTACCTAGGAGAACTGGGGCTGTTTTAAAAGCAAAGGTGGCCACACCAAATATTGATTTAGCTTTTTTATGTTTACTGGACTTTGTATGATGTTAATTGATAAATGAAGACATCCTCACTATGCAACATTTTTCACAAGTGCCTACAATATTTGCACAGTACTGTATATCTTAGAGAGCATGATATTTTTGGCTTTGGTAACATTATCTTAAAGCTGATACTTAATCATATTATGTTCAGAGACAATTATAAACAAGCCATTCAGAGGCTGATTCCTCTGAAAAGAATAAAAACTGTGGAATTGTGGTGATTTCAGCATCACTGTTTGTTTGAGTGGGCCGCAACCTGGTCTCATAGAATGAACGTTACTTTATATACATTTTTGAAAACTGATTTTTACATGCAGCTTTCTAAGTTTTACTGCAGTTTCCTGGTGAAATGAACACTAGAGGCACTACAACAACTGTGCGTTTTATTCTTTGTCGCACAAATCACGAGTACAATTGCTGTTTATGACTTTATAAACACATATTTTTCGCTCTATTACTTTCCCCAAGGCTGTGTTATGATATCAAAACACTTTTACTTTAACGCATGATTTGAAAAATACATTTTAACACAGTACCACAGACCCACCTATATACACTTATTCCAATATAAAGTGTTTGCTTGTTAGCTCACCTGATAGAGTGTTGGACTTTGGACTCATGGACTATAGTTCGAGTCCAGGCAAAGCTGCACAAAAGTGAAAGTGCCATAGAAGCAACACAAAATTACATGGTTGCTTCAGAAAATGTGCTTTTTGTTTCGATTTGGCATTTTACTGTATGTCTGTTTTGTTAAACTCTCATTTATCTTTTAGGACACTATTGGTTAGGTTTAGAGTAAAGTTTTAGGTTAGGGAGGTATGTTTTACTTATTAAAACCTCCATCTAAAATTCACCTTAAAAACCTCGTCTGGTTAAAACCTCATTTCCCTCGGTTTTGGCGCTCCCTGCTGGACGTTTTACTTTGAAACTGCAGCCAAATATGTTATGAAGGATGGAATTTCAGTTATGTAAAAATGTGGCAATTTTCATGTAAATTTCATCAGATCAGGCAGGTGGGCTGACTTGTTAACTTCTGACTCAACCAATAGCGTGAGTTTGGGGTGGGATTACCTGTGTGTCCAAACAATGGAAGACAGTGCCGGACATAAGAGGTGGTAGGAATGTCTGGCAAATCTGTTTGGAGTTCCAGTTCCATTTGGTGCTGCTAATGGCACAGAAATTACACATTGCAGCTGTAAAGGTAAGTTCACCCAAAAATTTAATTTGTAATCATTTACTCACCCTCATGTTGTGCCAAACCTATATGACCCGCTTTCTTCGATGAAACACAGACAGCCGCAGTCATAATTTATTTTAATTGTATAGAAAGAAGATGCAATGAATGTAAATGGTGACCTGATGCTGACATTCTGCCTAATATCTCCTTTTGTGTTCCACGGAAGAAAGAAATTCATACAGCTTCAGAAGAACGTGAGTGTGAGTAAATGGTGACTGAATTTTTGGGTGAATTATCACTTTAAGTGAAACTAATGCTTCTCTTATTGATTTAGTGATTTTTCAGTGGATTTTTGAAAATGTTAATGTTTCTCTGATGTTTCCCAAAGGTTTATAAAAAAAATTTTGTTGTTTTTTTCTTTTGCACTTATTCAAATTTTTCCTGCCTTGTTGTCTTTGATCACAGGGAAGAGGATAAAAACATTTTTGATTACTGCCGAGAGAACAACATCGAACACGTCAGCAAGGCCATCGTCTCCAAGAAAGTGGATGTGAACACAAAAGACGAAGAGGTAAAAAACGAATTTTAAAATTAAAGGGTTATTGCACCCCAAAATGAAATGATTTACTATAAACCCATATGACTTTCTATTTTCCGTGGAACACAAAAATGCATGTTGGGCAGAATGTTAGGGACTGAAATCCTCAGTCTCCATTCACTTCCATTGTATGTAAAAGACGCTATGAAAGTAGTGACTGAGACTAACCTACTACCTAACATCTCCTTGTGTGTTCTACAGAAGAAAGAAAGTCATATGGATTTGGAATAATATTAGGTTAACTAAATGATGGCAGAGTTTTCATTTTTGTGTGAACTATCCCTTTTAATAATGTCATTTTTGGTTGGAATATGGTCAGATACCTTGTGTTAAACCCATCTCCTAGACCCTGCATTTTGTTATGTGAAACATCATGTCAGCTGAACTACTGCTCTCTCATTCTGTGTCGCCCAACTTCTCTCTCTATTTGTGTAAAGAGATCAGTCCTCTGCATTTCCCACACGGCTAAAACACTAAAAGTCACTGGATGCCCCATCCAACCGTTCATCCCATTTTTATTTATGTATCATCGTGACCAACTGGCCTGTTTCAGTTCTTTCAGCACTCCAATCCTGAAAGTGGGGAAGCAATTGAATCACCATCAGTTCGGCCAGATGGCAGCCTTTGTCAATCTACCATTGTTTGTCTTGGTGGAGCAGTTCAACAGATTAGCCTCTAGAGGGCACTAGTGAATTTTGGAAATTGGTACGTTTACGCGAAGGGAAAGCAACTCTGACTTAAATGGGGGTATGAATTAGAGAAAAAACACAGGCGGATTATTATCTAAAATTATATATATATATATACACACACACACAGTATATACATACATACATACATATATATATATATATATATATATATATATATATATATATATATATATATATATATACTGTGTGTGTGTGTGTGTGTGTGTGTGTGTGTGTATATATATATATATATATATATATATATATATATATATATATATATATAATTATGTTTAATACGTATTTGTGTTAGAGCCACATTTTAGTGGTTTAATCCTTGATGCTCCTGTGAGTTCCGCAAGGTATGTGAGTTCGATTCTGGCTTGTGATATTTCTCGACCAAATTCCTCCCTCTTTCCCTATGGTTTTCTCTTCTCTGTAGTCAAAACGATTCTACTTTTTAAATTTTTCTCATTTAAAACTCAAAAAAAATTTGTCATTGTTTTTTTACATGCATTGGAGAATTTATTTTTATTTGGTATGCCCCCCTCTTGCTTTAATGACAGTATACTTTTGAGCTGGCATGGACTTTTGCACAAATCTGTGCAAAACCTTATAATTCATATCCCAAAGAGAATCTTGTGTGGGTCAATGAAAGAAGGAAATCTGAACTTTTATACAACGAAACTTGAGTTTACATGGGCAATGTCTAAAATTTAGATTTGATTAGTGACCTAGAAATGCTAAATATTTTAAATGTATTATTTTTTTTACATCAAAACAAAAGTTTTTGCATTTTGAAATCAAAGATATTCGGTGTGGCCTCAGACTTTTTGGACCCCACTGTATACCGTATATGTATACGCGGTTATGTTTAGGTTTTTGCAATACATTAAGCACTTCTTGTTTTAAGTCATTTGAAAAGTAGCATTTTTTGTTTTCGAGTAACTCAAAATCTACATTCTACCAGCTTTTGATATGTATATTTTTTCTTTACCAACATTAACATGCATTTTGACAATGATGACCTCATAATAGTCACAATGCTTTCAGCACTCTTAACTAGAATTCTATTAAAAATATTATTATATCACTGCATCACAAAAACACCACTCAATTAATTTTTACAATTCAAATACAGTCCAAATTAAAGATCATCATGCGTTTGAATACCACAATGCACAAAGATTTCTTTTTACATAATAAATAGTCTTCCAGCGAGCACATACAGTATAGCCAACAATCGGCTGCGCTGTGTTCAAGGTCACATCTGTGTACAGTGAGGCCTAGCTTTCAAACTGAAGCCCTAAACCCTCAAACATGACATATGGGCTCTGCTCTGAACATAATGCCGTTTGATGTTTTCAGCAGAGGCTGTTGCCAGTGGTTTAATATGAGCTGAGATGAGCTTCATGACTGCCCTTTGACCTCCTCAGGGTCAGCCTGTCTGTGCAGAGGTCAAATACATTACTGGGTACAGTGCTGCCGGGTACACGGCAGTGGGGAAATAATCTCAATGATAATGATAATAGATTAGAACACACTGGAAAAGTTTGCAATGGAGAAGGGAAAAGGAGAGGGAAGCTTGGACCTTGGGGAACACCACGCACTGTGGCTCATGAAGAGCTTTTGCTCAATTGTCAGTGGGAATTTTGTTGCTGGTTTAGCATGTGCACTGTTCATGTCATGTTTTCCAGTCTCATTGTAATGGTGATGTCTTAAATGCCCTGAGGACAACAGGTCTACACATGCCTCCGACAGACACGAGCCCCTCCACCTGAACAAAGGAGGGCCGGCCTCATTTGTGCAAATGTCCCAAGAATTTCTTGCTTTCCTTTTCTCCTTCTGTCTGTGCCAGAGTTGCCCCATCAATTACATGAAATTGAGCCGCCATGCAGGTCTCCACCCTCTTTGGCAAGGACATTGTAAAGCAAGAGGCCTGTTCACTGTAGAGTCCATGCCTGTCACACTTAATCCAGAGCTCTTACACAGGGACAGGAAAGTGTAATCTTTGGGATTTCTAGGTCTTCACTCTTTCTAGAGCTCTTCCATTGTAAGGATGAATGGTGGTTTTAGAGTGCGCATAATGCCAAGACATTGTTACAATGCCAAAAAGGAAGTTTTTAGCACTTACGCTAGTTTACGTCTTCTCTGAATTAATATGATCACGAGATGACGAACTTGGATATTCAACTAGAAGCTGTTCATTTCTTTTGACTGGGAATTATTTAGTTCTGTGTGGCTTTATTTATTATTTTATATAAAGTAAGTACATTTTTATTATATTATATGGTATTTAATATATAGGGGAGACTGGGGCTAGTTGTCACACTTTTTACTCCAGTGAATGTTTCACAGAGTAGGTGTATTTTTGAAAGTAATTTTCTACATAGCCACATACCATTAAGTCTTGGCTCATAAAAAGCTGTTGAACATTATTGTCCAGGAAAAAAGGTTATTGAACACATGTTGGTCTTTTGTGACAACTAGCCCCAAGTGGCCAAAATGGAACCTGCTATTTATCCAGTGGCGTAGGTTTAATGTGAACATTGAGGAGGACATGTTCCCTGTCAACCCCCATCACAACCAACAAAACAAAATCTACGCCTCTCTTTGAATCTATGCCTGCACGACACAGACTATTATAGGCTTCAACAAAATGTAAAAAGTAAAACAATTATGAAGCGTAAAAAATTATTTGTGAACCAAGAAATATGCAAAAAGTAACATAAAAATATCAAAACATTCTTTTGGCTAGCAAATATTGTACTTGATAATTTTTATAAATGCATGACATTTAAAGCATGTGTGACAACTGGCCCCAATAAAAGGTGACAACATGCCCGACCTGACTTTCATGCAAAAAACCTTTTGTCCACATTTAAATATTGTTGACCCTCTCCTTAATGAATGCCAGTGTGGTCTGATTATGTTCTATTGTTTACCCATAAGTTGATGATAGTGATGATAGTGAAATGTACTTTTGCAGGGTAGAATTCACACTTATAAAAATATTCCAATTTAAGAGAGCTTTAAACTTGTTGTTTGAAACCAACATACTGTACAAAACCTCTGCTAGAGAAATCACACATTTATGCAACTGGACTCCAAATCTTAACCCTACTGACATAAAGCCTTTGTGACAGCTAGCCCCGGTCTCCCCTACCATGTTACAAAATGATTACCATATTCATGTACGATTGTATTAATGTGGTATTGCGAGCATTGTGCATGTATAGAAACTGTGGTGATGGTATTATGATACCATGTCCAAAAACTGTTATTTTTTGCTAGTGATCCCAAAGTTCCAGTGCTGTGGATTCGGAGAATGGTGTACCTTGGAAGGAAAAAAAGAGAAAAGAAAAATGTTTGGCTATATCCCTGATGAAAATTTGATAAACAGTCTAGGGAACACCCCCCCCAACCCCACACACACACACACAAATAGGGCCTTGTAGTGTAAGGCTTCGGGCTCCCTCATAAATATCAATTTTAACATGCAGCAGTGGAGATCAATATAATTTCAGCCATGGAATACGACTTAAGGAGTTTGCTTTATCTAATTGGCCTTCAGTGAAAAATGAACTCTGCAGCCTTGATAGGGACAAGTGGCTTCAGGCCTGGGGGGCAGTCGGAGAGGGGGGACAGCATTTGTGATCTAGGGTCTTCTCTCTTTTTTGTCCCCAGAACCCCATCAATCACTGCTAAAGACTCTCCCGTCCCACCGCAATTTGTTTCTGGAGTGCCCATGATCCTTCCCTCCCACAATGCCCTTCTCTCCCGCCTGCACGGTGGCCAGAGCAGAACTCATCCTGTCAGCACATCGTTAAATAGTTGGGTCTAAAGGCTCTGAGTTATAAATTGTTGTGCATAATTTATTTTTTCTGGAGGAGAGAAATCTATTTTGAAGTTAACTTTATAGAGCTCTGCATAACAAAAGGGAAAAATGAATGTGTTCGAGGTGAAGAGGGATTCATCCATCTGAAGGTCGGATGGTCTGTAGACACTTCAATGGTCTTGGGTTGCAGAGGGCCTGCAAATACCAGCTATTATTATATATTCCACACGCCCCTTGGCTGTTGCCTATTTAAATGCTCTTTGAAGGCAGAAAGTGAGTTTATTCAATAACTGTATCTAAATTAGAGTAAGAAATTGAATTATGAGATCGAACTCCTTAGATTGACTCAAAGATGTATTGTGCATTGCTTGAAACTGAGCAAAACATTTGTGTCTCTGTGATTTCATAGAAGATGTCTTTTTTCTGTAGAGCAATGGTCCTCAAACTGTGGTCTGTGAAGGAAAATTTTGACCTAAATAAATTAGGGATGTGCCGTTTTTTGTTAGATTCCAAATTTAACAAAAAATCTATAGGCTGATATCGATCTTTTGCCACACTCACATTATCATCAGTTCATGCTTTAAAAAATGTACAAAGAGATGCAAAAGCTTTTATATTATTCTAACAATAAATATTTTCCATTGAACATGGATTTGATCTGTTGAACACATTCAACAATGTGTTTGAAATTTTAAGAGAGCCACAATAAAAGATAAATACAAAAAATATGTTAAAATGACAATTGATTGAAGTTGAAGTTGATTTTCTTTTCTGCTTAGCAACACAGTGATTGAATTAATGCAGAAAATACATAACATTAACATTAACAAAATAAAATGCATAAAAACACGTTTAAAAGCACACAAAACGTACTCAGAATTGCAATTTAAAAAGAAAACACCACAACTTCTAAATAAGAGCTTTATTATTATTAAAAATTCTGATACCAAAAGGAATGATAGAATTACCAAATTGATTTGTCCTTGATTTAATTAAAGTCCAGTTTTGTTGCTGAAGAAGCCGACCAGTTTATTCACCCCTGGTCGGTGGAAGAAGATTGTGAAGGGGAAGATTGATGTACAAAAAAAAAGTATGTACATACATACATACATACATACATACATGCATAAATACATATATATATATATACACACACACACGCGCGCGCGCACACGCACACACACATACAACATATATATATATATACATACAACAAGGAGCTTCAGTTAATGTTCACATCAACCATCGGAATGGGGAAAAAATGTGATCTCAGTGATTTGGACCATGGCATGATTGTTGGTGCGAGAGGGGCTGGTTTGAGTATTTCTGTAACTACTGATCTCCTGGGATTTTCACACACAACAGTCTCTAGAATTTACTCTGAATGGTACCAAAAACAAAAAACCTCCAGTGAGCGGCAGTTCTGTGGACGGAAACGCCTTGTTGATGAGAGAGGTCAACAGAGAATGGCCAGACTGGTTTGAACACAAAATCTACGGTAACTCAGATAACCGCTCTGTACAATTGTGGTGAGAAGAATAGCATCGCAGAATGCTATTCTGAGATGCGGGTTGGTGCTGGGTTGGCGCTGTTTTGGCGGCACAAGGGGGACCTACACAATATTAGACAGGTGGTTTTAATGTTGTGGCTGATCGGTGTGTGTGTATATATATATATATATATATTACACACTGAAAAAAGTGATTATACATTTTATACAACGCAATAAATGTACGTAATTATAAATAAACCGTTGTCTTTTCATATCGCCTTTTCATGCTAATGACCGATATGTCGATAGTTTTAATTTGGTCAATAATTAACCTAAAAATATCAGTGGCCGATACAGCAGTCCATTCCTAAAATAAATTGAGTAATTATAATTACAAACAGCACCAACAATGAAGTAATCAGCCTGTTAGTCAACTCATAACAATGAATTTGAACAAAACAGTACGTAAGAAAATTGAAGAAAAAATTATGGATCTGTGGTTTAAGACAGGATCAGCAAAAAGAATGTCAAATGAGACCCCTGAATGAGATTTGGGATATCAGGTGGTCCACAATTTTTGCTGTACTGTTGAGGTAATACACCACTTGAGAAACCACATTGAGAACCACTGCTGTTGAGAGATTATAGCTGCATCTCAAATCGCATTTGTCCCAAATCTGTGTAGTAAAAAACACTTAGTATTCCATTTGAGACGATACTACACTTTAAATTCATACACTATATATCCAAATGCATAGTGTGAGTGCACAGTGTATAGTGTGTCATTTGGGACACGGATTATAACCTTGTGTTCCACATTGTGAACATGACGAAAGATTTTGCTCGTTTTTCTACTGTGAAGTTTTATAGTAATTTTTGTTTGTTGTGTTTCAGGGCCGAGCTCTCCTGCACTGGGCGTGTGATAGGGGCCACAAAGACCTGGTGTCTCTACTGCTGCAGAATAACGCTGACATCAATAGCCAGGTAAGTCTGTAAACTCATGCCACCAAATGGAGATGTACTTATATTTAAGTACTTGGTGACACTGACTGCAAATTAATTTTCATGTTCTGGCTGATATAATAAATCTACCGTATAAGGTTTTGAGGCCTATATAGGCCTATATTTTTTAAATGAGAAAAAATAAGCCTGCATATATTTGTGTTCAAATATCCACCGATAATGGACATTTTTTTTGATATCCTGTAATATCCTGAGGGGGCCTGGGTAGCTCAGTGGTAAATTACGCTGGCTACCACCCCTGGAGTTCACTAGTTCGCTAGTTCGAATCCCAGGGGGTGCTGAGTGACTCCAGCCAGGTCTCCTAAGCAACCAAATTGGCCCGGTTGCTAGGGAGGGTAGAGTCACATGGGGTAACCTCCTCATGGTCGCTATAATGTGGTTTGTTCTCGGTGGGGCGCATGGTGAATTGAGCATGGTTGCCGCGGTGGATGGCGTGAAGCCTCCACACGCGCTATGTCTCTGTGGCAACGCGCTCAACAAGCCACGTGATAAGATGCGCGGATTGACTGTCTCAGACACGGAGGCAGCTGGGATTCGTCCTCCGCCACCCGGACTGAGGCGAATCACTATGCGACCACGAGGACTTAGAGCGCATTGGGAATTGGGCATTCCAAATTGGGAGAAAAAAACAAAAAAAAATTGATATCCTGTAATATCCTGGATAAAAAGAACCATAAAATGTGGTGACAGTAAGGCACTCACTATGGAAGTGAATGGGACCAGTCTATAAACATTAAAAAGTATAGGCACAAGACGGAAACATTATACATGTTAACATGATTTTAGTGTGATAAAATTGCTATTGAATCTTTTCTGTGTAAAGATATATACAATTTTACAACTTTGTTGCTATTACAATGGAACGCTGTAAACCCTGTCAGCAATTTTATCACACTAAAATCATATTCACACATATAATGTTTACGTCTTGTGGCTATACATTAGAACCGGTGTGTATTGTAACATTTATAGACTGGCCCCATTCACTTTTATGTGCCTTACTGTAACCACAATATTGTTTTTTTTTTAATAGTCGAGGGACGATACAATTATTTTTCTGTGGTAATCAACAGTATTTTACAAATGCTGTCGATTGAACTTAACCTGTACTAAACCCGAAACATTTAATAAGTTACTGGAATGGAATTATTTGTTTTTAATTGGGATTTAGTAAACCCCCCCTTTATGTAAGTTTAGCTAACGTGCTGAACACTAGTCCTATGGATCGTTTGTATAGAGAAATATATTTTTTGAACCATCATTCTCAATAATATGTAAAGAACAGTGAAGTGCCAAAGTCCTACTGACCTTCTCTATTCCTGAGCTTAACAGCGGCTAAACTTTAATCATTGAGGGATATTGTATCAGCATATCCCGATGGGCGTCAAGCAACACACTGAAAGGCGGTAGCTGTTATTTAAAAAACACACACAACAGGTCATAAAGGCAGATTTGGCTTTGTCTTAAGCTGGCTGAATGCTGCATTGGGAAATTAATACGGTGAAGTACAGTTATGCGGCCACTGGCTTGATCTGATTCTCGCAAAGACAAATCAATTGGAAGTAATCAGCCAAATTGTTTGCATTATACAACCCATATAATCAGAACATTTGCAAATGACTTTCAGTTTTTTTGTGGCCGTGGACCTTTAATGTGTGAGCAGGGAGCAAAAGCTTGGCCTAGACTACAATCGATGCCATTCTATTGTTCTGTTTTAACAGTTACACTAATTTGAAATCCCCACTAGAGCTCCAATATAGAACACTGCATTTTATTATATAAGATACATGTTTTATCACCTGCTCTAGATCATAGACAATAATTTAAGTTATTGTGTGCTTAATAACAGATCAAAGGTTAATCAGTACTGTAAACGATACTGATCATTAAAACGTGTTTAGGTTCATTGATTTGCTGAAGTGGATTTCTTTTTTAAAAATTCATGTTGTAGTTTAATATACAGTATAACAAAGGTTTGCCAGTTTATTGCTAATAACATTTTACTCATTTATATTTGAAAAAATGTTGACCTTGAAATAAAGCAGAAGTAGATTTCTTTTTAAAAAATTAATGTTGTAATTTAATATACAGTATAACAAAGGTTTGACAGTTTATTGCTAATAACCATTTTACTCATTTATATTTGAAAAAATGTTGACCTTGAAATAAAGCCAAGCATCAGATTTGCACAAGTGTCTTAAAAGTCTTGAAGGAAATGTATTGATTAGATTCACTGCAGTACTTGCTAAAAATGTAGATCATAGCTTGGATTTGCTGAATAAGACTAGAATTTGTCATGTTCTTGCAGCTTTAGATATCTTCGGTGGTTCCCTAAAAAAACGATACAGCCTTGTTGAATCTACAGATGTCCTTGCTGGGTTACAGAAAAAAACTTTACACACACAAGTTGTTTGCCGGGCATTGACCAGCAGAAGGTGAATTTTAAGGCAGCTGGACTGGAGCAGGAGAATTATTGAGGGTAGATTTATTAAGTAGCGTTCAAGTGGCATGAGAGAAAATATGGCTGTGTTAAATCATGCTACTGCTCCTGCCCAAATTATTATCCTATGTTAATACTTCCAGGAAGTGTGATTTGATAGCAATATAAAGCTTAGTAGCCACTCATTAGGTTAAAGTTTGAGCCATGACATTTGATAGCACACATTTAGACAACAATAACACCAATAGTTCTTGTTAACAAGAAATTTTCTCATTTATTCATTTTCACACATATAGTATTTGACTTGAATATTTTGTTTGATTTGTAAAGACTTTCTACATACACACAGCATTCTTATTTATCTATCTATCACATTTATCAGAAAGTGATGGAAAAAGACCTTCTTTTGGCACATTTCACAGTGTGAAAGCACGATGGATGGTGCTAACATTACCTTTTAACATTAAAGGAATAGTTCACTCAAAAATGAAAATTCTTTCATCATTTACTCACCCTCATGCCATCCCAGGTGTGTATGACTTTCTTTCTTCTGCAGAACACAAACAAAGATTTTTAGAAGGATATCTCAGCTCTGTTGGTCCATACAATGCAAGTCATCAGGGTCCAAAACTTTGAAGCTCAAAATGCATATAAGGCAGCAAAAAAAAAAAAAAATAAGCCATACAACTCCATCGTTTAAATATATGTCTTCAGAAAATATATAATAGGTGAGGGTGAGAAACAGATCAATATTTACGTTCTTTTTCTATAAATCTCTACTTTCAAACAGCCCTCATAAGTGATCTTCTATCCTAAGAGTTCTTCTTTTGTTTTGGACGATTTGCATTGTTCGTTCATATCGCCACCTGATGTGCAGAGAGGAGAATTTATAGGAAAAAAGGACTTAAATATTGATCTGTTTCTCACCCACACCTATCATATCACTTCTGAAGGCATGGATTTCAACACCAAAGTTTTGGACCTTGTTGACTTAATTGTTTGGACCTACAGAGCTGAGATATTCTTCTAAAAATCTTCGTTTATATTCTGCAGAAGAAAGAAAGTGAAAAATCTTTAGAAATGTCTCCTTTTGTGTTCCTTGAAAAAAAAAAAACATATGGGTTTGAACAACATGAGAATGAGTAAATAATGACTGAATTTCATTTTTGTGAAAACTATTACTTTAAAACTCAATACACTGCATAAATAAGGAAACCATTTACTGTATTTCAAATGATTAAATTTTTTAGATTAATGACTTTAATGGCTTTAACTACAAAAATCATGAGGTTAATCACTATTAATAATATTTCAATATATTTAGAGCCCAAATAAAAATGATTGAAAAGTATCACAATAGACATGCAGTGATAGTATGATGTCCTGGGTGAACCATAAACTTAAAAAAACTGTTCACTCATTTGCCCTGTGATCCGATTTCAGCTTAGCTTTAAATAAAGATAAATGTGGTTTATATTTTTAATTTGTTGATTGAAAAAGGGGTAAGGGAGACAAAAATGCTATTATGTCTTCATTGAAAATTGTATTGAAATTAATCAGCTGATGGGCACAGTAGTCGTTGAGTGTGGTGGTCTGAATATCGTGGTGTTTAGGTGTAATCCTGGATCAAGGGGAACCACAATAGGAGCAAAAAGTCCCCCTTGTTCTCTCAGATTAGCTCATATGCCACCTGTCAACAGCCACCTGGACAACATCACAGTGACAACATATATTCCATTACTCTCTGCATAAATGAACAAAAGCAGGGACACATCTGAGAGTTTGAGGGGACTTGTATAAGCTGATCAAATGGGGCTCATAGAGTGCAGCACATGTCTGGTATAGTGAAATATATTCTGATAAAGTCTGTATAAGACTCAAACAATTACAGTAAAAGCAATGAAAACATTACAGCCTAAGCTGTCCATCAGTTCATGTCTCTATTGTTTTCAGCTGAACTGCAGAATGAGGAAAACACAGTCAACTATAAAGCACACTGTGTGTGTTTTTGTCTGTATGCATGTATGTGTTTAGTGTGTAAATGCTGATAAAGGATACATTTTCCTACAAATAGTTGCACTGCAACTAGCCATAATTGAGTGATGTCATTCGTAAGAGCTGGCCATGGATCATCTTAACCTGTTATTGTAGTCAGTATACTGTATAGTACAAACCTGCACTTCCTTGAGGACTTTACACTTCTTTACACATTCAGAGGCAGATGATGTAAAAGTTAGAAGCATGGAACAATTTAGCATGTACAATTACAGTGGTATTATCAGAAATTAGAGCATGTCACATGTTACATTGAGCTTAATGAGCTTAACACCATAGAGCATCTTTTCAATTTCAAAGGCCTGATTAATGAGTGCTACTTTCAAACAAAGAACCAGACTGCAAAACAATGCGCTTTCTATGAACAGGGTTCCCTCGGTCTTGGCAAACCTGGTAATAATAGAGAATTGTGGGAATTCCAGACCTCAAAAAGTCACGGAAAAGTCCTGGACATTCCTAAAATGACTATAACCTTTTCTAGATATTCTCAGCTCTAAAATATAAATATTATTATTTAATTTTTTTGCTAGAGATTGCTCTTTTTTTAGGTGCAGTTTCTATAAAATGTTTATTTTTTATTTTTTATTTCAAGTCATGAAAGATCATGGAAAAGCCATTGAAAATAATTATCCAAAAGGTGTGGGAACCCTGTATGAAGCATATATACACTGGCGGCCAAACGTTTGGAATAATGTACAGATTTTGATGTTTTGGAAGGAAATTGTCACTTTAATTCATCAAAGTGGCATTCAGCTGATCACAAAGTATAGTCAGGATATTACTGATGTAAAAAACAGCACCATCACTATTTGAAAAAAGTCATTTTTGATCAAATCTAGACAGGCCATATTTCCAGCAGCCATCACTCCAACACCTTATCCTTGAGTAATCATGCTAAATTGCTAATTTGGTACTAGAAAGTCACTTGCCATTATATCAAACACAGTTGAAAGCTCTTTGTTAAATGAAGCTTAACATTGTCTTTGTTTTTGAGTTGCCACAGTATGCAATAGACTGGCATGTCTTAAGGCCAATATTAGGTCAAAAATAGCAAAAAAGAAACAGCTTTCTTTAGAAACTCATCAGTCAATCATTGTTTTGAGGAATGAAGGCTATACAATGCTTGAAATTGCCAAAAAACTGAGGATTTCATACAAAGGTGTACACTACAGTCTTCAAAGACAAAGGACAACTGGCTCTAACAAGGACAGAAAGAGATGTGGAAGGCCAGACATACAACTAAACAAGAGGATAAGTACATCAGAGTCTCTAGTTTGAGAAATAGATGCCTCACATGTCCTCAGCTGACAGCTTCATTGAATTCTACCCGCTCAACACCAGTTTCATGTACAACAGTAAAGAGAAGACTCAGGGGTGCAGGCCTTATGGGAAGAATTCCAAAGAAAAAGCCACTTTTGAAACAGAAAAACAAAAAGAAAATGTTAGAGTGGGCAAAGAATCACAGACATTGGACAACAGATAATTGGAAAAGATTGTTATGGATCTTAACCCCATTGAGCTTTTGTGGGATCAGCTAGACTGTAAGGTGCATGAGAATTGCCCGACAAGACACCTATGGCAAGTGCTACAGGAAGCGTGGGGTGAAATGTCACCTGAGTATCTGGAGAAACTGACAGCTGGAATGCCAAGGATCTGCAAAGTTGTCATTGCTGCACATGGAGGATTTTTTTGATGAGAACTCTTTGAAGTAGTTTAAGAAGTTCTGGAAAAAAAAAATCAAATTGTAATTTTTCACATTATTAATATCCTGACTATACATTGTGATCAGTTGAATGCTACTTTGGTGAATAAAAGTACCAATTTCTTTCCATAAGAGCAAAATCTGTACATTATTCCAAACTTTTGGCCGCCATTGTATATAATACATTATATCTGTTATATCTTTTAATTTTTTTTATTTATTTTTTTGCATGTATTAATACTTACAGTACCTACTGATGCTTGTTATTTGCATATAATGCATTAGAATACTGAAATTCGGTGTTGATCATGTGTTTTAAAGCATTACACTCTTTAAAGGTGCAAGCATGAAAAGGTAACATTCTAATTATAACTGTGGTTACAGTTATTTACAAGAACATACAACTATTATTAGTCATATAGGTGTATTACATGGTTGAATTGAATTATGTGTGCATTATAAAGCATTTAAAGCACCTTTACAATGGATTAGGCTATACAGTATAATCAGGCTTCATTGAAAGAATTAGCAAAAAGTCTTTAGAATACAAATACAGTGTCTCATTTTGTGTTGGTGGTTTTGATCATGGTAGAATCAGGATTTTAACTCATTTTGTGTAGGGGCTGTATGTACAGTCTCTCTGTCAATCTCTGTCTTTCTCGTTTTCATTTATTTTGTGTCAGTCTTTTCTCTCTCTCTCTCTCTCCATCTTTTTCCTCTTCTCTTTTTTGCATTTTCTTATGAAAACAACATGAGGCACCAGCAGTGGAGGGTGAATCCCTGAGCCGCTGCCTCTAATTAATCCACTCCCCTTCCTGCACGGCTGTGCTGGCCACACACGCTCAGTCCATCAGATTGAAATTCATAACTTAATTGAGGTCAGAGCCTGGAGCCGAGAGAACAAAAGGCCCTGGCAAGGACCAGGTAGATCAATAGTGATAAATATCTGCCTGGGCTACTAGTAGTTCATGGTGAGGAATGGTTTGGGACAGAGGAAGGAGGCTGTTTATTTATAGGTAATTTAGTGGTGTTGTGGAAATGGAGAGATAATTTGCTGTTTTGCATTTGTGCCACAGGTTCCTGATAGCAGTTTATAAAGGTGAAGTTTATAAAGATGAAATTTTTGGACCAATAGAATCTACAGGCAGAATTGCAAAAATAATGACTTTCACGCCAGTGTTACTATGTTAGGCTGGTCGGGCCGCTCAAACCAAACAGAGCAATGTTTTGAATGTGCCATCAAGTCTGAGTGGTGACACTTTGAGGAATTCAGCCTACAAATGGCTTAAATATCATTTTATATTAAGCTGGGATTGGAGAAGGTATTTTAACATCGAAAAAATGACACACTTCAGCTTTAATATTTTAAAATGGACAGTTCAAAGCTGAATAAACGGACAAGTTAATTGCAAATTGTAAACCTTGAAATATAATTAATTAGTGATGCTGTATTTCTCTCACAGTTTGTGATTAGATACAGTATATATTTAGTATTTATGGAAGTGTAAATTAGAAAATTTGCATGGTTGAGTTTTAGGGTGTTGTAGAGAATGCATATGTTCTCGGTACACACTCTCTTGATCCCAGCAACTGTTTAAAATTCCTCGTTGAGAACATTATTACACATTCAGGTCCTTCTGTTGCTGCCACATTTCCACTATAACAAATGGCCCCATCCTCCACATCATAACAAATACCCCAGGCAATCTGTCATAAGATTGGCAAGGAGAGGCGTCCAATCGCAGGGTGCATGAGAATGGTGCTGCTCTGTGGTTGGCGGGGTCACACACCTGATGGTCATGCAGTTACAGCTCATTCTGAAGAACTTTACAAACCGTAGACGTAATCATGGTAGGGTGCACACTGAAATTCCATGGTTTCGATTGTTGAGGAATACAGGGCTACTATTGGGAAGTCCGGTTCATTTTAGGATTTTAATTTGTTCAGATTGGTTTTCTTCAGAGAACTTGTTGCAAAAAACCATTCACAATTCGAGTCAACGCTCGGAAGAGTTCCCGAAAGTCCCTGCTCCTGCTACATTTTAACCAAAGTTTCTGATTTGGTTACATAGATTGCTTGATAAAATTTCATTTTGCATTTTTCTGATTTAATACAGAATTTTTACATTGCAATTTGAGCGAAAAGTTGAATTGAAAATTTTTTAAGAATTCAAAATTTCATAGCATATCCCACTGTTACTTCATTGACAGCATGCACACGAGGCATGGGCTGGCATTTAAGTTTTGTCAAACCTGATGATGCATGTTATTTCAGCATGATTTGAGAATGTTCCAAAGAAGATCATCTCGGAAGCAAGGAAATCTGAACTTTTGTTCAAACATGGTCAGTGTCACGAATTTGCTTATTTGATTAGTGACCTAAAAATAGGGCAGAATCTTAAATGTTTCTTAATAATTTCACATCATGTTTATTTGTTTGAATTTTTTTTTTTTTAATCCTGGTTTGTTTTTTTGTTTCCTAGTGTAGATTAGGTTTTGTATTTCAGATTTTCAGTGTGGTTTCAGACGTTTTGCAAAATGGTTGTGTCAGATATTTTGCTGTTTATTTTTCCATCATCACCAACCTCAGAGTTTTCCTCCCAAAGTTCTCCCATTCAGCTTTACAAACACTTCAAATGCCTCGACCTACTTATTAAAAGGAAATGACAACAAACAAAGAAACTACTTTAGGAATTGGGCATTACCACACAGAGATGCAAAGAAAGAGCAAATATTTAAGAAAAGTGAAAATTTTTTATAGTACAATGCAGCCATGCTGTAGATATGAATCAGATGATGCCTAACTGCATCTACTTTACATCAGCAATATTTGCAAACAGAGCATCACTAAACTGAAGATCAGTGACTCAACAGTGTCTCATTCCAGCCGCAGGCAGCTAAACTCCTGATGAAAAGCCTCTCCAGAACCATCTGTTTCTCCCTCTTCTTGCCACAATACGAACACTCAACAGTTTTCTTCCTGTTTTCAAACCATCCACATAAATTGTGAGGGCATTAAAGCTGTCCACAGCTGTGTGCTGAGAAAGAGCGAGCGAGTGAGTGAGCAAGTGAGTGAGTGAGTGAGTGAGCGTATTTCCCAGCAGGAGCAGAATTTGCCCTGTGGTTTATTAGTCCCCCTCCCACTGCAATTTAGCTGTGCCTGCAACATTGATTTTCATATTAGAGCAGTTTATGCATTTATTTATTTTATGTATTTCTTTTTGAACTGCTCTGATGATCCTTGACTTGCCCATGGTAATTCTCTGCCACTCTTGGCCCATGTGAAACCGCTTAATGGATCCTAAGATGTCCCCAGGGATGGACACTGAGACACAGACAGAGAAAGACAAGAGGGTCAGGACTGAATTCCATGAATGTGTTTTTGTTTGTTTTAATTTGCTCTTCTTAAATACTCTGGGTTTACCCAAGGACTGTCAATGGGGACAGAGAGTCACTATACTTAATGAAGAACAAAAGCAAAACAAAGGTTCACTGTGGTTGTAGAAAGGTGTGATGGCTAGTTATGTAGTTGATTAACATATATGAGCTGTTGTGCATTAGAGAGAAGAGAAGTGAGTACTGCTCAGCTTCAAGGATTGACTGTAAAAGAAAAAAAAATCAATCAGTCGTGCTGATACTAATCAATCTCCCTCTGAATATTACAGGCAACTTAAGCAGTCCCGTCCTCCATAAGTGTTTCCTTAGAAACAACGTGTCTATGTATCAGTACTTTATCTTTATTTTTCTCTTTCCCTTTTTTGAGTACATTTAGAGCCAAGGTACAACATGTAACTAAATAACTTACAAAACCTGCAGTCAAAAATATTGTTCTGTTTAAATGTAATGTTAAGATTTAAACAGGGGAATACAAATTCATTAAAGCAATAAGCCACAAGAGACGTTGGTAAAACCACTGTAACCTACAGCCTTGAGCCGTTTATTGCTTTGTAAAATGGTTGAAATTACAATTTGATACAGTGCACCACTGCTTAATTCATAGTTACATTTACTAATAATGATAATAATAATTACAACAAACAATTCTTCCATCAAGTGATATAAATTTATTAAATTGACTGTTGTTGATATTGCAGATGCAAAGACTTTCATGTAATTAATATAGATTTCAATGGTTGTGTGGTCACAGGTGTGCAAATATCGGCAATTGTACTACGGCTTTAATTGCAGCTCATCCATTAAGATTTCAGAGTTGAAGCTCTCCTTTTTTATTATATAGTACAGACTGCAATAATCTAGTTTCGGAAGTAAAAATCCTATTCATTTTCTCTACAAGGAAATAGATTTTAACAATAACTTTTTAACCTTTAAAGACAGGCCTACTTTAACCTCAGAGGTTGTTAATCGATAGTATATTCTTCTATTGAAGTAATCAGTCCAGTCCATCTTCCTTTAAAAAACAAAAACAAACAAACAATAAAAGGAACATTTCTGGTGAAGAACTAGACTACCCATGAACCTGAAGGGAAATGATCCACCAGGCAGAGAACTGAAGCAGACAAAGCACCAAACGAGCCCACATTAGTGTTCCTTTGTCTTTTTTCTGATTTTCAAAAACATTTTTGCAAAATGTAATGGGAAAAACGGTTCTAGAAATAAGACGACTGAAAAAGTGGATGGGCATTGTTGTGCTCTATTGCAAGTATTTAACAAAATAGTAAAGATTGGGGGGACCAAAGTTAAAATTTCACTGATAAACCAACATAGTTTTAAGACAACTTCATCCATATGAAAATGTTCAACTTATACAGTATATCAACCAATCACATATGCTTTACAAACAGGAGTTTAGAACCCGGAAGTGACGTTTTCTTACGTATTACACATCAGGGTTTTAACATTTAACATTAGGTTTAGGGATAAGGTTTTGGTTAGGGCTTAAAGTTACAAAAACACAGTTTTGGGGGCCTGGGTAGCTCAGCGAGTAAAGACGCTGACTACCACACCTGGAGTTGCAAGTTGGAATCCAGGGCATGCTGAGTGACTCTAGTCAGGCTTCCTAAGCAACCAATTGGCCTGGTTGCTAGAGTGGGTAGAGTCACGTTGGGGTAACTTCCTTGTAGTCGCTATAATGTGGTTCTCGCTGTTGGTGGGGCGCGTGGTGAGTTGTGCGTAGAGGCCGCGGAGAATAGCGTGAAGCCTCCACACGCGCTACGTCTCCGCGGTAACGCGCTCAACAAGCCACGTGATAAGATGTGCGGATTGACGGTCTCAGATGCGGAGGCAACTGAGATTCGTCCTCCGCCACCCGGATTGAGGCAAGTCATTACGCCACCACGAGGACTTAGAGCGCATTGGGAATTGGGCATGCCAAATTGGGGAGAAAAAACAAAAAACACAGTTTTGGATTAACACAGAATAAACGCCACATCAGAAACTACTGTACAATGACACAAGGGAAGCATCTCTCATCGCTGTGTGTATAGCTTGTACGATTTCATATGAATGAACAAATTTGCCGCCACGTACTATTGTGTCAAATTCTCTTGAGATCGGGTTAAAAATATCGACCACTAATATGAATATTGGGGACTCAATGACTATGGTGGTTATGACCCTGGAGTGTTTCCGCTGTCTCCCTTTTTTTCTCAAAAATCTCTCGAGTGCTTTGGAGATGATACAGTAAACGCTATAGGCTGACCTAAGCTTTGCAGAGGGTTCCGAGAGAGGGAGTTCTCAAGGACATTTTGGGATTGAGTAATATGTGTAGACAGGCTAACCCTCACACACACTGGCTGGCGAGGTTAACACACTGCACACATAGGTGAAATGGATTCAATTAGGAGCGGCCCATCCTACTGATCCTTTTAACACGACTCTCCCAAGTCGTGTGTGCATGCACAAGCATAACAAAAGCTTCAAACGTTTAACTCATGCAAAAGAAAAATATCTGCTTTATGGAACCATTGTCTCTTGACAACTCGTAATAATTTGTACGAGATGGCGAAATCGTAACATATTGTGAAACATTTATTCCCATAGAGATCAACTGTTCAACAAAAAGAATTTCAAACTGATACAGGAATACAGGCAAATTTTAGCTAGACTCCTGTCCAACACTCTATTAAAAAGGTCAATTTACAATTTAGCTTTTCATGAGACCGGTTTGTCACTGTCAGAGACTATGATGATGCTCTTCTGCCTTATTTTCGCAGGTTAAATCTAGCAAACTTTATTTTTTGTCTCAATTGTATTATTAGAATAATTGACAACTTATATCACTATAATTTGTTACATTTCCCTGGCATTAATAATAATTAAAAAAAACAAGTCAACACTGCTGCAGTGTGGTTTCAGATGGGGTTTGCTGAGGGAGTGACAGTAAATTTGTCATCTTTTCTCTTCTGACTGCCATAAAACATCTCTCCCTCTCAATATTTTTCCTCTTTTAGAAAGTTGTATAAGCATAATAGTGGATTTTTTCTTTTGCTGTTGGAGCAAATGGGAACAGTCTATAGAAGTTCTGTTGAAGTTTACCCCACTGTATTTTACTTCCACGTTCCAAACCCGAAAATGTGATATAGGTTCATTGCTATGCTCCATTGAAAACTACTGTATTTTAAATAGTATTTTGCAGACTCTTTAATCATTATTATGCATGCTGCTTTTATGAGCTGTATTTGTACTTTTAAATGTGTAAAAATTAATTTCTCATGCCCTCAAAAAATAAACCATTGAAGGCAGAAATTTATAAAAAATGGTTTAAAAATTTAACAGAAATACACAGCTTCTCTTATACATTAATATACATTTTAATCTAAAATCTTCATGTTGATGAAAAGATATAAATCCATAGACACATTATGCATCCACCACTCATACACAGTATATTGTTTTCTGTCTCTCTAAGACTGTAGATGTCGCAATCATGCATACCAGCCCGAAGAACTGCGGCATTTTCTACACACTCTGATTAATAGCACCTGCTCATCATAAGCGTATCTGCATATGAATGCTGTGTGGTTGTATCGATTCACCCCTCTGTGTATCCCCCTCTCCTCTTTCTTCCCTTGCCCTCCTCCTGTCTGCTGCCAGGGTCATTAAAAACTCTGTGCTCCCTGCCGTAAATTGATCGTAAATCATAATTGCATGTGCATTTTTCTCCATTTGTTTAATGTTTCTGTTCAGAACAGCAGAGGGAAAAAAAGTGAGTGAGAGAGCAGGAGATAAAGAGAGAAAGGGTGTTCCTGGGAGAGATTTAGTTGTACTAGAAAATAGCATTAAGAGATAAAGCTGCGACAGTGGCTCCCAGCACACCTACCATATGCCGCGGGGAGCTCACGGGTTGTGCTGGTATGAAAACATGAAAGCTTTTAGTGGCCTGGTGGGCAGTGAATGTATGCCAGCCCCCTTTGAAGCAACATCAGCCTTCACAGATGGTACAACCGGCCAGGCTCTATCACAAACACTGTAGAGCAACAGTCTGATCTGTTTGGTTGGAGTGGATGTTTGACTTTTTCTCCACATCTTGGCGTTACCTCTATTTTACCTAATACACTACTTATTCCAGATCATGTTTTTCTACATCTATTTTCATTCTACTTTCTGTCTCCTTGAAGTCTTCCTGTTTGGGCTAATTTGATTAGACCATTCCCCATGGATGGGTTTGAATCCATAGAATGTTAGTGATGCACAGAGAGACATGTTCTGGTGGAGTTTTAGGAGTGCACCGATGCCCATGGCATAATTTCCTTACAAATACAACCTGAAAAAAGTTTTACCAGATCAGTGCTTTTGAGAGTGAAAGGATCTATAGATATACTATAGTAAAATGGCCCCTAAAAATATTTGGACACTTAAAGGGATAGTTCACCCAAAAAAATTCTCTAGTCATTTACTCACCCTCATACCATCCCAGATGTGTATGACTCCTGAACACAAAAAAAGGTGTTCAGCTCTGTAGGTCCTCACAATGCAAGTGAATGGGTAACGCCTCCAGTGGTTAAATCCATGTCTTCAGAATCAGATCAATATTTAAGTCCTTATTTACCATAAATCTTCACTTTCACATTCTTCTTCTTTTGTTTAGGCAATTCGCATTCTTCGTGCATATCACCACCTACTGGGCAGGGAGGAGAATTTATGGTAAAAAAATGACTTCAATATTGATCTGTGTCTCACCCACACCTATCATATAGGTTCTGAATATACAGATTTAACCACTAGAGTCTTATAGATTACTTTTATTCTGCCTTTATGTCCTTTTTGGAGCATTAACTTTTTGGTTCACTTGCATTGTGAGGACCCACAGAGCTGAAATATTCTTCTAAAAAATTTCGTTTGTGTCATACACATATGGAATGGCATATGGGTGAGATTTTTCATTTTTGGGTGAACTATTCCTTTAAGCCACACTTAAAAACATACGAATATCATTGCATTAGATAACAAAGTATCAAACCAAGTGGTTTATTTTCAAGAAAGATAGCACAAGCACAGTATATTTTTAATTAATATATTGTTCAAAAGGTATTTGGAAACTTTCTGGTTGTCACACGTTTGTGAAACATGTCCACACTTTACTCTAGAAAAGGTTTAGCAACATTTGTTTATAAATGCTATTTGGTTCTATTTTGATATCTAATGCAATGACATTAATTCATTTTTAAGTGTGGTTTAAGTGCCCAAATGCTTTTTGGGGCCACTGTATTTTTATATGGATTTTTTCCCCTTCTTTGAATTAAATACATGTTAAGTATTAAGTATTAAGTCTTCATTGTTGTGTCTACGGCATGTGAATTGGTTTTCTGCATGAATCTAATGAATATCCTGGTTTTCTCACTGGTTTCTGATTGGTGTCTTGATGTTAGCATGTCACAGAGATATCTGTGTTTTATGCAGTGCAAGGCAAACTTGCAGGTCTAGTACTTTCCCTACACTCTCAAATAAAAAGTACAGTTTAAGGTACCAGACTAATCTTGCAATGAAATCGGAAACAGAAGATTGACTTTTCTTTAGCTAAAATCAGTCTGTTCTTACCGAAATTTGAAACACTGCCCCCAGTGGCCAAAGGGGTAAGTGTTTTTGGGCGTATGGTCATGTGTGAGCACCATTTTCCGATTGTAATGTACCCAGAAGGGCGACACAAGCTTTTTGGAAATGCTTTTGGAACCCCCAACCCAAACCTAACCATCAGTGGATTATAAATGTAATGTTTGCGCTCGTCACTGATTATGCAAGCACAAATACTTCCTGGTTTCAACGCGGTATTTGAACCCAGGTACCTTACGTTGCTGACACAGTGGGCTTTTGGTCGCACCACAAAGGAAGGTTAACACACCAGAGCCAATGCAAACATGTCTGATAGGAGATATCGCTTGTCAGTGAGTCAGCATAATGTGGCCGATACTAGGGTATTGGAACTTCTGGAAACAACATGCCAACTTCCCATTTGATCATGTTGAAGCTGAATAGCTGTTACTGGGGTGGTAGCCTTGTTTTGGGTACATATTTGTAACCTTAAGGAAACAAAAATATATTTTTGACATATTTTTGTTCCCTGAGAACCTAAACATAAAAATGTACCTTTAAATGTACACAGTAGGACTTTAGGGTACATTTATGTACCCAAAACGAGTTTATTTAGAGGTGAAGAAAGGTTCCCTTGAGGGTACCACCGCAATGGCCCTTGTACCTTAAACTGTACCTTTTTTTGAGAGTGTACCTGTGTTTCTTGATTAGAATGGAGTAAATGCATGCTTGGGAAGAAATGCTAAGCTGGCTTCTTAGCTGCCTTTTTCCACTTCTCCCTTCAAAACCAAATGGAGGACAATCCAATTTATCCCTGATTCCATCAGACTGATCTCGAGACATTAGTCTCTGACCCCCTCACATACACACACAAATACATATAACCATGCACTCACACATGCATACATGAACACACACACACACATAGAGCTGTCATGCAGGGCTTCAAATGCTCCATTTAATAACATCAAAGTTCCTTTTATTTGCAACATGGGAAAATCAGCCTGAGAATTCTAATTTTTGCTTGCATGATACTACAGTTTCAGAATTAGTAAGCTCGCCTGAATGATCTCTATAACTGAGTGGTGTTTGCCTGTGCAAATCTCGTCACTATAATGCTAGGGTTTTTTCCAGGGTGTTGCTATACAGTTCCTAAGGTGTTCTGTATGGTTGTTATTGTGTTGCTATGTTGTTGCTAGTGTGTTCTGGCTGATTACTAGGTTGTCTTACCACTCCTAATTCACTCTATGATATTTTGGTCCTTATATACACTACCGGTCAAAAGTTTAGGGTCACTTACTCATTCTTTATTATTATTATTTTTTCACATTTAAGGATAATAGTAAAGTCATCGAAACTATGGAAGAACAGAAATGAATCTATAGGAATTGTGTTGTGACTAACAAAATTCCAAAATTAAATCAAAACTATGTTATATTTTAGCATCTTCAAAGTAGCCAGCCTTTGCATAGAATTTGCAGAAACATACTCTTGACATTTTCTCAACCAGCTTCTTGAGGTATCACCCTGGGATGCTTTTTAAACAGTATTGAAGGAGTTCCCATCAATACTGGGCACTTATTAGCTGCTTTTTTTTTATTATTCAGTCCAAATCATTCATTTACATTTTTTTTTTTAAATAAAATGATAGTTTTGAAAATGAAATAAATTAATATGTTGGCACAATTATATTTTTGTCTACAAAACTAATTTCAAACATTTAAGCATACGCCTTCAGATCAAAAGATTTTTAAGATCATGAGAAATATTTCAATCAAATGACCCCAAACCTTTGAACAGTAGTGTATATACTTCCTTTAATGTAAGTGCATGGGAGTTTTTCTCCTGTTATATCATCCGCCAGGTGAAATACGCAAGTCTGATCACTTATAAAAGAATAATAGCAAATCTCTCCTCAACAAGGCGTAGGATTTGAAGTATGATGCATGCAAGTTCAATACTAAGGGGTTAGGGATTTGAATAAAGCAACTTAGTGTTGCACAGTAGCCTATATCAATGCCATAGTACTACCATAGACTCAAGCTTCATAATATTGGCGGTACCACAGTGTTTTTTATTAAAGGATTAGTTCACCCAAAAATTTTAATTCTCTCATGATTTACTTACCTTTAAGCCATTTCAGATGTGTATGGCTTTCCTTCTTCAGCAGAACTGAAGATTTTTATAACCACATTTCAACTGTCCATACAGTGCAAGTAAATGGGTACCATCAGGCTGCTGGCTGTTTGATGGACCAAAAGGCATATTTAGGCAGCATAAAAGTAATCCACATGAAGCAAATCGATAATTAAAACATTTTTAACTTTAAATCGTTGCTTCTGGCCAGTGCTGGGATGCTGTTTGTCTCGTATGACGTTCGTTCCTCTTTTGTATACAAAGCACACTTCCGACTTCTTGCATGAATGTGCCATTGCTGGCAGGAAGCGATTTTTAACAAAGTTAACAAAGTTTTAATTATCGATTTTTTTTCTTATTCCAACCTATCAGTTTGCTTCAGAAGACATTAATTGATCGACTGGAGTCATGTGGATTACTTTTATGCTGCCTAAATATGCCTTTTGGTTCATCAAACTGGCTGTTTGATGGCAGCCTGATGGCACCCATTTACTTGCATTGTATGGACAGCTTAAATCTGCTTATAAACATCTTCAGTTCTGCTGAAGAAGGAAAGCCATACACATCTGGGATGGCTTAAAGGTAAGTAAATCATGAGAGGATTTTCATTTATGAGTGAACTAACCCTTTAAATATAGTTGTATGTACATGCCCAGTGCTTGTGCCGCGAGACACTCATAGGCATAGTCAAGACAGAACCGCCAAAGACCTCCACCTAATCACCCCCTAGATGGACGTCTTTGACTGCTTAGTCTGTTTTGTTCATTGCACTTCATCTCTTTTAGCCCAAGAATGTGATCGGTCTGAATGTATCATCAGTGCTTGACACACAATGAAAATTGTAATGCTAATTTAAGCATTCTAAAGTGCATTTTTAGCTTCAATTCGACAAATATTCAAATTTCTCATTTTAATTTGACAGCTTTATAACAGATACAAACTGTCTGACCATCATATAAACTGCTATGGGAACTAAGAAATGGATAGGGACAGGTCAGAAACTTTAATTAAAAACTTAATTAGGCAAACCCTTTGTTAACATAGAACTGTCTATTTAAGTTTTCTTTTCTGGTTTTACTTAAGATTTGAGAATTTGAACGGGCTTGATCTTTTGACTATTATTTTATGCACGTTTGTTAACAGCCAGATATGTTCTTTGCAATTAACAATCGCTATAGCACGGTGCTGATCCCTCTACCTGATATAATGTCTTTAATTAGAAATTGGAATTTAGATGTAATGTGCTATTATATGTCATGTACAGTATGTGTTTGTTATTATTGACCCTTTTGTCAAAGAAAATGTTCTACCTCCAGTGGGATAGACAATAAAGTTTTATTTCTTTTTTTTTTTTTTTTTTATTGAATCCTCACGGCATCTCTTGTGTCCATGCGCTCACTGTGAACCATAGCACATAGAGCTGGTGTACATGTTTCTGGTGCGCAAGATTAATGAAAGGAGATTATATTTAGTAAAGCCTTTACTGTTTAATTATGGCTGTATGTATTTATGTGCATCTCCATCCCTTGTGTCGACCATTCACATACACATCTGCCACTGTTATTCTGTTGCTAGGTTTGTTGTGCATTTTTGCTCCTGATCACCTACCAATTGCTTTTTTATATACATTTCCAAAGTAATGGGAAGTTGAGATGCTCTCCTTACAAAACTCTATCATGGTAACACAGTTTTTGCCAAAATACCATAGTTGCTACAGTTATTACAACTGTAAAATTATAGTAAATTAATGTGGGATCTTCTTACAGTGTAAGAAGCTGAGATGTCAAAGGGGCTAATAGCAAGTTGCCACAGGATAGTAACAATTATCTTGTTACTAATTACTGCTTACTTTAACAATTACTCTCTATCCTGTTCTGGGAGAAGTAACTGTATCAGAAAGAGTGAGGAAAGAGAAAGCATCAGTATTCTGTTCGTCTAGCAAGGGTTTAACAGGCTAATCAAATCAGAGAGCCCCTGAAGTTGCTCTCGCGCCTCTCCGTGAACAATAGCATCTGACTCTGGGATCATTTGAGAGCGCTGGCCCTGGTGCAATGTAGATATTTGGTTTCAGAACAATGAGATCTGACTTTAGCAGCTCCAGATTGACAGATGCTGTGGAACACAGGGGAATCTGCTTTAGCTCACTGCTGTATGGCAGAATTTTCACTCGGATAGAGCAAAAAATAAATTATTTCTTCAATAAGAGTGGTAGCCTCAATTTTGGATGAGAGACAATAGTTCCAAAACCTCATAAGCATACTTCTGATATGAAGGCTTTTCCAAAGAGTAGGCAGCAAAATGATGCTGCTTTAAAAACATAGTTCAGCCAAGTTTTTTTCCATGAGATGAAATCTTTAATAATGTACATCATTGTAAATAAAGCACATATTTAAAGTATTTACATTTAATTAAATACTTGCAATTATACCTGATTCAAAATATATACAATTTGTTAAAGATTACTCAATTCAGTTTGATTGCAATTTGTTATATAATTTCAATGCTTAAATTGTAATAATAGACTTACATATTTTTGAGTGTAAGATATTTAATTTTGGCCAAATTCTAAGGCCCAAAACATACTCTACATAACTATGTGAATGCAGAGGCTCCTAGCTACATAAGCTTGAGTCCTTGCGTCATTGTGTTCCAAAATGTGTATTGACGTAATTCTTAAAGGGATAGTTCACCCAAAAATGATAATTCTCTCATTATTCACACATCCCAGATGTGAATGACTGTCTTCCTTCAGCAGAAAGCAAGTGAAGATTTTTAGAATATAGAGCTTTGTCAGGTCCTTATAGAGCAAGTAAACGGTTGCCAGAACTTTGACGGTCCAAAAGTCACATTTAGGCAGCATAAAAGTAATCCATGCGACTCAGTGAATGTCTTCTGAAGCAAATCGATAGGTTCATGTAAGAAACAAGTTGATAATTAAAAAGTTTTTAACTTTAAATTGGCGCTTCTATCCAGGGCTCTGATGCTGTTTGAAATGGACGAACTCTCGCGTGACTTTCGTTCTTCTGTTGTAAATAAGCGCCACTTCTGAATTCTCGTGTGAACGTCATGTGACAGCTACGTGATGCGTCAACTGCTGGCAGGAAGTGCTTTTTAAAAGTTAATAATGTTTTAATTATCAATTTATTTTTTACACAAACGTGTCGATTTGCTTCAGAAGACATTCACGGATTGACTGGAGTCACATGGATTACTTTTATGCTGCCTAAATGTGACTTTTGGACCATCAAAGTGCTGGCACCTGTTTACTTGCATTGTATGGAACTGACAGAGCTCTCTCTTCTTCTAAAAATCTTTATTTCTATTCTGCTGAAGAAAGACAGTCATACACATCTGGGATGGCATCAATGTAAGTGAATAATGAGAGAATTTTCATTTTTGGGTGAACTATTCCTTTAACTCCACGTTGGTTTGCGTGAAATTCTCACTGTTGCCACAGGGGTTGCTATTACTGTCAGTTTTCTCTTTCGGGCCAAATAGTGTCATGATGATGGAGCAACAGTTTAAAAAGACTCTTAATGAGCATGTCAGTATGTTTGTAGCAACTTACCTAAATAATAAGACATCCGTTATAAATGGTTTTAATGGCACAGTTATTTGAAGGTTATTGTATTGCCCCTATGAGTTCTGAGGTGTGTTTCTCCCAGACCAACACAGTTCACTAGGTTTTAAAACACAGCTACTGTGTTCCACGACATGCATGACTTGTACAGTAAATCCGCTCGGCAGAATGAACTGCAGCATGAGTGAAAGTCTTTACAGTGGGTTAATGATATTATCTATAGAGGATAATGCAGGCTGATGTTGTGTCAATGGGGCAAGTTTACAATATGCCGTAAAACTTTCTCTGTAGTTCTCATTGGGTTCTGATTATCTCCACCAACCACCTAACCAAAACAATAATGTCATTTGTCATCATTATTAGGGCGAAAAGCCACAGTGAAGTGGCAATTAAAATATAATTTAGCGGATGTGTGTCATCCACCGAACATCCCAATCCCTCACACGGAATATTGCATTCAACTGGATTTATATCCATGCACACACAGGATCCTTAATCCTTGCCCTAAATATGGCTTTCTCTGTATTGCACCTCTGTTGCATACATACACCACAAGCTGTGTTGCAATTTGTCACAAGCACACCAGGCAGATTGGGTCCCATTGTACAAGAATCTATTGTTGTGTGATGTCCATGGCCCCCGTGGCTAATGCATCGGACACAGTCCCTACAGGGGACAATGAATAGATCATCCCATACCTTCAAGCATGATGGCCTCTAGCCTTGTTGAGCACACAGGTCAAATGCTTGTTCCCCGTTACTACATATTAAACTGGTTTATATATCCACCCTGACAAATACCTCTGGCTCCTTTGATCCTGGTTACTTGTTCAAAAGTCTGTCTGATTGTTTATCTGATGGTAAATCAATATATAATCTGTTTTCTTAATCCCTTCAAAGCTAAAATCACCTGTTGTTTTTTTGGTTAAAATGTGATCGTAGAACTCGACAGGCAGGGCTGACTCTTGAGCATGTTTGATTGATTTATGATTCTTTTTGTAATCAAAATCATTATGGATTATTATTAGAAAGTGTCTAAAGAGCTTCTCAAGAGTTTGAATGATTAGTTTGCTAGATTTCAATCCAGTTTCTGTGCCCAGTCGTGCTTCAGACAATGTGTCATGGAATTGTGTCTTTGATGTTCTTTTGCTTAGTGTTTAAAAAAAGATTTTTTTTTTTCTCTCTAAATCACAGCCTCTCTCTTTTCACTTTTTGTCTCTCACAGGATGATGAAGGACAAACTGCACTACACTATGGTAAGAATAGTCTTATGCTAGAGCAATCAAAATATTAAAATACATAAAGGAATAGTTCACCCAAAAATGAAAATTTTGACATTATGTACGCACTTTAAGTTGTTCCAAACCAGTATGATTTTCTTTCTTCCATGGAACACAAAAGGAGATGTTTGGCTGAACTTTAGGCTCAGTCACCATTCACTTTCATTGCATCCATACAATGACAGGGAATCGTGACTGTCTAACACCTCCTTTGTTGAGATGGACATACAGTTTCCAGCTTGTAATTCTGAATTTGAAAAAGACATGACTGGTTTTTATTTGTTGGAAGCTCGTAATTATGGTAATTCTGACATTACGTTAATGCAACAATGCTCTCTATTCTTATTTTTATAAGAAAATACTTACAGTTTCAATGTGAGTCAACTCTGTTAACATGCTGTGTCTTCTACTTCATTAGATGAATTGTATTATGTAATTCCCAAAATTCAATCATAAAAGCTTGGAGGAACTATGATTGAATGTGTCATGTAGACATTAACTCACTCATACTCAAATCAAATCAATGAAATCACCCATGCTCGCACAGACATGTACCTTCTTTTTGGGCTGGGTAAAAATATAGATTTTCAGAATAATTGTGAACTTCATTTGAACCATTCCGATAACGATTCTTAAAAACCCAAGATCAATCTTTTACTTTTCTTTATTGTATGGTGGTGAACACTGCATGTTGAGAATAACTTTGTTTTGACTCATTATGTGTAATATGTGTCAAAAGATGAGATCCACGTAAGCCATTTGATAATGAATAATGTCTCCTTTAATACCCTGTCTGTACTTTACAGTTAGTTTTTGATCAAGAACAACATAAAATAGAAAAAATCACAGCAAAAAGTGCAGTGAAATACATTTTTTTCTGGTGAAAAAAACCCCCAAAAACCTAAACATCCTTAAAACTAGGGAAAAAATAAATACTAGAGAAGCAGAATGACAAGATATTAAGTATTATTTTCAGAGAAATTTAGCAAAAGTGAGTGGGGTTTATGCTTAAAACAAGAAACTGTTTGCCAATGTGGTAATTAAACTTATTTGCCCTTTTAATCAAGTTTTTTCTTACCCCATTTGCAAATATTTTTCTTGTTATAAGCATAAATATTATTTTGTTAGATTTCTTTGAAAACAAGACAAAATATCTTATGTCATTTTGCTTCAAGTAAATTTATCCTGCTTTAAGAATGTTTTCCTGGAAAACTAGCTAAAAATACTCAATAAGAAAATTATCTTTTGCAATGTTTAATTCTGAACACACATAGCAGGGATGCATGAAAGAAGCCATTCAACTCCACTCTTGTTAATGTGCTCTAAACCAAAACACTTCTTTGAGACACTCACTAAACTGCCACTATTCTTAAAGAGACAGTACCGTTTTATCACTTGTTCTTTATATCAATGTAAATACTTGTAAATAGTACAAGTTATGCATGTAAACACACACACATATATATATATATATATATATATATATATTGTTTACATGCATGCATTACTAGTATTTACATATATATACTGCATATATAAACTGTACTGTGCAAAAGTCTTAGGCACATAAGATGCGTCACAAAAACATTTGTCTTAAGATGGTTATTTATATTTTCAGCTTTAGTGTGTCAATAGGAAATATACATTTTAGACTCTCAAACATTTCTTTTGCAAATAGAATAGAATAGAAAAGAAGAACAGGGAGCCCTGCAACAGATGGCATGGTCCCCACTGAATATGGAGTCAGTCTGGGATTACAAGAAGAGACAGAAGCAATTGAGACAGCCGAAATAGATAGAAGAACTGTGGCAAATTCTCCAAGAAGCTTGGAACATCCTATCTGCCAACAACCAAGAAAAACTGTATCCAGGTGTACATAGGAGAATTGGGGCTGTTTTGAAGGCAAAGGTGGCCACACCAAATATTGATTTAGCTTTTATTATGTTTACTGGACTTTGTATGATGTTAATTGATAAATGATAAACTATATATGGCATTATTTGTGAAGACATCCTCACTATGCAACATTTTTCCCAAGTGCCTAAAACTTTTGCACAGTACTGTGTATACATATATATATATATATATATATATATATATAATAGAGCTGCATGATTAATCGTTAAAAGATCACGATCTTGATTCAGACACCCACACAATCTCGTTTCTAAATGACAACGATTCTGCAATGTATATTAACATTCCAGTGGCATGCATTTGTAAGGTGGTCAAATTTCAATTTGAAATTCACTTCAAGACTGGATTTTAAATGTTGATAAACTTTATATGGCATTTACAAAACACAGCGCTCCTGCATGAGATGCTGAATAAACTAAAACACAACGGCCAAAGATGTTTGTCCAGCACAGTGCTTTACAAACTGCAGGGTGCAGCCATGATTAGCTAGGAGTGTGACATAATCTCTGTTCAGTTCAGTAATAGCCACCTATGCTACAAAAATACCGGCATTATCAAGATCTGACTAAATCGCTAGCCTTGAGCTGTCTGATTACAGCCAGCTGCTTTCAAACGCTCACATGCACTTGTGTCTTGTGATGAATGCAGCGCTCCCGTATGAGACTCTGCACTGTTTTTAATAAAAAATACCCCTCTTTAGGTGATATTATTGTAAACACAGCTGTTAATGAATTACCAGTTTAAACAGACGGGATTAAATCTACACTGTTTTGACAAGATATTAAAGCAAACACAGCCGTTAATGTATAAGCAGACGGGAAAAATTGCGATCTCTAAACGTATATATGCTGCATGCTGTCTGTTAAAGGCATTCAGGTATTCTTACTGCATCAAATCAGTATTAATGTAGATCTGTCACACAGTAAAGAGTGTTAAATATTTAAGTACTTTCATTTGCTTTAAATTACCTTTTTTAATGTTTTTATATTATAATTTTTTTAATGTTTAATTACTACTGTTGCTAAAAAATTTAAAACACTGTTTACTCTGTTCTCTATTTAATTACTGGTTCTTGAATAATTACTTTACAAGCTTGAAGCAAGTTTTACAAGATAAACACTGAAGGCCTCATTGTTTTATTTTAAATTGTTAATATTTATTTTAACAGTGTTTTATTGCATATTTGCTAACAACTGCAATACCAAGTTAACATAGACTTGTTAATTAAGCTTTTTTCTGCACGTTTTGCTTTTTACTTAGCATGTGAGAAACAGGTTAAATAATTTTTTTATTTATTATGCAGTTTTTTTAACAGGATTATTATTATTTAATTTTATTGTATTTTTTTTTTTTTTTTTTTTTTTGCAATAATCACAAGGTGCTGTTTGGTTTATAATGTATATCGTGCAGCTCTAATATATGTACAGTATATATATATATATCTATATATATGTAACTTCACCCACATGATAATACTTGCGTTTGCTGCTTCAAAGGAAATGTTAACCTGCTTTGATTGTTTTTGGTTGACTTTAATGTGAGATTTTATAATTTGAAGATCTTTGCATTGTGCTGTATGTATTATAAGTATTTTATATATATATATATATATGTGTGTGTGTGTGTGTGTGTGTGTGTATATACACACACACACACACACACACATATATATATATATATATATATATATATATATATATATATATATATATATATATATATATACAGTATATATGTATATACAGAATGTATATATATATATATATATATATATATATATGTGTGTGTGTGTGTGTGTGTGTATATATATACACACACACACACACACACATATATATATATATATATATATAAAATACTTATAATACATATAGCACAATACAAAGATCTTCAAATTATAAAATCTCACATTAAAGTCAACCAAAAATAAACAAAGCAGGTTAACATTTCCTTTGAAGCAGCAAACGCAAGTATTATCATGTGGGTGAAGTTACACTGCTACGATAAAATAGCCTCTTCCGAGTGCATTGATTTTTAAATGGTTTAAAATCAAATGGCATTGAACTTGTCTAATTATTGCATGTAAATATGCACACCAGAGCATTAGGGAAAAAAACACTGTCTTACCATTTATAAAGTGCTAAAACTTTGCTTGTTGAAAAATAACCTGGAATTATGTTTAATGGTGTAACAGTCACATGAATTCACTTTTTGCAACCTGAACTTCTTTAGGGCGCAGCACAACGAATGAAACACAGTGCAGGTGTTTTGAGATTAATTTATAAAATGTAAAGTCCTTTTTAACTTTACTTAAAAAGGTAAAGTTAAATGTGACGATCCTGTGTGAGACACTGAAAGAAAAAACAATGAGATTCAGCTCAACAGTCAAAGACATCTGTCCAGCGCGTTAACAGTAATAGAAAAACAGCACAGACGCATACAAAAGCATGTTTGAACAGCCCCAAACTCGCCCTATACTTGAAAAACTGAGCCAAAACCATCCGGTTTGTCAGAACTCGTCCAGTTCGTGTTGGATTTAAGTCCTTTTTTGCACGTGTAGAATAACCGAATAGTGATTTTGGTATTCGAATAGTGGCGCATCGAACGGTTATCCGTATGTCGACTATCCATGCACATCCCTAATATAGACATGAATCAGGATCGAATCGAGAGCTTGTGAATCGAATCGGGGAAATCTGTATCAATACCCAGCCCTACCTTCTTTACTGTTATGTGATGTATGTATTTATACGATCCTGTAATGTAATTTCGTCATTATTCCCTGACCGTTACAATTTGTATGTCTCAGTATTACAAGAGGAAGTTGTTTGTGTGTGAGCATGGTTGCATTTATCCACACAGCCACGTGTTTGTGTATGGATGTGTGGATGTTGCGTGTGGTAGTAAATAGGAGCTGTAATAATCACCAGTCGTCCCAGAGGAAATCAACAGTGTTCCTCTATCATGTGACCCTACACATGGGCAGCCTCCATGTCCTCTGAGCCCCTGCTCTGTGTGTGTGTTTACCATCTGTCCTCGAGTTTGACGCGTGGCAGGGTAGACGCCTGAACAAGAGTATCTCTTGGAGGGGTTGAAAAAAATGATGGGGGGATGGGATATAAAAAAATTACTAATAAACATAAGCGATGAACTCAGGGAGACGAATAGCACAGAATGAAAATTCATTTCCACCTCTCCCTGTGTGGGGCCATGCAGCTGACACATGATTAATTGAGGGGTTTATTGCACGCTGTAAATTGTTCTTCTCCTCTATGGCTCCCCAGAGGCGTGAGGGGCTTTACGGCCCAAGGACTCGCACACGTGCCGAAAATAAAATGCAGTAACAAAAAAATGGACAAGACTAGTAAAATTGGAATGTTGTATTTTTTGCTTTCTACTTAAGAGGTGCCAGGTTTGCATTTGCTTTTCTTGCTATTGCGGTGCTTTGCCATAGTTAAGCACTATGAACTCTTTTCACAGTTTGATAATATTTAATTTGGCAGGTTAAATCTAATGACCTGGCAACCATCCACAACACCATCATGGTGCGCATAGGCAACCCTTACAAAAAAGAACTGTGGCAGTACCATGAAAGAGTAGTGATATCAGATGGTAATGCCATAATATTCAGGGTTGGGAGGGTTACTTTTGAAATGTATTCCACTACAGATTACAGAATACATGCTGTAAAATGTAATTCTAAATACTTTGGATTACTTCTTCAGCACTGGTAGATTTTTTTCACTTGTTTGGACTATAAAAACTCTGCCAGTACAGTAAGACAAAATACACGTTAAAAATACATTCTCTGAAAACCTAATTATCTTGTGCAGTGTTGTTTCTAAAACAAGATAAATCAAACTGATCTTGTTTTAAGGATTTTTAGATATTTTTACAGGAAAACAACAAAAAAATGATTATCAAGAATATGATTTTTGCCCTAATATCAGAGATCTTACTAGAAAAAAGTAATTATGATCCAACTTCAACGTGAATTTTCTTGATAAAAAAATATGATCGTGCCTGGTAACATGCATGTAAAATGGCTGGAAATAGCATTTTAGCTTAGCATAAAGCTGACAATTTACACAAGGTTTATTTTTATTTCTTCTGCTCCAAACTTACTTCAAACTTACTTCTTTGTCTGCTCGTATGAACGTAACACATCATAAGAATGTTTCACCGCTGTTCAAATGCACTTTGGATCGCATCATTTATATGTATAAATGTTTTCCATCTGAAAGGACTAAATATTAAATGAAACAAATGACAATAAAATGCAAAGTAATCTCTTCAGTAATAAAAATACTTTTTGAATGTAACTGTATTCTAATTACCAATTATATAAATTGTAACTGTAGTGGTATACAGTTACTAATATTTTGTATTTTAAATATGTAATCCCGTTACATGTATTCCATTACTCCCCAACCCTGATAATATTGAAATTCATGTACCATTGTATTTACATAAAACATCAAGGTACCAAAAATACCATGGGTCCAGTGTTGGAGAAGATATTTTGAAACTGTTGCATCTCAAGCTAAAATTACTTAATGTAGTTAAACTACAGTAAAGCTACTCTTTAAAAAAAAAGTAGTTAGCTACACTCAGTGGCGGATATAGGCATGGGCGACATGGGCAGTTGCCCAGGGTGGCATCTTGTGTAAGGTCAACAACTTTGGGGTCATTCTCATTTACAGTCACCACCCCCAACCCCCCTGTCAACAACTTTGGGGACGTGATGAAGCGGGTTTTGCCCAGGGCGCCATACAAGCTAGAACCGCTACTGGCTACACTACAGGTTACTTGCAAACAGCAGCTAACTTCAGTTGAAGAAGAAAATATTTTTAATATATAGCAATCAGATGATATTATTTAATTCTGTAATCAGAGGTTCTTATTGCAGAATTAAATAGTATCATCTGATAGTTATTGGGTGAAAATAAAGGTGCACTTAGTAAGTTTTTGCTAATCAAAAAAGTTTTACACAAAGTCATGAATAGCATTGTAACAAAGTTCATGATGGGGTGCAAGGAGGAAGCGGGAGATGGCGAATTCAACTCAAATGGTATTTATTTTATAACACAAAATTTGATTTTCAGCACTTCACATATGCGAGTGCAATATCTGGCTGAAGTCGTTGACCATCAATCACTCTCACTTGGTTGAAGGTGTGCCTAAGAGTCTCGTCTTGCGTCTGCTACAGAGGGAAATCCCCGGCGGGGAATCCTCTAAGGGCTGGGGAAGCCAAGACTCCCCCCCACCCCCTTACATCATTCTGACGCAGAGCTGACATAGACGGCTCCGGCTCCGCCTCCCCAGCCAGCGCATCTCAAATCCCACACCGAGACGCTATGTTACAGGACCCATCTGCACAAATTTCCCTTAATAAAGTGGAAAGTGCTGGCCAATTCATGCCCAAAATTAGCAGATGGGTGAGGCGGGAACTAACTGCAGCCTCGACATTATGCTTTTGTCCCCGAAATTGAATCGTCACAGTCACTACAGGACAGTCATGGATATCCCCATGCACACACCTTACCTTCACCTTGTGACTAGCACCCAAAGTCTCATCTTGAACCAGGCATTGATGGATGGATGTTTAGTTGCAACCCAAATCCACCAAGTCCTGGTATGTACCCTCTTAATACTCACGTGTATGCAGTACGTCCCAGCTCAGTTGGGGGTGGTAACCAATGTCCCCACCTCCATCACCGGGCATTGTTCCCGGAAATGCCCGGGTCCCCACAGCTCCAACAGACCAGCCCAGGCTCTACACCCACGCCCATGGCAGCGGGTCAACCAACCTGGGAGTGAGAGCGGAGAGGGGTAAGTGAAACCGGCAGGTAGTGCAGTCCCTGGAGCTGAGGAGCTGGTTTGGGAGGGGGCACTCCCCGTTTCCGGGGAGGAGGAACAGGACAGAAAGAAGTGGAAGGAGGAGAGATAAGAGAGAGAGTGAAGGATCTCAGGGCTCGCCGGCTCCCAAATACGCCGCCATGTGGTCCTCTGCCAGCTGGATGGCCATTTCGAGCGAAGCAGGGTGGTGGCACTGGACCCACTCCCCCGTCCCTCTCGTAAGTCGAGCGATCAACTGATCCAGTACCACCAGGTCGATCACAGATCACAGCAGGCATCCCAGAGCTGCTGGGTAAAGGCAAACGGGTGGCCATGCTCTCCAATGATCAGTGAGCGGAAGCATTGGCGCTGCTGCTCGGGTGTCTGGCCATCCCATTGTAGGATGACTTTCCTCAAGTCGGCATAAACACCAGGAGGTCCTCCGTTGGTAACTGCTGCTCCCCGAGTTGGGCTTCCCCGAACAACAGTAGTATTAACCGGCCCACACATGGGGTACTTGGCCATCTGCTCGCCCCCGCCGTCTGCTCAAAGAGCTCCAGGAAGGCCTCCGGATCGTCTTGGGGGCCCATCTTGACCAGCGGAACATGGGGCGGGGTGGTCGCGGGCTTTGGGGTCGCGGCCACAGCACCCTCCTGGTGCAGCAAGCTCTGGAGCGCCTGCCAATCCTCCGCTTGGGCCTGGAGGAGCGCAATAAACTGCTGCTCCTGTTCGGTGCGCAGCTTGAGGAGGACCTGATTTTGTGTCTGGCGGATGCTTGCGAGGGTCTTGAAAATGTCCTCCAGAGGTGAGGCATCAATGCCAGCTTTCTTCCTCCCTTAATTACCGGGTTTTGGCACCAGTGTATCAAAGTTCATGATGGGGTGCAAGGAGGAAGCGGGAGATGGCTAATTCAAGTCAAACTGTATTTATTTTATAACACAAAATTTTATTTTCAGCACTTCACTCAATAATTACGCTTTTCAGCGTACACAGCTCAACACAGTCTCTGGGTGCGTGTAGTATCTCTTTCTCCCTCACTGGTGTCTGGCTCGCTCTTAAATACATCTCCAACTCTCACTGTAATGACAAACAGCTGTTAGAGACAATCATTACCAGGTGATGATCCTTACGTTCTCTTCTCCTGATCTCGCTCTCCATTCACAAGCCGGTGCTCAACCACGCCCCCACCACCACAAGCATTTTTTAGAAATATGTTGAAAATTATGTTTACTCAGATTAGATGAAGGCTTCAGTCATCACAGTAACCCATTAAAAGCCTAGAGGTGAGTTACCACCACTAATTATGACAATATGAATAACATGTTTTCTTTATATAGCGCTTTTAGCCAATGCTCAAACATAAAAATACATGTAAACAAATCAAGCAAACCAAACAATAAAACAACAAACACAATATACTTACTACAAACAACAACAGAGACTAAGTCAACAGCATAGTCCTGAGTGATGGTATGGTATTGATCAGCAGGAGTGTGATCCACCAGACAGTTCAAACAGAATGAGTGCAAGTGGAAAGATAAAATGGCCTTGTCACAGTGCTACGCACAAATAGCCGTAAACATTTGTTTAGATTAAATCCAAGAATGTCCATTATATGTATGTGTGTAGTATGAGATGGAAAAAACACAGACTAAATGTAACAAAACATATTCGGTGTGAAGCGGCAGCACTTAGTAAACAAACTCCCAGTATCCAGGACGATAGGTGTCAGTATAGATTCCAAAGCCACTACTGGGACCGATGGGACAAGTAAGAGCTAACTAAAAACTTACTCAGTGCACCTTTAAACAATTAGGGTCACAACATGAATTTGAGCATATTAATTTATACTAAAAATAAATGAATTAAATTTGACAACACCTATTTTTTATATTACTTGAAATGTTTTATACTTATTGAAATATAGCAATAAACAGCAGCAATTAACTAAACATTTCAGTTAAAAAAAGAAGGGACAGTCCCTTTTAAGGCTGCTCTTGGCTCAAATGAATAAGTGTACATTTATGTGAACTATTTAATTTACATTTACATGAACCGTCTGAACGAACCCACTCAATAAAATCAATTGGAGTTTCCAACACTAAATATAAGTGAGCTGTTTATTTTAACCAGTTCATTAAAATTGACATTTTCTAAAGAACTGATTCACTTTAATTATTTGGATTTCCCAGCACAACATTAGAGAGAGAGTACAGTTTAGGTAAGTGCATTTGATTACTTTGTCTCTACTGCTGCGTCTGCAATCCCAGCTATTATGGGACAGTTGGAAACCCTAGTTAGTAGCTTTGCTACTTTTAGTTAGTTACTTCCAACACAGTATTGTACTTCTTCTTTTGGCTGCTCCCATTAGGGGTCACTACAGCAGACCATCTGTGATCTGCATATTTGACATGGCACAAGTCCTGATGCAACCCCCAGTCTCTCACTCTCAGGCAATTTAGAGTCTCCAATTCAGTTAACCTGCATGTTCTTGGAAACCAAAGAACATGCAAACTCCACACATAAAGGCCCAGCTGAGCCAGGACTCAAACCTGGGACCTTCTTGCTGTGAGGTGACAGTGCTAACCACTGAGCCACCCCCAACATCTCCTTTCCCTTCTCTCTTGGTTGAGGGTATGAGGTTAAGAGCCTCGCTTGTCAATCAGTGTTTTCCTGCTGACATCAGGCACTCACCTAAGAAAAGAAATATGTAAAGCATTTCCCTCCTTTTTAAAAGAAGGCAGTAGTTGACAAATGTGTGAAAAAGCACTCAAGCTCAGAGGAATGTCCCTGCATCAGCGCGGCGGACAGGACTAACAGGGTTACAGAAGTGCTGCCCCTCCCTGGCCCTGCCGCCTCCTAATGGTGCACAAACTGCCAATGGGGCACAAACGCAAACCTGCTGCTCAACTGCAGGTGCAAGGCTACATCACTCAGCCTGCAGATTCACTCGTCATATGTACTGTAACAATTACTTTAAGTGTTGGGGTGAAAAAACAAGGCAGCTGGATTAAGTTCTTTTTAAGGTGTTTAGTGAAAATGATTGTCAAATATAGGTATTTCATATAAATAAGATGTTCTTTTTGAAGTCACAGATAAAGGCAACTGTAGTGATAGATTGATATTGGCTGATATTTAGTATTCTATGATTATAGGAATCATATATGGGTGGTTAAATGTGCCTGCTTGGCTAATAACAAGCATTGTGTCATTTCCAATCTTTACAGACTGCCTTGTCAATAGATGAACATTTGATGCATTTTTAAGTCTGATTTTGAGTAAATAAAATTAAATGTAAAAAAATGAATTTAATAAGTTTAATTTCAGCAATTTTATGGGTTCAGCCCATTTGCTATTAAACTGGATTATGCCATATATTTTGACATTATTTGCAGCCATCCATGCAACAGTTGTTGCTGTATACAGTGGCATTTTAGGGCCATTACCGTATTTCCAAAAAGAAGTCCAAGAAGATTTTTTCATAAAGTTGTCGTACTTAGTGTGCTTGAATTGAGGCAAGGATCTCTGGTCTTTTGAACAAATGTGTTAAAATGGTCAGTGTTACAAATTTGCTTATCTGATCTGTGACCTATGTAGCAGCATCTGAAATATTTCTAATTAATTTTACATCAGAACTTTTCTGTTTAAAACTTCAATATTCTAAAACTTTGTTTATTTCAAGGGTTAAATTGCATATCGTATTCCAGATTTTCAGTGTGGAATCCCACTGTATATTCTCCATTATTTAAAATTTGTTCTAAAAGAGTAAACACGTCTGTCTTCCTTTTTCTTTCCCTCTTTCTCTCATTTTCAAGCCTCAGCTTGCGAGTTTGCAGAAATTGTTGAGTTACTCCTGAAGGCCGGAGCTGACCCATCAATTAAAGATCAAGAAGGCTCCCTTCCAGAGGAGGTGACAGAGTCTAGCGCCATCTCCTCTCTTCTCTGTCAGTACACTGCTCCTAAAGGCTAAATCTGACTCTATCAATCCACAAACCCAATCCTAACCCAAATGCAGACCATTCAATAAAAAGTTTGTACATACTCATCCAAATGATATACTGTATACCTACTGTCAAATCAGCTATAGTTCCAGAACTGAACATAGTCAGCATTCTAGAACTATCATTGTGATTCTTCCATTTGGCTGTGGACCAGATTACTATGCTTTCAGACAACCTGTCCTCCCCCATCCCAGAGTGGTACATTCCAATGAATGTGTTAATGTTGATACTATTAAAGAAGTGGAATCTTATGCTGGCTCCCTCCTTTCTTTGTTACTCCTGTTTGGATTATTTATTTTATTTTTTCATTATTTAAATTATTAGAATTTTTTTTATGTAGCATGGCCATTTCTCAGTCTTTCAACTGCAATATATTCCAAACTTGACATGAAAAATGTAACAATAATGCTTCGAGATTATATGATATCTCTTTTGTAAAAGAATCTTTTGGCTCTTGCTCAAAGAAAAGGATTCTTTACAACATGCATTTGCTTCCTGAATCCATATACTATTTCTTAAAGGGTTAGTTCACCCAAAAATGAAACTTCTGTCATCATTTACTCAAAGCCGGTTTATACTTCTGTGACGAACCTACTCTGTAGGCCCCGCATAGTGGAGATGTTGTTCTCACGAACTCTCAACGTCCGTCAATTTGTCAATTTTTTCTCATTAAAACCCATTGTATGCCTTCAGAAGTTTCTTAAAAGACAGACTGGAATATTAATTAAAATGTTTCCTTCTGTGTTCCATATTAGACAGAGGTCCTTTGGATTTGGAACAACATGAGGGTGAATAAATAATAACAGAATTTTCATTTTTGGGTGAATTATTCCTTTAAAATGACACATTGAATAACAGGGCCAAGTGGAGGAATAGGAAACATCAGCCAGGATTTGGGCCTTTGGAGCTGCAGATCTCTGCCTGTCGCTTTAGATATTCCATGTACAGTATGGAATTATGGTATTGGTGTGTTTGTAAAGGCTGTTTGTCCCTTATTCCGGTAATTTCCATAAATCCGCCGGAACTGGGGGAGGGTCAGTGCCGCTGACTGCATCCTCTGTGGGCTTGTCTTCACGACAGTGACACTAAGCCCATTACGTTTCCATTATGTGCCTCAATTTTCCCCTGAGCTCTTCACTTTTGACATGGACTCCTCTGAAATCATGTCCCATATTGCTCAGCTTTCTTTACTTAACGTTTATGCGTTTTTACAAGTCGCCTCTCTGGATGTTTCCATAACACCATTAGAGCCAGATGGCGGAGGTTTGTTACTCTCTCTCTCTCTCTCTCTCTCTCTCTCTCTCTCTCTCTCTCTCTCTCTTTTTTTTTTTTTTTCCAGCTAAAAGGACTGGCATACTGGGCTGTGCTTAATGCAGTGCTTTACTCCCAAGTGCAGCCTGCTAAGAATTTGCCAGCCAGCAAAATTCTGAAAAATATCCCATTAATATATCTAAAAAAAAAAACCGTATCTGTTGTCATTAAAATATTGTGTTTGGTGCCCTATGCAGCAATAAACATGAGATCCATTCATAGACCAAGATCATTCTAAAACAGTAGGCCATTAACTTCTTTATTACATCAAATACAAATGAGAATACTCTGTACTGCACTTCAACAGTAATACTAATATGTGATAAACAGTTTGCCCTTGTTAAATGACCTGTTCTTTATTTGTATGGATCTTGAATTAAAGTGCCAAACAAGATGTCAATGAGCGGCATCGCACACAAGAGAAAAATCTCCTGTCTGTGCGCCGCAGATTAAATTTTGTCTGAATAAGTATTTGCATGTTAATTTATTCCTTCTCACCCAGGAGGCTGGTGAATCGTTGGCTTCAGGAAGTTTATAATAAAAGCTCACAGATCGATGATAATGGCATTTGCGCTTGTGTTTGTCATCTTTGCAAAGGCAACAGTGCAGGAATTTACTCAGATTTATATGTATACTAGGGCTGTAAGTGGCGTGTAAATTATCCCAACTGTCTTTGTTGCTGTTTATCTTTGTAAGACTGAACTATTAAAGGCTGTACATTAATGGCCACGGCAGCTCCAATCAATGGATGAGTGAAATCAGCTCGTTTGAGCTGTGTTTTTCTGCAAAGAGCGCCTGCTTTGCTAGTTAGGCCCTCTGGATTTTTCAGTTTATTCCATAAATACTGCTTTCATACCACAAAATCGATAAGTCGCCTTTGTCTTCCAGTAAAGCACAAGCTGAAAACACAATCTCACAATAATCATTCCAAATAATACGAATTAATTGTTTTTGTTAACAAATATTGGCTTCTTCATTGTGATTATTGGTCGTTTTACAACCGTTAGTGGTGTACTAAGAGTGATGGAATTTCCTGTAATAGCACTGGGATGCTTGACCGTTTGTATCATTTCACTTGTGTATGTTTGCTAGCTGAGTTGACAGCTGTTTATGTGCGTTGCTTGCCAATGGTTGATCCAGCTTTGACTTCTTTTGGAACTATTTTGTGTCAGAAATGTAGTTACTCAATTTATTATTATTATTTACTTAATAATAACTAATTATATAATGATTAGTAATATTAAGACATTTATAGAATATAAGCAATATCATACTCACAATGTCATTTTGCTCAATTATATTAAAGGGTTAGTTCACCCAAAAATTAATATTCTGCTGTCATTTGCTTGTGTTGTTCCAAACCCATTAGACTTTCATTCTTCCATGTTAAGAAGGTGTTAGGCAGAATGACAGCCTCAGTCACCATTCACTTTCATTGTATGGGGAAAAAAAAGAAGCAATTAAGGTAAATTGTGCTGCAACCTAGTCTCATAGAATGAACGTTACTATAACTACTTTTCTGCAAACTGACTTTTACGTGCTGAATTTCGCTGCAGTTTTCTGTTGAAATTAAAATGGACAACTGTGTGTTTTATTCACTTTCACACAAATCACGACTACAACAGCTGATTATGACTTTATTAACACTTATTTTTCACACTTTTACTCACACACTACTACGTTATGATATTGAAACGCTTTTAATCTTAACGTATCATTTGAAATACGTTACATTTTAATGCTTGTATTACTGACTCACCAACATTTACAAACTTACTCCACTGTGATTGACTTCGTGGTAGCTCACCTCATAAAGTGTTGGACTTTGGACTCTGAAGTATTGGTTCGAGACCAGTCAAGCAAGCAAGCTGACACGTGAGACCAGAGTGCCATAGACGTGACATGAGATGACGTGGTTGCTTCAGAAAATGTGCTTTTCATTTCTTATTTTGTTTTTGGACACTAGCAGTTAGGTTTAGGCGATGGTTAAACATAAGGAAGTCTGTTTTGTGTCTATCTCTTTATTTATTTTAGATCACTATTGGTTAGGTTTAGGTTAAAGTTTTAGGTTAGGGAGGTATGTTTTTCTCATCAAAATCATCTAATATTCACCTTCAAAACTTTGTCTAATTATTACACCAATTAACTCACTTTTGGCGCCCCCTGGTGGACATTTCACTGGGAAACTGCAGCCAAACGTGTAATAAGGCACGTAATTTTGTTTGCAAAAATGTTGCCATGGTCACGTAATATTCATGAGACCAGGCTGAAATTGTGACTGAGGCTAGCATTCTGCCTAACATCTCCTTTTGTGTTCCACGGAAGAAAGAGAGTCTTACAAGTTTGTAACAACAAGAGGGTAAATGTAAATGATGACAGAATTTGTATTTATGGGTGAACTATCTCTTTATCTGTTACATTTCTAAAAGAAAATGTCATTTGAAAGTGGTCATCAGTTACTCAGTTACTGACAGTTGTTATCACCGGCCGTTAACAACGTCAAGCTGCCTACTTGTCCTCGTTTCACAGAGCAGTTTACAATTAGGTAACATTTAGGGGATTAGAGAAGGTTTGTGCAAAACAGCAATCTGTTACAGTCTATGGAAGCAGAAGGATCAGTGTATGGAGTCTGCGAACAGATGTGCCTCCGGTGAAAGTTAGACATGTTTGTGTGAGTGAGTGGTGGGTTTTGCAGAAATGATGTCCCTTTGACATAAAAACAAGTTTTTTCTTTGTTCCTATGTAACTACACATAAGGACACAATATAGATGTATAGATGTTGTTTTAGTTGCATTAATCCTGCAAATGGGGTATTTGTTAACATGCACAACACCACCAATTATTTAAATGTGTAAAAAGGTCATAGGCATGGTAAAGTTTTCAAATATTCCTGTTGTGATGATTTTATGAACATAAGCACATAATACTCCATTCACGCATGTTTCCAAACAAAATGACTGATGTAATTGAGATGACATCATAAAGATGCTGACATCATTAGACTTGTTGCTGTCAGTGTCAGAGAGAGCTTGTAAATGTTGTAAATGTAGACATGTAAAGTTATCAGTTAGAGATGTAACATTTAAATGAGTGATGTTAGAGGCCAAAGGTTGCACTCCTTCAAATCAAATAAGTTAGTAATGATTACAAACCCTGAGATAGTGCACTTTGTTTTCCTAATAGGGCATTTTTAACATTATCATTATTTATGCATTTGTTTGGAAGGGCATCTTCAAAAGATCATCAAAGGGCGTCAAGTGAAAAAAAGAACGTCGCAGTAACCCAAAGACGATTCGGCTTTATTTCTCCATATAGATTTGACTGTACACAATTCATACCATTGGACAGAAGGCATATAGGACTAAATCAGTGCTCTTTTTTTTTTCTCAAAGATCCATAGCAATAAATAGTGCTCATGAAACAAGACTGTTGACACTTTTTGAGACTTTACAAAATTTACAGCCATTGAGACTCAGTAGTTTAGAGGCAACCGAGAACAAAAACATTATTTTTGAATAGTTATTTTTCTTTTTCATGTTGCTCTTTGTTAGCTTATTTCAGCAGATGCTACTTTCAATGTAGCTGTCATCTTTAATCAGAATTAATTTTTTTTCCTCATGTTTACAATTGTATCACCAGTTTTATGTGACCAAGTAATATTTGATCACTCACTGTCATCCCATAATCCACCTATTCATAATACTGACATTGTACCCATGACAGAAATAAATAACATTAAAACCCTCACAGTAGTTGCTTAAATAAGTTGTTCTTTTGTCAAATAATAAAAAATACAGAGTATTTAAATTTTCCTTTTCACACGTTTTGCTTGGTAATAATCATGGTCAGGCCATTAAGATACTGCTGTCTGAAACTCTTAACAAAACCTCAAGGGTCACAAAATCCACTGCTATTATCTGCCCTAAAATAACTTGTATTCTAATATATCTGTGATATCGGTGTGTTTTCTCTAATGGCATTAAGAAACAGGTATTTTGATGGTTCTAACAAAGAACTGACAACCGAATTTAACATTGTTGGAAATAATGTGTTCAAATGTGTTCTAACACCGTGTTCTTACCAGCCATGATGTGATAAAGCAACAATATGTAAACAAAATAAAATCACAATTCAACCACTGGGCAGAAAATCTGAGTTTTTGTTCTAACTAGCCGCAACAGGACATTTTTGTAGCTGTTTGGCTTTTTATTTCAGCTATGTCATGCTGGGTAGCTCCACCCACTGTAAAATTTCATTTGTTCAAATCCTGCACCTCATAACTGTACATTAAAAGATTGCGTTGTATTTGCGCAGCAGTTTCGCGTTCAGTGTTGACAGACAAATTGCTTTTGTTGCTGGAATAATATTGCATCATTGTCTGGTTTAGGACACGGTGTAATAGCATAAATTGAATTTTAAATTCCATGAACATTTGTTTCATCGTTGAGTCAACCCTCTTTTTCCTGAATAGGCAGGCCATATATGTAATGAAAAAGCATAGAACTGACACTGGCCATTGCCAGAGAAATATCTATGAAAATTCAGAGCAGTGCATGCGGATTTATCTTTATTGAAAAATAATCTGGATCTATTGTTCTGATGCTGCTAATGTGAAGGGTCATGAAGAGTCATTAAAAACCATGAAAATCCCAAACCCTTGTAAGTAGGAAAGATACACTTGTGCCACTTGTTTAAATATCTCTCCTTGCTTGGTGCACTCCTCTCTTTCTGTGTTCAGCCTGCCGTGTGCAGTCGAGGAGGAACATAAAGTGCGTTGCCATTTTAAAGGTTCTTAACGTGGACGGCTCTCTTCCTCATTCAGAAACATGCACGAACCCTACATTCTGAAAAACGTGGTTGATCTTGATTGTTTTTCCCAGTATTGCTGAAGGGGGAGTTTTGGGGTTTGAAGTTCAACGCTATTCTCAGCTGCATGTCATTTCATGCTGGAAATCGTCCAATCCAGTTTTGAGAACAAATAAAAAAATATGAATTACAAAATTATAATACAGCGCAGACATTCCATGGCAGGTTGCTCGGTTGTTATATAAGTGTGCCATTCAGCAGGACCAAAGTCATGCCGCCATGTTAAAGTGGGCAACGTTTAAGACGGCTGTATGAATTAATATTGGTGCATACCGAATACCCTTGTCACACAAACATTGCCAGTTTGTTGTCTATATAATGATGTCCTTAGGACCACACTTGCCATTATGACCTTTAACCTTTGACCTCAGAACTGGGAGTGGTCCATTTCATCAAGCCATGAAGCCGGGCTTGTGGGGAAGTCTGGGTACCCCGTGCTGCTGCCTGTTGAAAGGTCAGAGGTGGGTCCCCCGGTCATGGCTCTCAGAGCTTGACCTACATTAGGCTGACCGCCCTGACCCATTATGCCATCTATGTTGAAGCCTAAGTTGTTGAGCAGCGGGGTGTGGCCTGGTAGGGAGGTGATGGATGAGGGGGACTGTGGCAGGCCGTAGGGACTTCCTGCCCGCAAGTCGTGGTAAGGCTGTCCGCCCCCCTCCAGGGAAAAGCTCCCATTGAGCATGTTGCCATTTGTGACGTCTCCTATGCTTCCGTACAAGCCGTTTGCATGCCCCAGGTCAGACAAGATCTGGTCTTCTGTGAAAAGAGGATACAATGTTAGTTTTCGACATGTTACTTTATACAATAGGGTATAGTGGTCCTGAAAAAAATAATTTTGACACTTAAGCCAAACTTAATATTAGAGCCAAGCATAAATTAGATTGCATTAAAATCAAAATATCAAATCAAGCGGTATGCAAAAATAAATAAATAAATTATATATATATATATATATATATATATATATATATATATATATATATATATATATATATATATATTTATAATAATTATGCTAGACCTTTTCTCAGAACTAACTTTTGCAATTGCTTTTAACCAACTGGCCCAAGGTGATTTTTAGTGAATGTAGAAAGTTGTTTCCCCTCAAGTCCTAGCAGAGTAGCCACAGGCGTAGTTCATCACATTAACTAGGGTCCAAATTCTTTATCTTCATTTAGAACAGTACATCTATTTTATTCAATTTAAAACCTACCAAACTTTTTGTTGTCCAATTATTTTGCTGGAAATGTGTGTTTGTGCATCTTTCTTAATAAATAAATAAATAAATAAATAAATTCTACTTGGTTTGAGATTTTGTTATCTAATACAACTGCATATATTTTGGCTCACATACCCAAATATTTTTGCTGGCCACTGTACATTAGCGTACCCCAATTGTTAAGTCGCAATACACCCAGTGATGCCAAACAGCTCTTACACATATAAAGACAGTAAAAACATTGAAGAATTGCATTTATGACAAAGGATCCCATTGAAATCCCATTGGATCCCATTGAAATCCCATTGGATCCCATTGTAAACACTGGAGGAAGAGTTACTGAGATGCAGTGAGCATCTGTGATTTACCTTCTGTTTGCACAGGAGTTTTGTGTGAGCTTGCAATGCAAACCATTGTTCTCTCCAGACTCCCTTAGGTTCTTTCAATAACAACAAAGGCACTGCACGCTTTGTCTCTAATTGACTAAAAGCTTCACCAATTTTATAGAGTTTGTGCATCGCTGCTTTCATTTCTCGTAAACACAGCCTCCCTTTGAAAGTGGCTCTAGACTTTTACGAGTTCTCAAAACAGGCACACAAAAATGAAATAATCATAAAAACACAGGAAAACCAAAAAGCTAATTTGAATATTGTCCATGAGTGGTATATTTTTTTAAATAAAAGGGAGAGAAAATTGATGCATGAAAAGAAGTGAAGATATTTTTAAAAGTGAAAGAAAGTAAATCTTTGAGAAAAGAATTCAAAAAGATGGGTGCTGTCCCAAATGGCACACTTGAGGTGGACTTGCGGTCTCGTAGCCTCTGCTTTACTCTGTCTGTGAAGTCCATGAGACTGTAGGATGTCCCATTTGTCATTTTTGCGCCCTCGGTCCTCCCTTTTGGCAAGCCTGCACTGGGGCCCATGCGGTGTAAAGTGCCGACTCGGAGGAGGACCACAAAGGCTGATGGTGCCATTTGGAATAGGGCCAAAGTCAAAGACAGAGAAAGATAGAGATTGTGGTATATTTTGAGTGAGTGTAAACAGACTCACCTCTGAAACTAAGCTCACTATCACTGAGTCCTGCATCATCAGCCGAACTCTCCTTCTCTGTCTTACTGGACCCTCGACTGCGTTTGACACTTTTGTAGAACTGGCCCCAGCGGTGTCGCCCTGCGTCCTTCTTTAGACGTTTCTCTTTTGCTCGCCTGTTTTGAAACCACACCTTCCGTATGGACAAAGGAAAAAAAAGTAAATTCAGTAAAGACTCTAACAAAAGGAGACAGCCACTGTACATTTTATTCATCATAAACAGTCGTAGACTCACCTGAACCACTCTCATGTCCAGACCAGTTTCTGATGAGAGCTGCTCGCGCACATGTCGTGCTGGCTTCGGTGAATTTTTGTAAGCACTTTTGAGTGTCTCCAGCTGTTTGGCTGTGATGGTGGTCCGTGGACGTTTTGCTCCTGTCTCCGAATCATCTGCAACAAGTGCAAGTTCCAGTGATTTCAATGCAGTTCCATGTAGTCCAGTGAAATGCAGTGAGATGCAGTGCAGTGTGATGCAGTAAAAGTCTAGTGAAATGCAGTGTGTTGCAGTGAAACGCAGTGAAGTGCACTGGAGCCCAGTGAAGGTTTAGTGAAGTGAAGCTCAGAAAAGTGAAGTGAAATGCAGTGACTTGAAGTGAAATGAAAACAAGAATACACACATCTTCAAAACAACAACTTTGTTGTTCCACAGTGCGGTATAAATAAAGCAGAGTTGTGGGATGGTTTGACTGGGAGTGCTCACACTGGCCAGTCGATACTCCCCTGAAACTGTCACACTGTGGCGGAAGAGGGGATAAATCTCTCTGGAGAATGGCATGCCAGTGCGAGTTATTGGGGCCCTACCGTAAAAGTGCATTGCATCACTTAATATAATCAATCAACAGCCCACAGAAATCTCCATAAATACGGCGTGAGGGGCTTTCAGAGGCAGATCCATGAGAGGTCAGATCACAGAGAGACTTAATATGCCAGACACTGAGACCCTACTAGACTGTAGTTAATGATGATTTTGTCTTCTTACTACCATCCTGTTGCCTCCTCTGATCTCTACAGTGTATCTGTATGATTGTAAAAGAAGTTAATTACACCTTCTCCACTCCTGAACTTTGCTGTCAGAATGATTTCCAATTGGGACAGAAAATCCAGTGAAGTGGCCTCCCCTGTGGCAATGCACCTATATGCCTACTGTATAAGGCAGCCATTCTAAAAGCATATCATGTGCCAAGTCAGCATCTGGCTACAATTCTAATGGGTCAGTAGTGATGGGCATAAATCATAGATTTATTTGCTTTGTTGCAGCATGTTATTCAGTGTATATTGCTAGTTTCATACACTACCAGTCAAAAGGTAGAACACTTTTTACTTGTTTTTACGTTATAGATGAAAAGTCATCAAAACTATTAAATTAAGCAATTGGAGGTATGGCATTTATGCAGTGAAACTTATAAACTACATTTCTGTTATTTGTAAAGAAATTCATATATAGGCACACTTTATATAAATATAATAAATTAATTTTACGCATTTAAGCTTATTAATATACTATACTAATTTCAAGCATTTAAGCATAAAGGGATAGTTGACATAAAAATGAAAATTCTGTCATAATTTACTCTACTTCATGTTGTTTCAAACCCATAAACACCTTTCTTCCATGTCATACAAAAAGGGATTAGACTGAATGCGATTTACAGCCTCAGTCGCCATTCACTTTCATTGCATTTTTTTCTCCATACAATTAAAAAGTGAATGTTGACTGAGGCTAACATTCTAACATCTCCTTTTGTGTTCGATGAAAAAAAGTTAAGGTTTGGAACAACATGAAGGTGAATGAATGATTACAGAACTTTTATCTTTGGGTGAACTGTCCGTATAATCCTTTAGATCAAAAGTGTTATCAGGTAATTAGAAACATACATCTACATCATTTGGTGCACAGATTTTTAACCGGCCAGTCATGAAGGTCTGGTACCAATTGATCGATCAAGGCATGGCTTACATTCACTGATTTGGAAGCAATAGCTCACCGTTTTGTTTAGCTGTTTCATAGTCCTCCTTGCACACGAGCCTCCCGTCCTCCATGAGGTAGAACTCATCTCCGGTGGCCAGCTGTCTGCTGCACATTACACAGGCAAAGCAGTGGAGGTGGTACACAAAGTCTTGAGCTTTCCGAACCACCTGTGTCGGAGGGATCCCCTGCTGACACGATGCACATTTTGTCCCGAAACGCCTGCAGGTACACACAGGTGCAAACATACATTAGTACAGAAATTAGTGTGCACATGCAACCCAAGCTGACAAAAGGTGCAGAATACAATGCAATAAAAATTATCAAAGACCTTTTGACCAACAAATTTTGCAGTCTTTTGTGGTTACTTTACTAAAACAATGTTAGCCTGAAAAATGTGCTTCATGTGGGAACATTCAAATTAACAGGTTTGATTCAAGTCAAATTATTTAAAATCACTGATTGAATCTGAATACATTATGTTAAACCAGCTAAATTAATTATAAGGGCTAGATCAGGTAGAAAGATGTCCCTAAGGTAACAATAGACCTTATTCACAGCACCATATTTGATTTCTGACATGAAAAAATGAGGCTGTGAGGTTACTGTCTCTTCAATAGCTTGTTTTTGTCTACTGAAATTTTTTGGAAAGATGTTTTGTCAGAAACTGTCCGTTTGAAGAAACTGTAAGTCTATCTCTCACAGGCGTTGTCATTCCCATCACAAATAAAGATAAAAGACTTTTTACAATGTAGAGTATTTTTACAAATCATTTATAAAGATTAAGTAAAAAAAGGAGAACTAGATGTGCTTCAAAGGTATTCAAATGTATAACTACTGGTGCTCACTGGAAAAAGATGCAACACAACTCATGAGAAAAGAGAAAAATCCAAGATTAAAAAAAGCCTTTATTCCTAAAATATATTCTTGACCAATGTGTTTCGGTTTTTAGCTGGATAGCGTTGGCCAACAACATATTTTAAGACTTTGTTATCGTCACCACATGAGTGCTTTGGATCATTAAAAGATTGCTGGGCCAGATTTCCATTTGTATTTCATATACCAATTGTCGGAGATAATATATTTAAACAATAATACTACTTATTAATGCGCAAAAGTCTCCAATAACACAAAAAACATTCTGAAATGTAAATTTTATTGTACATATTAAACCATCTTAAAGAGCGATATTTAGCCGTTGAAATATCTTAGAGTGGAGCAAAATTAGAAATCCAATTTTGAAATTCTTTCATATTTCCAGGTTTTCAATGACCGTGGGAACCCTGAAGAGAGCAAATGTCTACAGTCCACACACCGATATTGTAGCTCCAAAATGTTATTTTTACGAATAAATCATTTTAACCTTTCATGTCTTCATAATTTTCCTGACATTTTTGAGCTAAAATATATAATAAATGTGCTGACATTTACTTGCAAACCCATACAGACACCTGGGTTTGATTGAAATTCAAAGACACAAGCTCAAACATATTAGGGTTTAAGCATCATTACATCTTGTATTCCACCAATAAGTGTTGGTTTTTTTATTTAACAAATCTTTCCATAACCACAAATACTGTAACAAGTAACAAAAGCATGGAATGCTATTGAAGCCAGCCCTGTTTGTGCTTCCATGTCCCTGGGGTTGACAAATGGTCTTGATCAATGTAGCAGAGGCAGAAAGATTCACAGAGAGAGAGAGAGAGAGAGAGAGAGAGAGAGAGAGAGAGAGAGAGAGACCCCACTTTAAATGCACACAGAACGGCTCATAAACCACTGAGTCAGAATAGGCTGTAAATCACAGTGTGAATACTGCTAAATAAACCCACCGTTTACTTAACCAAGGTGAAGTTTTTGCAACATTAATGGGAAAGTGAGCCCCCCCTCCTTTAAACCACCAGCATTCTACTGCTCTCTGTGACCATGGTTATTTCCTCCATCCCCCTCTCTCCATCCTCCTCAGCACCACGGCGGTCCTAACATTAAAATCCCTTCCTTTTGTTCCCATGGGCTTCCTAATAAAGTTAGCCTCCACTCTGAGTCTTGCTCGCGTTTTAGGTCTCATTGAAGCCTGTGACATTAAAACCTCTCAAACATGATTTGGTAAAAGCCACTACTGATCCTGTTTTGGATAAAAGTCAAACTTAATTTTCTTCCTTAAAGCCAAGGGAAAATCCAGTCGTAAAAGAAAGAAGAAAAAAAAAAGGATGGAAGATACAGCGAAATAGAGTAAAAATAAAAAAATGTAAAGCTGCTTTCCTGAGTTCCGTTATGGGAATGGGAATTGAATTTGGGAACACAGTCTTTGCAGCTTAAATTTGCACTGTATCACTTCGAACTTGACACAAGAGAAATGGAACACAGCACTTTATTAACCAACACTGAATGAGAAAATGATGTCTAATAGTCTAACTCTTCTTGTAGCTCAACTGGTAGAGCAGAGCGTTAGCAACGCCAAGGTCAAGCATGGGTTTGATTCCCAGGGAACACATAATGGTAGAATGCAATGGCAACATCAAAATGCATAAATGTAACAGTAATAGGATTTGTCTCTGTACACAGTCAGAATAACTATAGCAATCAGTTATTCAATAAGACCTTAATCAAAGAAAGTCAAACTGCCAAATTATCACTGCTAACAAAGACTGAACTGGAACAGAAATGAAAATACATACAGTATCATAAATGTAGAATTACAATAGAGCTGTGTCTATAGGCTTATATAAACTCTGCTCAATTGTCCACTTAAATTATGCATTTAGTTCATTTCCTAAACAAAGGGTGGTATCTTCTATTCATTTATTTGCATCTTTTATGATTATCATGTCAGTTATTTGCAGAAATATGAATTTTGTTTTGCATTAATTAACAATATAATGTGGTGAAAATGTTTATCAGACTCTGTATAGGCCAACTTTTGATACTTGTTTTTATATGTGTCATAAAATTTATTAAACAAGAGTAAAACAAAAAATGCATATAAAAACTGTACAAATACACACACACACACACACACACACACACTATTTGCAATTGTGTTACACTGTATTATGATTGCAGAAATTGCTAAATAAACATTGCTACCTTTTCGATATAAGCTTTGGGAGAATGGGTGAGTTGTATTAGAGTATGACATGTACTCACTTGAAGAAATCTTCTTTGCAGTAGACATTCCCCGCGCGCGAGAAACACTTGTCTGCCAGGAGCGCGTGACAGTCGGCGCACTTGAGACACTTCGAGTGCCAATGACGATCCAAAACCTTCAAAATAAACTTATCCAGGATGTGTTGACTGCAGCCTGCACACTGGGGAATCTCTGGAGAAACAATGCGAGAGAATGTCCTTTAACTGAGTTAAACATAGTTTTGACAATGTCTCTAAATAAAAAAAGGAAACACTATATGATGGTAACTTTTAGCATTCTACCAATAGGTAAACAAACATGGTTATATAGCCTAATATAGCTACGCTCATGAAATCAGTATACATTCAAATAGCTAGAAATGTTGTGAAACTGACTGGCTAAATGGATTGATAGACTGTTTATATGATTTTGCAGAGTACTGTGAAAAAAAAACAATAAAGTTGAATAATTGATGGATCTTACTCGCTTAGTGCTTATAATTTGACCTTGGAATGTCTGTTTTGAAACCAACATAGCGCAGGTGCTTATATCCAACATTTCCAGCAGAGACTTTGTTTTGGTTTACTGGTAAAATTAGCCTATAATCTGTTCTGTGGGGGAAATACGGGTATCCTTGCGAGTTTTTACTTTTAGACTAATTAAAATCATTACTTTACAAATGAACAGCGTCGAGAGAGAAAAAACGTGGAATTAATTTTTTTTTTTAAATAAACTTATTAATAAAAACGTAGCGAAACAATATGAAAAAACTGAAAATGAGACGATAATTCTAGTTTAAAAAAAAAAAAAAAAAAAAAAAAAAAGGTCCAAAACGAACAATATCACCCTTGTATAATTAGGTTATAATTTTATAATTGTAAATAAATCACTTTAATTATATAATTATAATAATAACAAATGAAATGAATTGTAAACAAACATTATTTACATTATTTAAAATATACTTTTTGTTAAATAATAATTAGTCTTTGTTAACCATTCGTTCTTGGTTGAGTATTTACTGTGAATAAGTTAGAGATTCTTGATACAGCAAATAATTTCATTCTAAGTATACAGTATATTAAATATTCATTGTTTTTAAGGTAACTTAAAAGGAGGTTTAACAGATAAGTCAGTGAGGAAAGATGTCCATTTGTTGGTAAATAATCAATATCTCAGAAAAGAAAAAGAAAAAAAAGAAAAACAGGTGAGGACGAGAGGACATTGAGATTGAAATCATATAACTGGTCCATCGATTCTTTAACAGAGACAGCCTGTCACTAAAATTATTGATACCAAAGAACAAGTGTCTCTCGAACATAACAAACACAAAAATACTTGCTGAAATCAAAATCTGGAAACCAAAAGCCTAGACGAAATAGCTAAAAGTATTAATACATCTTTAATGCAGAAAAAAGCCGTCAGTTATGGGAAGTATTTTGTTTCGTTCATGTAAGAGCAATACTCGGTCTAACTTATTCTCATTACAATACGACAGTTATATTACATGACATATAGGCTACTTAATATCGATATTTGACATATGATCCTTTATTCCCCCTGTCCCCACGTTCTCTCACCCGCTGTTATAGTTCTGTATGGAATAGTTCTGTTATAATGATGCAAGAATAAAGGAATTGTTACTAAATAGAATTCTGACATCTGCAGGTAAATACGTAATCAAGTCGATAGTGGAGTATATGCGTCATAGGGCCTACTGTATTGAAAAAAACAAAACAAAACAAAAAAAACAGGCAAATTACTTTTATTACGGCATCAAATCCACATAGGCCCATTCATATATGAAATATAGAATCATTAATATGAAATATCTGCAAACAGATATCAGAGCATTTAGTGTTCTCTTCTATAATTCACCTACATGGGTGACTAAAGAAAATAACTGATCGTGTCCCAAGGCAGGCCTACAGTATGTCGTTCAGAGAAGCCTCGTATGGTTGGCAGTGGTGCTGAAGGAACAGCGCCTGGATGAGCTTCACTGACTCAGTGCTGCATGCCGCCCGTAAACTGCCATCTAATTGTTCAGCTTTTAACGCTCATTTAGTCTAAGGATGTATTTGATTACCCAGTCACTTAAAAGATGGGCACCATGACAGTAGCTCTCAAACGTTGCTTAGGCCTCCTTTTATCATCACGGCATGCATCCGAAATATTACTTCCATTGTCCGCTCTCTGTAAAGTCTTTAAATAGGAATTGTAGAATCAATGCACTTATTTTTTTTTAGTCCGATATTAATGTTTTTAAATCTTTATTTTAACATTGACTTTAGGCTATATTTAAGAGCTTGCATTTTCCGTGGAGGCTTCCATTTCTGAATGTTTTCTTAATAATTGCCAATATGAATTATTAAAACCACTTTATTCATTTGGATAATAATATTTAGATCCATACCGCAAAAACAGATTATTCTTAAAATAATCCTCACTTAATCCATCATTTATACGCCTAAAGGGGTTTGAGTAGCAATATCTTTTAATCTACAATCATTTAACGAAATTAAACATTCGCCCCTGACAGATCATATAAAGCTTAATGAGCATTGTGTTACATTCTGGCCATTTTTAAAATTAAAACTACTTGGCGCTCAAAAAAGCCAAGTTTTTGTTTTAATATATATAGGCCTATATATATATATATATATATATATATATATATATATATATATATATATATATATATATATATATATATATTTTTTTTTTTTTTTTTTTTTTTTTTTTTTTCATCATTTTAATCTATGTTCAGTAAAGTGCAGTTACTTCGTTGTTTTATTTTGCATTATGTTTTTCCGAGCCTGCATGCTGACTTAAACATCGTTCCATTTTAGATTTGGCAAGAGGCAAAAATATGTCTATTCCAGGTTATAAAAGATGTCCATCTGTACATTTCTGTAGCTCGCCTCTGAATAATTGGGTCAGGAATTTATCCACTTCAAACTCCATCTTGATTACGAGATCAGATTAGATAGGCCTAACACAGATTAATTTGCGACTAATAAGGACCAGATGCGAAGATAATGAGCAGTTCCATTCTTTGATATAAAATGTCCATGGATCTAGCACTTCCATAATGGATGATCATGCAACATCTATTTCAATAAGACAATAAAAACGGAATGATGATATCTTGCGCTCTGCTCCATTTAACCAAAGCATCGTTTTAGCACATTTTAGGCTGCTCCGTTCCCATCCCTAACCTTTTGGTCAAAACTAAACTTATACGTGTGTGCAAGCAGATTCTAACTGTGTAACAGATCTGACATTACTCTGACCACCATGCAATTTAAACAGCACACTTATTTGTCATTTATTGCGGTATTATAAAGCTTTGCATTTACACGATTCACATTTTTGATTATGCTTTAATGTGAAATCTCTTGCAGAGCTCAGTTCAGGAACATGCTTCAGTTTCAGCTCTCTTCATAACATCATGGAATCTAATGCACCTCATCAAATGCACGTACATCACAATTTGCGATTAACAATATCTATAGTTACTAGCTTTTTTTAATTTCGATTTATAAGATCTGAGCTTCTGATCTAATTTTACAACCTAGACAGTCCCAGTCCGTCTCACGTACAATTCCCCAGTGGAGTTTAATTAATTAAACGCTGTATGTTATTCAACAGTGGTGGCCTGCAGACGTCCAGAGGAGGCCTGCCAATTCTCTGATGAACTAATCAATTTAAGGAGAGGAAAAAGCCCTTACGTTGCAGTGACACTCCGAGAATGTCCGGCAGACCCTTCACCGCACTCTCGCTGGGCAACACAGCCGCACTTTGCATCATTTTCATCCAGTCTGATAAAATGCACACATGCACACGCTCCCGGCACGGAGGTCTGACAATCTCCGGTGTGTATACAATAATACGAATTTTTAAAAAGTCGTTTTCTCCCCGAATAGAGTCCTTTCACGGTCCTCGCGCCTGTGGTTATCCTTATAAAATTGTCGGGGGCTCGCTCGTGAGTTCGGGCTCGTGCGTTCTTTCGCTGTGTGTCACACAAACCGCTTGATTCATTCACACTGCAGGGGCGGCCGTGACGTCGCTCCCCCGAGGGGCCAATGGGAGGCTAGGAAGGGACCGAGAAGGGCGGGAACTTGTGCCGCTAGCGCTCCCAGGTGAGAGGAAAAAGCGATAAGGAAGTGATGACGATCCCGAAATGCCCTCCAAGGAGGCGGGACCCTCCCGGGGACAATTATAAATATAGGGCCTCTACTGTAACCTGCTCTAAAGCCCTTTTAAAGCCCTCTTTGTGACCTGTCAGGGGTCAGTCAAGCCCAGTAACGTCAAGTATTAATTGAATATTTCACAGTAGGTTTTATTTCTGTGTTGATTTAGTAGATATTGCTACCTTATTGTGGCTACTGGAATGCGCATTTCGACATAGTTAACATCGTTAGATTTTTAAATGGACAACTCATAATTTTGGTGTTCTGCAACAGTTCTTTATACTTAAACACTAAGGTACAATTTGAGAGCAAATAATGCCCGGAGAACGGTTGCAAAAATAAATAAATAAATAAATAAATAAATAAATTTCAAGTGAGCCTTTACTTTGTTTATTAGCAGTCTCGACACAGTCGATCCTGACAGGACTCATTTCATTTCGTTTTTTTCCCCCTCCGGAGAGAGCGGAGTTCAAGCGAGATGAACTCAATTTTCACTTCCAATTCTCTTCAAGGATACTATAATGCACAATGTGTGCTTGCGAGCTCTGACACGGGTTAAATGAAACAAGCTTCAGAATGCAACAGTCAGCCTTAGCAGCCACACTGTTTTTATCATAATGATGATGATGAGGATAATGATGATGATAATCATCATCATTGCAGTCACACATTGTTTTTGTTCTCGTTGCTGTTCTACGTACCTGTATCACGTATTTCTTTGGTGTCACGTATGTAGGTAAAAAAAAAAAAGGTAAAAATGCCTATTTTTGTGATGTAAATTTGTACAAAATATTCCTATGTGCTGGAAGCTATGTATAATGCTTAGAATAGCTTAAGAAGAGAGAAGTGTATGGTTAATGCGCGAAAATAGCTAAAACTCTGAGAATAGCTACTATATATATATATATATATATATATATATATATATATATATCTTCGGAATATTAAAAGTTCTACAATATTGCAAAATATATATATATATAATTTTTTTTTTTTTTTTTTTTTTTTTTTTGTAAATATAAATACAGCGGCATTTTAATTTTATGCTATGTCGCCAAGTGGCAATATTGTAGAACTTTTAATTTTCCGAAGATATATGCAAATATGCACGTTTAAATAATTATTTTTAAAAAAATATTAAAAAGGCTAAATATTTCCTAGTAATTTTTATATTTTTTCCTCATTGTAGCCTATGTATAGATTCACAAATGTTACGCATGTAGCCTACCTCAGTTTCTATTCTATTCTCAATCTAAATCATTATCAGATTTGTTCATCAGTTAATCATCAGTTTAAATCATTATCAGTTGTTTGGTTGTTTTTGAAACTTTATTTTCTAATCATGGAAAAATGTTCTGTTCGAAATGTATCATGCTGTTCCACTTACAGTGGGTCCTTGCCACACACTGGCTGTTATGACATCTCTCAGTTTACTGGAGAGCCTTTCCTTGAATCCAGTTAATGGCAAATCCTACAACACTAACACTCTGACACTTCACCCTTCCCTCATTGTACCAAAGCTGTAACATTTTTGGGAACATAAACAGCTTATATGATTGGCACGGAAAATCTCAATTCCACAATTTAATCTGGTCCATACTGTTTGTGTTGTGTTAAAAGAAACATCTTCCTTCAGATTTTCTAATCTTTGTCCTAAATTGTTTAATGAACACTGCACTGGCTGTGCACCTGTTTCTTTTGTTGGCTGACCCAGTTGTTACAAACACCTGCCACAGAAGTAAACAGTTCCAGAGTTAAACCATCTTCTAGCCTATACGTGCACATAATTTATACATATAAGCTAAAGGGTATATACTGCATATACCTTTGATATGTATATATATATATATATATATATATATATATATATATGTGTGTGTGTGTGTGTGTGTGTGTGTGTGTGTGTGTGTGTGTGTGTGTGTGTGGTGTGTGTGTGTGTGTGTGTGTGTGTGTGTGTTTATGTGAGTGCATAAATATGCAATATATACATTTCTAAATATGTTTTCGACTATACAGAACTATGGAAATATATACTTGTCTATATAATCTATTAAGGGCTCACATGAAAATAATAAAAAGCAATCACTCTTAATAGCTAAATGTACATAGTCACACAATGTCACAACAGACAAAATCCTGTCCATAAGCAATGTGCTTCAATCCCTGATTATCATGCCCGGTAAAAGGTAGTTAAACTCTATAAATCATAGCCATGTTACAGAGATGTGTAAATAAGACCTGGCTGTCATCAAAGTGAGATTATCTCAAGTTTTAAACAACGCAACCCCGTCCCCGATCTTGCTTAATGGCTCCAATGTAATTTTGTGAAATGAAAGCGATCATCAAGCTGATTAAATGGTGCAGCTAGGAGGTGGCGGGCACACCAATCCTAAAGCTTCAGTCTGCGTCAGGTGCACCAGATTCCCTCTCCATGGGCCAATGGTGGACACGGGACCTATCCCGGGTCACACTTTTGATTTTCATTTTGATTATGGTGAGGAGTTATAATGCAGATTATAAAGGGGAGCAAATGCTCTTAAAGCACCAATGTTTTGCCACACGATTAAATAAATTAATGCATGCGCATAGTGATTTCACAAATGCAATGACTACGATCACAAAGTGTCACCATAAAATGCAATAATGGACACCTGTCCGAACAATGAGAGACCTGTGTGCTATAATTCAGCGAAGGGGTGAGCCCCATTTGCCATTGTCGATGACCTGGCCACCTCTAATTACTGTCAGTATTTCACAGTATCCGGATTCTGACACCAGGGAGTTGCTGATCCATCATATCAGTAAAAATGCAGGACTCCAGACGCGATCATTAATATATCAGCTTCCAACCTCTGAACCTGTCCCAGTAAGTGAAGGCCTATATCGAGCTTATACTTGTATACTTTAAGTCAACTGCATGAACAGTCAAGCTGTGCCATTGAAACGGTTTGATCAGGGGTAGCTAAGGATATGAGTGGTGATGCAAAGAAAACACCATTAAAATTAAACGGTTTATTTATATATATCTATCAAAAATAAAAAAATAAAGAAATAAAAAGAGTGTAATTCAATTCCACAGATACTTAGATGAAACGAAGGCATTCTAATAACACAGTCACATAACACTTTTTATTAAATGTATAATTAGGCTTTCATAACACTTCTGTAAACATTATAATGCATTAGGTAGCCCTATCATGAACTAACAATGAAAAATAATTATTTACAGCATTTATTTATTAATCTTGGTTAATGTTGATTTATCAAAGGTTACTTGTTGTGTAATCATCGTTTGTTCATGTTAGTTCATATAGCATTAACTTATAGGCTACAGGCCACAACTTTTAATTCTAAAAATGTATTAGGCCTGGTATAAATAAACATGAATTAAGATTAATAAATGCGGTAAAGGTTTTGTTCATTGTTAGTAAACAAATACAACCTGATTGTAAAGTGACCAATAATATTAATAATAAAAAAATAAAAAAAATAAAAAAACAACCGTTTACAGAGCATTTAAAATAATGTGCATATTAAATAATAGCCTACATAACAAATGCTGTTTGTTGTCATATTGTTCCCTTAGACTATTTAAAAGCATCCAAGACAGTTACAGACATTATACATATCTTATACAAATACGATTAAAAAAAATAAATAGCCACTCGTCTATTTTCATCTGTCTCCCGGACGTCGCATCAGCTGCACATTAGGTGCACGTGCACTAAAACGAATTGTTTTACTTCAATTGCTGTAGAAATGGTTCAATGTCTCTCCTCCTATTACTTCAGTGGGAAAATAAACAGTGTGCGCTCGGTAAAAGAAGCACTACTTCATAATGTCGCAGCAGCACATGTCCGGAGCCTAAAAATGAGCGAAGAGAACGTTATGCAAACCTACCGAGCGTCGAGTTGCATGTTATTTTCAGCTCTCGCGCGTGCTGGACAGCGCTCGCGCACACAGGAAGCTGCACGCGGAGACGAGTTCATCTCGAATGCTCATTTCACAAATCCAAACAAACGTTTTACCTGTCTACATCAGACTGTCTGGTATCTTCCAATCCTCGTAAAGAGTCAAATAAGGCTTCAGGCTGGAACATCAATGTCAGAAGCCGTTCCCCTATTTTCCCCGCCAAGGAAATGCGAAGAGACGAAGAAAGAGATGAAGAGACCTCACGAGAGAAAATTAAATTGCACTTGGGGGCAAATTCTATTAGGGAATAGTTATTGTCTCTTGACAGGTCCTGTCCATTTACGTAATTAGTTGAAGTACGTGGTTCGGCATTGTTTGAGCGAATACAATAGTGTCCGACTGTTAACAAAATACTTAAACAAGTGTACTTTCCTCATCACAAAACTCTAAAAGACTCTTCGACAGTTTTTCCTGCGGACCAAGGTAAACAATAGCCCTTCAAAACCATACAAAACACAGTGATGGCTGGCCATTGTTAACCATGTCAGGGATGGAGAGGTGTAAGTGTTCATGCAGTCTAATACATTATAATTGGCTAACGGGTAGATCCTGCTTAGGTTTGAAATTCAATTAAAGGCGACGTTGTTCACCTTAATCTTACCATTAAACAATAAAGGATCCGCTTACCCCATTCATGTTTTTACTTGGTTCAGTAATAGATAGGCTACCTTTATTTACGTGTATTTAATTAGGCACTCTTGACTCGTGTAACATTATGTTTCTAATCTTATGAATGGTTTTTATTGTGCTTTTCATTTGAAAAAATGCTTAGGCTAGCTCACAGTTTAAATTAGAAAGCATCATTTAGCCTAATAGTATACTCAGATAGCTACTGAATATTACTAAAACACTATGTATATGTATAGGCCTAATTAATTTTTACATGGAGCCTTATGTATCACATGGTACTGCAATGATATCTGTCACCAATTCTTTTCACAATCAAGAGTTGATCTAGACAAAATAATAAATCTACTTCTTATTTAGGCTACAAGACCTTGAGTTCAGTACAGGTCTAAGACAGATTGGGGCATTTAGCTGGCAATATATAATTGGTCTAACGAAACGACACTGATGAACATCTCTGAAGCATCTTTAGAGATAACATTTCCAGTGTTTGCTGACAAGACTGTTCATTCTAGTTCATTAACGCATGTTGATGGACATTCTCAGGATGCCATCCAAACTCCTCATACTGACATCATTTTGCTTGTCCTGTGACAAGAATGTGTGTGTGTGTGGGGGGGGGGGGGGGTATCTGATCTGATCTGGGACCCCTTAACCAACTCAATTTCTATATCAAGGGCAGTAACACAGAGATACACAATATTAACCTATACAGACAACAGCTGTTGCCAAGGATCTATGCTTAATCAGCATACTTGATCTTAATCGGCATTGGATCAAAGAAAGATAATGTATTTTACCTGAATAATCAATGACTGAGGTGGGGTTTGTGCAAACAGTATAACATTTAAATTAAGCTTATTTGTACAGATTTGTAACTCTGAGCATTTTACCTGCTCTTCTTACTAAATAAATATGTATAACTACGTAAATACTACTGAAGCTAAAGAAAATACTGAGAGCCTTTAAAAATAATAGACAATACAAAATAATCTCTATGTTTTTTTTTTCTCTATTGAAGAGAACCTTTCAATGAGATTTGGGGGGCTTATATAAAAAAATCTTGTTACATGGACTTTATCATGATGACAGAGTTCAAATTCGTGTACACATCCTTTGTAATTCAGGAATTCATAACTCACGTTAGTTAATGGTAAATAAATATTTAACAATTAAAATCACCCCGCCCCCTTCTATTTATTCATAGAAGTCTATTGATTCACAGACATTGGAGTTGTATTACAGGAGACAGCTTTGAGCATCATGTTTAGTATCATGTTTTTCAATTTATGCTATATATTAAGGTTAGAATGAAAAAAAAAAGAATCAAATAGTTTGTTTGTAATTTTAAAGGAATATTCCAGGTTCAATACAAGTTCAGCTCAATCGACAGCATTTGTGGCATAATGTTGATTACCACAAAAAATTATTTTGACTCGTCCCTCCTTTTCTTTTTTTAAAAAAGATGCAGAAATCGAGGTTACAGTGAGGCACTTCCAGTGAAAGTGAATGAGGCCAATTTTTGGAGGGTTTAAAGGCAGAAATGTGAATTTTCAAATTTGATAAAAGCACTTACAATAATTCTTCTGTTAAAACTCATGCATTATTTGAGCTATAAAGTTGTTTCAATCGTTGTTTTATTGGTCGTTTTAGGTTTTTAGGATTTACACCGTACCTCATCCTGGCAACGAAGCTGTAAAATTGAAAATAACTTTACACAGAAAAGCTTAGTAAGCGATTTTATTGCACTAAAATCATGTTACCACACATATTGTTAACGTCTTGTGGCTATACTTCTGACTGTTTTAACATTTATGGATTAGCACCATTCACTTCCATTTTAAGTGCCTCACTGTAACCTGGATTTTTGGTTCTTCCTCTTTTTTTTTTTTTTTTTTTTTTAAAGAAAAGGAGGGACAAGTCGAAATACATTTTTGTGGTAATCAACATTAGACCACAAATGCTTTCATTTGAACCCAAAATATTTCTTTATGTCACATCTCCCCTCAAGTACACCATATATGGTAGGCATTAACTGTAGACATACCGATAATGCATTATTTCTATTGTTGTTTAGTATTTTGTGCCACCTCTCGCCTGGCAGCAGTTTGTCCATTTTGACTGACAGCATTAAAACTGAGAGTAAGTAGTACATCTCAGAAAATGCATTATGGACAAGGGGAGGAGTTATGGCAGTAAAATTAGATTAATCTGACCTGTTTGGCTCCTTCTTTAGGGCTAAATGCAACATGCTGGTGGTCAGAGTATAAATGAGCTTCACTAAGAGAACCATATATTAACCCTTTTCCTCTACTCTTAGAATTAATTCACTCTCAGTTTGTGTACAAACACACACACACACACACACACACACACACACACCTTGCACTCCTTTGGCAGAAGCTTTATTGTATTATTAAAATGACTGTGGTATGACAGCAGAGGTATCAAACCTGTCCAGCATTTTAATATCAGAATGCGATAGGCCATAAAGACGCAAAGTACATGTTGGAGGGCCTCAGCAATAAAACCCTGCATTGTCTAATTTATGGAACACAACACCAGTGCCACAAGGTGATGTTTTACCCTTGCTTTCTGCTGCTTTTGGTTGAGGGGGTGGGGATGTTTTCTGTTGTCCCTTTGTTCACATGGCACACAAACAAGTCCCTTGCTCAAGTCTGGCAGAGAACAGGAAGCATAATATGTGCCCTCACAGTTATACAGTCTGATTTGTCCACAGAGGCACTAGCAACATTGGACAGAAGATCCATGTGTTGGCAAAGCTGCAGGGATCTATGGCTCAGCCAATTCTGTCATTTGAAACTGTTAACTGTACACATCTGAGCATGCACAAGGCACATTGTGATCCTTCATGGCCAAAAGTATGTGGAATCCCCCTTTTAATTAACGGGTTTAAATGCATTCAAAATGAATCACCACCATGCTAAGGCATTATGTGGTTGCTAAAGTGTTCTAAGCAGTTTTTAGCATGTTGTTATGAGGTTACTAGGATTTTCTGTGTGGTTAATAACTGGACCAAGACAAAAGAGCCTAGAAAAGTCCAATCCAAGCAATTCTAATTCTACTTTTAAATGAAAAATGATACCACACTTCTTGAAGTATCATTTATGTCCATTGCATAAACAGTATAAGATTAGTTAAATGCCAAAATGTAAGACTTAGGGTATTACAGATTATGTTTTTAAAGTTAATGCACTATCAAGTTTTAAATCAACAAAACCTACCTCCCTACTCTAAAACGTTAAAACTTACACCTAAACCTACCTGATAGTGTAAAAAAAAAAAAAAAAAAAGAAAAACAGTTGCTGAAGCAACCGCAACAATTTGTGGTGCTTCTGTGACACTTTTGGCTATCGTTTCGACTCATATGCTCTTTTGGATTCGTACCTTCATGCTTAGCGTTGCAAGTAGAGCTACTGCACTTGAGTGCACTTGAATAAGATTGTAAATGTAGTTGGTTAAACTTTACAATGTATCACCTTACAAGTCAAGTGCTATTGTAAGAGTGTTTTTATGTAATAAGTTAGCATTGTATGCCAAAATTTCAGTAAATATTTATGAAATGGTAATCTACCATTTTATTCGTGATTTGTGTGAAAGGGAATAAAAGTCAATGTTGTAATAGCGCATCTAGTGTTTATTTCACCAGGAAACTGCTGTGATACTTACAACGAGCCACGTAAAAATCATTTTGCAATAATTTAGGCATAGTAACTTCATTCTTTGAGACCAGGTTAGTTCTTTCATGTAGAACAGGGGTGGGGAACGTCAGGCCTCTGGGCCATACAAGACCCGCAAGACCATTTTACCTGGCTTTGATTACATTAATTGTAAAAATAAAAGTAAAATAATGATTACAATTATTTAGAATAATTTCAACACAAAATACTGTATAATAGAAATAACTTTTTTCTTTCACGCTACATTTGTGAAGTCTCAGATATAGCAAATATTTATAGTAGGCAATATACAGTATATATATGGCAATGTACAGTATATAGCAAAAATGTGCAACACTGTCAACCCAAAGTTCATACGTCTAGTAGAGACAGAAAAAAAGAGAAATGAACAAGCGAACAAAGATGTGGGGCAAAGGGGTGGTGCCTAGATTTCCACAAAACCCTAAAGCTCAAGATCAAGTGATGGTGTCCTTCAGATGAGCTTGTAATCTGGAACACTTCAAACCCGTGTCTTCCAGAGTTCCTACTCAGATCCTCTTCCCCTGGGGTCACCACCCCCTCCCGGGCACAGCCAACTTCCAAGTGTGTGAGGGAAGAGGCCTTGAAAGCCGATTGCGTTTTAATAAAGTTTATTATCGGGCGGGGGCTAATCCCCGTGGTAATCTCCCGCAGACCCAAAGGAAAGCAGGATTACTCACTTGCTATAATCCCAATGAAATTGTTAGGATTTAGCTAGCAAAACAGACCAGATGGCAACAGGCTTGTTCTTTCACCCTAGGCCTGCTTGACCCCTTCCCTGATCAGTTCCTCACCCCGACACCCTCAAACACAAGACATGATCTGTTCATTAAGACACATGCATATGCCACTGAGGACACTAATATGGTGAAATATGCTTAGGCGTTGGAAATGCTGAGGATAGCAAAGAGTTGCTAAAGACATGCTGAAAGATGTTTGGTTGCATTGTCCGAGTGTAGAACTCTCAGCTTTCATTTAACTCTCTCCTTTAACATATTTACCACATTTTACCATGTTTAAATCCATTTCACAAAGTTTCCACCATAATCAGTTCAGACAATTAATTCTAAATGCCTGGGGCTAGTCAGAGGGTCATTATGTTTCGAGAACGATTGACTGCTCTTACACAGTGTGATTTAATAAGAATATTGGGCAGAGTCATCAGGAATGGCCTAACAAACATAATACGGGTATTTCCGACTCTAAATTCCAAGCCGTGTTCGATCCCCTTGTAGTATGACTTTAAACCTACACCTGCGAGCACAAATTTTATATGAATTTCTCTAAATTGCTATGCATCTTGGCTACTGCAATCTCTTGGAGTTGGATGATGAACTATATATTGATAAACTATTTATAACTGTATATTGAACATTGGTGTTTTTTGTCAGATTGCTGTTGCCACTGTTTTATAAAAACAATAAGCCACTCAAGTCCATGCATTACAGTGATTTTACAACAACCTTTCGTGGCTTATTGCTTTATTTTCAACAGTTGAGTGTACATAGTCTGATGACTTTGGGCCACATACCACCTGAAAGTTTCAATAGACTGGGAAGTGTAAAAGTGGACAAAAATTGTTGATGTATTGAATATCATGCCAGAATCAACATCAGAAAGAAAAGATACAAGAGGAAATATGTTTTTAGCAAAAATAATTTTAATTGCATTTTACCCAGCAAAGCACACCATTTTAGAAAGAAAAAGTTTAGCTCTTGTCTCTGGTTGTGATTATTTCAGTTCCTTGTGCAAAGCCCCACAACACAAATTCATCTCTTAAAGTATTTTTGTGAAGATAAAAAAAACAAAAAACAGTTATTTAACCAGGCAGTGGTATAATGACAAAACTTGACTTAAGAACAAGTGGACTTAAAAACGAAACTGTTGATGCTTTTAAAAACACTGTAAGCTGCATTTCATAAAAATTTAAAAGTTCTTTGATAAGTGGTCATATTAAAAATTAATTTCTGTATGATAAACAAATCAAAACATCAATTATAATTGTAATTTTTCCTTCATCAGGTGCTTCTAAGAAAAATATCCACAAATGGAGGAACTAAGGCACTGATGAATTGCTAAAAAAAAAATATCAGACCACAAGCGGTCCTTCATGGACGAGTGCAGGGTTCATAATATGCAAGTCAGGTGTAGGGTGATTGTATTCGCAGTATCCTCTTAATTACCATCCAAATAAAAACAGCTCTTCGAAAGCTCTCAATTTCTGTACCTTGTTGCTTTGGGAGCTACCGGTTCCTGTAGTAGCCACAGATTGTGAGATTTCATCATTCCTGATAAAAGTAAGAGTTTAAGCTGGAGCAATGCTCTGTGACACTCAAGGAAGGGACACTTTAGCCCGTCGCAGTTTTATCCTCAGTTTAAAATATAGATACATGGATAGTAGACACATGGCTGAGAGAAGATACAGCAGGACACATAGGCTCACATCCAATCTGGAGAATCCCATGCTGAGCAGGGACATCCAACGCTTGCTTTGGGGTCTGAGGTACGGCTCTAGTCCACCACCGAGGTTCTCTTCCTGGCTTCCCAGGTCTCGCTTCACCCTCCAACCTCTCTCAAACTGGAGGTCCTCCACATCATCTTGTTTTTGGAGACTTCTCCGCCGCACAATGCCTGACATGGCCGCAGCTTGAAGGGCTTTAGCTTTATAGTGCTGGTTGACAAAGGAGTCCAGGTCTATGATGTCCTCCTGGGGCTCTCGTAGTTTCATGCCCACAATTTTCGGCTTGTGTTGGGATTGCGGCGGTTGTGCCACTGCTTTGCTCTCTCCAGCTGCCCCCATCCCCTCGAACTCAGTAGGGTACGGCTCACCAGCCTGTTCTTCCTCCTCCTCCTCCTCCTCCTCCTGCTCATCTTCTTGGGGCTCTTCGGCTGGAGTGGCAGAGCGGTTTTCTGGAACCTCTCTGGCTCTCCTCTCCATTCCACGCCCGGCTTCTTTCTCCATCCGAGCCGCCGTGAGTTGGTTTCTCTGCTGGATGAGGGCTTGGGTCTCGTCTTGCAGGTAGTCTTGCAAAATGCGGTCAGGGGAAAAATAGTTTTGGAGGAAAGCCAGCACCACATCCTGGTTCCAGGTGTGCTCACCGTTCCTTTTTACACCGTGGCAGCTAGGGCACAAGTCCGGAGATGGCCACTGAATCTTAGGGAAATGAGGGTCCTCGCTAAGGTCTCCTGTGTGAAATATTGAGAGAAAAAAAACAGTCATTAGGTGGATTTTATGAATGAACAGCCAAAGACTGGAGAGACTAAATCACTGTTATTCTCAAGTTGAGTGGATTGCTCAACCTACAACTAGAATTTGAGAGCAAAAAACAAATTTCCACACCATGTACAGTACTTGTGGAGTACATTTGTGGACATTTAAACATAATAGGGTTAATGACAAATAAAGATGTCCAAGATGATGAAAATGTTAATTTTAACATTTTAATGGAATGTTTTTCTTTACAATCTCAGTACTATTACTCCACCTAGACATTTTTTACTTTAAGTCAAACAAACAACATCAAAATGAGTTTTAATGTATAGGTCCTGTAAAAAAAACTGAGCGTTGCATGACCCGCATCATTGACCCAATACTACTCAAATATCAACCACAGCATGTTGCAACTGTCATGTGTAGGCCAAACTCTTAACTTAGAAATAAAACATTGTTTTGCTTATTTGTGTGAGGGCCCTTCTATAATGTCATCATGTGTTGTTGTGCAATTGTGAGTCTCTTGCATGAGTCTTATTGTGAGTAAATGCATGAGTATTTGTGTATGGGCTCTGTGAGTGTGACAGGTCTAAAGACATGATCAATAGACCTGTGGGCTCTCCCAGTGGGAGGATCGTGAAGATAATGGATGAGGCTTGGGTGGACAAGACACCCTCCATCCATGTGCACACAAGGCTAGACACCAACCAACCTCTTCTCTTCACACCCCCTTTGAACATGCCACCATCTCCAAATTGAATATGAAAGCCGGCACCTTTGGGTTGCAGCTCTCGCTCTAATGAATTACTATTTTTTCCCTTTAGATGTTTTCTTTTCCTCTCCCTCCCTCCCCCAAACGCCACCCCAGACGAAGGCATACGCTAATAAATTGCTTGTGGCGGATGTCGCGGGGCGGCCGGGAAACTACAAGAGATGGCAGCGGCGTTTGGTTTACATCCCTCCCCCCATCTCTTCTGCAGATTAATCTGATGTATATATGCATGTGTGGAAGTTCTCTGCATACTGCACTTTACATAAGAGATACATCAATTTTACTATGTGTCTACGGGAACCCAGGGGTCTTAATGCCTTGCTCTGTGACAGCACTCATATCTGGCCATGATGTGATGCCATGCCTGTGAAGATCTTACTTTTAATCATAGAGGTCTTCAACACAGGGGTGACTTTAACTGTAGCACAGTTCATATTGATACAAAAGCTTGCCGGGAGAGTGCATTAATATTCATCGTGTGAATAGAGAAGGAGCCGTCACGCAGGACATTTACGGTGAGTGTGAGTGAATGTAAGTGCCGAAGAGATGGAGAAAGAGATAGAATGTTCAGAATGACATACTAACATATGCAGTAAACTCTATATACTGTGCACAGTAATTATGCAGACTTTAGGTGTGTATGGAATGGATGACCCAACTGACCTACTGAATTGAACAAAATATGCTGCACCCCACAATGCCAAAATGGGACCAAAATATCACAGAGACTTGGGGGCTCTTTTGACATGGGCCAGTAAGCAACCACCTACAACACCATGGCACATCCTCTCAGAACATGTTATCAATCGCATCGCAATCCCCTAACAACCTGCTAAAAACCTTTATAACATAACACAATAGCAATCTCATGGCAATGCCCAGAATTCACTAGCTTAGCAATGCGCTAAAAATACACTTACCGCATAGCAATGCGCTAAAAATCTATCAGGAAAACTTGACAACCAGATAGCACTGCCCTACAAACCACCCTGAGGTCCCTAGCAACCAGATAGGAATGCGCTAAAAACCCCTCAGAACACCATACAGTAGCAACTACATGGCAATACCCTAGCAACCACTCAGAAGTCACTAGTATTGTGACATTTTAACATCTTTTTTCTTATTTTTTGGCAGTCAGGTTAAATAATGAGTCTTGACATTTATACACAAAATTGAACTGATAAATGCAATATAACCATATTTACTTCTGAGATAACTGGACCCCACTTGCTGAATTAGACAAGCAAAATAGTGAGGTCATGTGTTGCATACTGTAAACCGTTTTTCATATTATAGTTACTCGTACTAAAAAAATGTACTAGGCAGAATGCAGTATATGCTGCTCAGTAGGCAGAAAATAAAGTAGCTTCCCGAATGGCTTCACAGAGATACACTTTTGTATCTTCCACTAGATGTTTCTGCCCTCGACAAGTGGCAGCAGCAGTGCTGGGCTAAGGCCTGTTGCTTGGGCCTTCGTGCTAGTTAAATTAATTGTGCAGCAGTGATACTAATAGGCCACTATTCATGCCTGGTTAGCTATGTGTGTGAGGTGGGAGGGAGCTACTAAAGAGGCACACTTTCAGGTGGAGGGTCCCTCTTGGGAAATGGGAGAGGAACAAAGGGTGTCGGAGGGTGGGAGGTGGAAAAGGAGGAGGGAAGAGTTCCACCCACCTCACACACACACATATGCACAGTGTTAAGCACTCAGGCCAAAAATTACAAAGCAGAGGAAGGCTTGATGCTGGCAGCGTGGCGTGTGCCACCTGCTGTCACGGGTGTCTAGGGAATAGAGGGCCGCGTGGCCCTGGCAGGAGACACTGTTGCTGTATTAATTGTCAAGTGGCGGAACGACTCCCCCAGGGAAAGCAGAGACAGTGAGACCTAATCAGCAGAAGTGACGGGGGACCAAGGGACACTGTAGAGCCATAGTGAGACACACATGGGGGACTTTTGTCCAATTATTCATGACTCCATGTCTGGTAAAAGGGACGGACACTAAAGAGGTAGGAGAAATCAAAAGAGAACAAACAAATGAATTAACCAAGTTTGAAGAGAGGTAACTAACTCCCTTCATAGCCCTTATGGACAACAGTAATGTGAGTTGTCAAGTTGTCAGAGAGATAAGTTCGATTTATTTACGTGAGCTATGTAGCCATCTTTGCCTTCACCTATACTGGGAAATTCTACTTTGAACTATGAAGTAAAAAAAAAATATATATATATATATTCCAATCAGGACAGTGAATAACTACAGTATGACCAAATATGGAAAACCAAATAAAAAAAAGAAAAAAAAAAGTAAAACAACTAAAAACAGGTATCACTAATTTTTGTCAGACAGAAAACTATTTGGGGAGCAACAGAAGATGTGAGAAAAAGGGATGAATGTAAGTGGAGAGAGAGAGAGAAATAGCAAGAGAGAAGGATGGAGGAGAACAGGACAGCTGGTGTCTGCCCAGAGGATCGCTGAATTAAAGGGATTTAAGGGGAAGAAGCTGCACTGGTGCTCTGGAGAGGGAAAATCCACCCAGTTGTGAACTGACTTCATACATCCACTAAAAATCACCTTAGAACCAGTAGTTTAAGTCACTGCAAATATGGCTTATGTGAAGATTGTTCTAAGAAAAGTCTAGCATCATTTGTTTGCAGATGCCACTTGGTTTGATATTTTGATATCTAATGCAATTAAATTTATTTTTAAGTGTGGCATTTTCATTTTTAAGTGTCCAAATAGCTTTTGGGGCCACTGTATGCTTACTTATACTGTAACATTTACACTTTCCAGTTGTTAACACTGAAAATACTGACCTGCCAGGCGGTTGTTGACCCGGTTGTGGCGAGTCCACAGCCAGAGGACAGCGGCAGACAGCGAGGTCACATGATTCAAGCTCTCCTTGGCCATACTCTCAAAGTGAGTCGCACAAGGCCTGCACCCGAAGAAACTGCTGACGTACCCTCTCATTGCCTGCAACACTTCCTGAGGATCTGAGACTGAGATATTGAAAGAGAAAAAAGGTAGAAAAAAAGAGGAAACAAACAAAAAGAGAAACATGTTATTGCAAGAAAAGCATCACTGCAAATTTTGCCAACATGAAAAAATATCATAAATCTATATTATATTAGGGATAATGTACAATCAGCTGGTCATTATTGCAAGATTAACCCTGAGAGGGTGATCAGGACTTTGAAGCAAAGCTTACTTTCTAAATAAATAAATAAATGGACATGATATATTGATCTGAGTTGAAATTGCTTTTTTTTCCTGTAGATTATTCTATAGATTATAATGAAGAAAGAGACCACAGAGTGATACAAGAGACATTAAACTAGCACAGCTATTCTGGAAATGTGTTGCCTGGGACAATGGTCAATTATACAGTTTAGAGGACTTCATACAAAAATATCTGAATGTAGAGTGCTGCAATAGACCAATCAGAGAGACTCCATTTAGAAGCATGAAAACTATAGTAACCTACCCAAGAATGCAGCAGCCTGCTATTTCATAGACACGAGCATACTAACTAACTAACCTCCAGACCCCATTTTGTCCACACTAATTCTCGCACATCTATTCTCTTAAACACAACACATTCTGAAGACAAGTCACCACAGGCAACAGAAGTAAGACAGGTCAAGATTGTCGGTGGGCTAGATACTGTTGTGTTTAGTGCACTGGGCCTTCTTTCTTCCTCTGTTTAGCTGATGGACACAGTCATAATCCAGAGCACTAACAGTGGACAGATGGACACCCCGTCCCTGTCCTCCCATCTGCAGGTTATGTGACCCCCTTCCACTCCCTCACACAAACACAAACATGCATCCACACGCACCCCCTCCTCTCCTCTTCCGCCCACTGTAAGCTGCTGGATTAAGTGTGAGTGGAGAAGCCGTGTTCGCCGGGTCTTATATTAACCCTTGCAAGTCCAATAATCTAAACAAATCCCTCTCTTTTACCTACACAATTACTTTTCCAGCTGCAAAACAAGGCCCAAGAAAAACAACGACATACTGGTTTCCTGGAATGTGACACTCTGGTGTGTATTGTGTAAGGTGAAGATGGATTTTTTAACAAAATGCACAATAAACACACTTGAGGAAGGCCCCCCAAATGCACCAACGGCCACACATGGCACCAATACAGATGGATATTGGCCCTCTTCACACAATACACAGGCCTCATCCATCTCAAAATGGCCTTGGAGGTTGTGACACAGGAAGGCTTATGGTAGCCTTTGAGTGAGAGGTCACTAAAAGGCCAAGATGAGCACTTGGGCATACAGAACTCAGCCGAGCTTCATTAGACCACTGGGAGACATTTACATGAACCAAAGATATTTAAGATCTTTAGAAGTTAAGTCAGTAAGGCACTTACAATGGAAGTGAACAAATGTTTAATACACACTAAAGTATAGCCAGAAGATGTAAACAGTATATGTGTTGACATGATTTTAGAGTGACAAATTCAAGGATTTACCAGCATTATATTAACTGGTTTGCCGGCAGTACATCATCATGCAACTTTACACAGATAAGGTTAGTAAGACATTTTTTCACACTAAAATCATGTTAATATACAGTATATAATGTTTACATCTAGTCGCTATACTTTTGAAACAGTGAGTATTTTAACATTTACAAACTGGCCTCATTCACTTTCATTGTAAATGTGTTACTATAACTGTTTTTTTAATAAATGAGGGACGATTCAAAATTATTTTTTTGTGGTTATTAAAATTATGCGACAAACGCTGTTGATTGAGTTTATCTTGTTTTGAACCTGGAATATTCCTTTAACCTCGTGTGACCCCGCGACCACATGCATGGACTTGTATTTTGGCTTCGCTATACGCAACGCATAATTTTAATTAATTTAAAACAACTAAATACTGTTCACAACACTCTAGACTGTCATTTAAGGGTTAAACTTCTGATTTCTGTGAAGTGCTTCTACGGGTGCAGAGCCAACAAAAGTGCCTCTGGTTAGAAACCACAAAGAAAGTTTTTTAATTGAAAGAATACGTCTCTAGTTTTGTTTGATATGCCACTTTAAAAAAATGTATAAATTTTTTGCGCGTCAGTGCGCTGATAAACATGATGTCCACATACGTGGATTGAAAAACGTTGAGATATTTCGAATAACTTTCAACATTAACAAATCGGTGGGTCATTTTGCATCATTTTAATATAAATTTTGTTATATTTTATTTTGTTATCACTGTACAATACGGTTCTATTCTTTAACATTAGTAAATGCATTTCTATATTTACTGTGCATTTTCACATTGGGAATCAATGGGTTCATCCAAAAGATGAAAAATTTCGCTTTCAGAGACTTTATATGGAGTTAGGATGAAAATAAGGTGCATTTTGAACTGTTCTGGGACCAGTGCAGACAGACAGCACACTGGAGGTTAATTCATTCACTGAATAGGGAGCAAGGGAGCAAGGGGACATCCTATAGCTTTCTATGCAGCTAAGTGCATTCACTCCTAAAATCTGACCAAAAGTTCAGTTTCAGGCTGCATATGATGTTTGGACCACTTAAAATGTTTGGCAGACATGGAACAATGGTCATCAGTACATAGATTCAGAATGTATACATTTTATTTTAACATGGTTTGCAGTGATTGGATGATGCTGGCTATTACTTTGAATAAGAGTTATTTATTCAGCTTTATAGAAAATCAACTGTCTCAAAAACATGAATAATCAGCACTCCTGGAAACATAAACAATTTGACATTCTATAGCTTGGTATTATTACAAATTTCACAACTTAGTCCCACTGTCCACATATGTGGACAACAATTTGTAGGAAAACTATTTGCTCTAGAATTTTTTTTTTTTTTTGCTTGTTTATTAGGTACTACTTTGTTACATATCAAAAATGGAAATAGAAAATGCACACAGCAGTCATGCTCGGGTCTCAGGAGGTTAATGATGTTTCATTGATTTTGAAGATGCAAAACGATGTGAACTTTTCAGCCAAAACTCATTATTTAGGCATATTTCATTTCTGAACATCCAATCGTTCAACTATTTTCAAGTCAATATGAAATCAGAATTGAGCCTGTTTGTTCTTGGTCTTATTGTGCACGATTCCTAAGTGCACATTATTCAAAAGTTTGTCTTTGCAATCTTTTATCAAAATGTAACAGATTTCTCCACATCTGAAACAATTTTTTTCTTTTCGGCTGAAAACACCAAGGCCACTTTAGTTTCAACCAACAGGTGCCAGTCCTCTGCAATTGACTGCAAACTCTGGTATGGAACGGTCACTTTTCAAGAGCCAATCATTTACCGATGGATAAAATCAACATCTTTTTTTCCTTGTTGAACATGCTGAAATACATCACAATACAGAAGTAAAATGGTTTGCGAACACTGGTTCATGCTGACTTTAAAATTTTGATGGTGTACTGTAGTGTTTAAAGATCTAGGCTAGTAACCGGAAGTTTGTAGGTTCGAGTCCCACAAGAGACGATCCATTAACCATCACCATTGTGCACCAATGCCCTTAACCCCTTGGGAATTGTCGCTGTAATAAGTGTGCTGTGCTTTAGTGTGCTTAAGATAACAGCTTCAGCTAAAAATGGCTACTTATTTACTTATTAAAAATTTCACTCAGAAGGAAACATTGAGACATGGACAGTATTTACAAAATGACTATATTGTGTTCGAGTGGGGGCAGTGTGCAGTACCTGAGCCACCTGTCCCTTTAGCCTCCACAGTGAGCACATGGAAGAGGGTCCACATGGCACAAGGGTATCCACGGTATCTGGCTTGAGATCCCTGGCAGCCCACCCACCGTACACCCTCAGGCAACACTGCATCGCTTGTCTAAAAACACACGCACAAACATAGTCTCAGTGGGCTTGAGTTCAGATGACAAGAATCAATGTAAATCAATTTCAGTTCTCTTTTCAGTCACTTTATCACTCAAATGAAGTGATGTGGGTGCTGTGCTTGAAGCAGGTATGACTGTTAAAGGGAATAAAAATCTCCTTAGGGATCATTTTCAGTCATATTACACTTCATTCATTAGTAAAAACCCATTTCAAATAGCATTAAATTATTTGTCCTTGTTTGGTATGAGTCCAGTTCTACAATTAGTCAGTTTCCTGTATCTGACTTACAGACCCAATCTCAGTGTCCATACTGACAGAGTCACTCAGCAGTTGATTGGTGGGTGTGTCTATAAGATGCAATGATCTTGATGACACAAGCTCATTTCCTTATAGGATTCCATCCTACTTCCTCATTGATTCATTGATTGAGTGGCTAAAAGCTAATGATGTCACTAACTACTCCAGAGTGTGTTTGTGTGTGTAGGCATGTGAGCCCCTGCATAATGACAATCTCATATAGTCTTATTAAGTAAACACAGCCCTTTGCTGTACATTTACATGAAACATGGAAATTTGTTCTTATGCATGTTTTATAAAGCAACACTTGAGGTTAAATGGCAAAGTGTGGCATGCTGCCAGTATAAAACAAGCAGTGCCTGTTCCAGACAAACAATAGATATTTTAATACATTTAAATGACAGTATCCCAGTAGTCTGACCCCCTGACCCAAGTCTAAATGGAGAAATGTTTTTGTCAAAGAAGTATCGACATATTTATATGTAGGTACCCTTTTAAATAAATACGACTAGTTCTTGGTTGTATGAAATGTCTGGGTGATATAATATCTCCTATCTGTTTGAGAAGAGAAAGGAAAACAAAATCTCTGAATACTGATATGCATCTGCTCAGGTATGACCAGATACAGTATTCACTAACCTGCACGGTGTTGTCCAGCATATTTCTAAAATCGCTGTATTTGATCTCTGTTCCCTCCTGTTCTCGTAACCAGATGTCCATAGTCTTTAATGTGCTCTTTACAGATGGACGACCTGGGAAATGCTACAAAAACAAAACAAGCACATATTCAAACACTTTTTTTTATAATTTTTTTAATTTTTGGGCTCTGACCAGAATTGATTAACCTCTCGATGGTCAATATTATAATGTAAATAAAAAAAAATTTAATATTCATTAAACATTATCTTTACAAATAATACTGTAAATTAGGTTTTTAATTTGTCATATGTAATAATAATATATATATATAAACATACTGTATATCAACTATATTTAATATACACTGGTGGCCAAAAGTTTGGAATAATGTACAGATTTAGTTCTTATGGAAAGAAATTGGTACTTTTATTCACCAAAGTGGCATTCAACTGATCACAATGTATAGTCAGGACATTAATAACGTGAAAAATCACTATTACAAATTGAAAAAAAAAATTCACTTTAATGAGTTCTCATCAAAAAATCCTCCAAGTGCAGCAATGACAGCTTTGCAGATCCTCGGCATTCCAGCTGTCAGTTTGTCCAGATACTCAGGTAACATTTCAGCCCACACTTCCTGTAGCACTTGCCATAGTCTTGTTGGGCACTTCTCATGCACCTGACAGTCTAGCTGATCCCACAAAAGCTCAATGGGGTTAAGATCCAAAACACACTTTTCCAATTATCTGTTGTCCAATGTCTGTGTTTCTTTGCCCACTCTAACCTTTTCTTTTTGTTTTTCTGTTTCAAAAGTGGCTTTTCTTTGCAATTCTTCCCATAAGGCCTGCACCCCTGAGTCTTCTCTTTACTGTTGTACATGAAACTGGTGTTGAGCGGGTAGAATTCAATGAAGCTGCCAGCTGAGGACATGTGAGGCATCTATTTCTCAAACTAGAGACTCTGATGTACTTATCCTCTTGTTTAGTTGTACATCTGGCCTTCCACGTCTCTTTCTGTCCTTGTTAGAGCCAGTTGTCCTTTGTCTTTGAAGACTGTAGTGTACACCTTTTTATGAAATCTTCAGTTTTTTGGCAATTTAAAGCATTGTATAGCCTTCATTCCTCAAAACAATGATTGACTGATGAGTTTCTAGAGAAAGCTGTTTCTTTTTTGCCATTTTTGACCTAATATTGAACTTAAGACAATCCAGTATATTGCATACTGTGGCAACTCAAAAACAAACACAAAGACAATGTTAAGCTTCATTTAATGAACCAAATAGCTTTCAACTGTGTTTGATATGATGGCAAGTGATTTTCTAGTACCAAATTAGCAATTTAGCATGATTACTCAAGGATAAGGTGTTGGAGTGATGGCTGCTGGAAATGAGGCCTGTCTAGATTTGATCAAAAATGACTTTTTTCAAATAGTGATGGTGCTGTTTTTTTACATCAGTAATGTCCTGACTATACTTTGTGATCAGTTGAATGCCACTTTGGTGAATTAAAGTACCAATTTCCTTCTGAAACAGCAAAATCTGTACATTATTCCAAACTTTTGTCTGCCAGTGTGTGTGTGTGTGTGTGTGTGTGTATGTATATGTGTGTATATATATATATATATATATATATATATATATATATATCAGAATCAGAATGAGCTTTATTGCCAAGTATGCTTACACATACAAGGAATTTGTCTTGGTGACACAGGTGCTTCCAGTGTACAACAATACAAAAACAATACAAAAACAATACAAAAACAGCAGCAAGACATAGATAATAATAAAAAATAAAACATAAAAACTAATTATACACATACGTACAGACACACAGATACATACATACATACACATATGTATATATATTCATTTGGAAAACTAGATGCCACACAGTGCGAAACATTACTAATTTGTTTATAAATCATTTTCATTCCATTCTAACTGATGCTTCCAAGACTATCACAAATCATTCTCACAATTTAGATAAAATCTCATCTGTGTTGGCCAGCTAGGTAACATTACCTACGCAACATATTTAATTAAGCAAAAGGCACAACAATACTATTTAATACATCACAGAAAACCAAATATTTTAGTTTGCAAGGCAATAAAACACATATATTATCTACAAATGTAAAATGTAGTTGCAACACAGCACTCAGCCAACAAGGTAAGTGACAGTTCCATCAACTGGCCCAAAACTCACACTGGCCCAAGGCCATACTTACTGTTAAGCCCTGTAATAATAATCATAATGTTCATCATAATCATCATTGTCCTCTCAGAACTACTGGAACAGAACTAGTAAAACAAGGAATCAAACAACTTTTAAAACACAGCAAAATGTCATTGAACATCTTGATCTTTCTCTTCTTCATACAGTCTTCACCTAAGGTCCTCCACTGTACCTTTGTTACTGTCAACAAACAGGAAGTAGTAAAAGAGAATACATAGGACAGCAGTAGCAGTGGCCATTTATCACTCTGGTGGCAGAGAGCTATCAACCAGAGAGAGACATTACAGATACACTCAGCTGAGTTTGGAGTGTAAAGTCACTTCTGACCAGAGTACATTACCTGTAGAAAACGTTTACGGTTTCAGAGAGAGCTGAACTATACTGGCCCAATGTCTCCACTCAATTTTGGGTTAACTGTAGGTTTAGGAATTGTGCGTGCATGTAAATTTGCTTAAATAATGTGCCAGCCAGAGGTTGCAAAGATTTTCTCTTCATCTATATAACATCTTCGAGCTTTTCCTTGTCAGTGTTAACTTTGACTCACTTGCTGGGTTTTTTGTAATGCACAGTTTTTCCGTTTTTGTTTTTTTATATTTCTCTATTTATTTTTAATGTTTTTTTTCTCTATTCTCTGTAATGGTGCTTTGGAAAAATATGTACTGTAAAACAAATTGTGATGCTGGAAAGAAAAAGGAGTTATTTTGCTTTTGTAATGGTTTTGGGAGTGACTGTTTTCCATTATATTCGACATAGCATACTGCACTCTGTATTATTGCTGCAGCTAGATTATAACGTGATGACTCGCGACTTATTGAATCATAATATATGTGTCACTGTGTGTTTCTTATCGTGAAGAAAATTGGCAATACGCAGCTTTATTAATATGAGAGAGTTTGTTTTTTGTGAGTTAAAGGTGGATTGAAGTGAACAGAAAGGTGAGAGAGAGTAGTCTTCGCCCCATACACTGCAACAAAATACATTTTTGATTTGTTTAAATTAGTTTATGGCTTATTTTCCAGTATAAATATCTACATTGTATTTTAAAAGATAATTTTGTAAAAATCCAAATAACTTTACAGATCTTTATTGTAAAAGGTTTAAACAATGTTTTCCATGCTTGTTCAATGAACCATAATTAATGAACATGCACCTGTGGAACGGTCGTTAAGACACTAACAGCTTACAGATGGTAGGCAATTAAGGTCACAGTTATAAAAACTTAGGACACTAAAGAGACCTTTCTACTGACTCTGAAAAACACCAAAAGAAAGATGCCACGGTCCCTGCTCATCTGCGTGAATGTGCCTTAGGCATGCTGCATGGAGGTATGAGGACTGCAGATGTAGCCAGGGCAAAAAATTGCAATGTCCGTACTGTGAGACGCCTAAGACAGCGCTACAGGGAGACAGGAAGGACAGCTGATCGTCCTCGCAGTGGCAGACCACGTGTAACAACCCCTGCACAGGATCGGTACATCCGAATATCACACTTATGGGACAGGTACAGGATAGCAACAACAACTGCCCGAGTTACACCAGGAACGCACAATCCCTCCATCAGTGCTCAGACTGTCCGCAATAGGCTGAGAGTGGCTGGACTGAGGGCATGTAGGTCTGTTGTAAGGCAGGTCCTTACCAGACATCACCGGCAACAACGTCGCCTATGGGCACAAACCCACCTTCGCTGGACCAGACAGGACTGGCAAAAAGTGCTCTTCACTGATGAGTCACAGTTTTGTCTCACCAGGGGTGATGATCGGACTCATGGTTATCGTCGAAGGAATGAGCGTTACACCGAGACCTGTACTCTGGAGCGGGATCGATTTGGAGGTGGAGGGTCCGGCATGGTCTGGGGCAATGTGTCACAGCATCATCGGACTGAGCTTGTTGTCATTGCAGGCAATCTCAATGCTGTGCGTTACAGGGAAGACATCCTCCTCCCTCATGTTGTACCCTTCCTGCAGGCTCATCCTGACCTGATCCTCCAGCATGACAATGCCACCAGCCATACTGCCCGTTCTGTGCACGTTCTGTGCACTGACAGGTATGTCAGTGTTCTGCTATGGCCAGCGAAGAGCCTGGATCTCAATCCCATTGAGCACGTCTGGGACCTGTTGGATCGGAGGGTGAGGGCTAGGGCCATTCTCCCCAGAAATGTCCGGGAACTTGTAAGTGCCTTGGTGGAAGAGTGGGGTGACATCTCACAGCAAGAACTGGCAAATCTGGTGCAGTCCATGAGGAGGAGATGCACTGCAGTACTTCATGCAACTGGTAGCCACACCAGATACTGACTGTTACTTTTGATTTTCTTTACGTAATTAAATGTAATAAAAAGTATTTTTTTCCCCTTTAATTCAGTTAATGTCATTTAGAGGTATTTTTAAAAGATGATTTTGTCCCCTTTCTTGTTAGTAAACACATTTTATACAACCTTTTAAGTCGGGGCACAAGCTGAATAATCGGTTAAGAACTAATGATTAATCGTTGCACTAACTGCCGAATAGCGAATAATCGTTCTAATAATCGTCGGCTTAATCGATTATCAAAATAATCGTTAATTGCAGCCCTAGAAGCACTGGTCTAAAGGTTTGACATAATTTTCTGGAATTTTTTAAAGGCACAGTTAACTTAGTGAATGTAAACTTCTGACCCACTGGAATTGTGATATAGTTAATTAAAAGTGAAACAATCTGTCTGTAAACAATTGCTGGAAAAATTACTCATGTCATGCACAAAGTAGATGTCCTAAACGACTTGCCAAAACTATAGATTGCTAATATAAAATCTGTGGAGTGGTTCAAGAATGAGTTTTAATGACTTCAACCTAAGTGTATGTAAACTTCTGACTTCAACTGTATATTATATATATATATATATATATATATATATATATATATATATATATATATATATTCCAACACTAATACCTTTAATAAGAAACAAATAAGTAATAAGTTAACTGATCACTAGTTCTGTACATTCAAAAATTAGTGACGATTATAAAATGTAATTAAATGTATTTATGTTATAAAAAATATACATTAAAATGTGAAATTAATTTAAAGTGTTACTTAAATTTTTTTGGTATTAAAAAGCAACACTTTTACTATCAAATTATGCACTTTTGTTTTTACACCAATGCAGAATTAATAGTGTTATAGGGTGAGTGAGTGTGTGTGTTTGAGCGTGCGTGTGTGTGTGTATGCATGCTTTGGGAACTCAGTGAAGTAATGACCAGCACGAGCGGTGTGCCATGAGGCAATGGACAGATTCAATAGCCCTGGACGGACGCCAGTGCTGACCTTACAATTCTGTATCTGAGCTGGGCCCATAAAGCCAACACTAACACTTACTCTTTCCCCCATGAACACAGCCACATAAGAGCAGGCCAGGGCCTGTGTGTGTGTTTGGATGGAGGCCCCAGAAGGATCCCAGAGGTGCACCTTCCCTTGATTTGTACTCCTGCGTCTTTTCAATTTTCCAGTGGCCATCTGTTCGGCGTGGTGCAGCCTTCTATTCATCACGCTCTAACAGGATCTCTATTAAAACGCAGCTCACTTAAAAAGGCCTAGCGGAGATTTACTTAACCCCAACGCCCCACTCCATTCTGATTTGTTTCCTTAATCTGGGAGATTCGGCAGTAGAGAATGCAGCCAAGGCAAAAAGCTAATCAGAGCTGTACAGGTGGGAAAAGGAGAAAGTCTTTCCCTGTATGTGTGTGTGTCACTGAATAGATCTCTGTACTAGTCTGGCCTCTAACAAGTGTGAAAAGCTCATTAACAGACCTGAGTGTTGAAGAGGGTAATCTGGGATAGCTCAGACAAAAGGCATTGTTCAAAACTAGGTGAAAACTCTATTCATGATTGCTGCAATCAAAACAACAATAGTTGTTAAAAGAATAACTCTTGAGGGTGCTGGCATCTAGTAAATGAGGGGCAGAGAAATTACTATTGAAAAGTTGTTATGCTGCAAGTTCTTTTTAAGAGTTGCAAAGAAAAGCAAAAGTTTACAGATTAAAATCCTAATGGACTCAAATCTTGACCTGATTATAGCCCATGAAATCAAAATTAGAGCTTTGTGGACTTCAGCATATTAAGCAGATGAAAACAAAGCTCACAGATATGGACTAGTGTACTCCTTAAAATTCACAAAAACAACTTAAAGCAGAAATACATGTTTCCAATTTACAGTCTCTTCTAGGAAAATTGAATAAAGCTGGTTCTTTTTAATCTACGAGAAACATATAAAGTGCAACCAGTGTACCTGATTCTTGAACTACTGATTTTTATGAATTGGTTCTTTTAAATCAACAGTGCAAATCAAAAAGCGCTTTCTCCTGAATGAGACTCTTATCAGATGTTTTTTGTTTTTCTTTTTTTTTTTGTGAATCAAAAACATACTAAACCACAAATAATTATTTTCCACATGTCCATCTTGAAATGAACTAGAATTGTCACTGTATGTATACTTAAAGCCCATGAGACTTAAACCAGAATAGCTTTTGAACGGTTGTTGATATGATAATGTGCAGTTAAAGACAATATTATGGGTTTTGTTGTAATTATTTGTATTTTATAAAAATGAATTTATAAAATATCTTAATTAAAAATTCTGAGTAAACATCAACAGTAAGAATCTATTATAAACTATTAAATATCTATTAATTTGGTAATAATAATGTAAAAAAAATTGCATTTCTTATTTCAAAATATTTTTTCCTCAAAAGAACTACAAGAACAGTTAATGGAACCTTAAAAGGAATATTCTGGGTTCAATAGAAGTTAATAGAAGCTCAATAGGCAGCATTTGTGGCATAATGTTACTAAAAAAAATAATAAAAAATAAATAAATACATAAATAACCTGTCCCTCCTTTTCTTAAAAAAATAATAATATTTTAGTGTGATAAAATCACTTACTAAACTTTTCTGTGTAAAGTTATAGTCAATTTTTCAACTTCATTGCCATGACAATGTAATGACATAAAACCTGTAGGGTACAATGGGGCTAAAGGCTCCGCAGGGTAAAAGGCCCCATTGATTTTATTTTTTCCCAAAAAACCAAATAGCAACAAAATTTTGACCTTGATACATTTTGTGATCAGAAAAAAAACTACATTTCCTTAAGGGGTGCATTTAGCCCTGTTGTACCCCAACCCTGCAAAAATGATGAATTAAAAACTTTACAGCTCAAATAATACATGAGTTATAACAGAAGAATTAATGTAGGTGCTTTCATAAAATTATTAGCTTCACATGTCTGCCTTTAAACCCTCTAAAAATTGGCCTAATTTACTTCCATTGTAAGTGCCTCCCTGTAACCTCAATTTTTGCTTTTTTAAAGAGGAGGGATGAGTCAAAATGCATTTTAGTGGCCATCAAAATGATGCCACAAATGCTGATGATTGAGCTTAACTTTAATACTGAATCCGTAAAATTCCTTTAAGAAACCAAAATTGTTAGGAGGAACTGGAACCAGAATCATTAAATTCTTTACGATTCCCATCCCTATTTATATGTAGCTTACTAAACGTTAGGTGGACACACAAAGTCAGTATTTAACTGTACAGTGTAACCTGTAACCCTGTGCACATGACAATAAATAACTTGACTTGAATAAGATGGTATTACCATTATGGTAGTGTCTAAATAAACATATTAATACCCTGGCACTTTTTTGTAAGTGGTTTTTCCATCTCTATGAGATTTTTTCCTATGCACCCTGTGTATTGAAATATTGTTCCCTTAAGACTCAAAGAAAGAATATGTTAACATTTGTCAGGAGAAGACAGTATTTTCTTCTAAGTGCCAAGATATTCTAACTACGTTGCAAGAGTTCCACCAACAGTACTGTACATCATTGTCAATCATGACATACATTATAAGAGTATATATAGCCTCTGCATATTCAGTCCACCTAAGCAGTCATATAGATCACTAACCACAACAAACAGCCCTCTACAATCACTATCCTTACTGCTTCAGCCCCCCCGCTCTCCGTTCTTCCTCCCCTCTGGACCATGACAATCCACTTCACCCTAGCAATATGTCATCTCCAATCCGATTAGTATCAGCATTCGAGAAACTGCAGTCTCTCTCTCTCTCTCTGTGGAGGCAGAGATTCAAAAGGGAAGCATCTGTTAGCCTAGCCTTGAAGAAGTCCCCCCCCATCTGTTATCTGATAACATGGGCTGATAACGCTGGCAGGTACTAGTTGTCCATCAGCCTCCTGCAAATTTCTAAAACTACTTGGTTTAGCAGGGGCATCCAAAGTTTGTTATGGAAAAAATGGAAAGAAGGAAATGCAGGGAACAGGGGACTCGGTGGTGTCCTTACATTCCGTTATGCCTCTCTGCCATGAATAGTTGTTCATTTCAGTTAGTGGTTCTTAAGTGGTTTTGTTTTAGGACCCATAGTTTAAACTGGACATCAAGTGGTGACCCAACACAGTATGAAAACTGTTAAAATCAAACATTCAAAGTATTAGTATTACAACAAACTGCAACAACAGCAAATTTAAGACATACAGGCTGAATAGAAAATTTACAATTTGGGTTTCTAAACGTCCCTTGAATTTTGATGGTTTCATAATGCATGTCACAACCATGTTTATCCTTGTTGCAAGCGAACCCATTTTTAGGTCTAATGTTGTCTGGGTGGATTTTTCATTAATCTAGTGTAGTTTTTTTCATGGTTTTCGTGGATGAATGCATGTAACGCAAACTTTCCACGTCAACAAATAATTTGGGAAGCGGTTTCTCCTTCTTTTAAAAGTTGATGAGACTATTTGTTTTGCTATCCTAACTACATACAATTATACAGTTATTTGCAATTTACTATTTACATTTCAAATAGTTTTCCCTGCTCTTTGCAACCCTATTAGAACAGACCTGGCTGCGACCTATTTTTGTGGCACGATCCACCAGTAAAGAATTTAGGCCACCTTTTTCTATGATAAAGGACGGAGTCACGACTAGGTCTGGAACTCAAATTACCTCCTAATTCCTTGTTTTATTCTCTCCCTCCTGCACGACGGGACACCTCTTTCAAGAAAGCAGGATAAAGATGGGTAATCCTAAAACCCCTTTGTAAAGCTCTCATGCCTCCAAGATCCACTCTTTTAATCCTGAAATACTGTACATGTTCTGATTCATACAAATCCGGATTGTGCTTCAAGCCACGATGCGTTAAGCAACAGCGCGACCGAGGAAAACGCACGCACTTCAGTTTCTTCTAAACCTCCTCTTATTGAAAAAGGCAACAAACACTGGCATAAAAAAATGAACATAATTTGAAGTCGTTTTTAAAATTGCTGCAACTATTTAGTAATTGTTATCATTTAATTTCATAGCTGACATGGTTGCAAACAGCACAGTTTAAAAATGAATTTATTCATTTAATAAGATTTTCTCTCATCTCATCTTCTTGGATAAAGGACAAGAAAATAATAATTTTTAATCCTTGCGTAAGACCTCTTTTCATACAAATCTCTCAATGATGAGAGGCAACATGAAGGACATAAATAGAGTATAACAGACATGGAGTGCAGTAATATTGAAATATTGGCCTTTAAACATAATTTTCATGGCTGATTACTGATAAATGACAGATATTATAATTCTATACTATTTTGTCAAAAAAATAAATAAATAGAAGAACTCACTAAAAACTTACTAAAACATTACAATGGATTATTAGAAAGATGGATAATTACTCATTTTGAAATCTGCTATAGAGAAAAGCAAACTGTTTGAATGAGATGTGGGATACATTTTTTCAAAATATTAGTGAATATGATTAAATGAATGAATTAAATAATTAATTATTTTTATTTTTAGAGGCAACTTCTTTTGAACTCTCAACTGAAGGGGGCTCTAATGGCACAACACACTAATACGTTTTCTGATGAAAACGCATTGATTTTGCTACGTTTACACTTCTCATCCATTCTGAAATGGCGTTTTCCTCCACCAAAAATGGAGACTTTCGAAAACGCTCTGTAGTACCTTGTACTTTGGAAAAACATTATGTTAGTAAGCGGAAAATGTGGTTTCAGCCAAAAACATATTAGTGTGTATGTGTCCTCAGTTTAACTTATTTGGAAAGTCTGTCGGCAACAAAAAAAAAAATGTTTTTTGCATTTTTTTCCCACACAGTGAGCACAGTAAAAGCTCAGGGTGTAAATGTCACCTGGGGCAGGAGAAAGGAGGATGAGAGGACAGGTTTTGACATTCGTAGGATTATCCCATTACATCAGTCCGTCTGAGTTCTAAGCATCTTAATCTGAAGTACCAAACCTGTAATCAACCTAACTGTTTCTAGCACTCGAGCCACAGTAAAGATCTTTCCTTGGTAGTAAATGGAGGTAGGAAGGTATCAAGACATGTCTGAATGCAATTAATTCGTAGCATCCTATTTACTAAAATTGTAGGTTTTCGATTTTTGAAGGCATCATAGATGTATTCCATTCCAACCAAGAAAAAAGCACTGTAATAATTAAAAAGTTATTATTTTACTTTATTTTAGATCATTAGATGTGATCATATGGTGTCTTGGAAGCTGGTCTGAAAACAGTTTCCTTACTAGGTACCTTCATACAAAAACACTGCCCGTTCAAGTAATACCCAAAAATGAAAATCCAGTCATCATTTACTCAACCTCAATGTTGTTCCAAAACTGGAACACAGAAGGAGATGTAAGGCAGAATGACAGCGTCAGTCACAATTCACTTTTATTTAAGTAAATGACTGACTGGGCACCGAGGCAGCTGCCTTCAGTTTCAGACCCAGCCTAAATGTGTGTGTAAATGTGTGTGCATGCAAGCTTGTTCCTCCTTGCCACCATTAATCTCGCCACGCTTTGCTTTAGTAAACAGTTCCTCTTCACAGAGTGTCAATTAATGCAGCCAGCGTGTCTGTTTAACAAGGCAGCTCAAAAGAGCAGGCCAAAAACAGCAAGGACACTCTGAAGAGGCCATGCTAACACTGGAATACTAGAGGGAGCTGGGAATATTGACAAAGCTAACCACAGTTAATGGGAGGCCTGCCCAGGGCCCCCTCTGCTCCTCCAGGCATCTGCGTAAACCTTCCCCTGAGAGTCCTAAATAATCAGAGAGATTGGCAGTGCTATGGTGGACGGACGCAAAGCCCAGTGAAAGGTCATTGTCTAAGACCTCATCAAAGAGATCCATGGCACGCATTCTCTACTGATACAGTAGATAATACAGAATGAGAAAAAAGATAGAGTATTTGTGAAAGACATTTCGAGTGACCCTCGAGAAAAAAAGAAAAAAAAAAAGAAATGAGAGAACAAACAACTAAAGAAATATCCAGGTCAAATGTCACTTAAAAATCTAAAGAAAAAAAAAAAGAAAGAAAAAAAAAATTGGGAATTGTACATTTGGAAAATAATGTCATAATGGCAAAAATATGAATGGTACTAAAACAGGTTTCTTTTTATTTAAACAAAATATAATTGATTTTGGGGTGAAATATAACCTGCACATTTCTTTGTGAGACCTACCCATTCAAAATATACATTAAAAATTAACCAATGAATTAGGATGCAATGGAATAGTAAACCAATGAACATAAACAGCCAATCTTAACAGTTTAGAGCACTGAAAGTTTTACTTTAAGTAACTCTGCTTTTAAGATATTGCCAGTCAAATTCACTTTGATTTTCAAAATGTGGTAAAAACACTAATTTGAGTTGAACGAACTATTTGAAATTCTTCTTCAGTCCTTTAAAAGGCATTTAAATATCCAGGATTTAATTTTTAACTAAAATGCAAGACCATTCACTAAAATGCATATATAGGTCTATTTATTTATTTTTTCCCAGATGAAGTAATTTTTTCATCTGAGATTCCAGGAATTCCTCAATTAAGCTGTCTTTGACCATAAGCATGTTGTTTTCACATATAATTTGCTTCTTATACTTTTTAGAATGCAAAGGGGGTGTGTATTTATACCCTTGGTTTACATATGTGGGTCAAAATAGATTTTCCATCTGTTACCATACATATGTCATTATATACAGACAATATTCATTATCATGTTAAGAATAAATATCCAATTGTATCCTGCATGTATTAAAAATACAGGTAGAATCCAAGTTCCTGTAGCTCAAGCACTGTAGCAAAGGTCTAACAATGGCAAGATCATGATTTCATGGTTTGATTCCCAGAGATTACATGCCCGGACAAAATGTTCACCTTGAATGCATTGTCGAATGAGTCCCTTTGGTTAAAAGCATCTGCCAAATTCATTAAATGCAAATGTACAAATCCATTCTTGAGCGGAAAAGTTATGCGTTTTGGGATTAAGGAACTATTCTTGTTGGAGATTCACATCAAGAAAAATATACTGTGAAAAGGTTTCAGCAATAACCTTTCAAAATAGATGTATCATTTTTGTCATCAATTCTGACACATTTTCACCCTGAAATAACCCACATGGCTATATGTAGTACTTTTTAAAACCTGTTTAATCTCAGAAATCTCAGACATTCTCTGTGCTAAGGGTTGTCTTGGATTGACATAAAGAGTTCATTATATTCCCCTCTAGTGGTTTGCCATCTGAACTACACATGAGAAAAACAGCATAACTGATGGAGCTGCCATGAAATAAAAGAATATGGGTGGGTATTGAATGTGTGTGTGTGTTTGTGTGTGTGTGTGTGTGTGTGTGTGTCTCACCTTAGCCAGTACAGATATGTACTTTTTGAGTGCAGTTAGATCATCTCCACTAATGCTGGTGTGAGCAGCCAGTTCCACACGTAGAGAGTAGTGTATTGCTGACTCCAGATCAGACATATACACACGTGTTCTAGTAACACAAACAGAACACTTGGAATATCACTGCCATATATTGCACCATTAAAATCATGTGAAAATCATGAGAGGAAACCATGAAAGGGTCCATATGATTCAATAAACAGTTTATATTTACGTTAAAAGGTAAACATTTAAAAGGCTGAGGACAGGAGCAATGAGTGAGTTGGTCAGTTTTTTTTTTTTTTAATATCGAAAAGTGGGTCCTTGCAAATATAGAGGGCATGCAACTTTGTATATAAAGTCTGGCATCAACTCACAATCTTTATCTAAACGTAAAAAGGCAGCATTTATTGAGAAGGCAGCTGACATTGAGGCAAACGTTCCTATCTTTTCTCTGTTATTTTCATGATTTCTACAAGCTATAACATTGTAAATAAAAGCATTATTATAGAAGAAAAACATGGAAATGTATTATATGGGACCTAATATGTTGGTAAATAACAATTAATCAATTTTCAGAGGTACCTTTATATGCTTGCCCTTTTTAGAGTTAATATGTCATTGTTATAGCAAACATTGTTACATTTTATAGATACATAAAACTTTGACTATTATGTTGTAATGTACAGAGATGTTCAAAAGACCACTTGTGAAAATACTTTTTTCTTTTTAAAATTTAATGAAGTTATTAAATTATCAGAATAACAATTTGAGTAAAAAGCATAATAAACAATTACACAAATTTCTGAATATTTGTCCCCCTTTTGCGTTAATGACAGCATGCACTCAAGCTGACATGGACTTCACAATTTGTGCAAAACCAGATGATCCATGTTAACCCAGATGATTTGAGAATGTTCCAAAGAGCCTCTAGTGTGCTTCAATGGAAGTAAAGAAATCTGACCTTTTGTATAAAGGAGTTAACATGGTAAAAGTCACACATTTGCTTATTTAAGATTAGTGACCTAGAAATAGTACAGAATCTTACATATGTCTTATAACATCATAATTACATTAATGTCATGTAAAAAAAAAATTCAAAATCCCAAAACTTTGTCTATCTCCAGGTTTAAAATGCATTGATTTTCCAGATTTTCAATGTGGACTCAGACTTTTGAACCCCACTGTACTCTATATGTTTATGAGTAAAGTATCAGGTGTGAAAATTAACAGTTTTGAGGATTAAAGGCTCAAAGGTTAATAACACCAGTTTGTGAGCACTAACTTGTTAAACGGCCTCCACTCCTCTTGAGTAAAGTTCTTGATGAGATCAGTGATGGGAATCAGGGGCTTGCTCGTCCGCACTACCCCTGGCAGCCTCTGGAGAGCGTACGAGTAGAAGGTACGTGCTTCTTTGAGTCTGAGAGGGGATGAGAAAGCGAAATGAGGGTTGAACAAACTAAACATGACATCAACTATGTGACAACATGTCACAAAATAATTTGGATTAGCTGTCATGGCTACCAGACCTTTGAAAAGCTCAGAGTCCATGTTTATAGAGCTGCTGCTTGTTGAATCAGTTAAATTTGGAATCAGAGTTAAGGTAAGAGGTAGGGTTAAGGTTACAGTTTGGATAAGGGAAATATAGTAAGTTAGGGAAAACATTTTAAAAATACATTTGATTTGTAACTTGTAACAGACCAATACGTTGGCCAGGCCACTTAATTCACTGGGGGGGGGGGGAGAAAATGTGTTGGATTTACTTACAATTTACATGTAGCATTTTTGCATCACACTTTTTAAGTAAATTCAACTTATGGTCATTTTATGTCAGCAAAACTAAAAAAACTATTAGATATACACAAATGTATTAGTTCATTCAACTTCATTTACTTAAAAATGTATGTCACACGAATAAGATTTAGCAACTAGTAGCAAGTTGTTTCAAATTAAAATTTATATCACTGTTTCTACTTAATGTACTTGTCTCTAAAGAAAATAATAACTGTGGTCAGGCATTAAACTTGATTCCCCAAAGAAGTGAACATAAAGCTGCACTTCCGCTACGCACATTCACATGCACAGGGAAAAATGACATGGACTGAACAGTATCCAATTCGATCACTTATGGAACACTAATCACCCTAATGGCGACTTTACATCTATTTACAGTAAAACAACACCAGTAATACTAATGTAAATATGTTTTCATTTCATATCAGGAATTTTGTGTATATCTTTATTACGTTGTCTTAAATATATTGGCATCATATCAGCCATCAGCCACCCTACTATACAGATCTCAGCATTGGGCTATTGGCCATTGAAAAACCAATATTGGCTAATTTTAATTGTAACTACAACAATTATTAAGTTGAATGTGTTTTTGAAACAATAATTAGGAGGAAACCGTCACTTCAGTTGCATTAACACCTTAGATTCTTGACACTCTAATTTAAAATATTTTTTTTTATAATTTCAGGAATGAAGTAGCTTTACAAAAAATACTTTACTCCAAGAACATTAAATTTGTCTAGAAATGCAGTTTTATCATGTGTGGTCTGATAAGCTTGCTCACTCCCTGGTCTCCCTTATAATTCTTTCTTTTGGTCCCTTCTCCACTATTTTCAATGTTGCTTCCATTTTCACATTAACAGATGTTGGGTGTGGCGTGCTGATGAGATTCCATCTGATCATTACCCTCTCCACTAACCCTGGCAATCAAACAATAAATGGCACAGTGCATTCCTGAGTCTCCATCGCAAGAGGACGTACAGTCCCTCATCTACACAGGTTTCAATCACCCCTAACTGGGGAGCTGGTGGAAAATGAAAAGGGGGTGACGCTTGGGATCCCCTGGGTCTGGCGGCATGCTTCTGAGACCTCGGAGACTTGTTCACCCAGAGAGATTGTGGTGATAGTGTGTGTGTTTATGTGTTTGTTCATGCTACCCGAGATCAATCACGCATTGAGACCTGACGGCACGCCATCTGTTGCTTTGCAGAGCAGGGACTGATTGGCAGGTGAAACACAGAAAAGGAGCACTACTGTTTCGATTTAGAAGATTAAAACCCCCCCCCTCAACACACACACCCTCTGCACCATCAAGGAGGAACTGAAACAACATAAACCCACCATAAATCATTTCTCTTTTGCGTTTGTCATCTAAAGGGCCCCACACCTATGCCAAGTTATTTTTCTCAAATAAGCATAACAAAGCAGGAAAACCTCTTATTTATGCCCCTGGTTAGAAAGGATTATAAAAGTGCTGTGATTTTGAATAATTGCATACATTAATATTCTGTTGTTTCATTAACACGACCAGATGTTTTGGGGTTCTGCAGAAATGGCTAATGATCATGAAACTGAAGAGATGGATTCAAGCAAAAAGCTAAATGCTCAAAGGAATAGTTTGCCCAAAAATGAAACTTCTCTCAACATTATTCATCCTCATACCATCCCAGATGTGGATGACTTTCTTTCTTCTGTTGAACACATATGGAGGACTTTTAGAATTATTTCTAAGCTCTGTAGGTCCATCCAATGGAAGTCAACAGGGTCCAAAACTTTAAAGCGCCAAAAATTATATAAAGGCAGCATAAAGTAATCCATAAGACTTGTTGGAAACTCTCACAGAAGACCAGGAGACTTGGGTAAAGCTTCAGCAGGATTCTTTATTGTAGAATTTGGAGAATCCGTTGGTGCGGTCTCGCGCTGCAGTCATCAAGTCTAACTTAGGGAGGCATACATTGTATTTTATAGGCATTCAGGGGGCAGTACTTCCAAGTGGTTACAAAGCATTTCAGGTGAAACCAAAACATCCAATGGATGAAGACTCTGAATTCTTCTAGCCCTAATCCAATTAGCACAACTATTTCACTCAGATGACATTATCATAAGGAAGGATCCACACCTATGGCAATACATTTACATTTGACTCAGACATTGATTGAATCAAGAACAATGTCCACCGATTCACAGAACAGGCCTGGGGCACTAGAGCCATTACAGACTAAAGGTTATATTCCGAGTTAGCATGAGAAACAAGTTTTTATTCACATGCACGCTTGTTCAAGTGGACAAAGAGGATGCAGCAATGTGTAGATGATCTCACAGAATCATGATACCAAACATCTTGAAAACCCAATACAATGCACATCGTTTTAGTTTTTCATGTGATGTAATATGAAAGACAGTAGACCTCCTGATCTTATAGTGACATTTAAATTTGCAATCCCACAGACTCCAGTGATTACATTCATGTCTTTAGAAGCGATATGAAAGATGTGGATGAGAAACAGATCAACATTTAAGTCCTTTTTCCCTATACATTTTCCTCTCTGCCCAGTAGGTGGCGATATGCATGAAGAATGGGAATTGTCAAAAACAAAAAAGGAGAACTCAGGAGAAAAAGAGCACTTAGGAGGGCTGTTTGAAAGTAGAGATTTATAGTAAAAAAGGACTTAAATATTTATCTGTTTCTCACCAACACCTATCATTTCGCTTCTGAAAATAAGGATTTTACCAATGCTTTTTGAGGTTCAAAGTTTTAGACTCTGTTGACTTGCATTGTATGGACCTACAGAGCTGAGATGTTCTTCTAATAACCTTTGTTTTGTGTCATACACATCTGGGATAGCATGAGGGTGAGTAAATGAGATAATTTTCATTTTTGGGGTGAACTATTCCATTAATTAAGCTATAATAATAAAAAATAAAATGCTAGCGGCACCTAATGGAATAACAAAAATACTTTTTCGCCAGTTTTATCATCCGCAAGGTAAAAAATCTTAGGTTTGGTTACTTAGAAATGTAATGACAACTTTTCTCAACAAGCCACCTGATTTGAGGTATCATTCATGTCCGTAGCAAAAACTGTGTGAGAGGAGCTACATGCAGAAGTTTAATACCTTGGGTTAGGGTTTTTTTCTAAATCCCTTACCCTAAGTATGAACAATAATAATAATGATATTTATTTATTTGTGACATTTGTTTTCAAAAAGGTCTTTGGCCAAACAGGTAGTCTTGCCCCAAACTTATGCCACCGGTTGAGCAACAAGTTGACATTTAGGACTGCTCCAAACATACAGAGCATGAAAGCACCACAGTGCCTTAGTGTTTACAATCTTAAGGGACATCAACCTACGAACAGCTTACATACAGTTGTCCCTGCACATCTAACTGGGACAGGAGCATTTTAGCATCAAAATATTTATACAAATGAACTTTAAACCACTATACAGGGAAAATGTTCACAATAAATGGCCCCTTGTTGGACAAAAATCCCATTGCACAAGCAGATAACCACATTCTTCAGGCATTTATCTACAAATCAGGCTTAATTCATGAGTCAGTGTCAAATGTAATCCTGAAATTTCCCATGACATCGTAGTGGCGTTTGCTATAGGCTTGTATTAAGGAAAGATTGAATGAGGTCTTGAGCACTTGACTTACACTTTGAGTCTAGAGATGCTTCCAGACGAATCATACAGGTAACAGGAAGGAAAATCGGTCACACCAAACCAGGACACCAAACTCTCCTCTGTGTTCAAAACCCTGCGCACAGTTATGTTTTCATACTGCAACATATCCAGTGTCACCTAAAAAGTTGCCAAGACAACACAAACACATATTTAAGCCATACAAACAGGCTCTCGGAATTTCTGTAAACAGGAGTCTTAATTAAATCGAAATTAGATACTGGAAATCTAATTTTGTTACATAATAAAATGTACAAACAAATGAACAACACCTTACAAAAGGACTGCAGATTTTCCAAAGACAAGAGTGTTGATTAGATTGAAATTAGATTATGGATAGTACACCTTGTTAAATATTGATTGCATTTTAAGTCATTAAGACATAAGCTACAGTATGGCCACGTCAAAGTGAAATTATCCTTGTGCGAACTGATGACCTCACCTCTCTCCCCACATAGGAGTTTTTACTTTCAAACACAAGAGCGAGGTGCTTCACATTGTTGGTCTGAAAGAAACTGTCTATCTCTGCCTTGCTGTAGAAACAAAATTGATTATATTAAAACAGGTTTTGATTCAGGACATGACCTACACCAGTGAATCAACAGCTCTTATATAACATGAGCAAATACACACCTCAGCTCTGATGTATGTGGAGTTTATGAAACCAATTTTTTTTTTCAGGGAGTAACAAAATCCCAGAATTCTAATTCTATTTTAGGCTACGTCCACACTAATAAGTTTTTGTTTCAAAATGCATTAATTTCACACCATTTACACATTTCATCCACACTAGAACATTTTCCTCCATTGATTCCATTGAAAACTGAGCTTTTTAAAAAAAAACACTCTCCAGTATCAACTTACTTTGAACCATGTATGGTCTCTCAAAGAGCAAAAAGCCTTTTTTTTTCTTTTTTTACAGTTATTATAATGATTTGACAGATGACACAAAAATGGGGGATATTGCGCAAATCAACATTATGGTGTGACATTTTCCTTCCCTATTTGAGCAAACATTTTGCATAGCAAAAATGATTAAAAGCACATAAAACCCAAATGCTCTCTGACAGTAATATGCAAACAAAGCTATTTACATTATAGAGCTCAGTGTTAAATCAGCAAAGAGAGAATAAAAGAGTACATGCTTTAACACTCTCAGTGTGAATAAAAATGAAGATATACATTAAGAGAGTAGAAAGCTGTATGTAGTTCTAACCTAGCTGTCTCTAAAGGCGGGCAAGCGGGCGGCCAATCCTCGTTGTGTGTCTCCAATTTCTCGATAATGTGGTGCCGAAGGCCTCTCACATCCCTTGGGAATCCTGCATGGACATTCAACACATGCTTATACATAAAGTTAGAGTGGTCACAGACATCAGAGATCTTGAAATAAGACACTGAGGATTGCAGAATAAAGAAAAAGTTCACCCAAAATGAACTCACAATATTCAGACTTGGCACGCTGTTAGGCTGTGATCAACAATGCCTTCTGGTGTCACTGAAGTCAAACCTGGCACAACGTGCCTTTACGCGCCAATTCTAAATACGACAGTCTGATCTCATGACAATTACGTGATCATGGCCATTGGCCACATTTTTGCACACCAAAATTATAGTACATGCTGTAATACACATTCGACTGCAGTTTCCCAGTGAAATGTCCAGCGGGGGGGCACCAAAAGCAAGTGAAATGATGTTGTAATCAGACAAGGTTTTGATGGTAGTTTTAATGAGTAAAACGTACTTCCCTTACCTAAAACTTTATGAATGAATGAACATCCATTACATATATATAGCACTGTTCTGACACTACACTCAAAGCACTTTACACAGAGAACAGGGGACTCTCCTCAACCACCACCAGTGTGCAGCATCCACCTGGATGATGCATCAGCAGCCATAGTGCACCAGTACACTCACCACACATTGGTGATAGAGCCAATTAATGGATGGGGATTATTAGGAAGCCATGATTGATATGGGCCAATGGGGGGGATTTGGCCAGGACACCAGGGTTACACCCCCTACTCTTTTTGAGAAGTGTCTTGGGAGTTTTTAATGACCACAGAAAGTCAGGACCTCAGTTTAACATCTCATCCGAAGGATGCCTTTTTACAGTATAGCATCCCCATCACTATACTGGGGCATTAGGACTTACACAATCCAGAGGGTGAGCACCCCCTGCTGGACAACCTTAGTTTTCCCAAAAGGTCTCCCATCCAGATACTGACCAGGTTCAGCCCTGCTTAACTTCAGTAGGCAACCAGTCTTGAGAAACAAGGTGATATGGCTGCTGCTGGTGGTGATGCTGCTGCTGCTGCTTTAGCCTAAACCAAACCAATAGTGTTCTTGAAGCACAGAGGTTAACAAATCAGACAGACATCCTTACACTAAATCAATGCCTAAACCAAACCGATAGTGTTTTAAAAGCAAATGCAACATTAAAAGCAACTTTTTTGAAGCAACCACGTCATTTCATGCTGGTTCGATAAAACTGTTGTCCCATGAGCCAGCTTGCGTGCTTGACTGGTCTCGAACCACATACTTCCAAATCCAAAGACCAACACTCTATGAGCCACGGCAGAAGCTAATTGCATTGTAATATGTGTGTAAATGTAGGTGAGTCTGTAATACAAGTGTCAAAATGTATTGTTTTTCAAATGATGCGTTATAGTTAAAGTGTTTCAACATTATAACAGCAGATTGTGAGTGAAAGAGTGAAAAATACGGGTTAATAAAGTAATTATCAGCCGGTGTTGTACTCTTGATTTGTGAAAGTGAATAAAACACACAGCTGTTGTAGTGTTAATTTCACCAGGAAACTGCGGTGACATGTTGAACAAGGCAAGTAAAACTCAATTTGCAAAAATGTAGTTATAGTAATGTTCATTTTATGAGATTAGGTTGGAATATGAGTAATATTTTCGGAGAAAAACAACTGAAATTGCAGTTTGTTACTCACACAAAGCTATTGAATAGCTTAAGAAGACTTGCAATATAGCGTCACATGCTTTCATTGTACTGTAAATAGCAGCGTGAGCATTCTTAAAAATGTCTCTATTTGTGTGCCATGGAAAAAAGACAGGCATACAGATTTGAAACAATATAAGGGTGAATAAACAATGACAGAAATTTCATTTTTGTGTGTAAATATTCCTATCCGACACACTGGGAATAAAGACACATTTTTACCTCTGAGATCCTCCCCCATGGACTCACTGCTTGAGAAGGCAGGGAAGAACTAAGAAAGAGAAAGAGAGATCAGTAGCTGTGCTACCTGAGAACTTCACATCAGTTGTATGCTTGCAGAGCCCCATTGACAGCTTTAGTCAACAGCTCTTCCCTTAAGCCCCCTTAAAATTGATCACAGCTGTGGAAGAACCTCACTCTATCTCTTTACAACAATGACCGCTTTATTTTAAAAGAGAAAAAATGGAAAACTAGACTAACAGAATCCAGGCACAAAAACACAAAACTGTGAAAGAATGGCAAGTGATGAATTTCAAGATGTTCCCATGAAGGAAACTGATGATAGATTGGATAGGACGTATAAGCTATGGCAACAGTTGAATATTTATGTTGAGAATTGGACAAAGGACTGACAGATTCAACATGTTCCACTGGCTTCAGCATAAACCCATAGTGAATGCCTGAACAATGAACAGTTATACATGAACAAAACAGATTCATTTGTGTGAACAACTGCACAAGCCAAACTTTGCAATCTGCATGAATACATGTAATGGGCCTTATTTATTAAACACAAGCAAATCGTTTGTAAAATCTGTTTTAAGTAAATTGTTGCATTATAAATATGTGCATCCACACCTACAATACAAAGTTAAGATTCCATTGTGAAATACTGAAATAGTACTATTAATCAAGCAATTATTAATCTTTGTTAATATTAGCTAAAAAGTTAAATATTGTTCAGCTTTCATGGATATCACACTGATGTCTCAGAGGTCAAAGTATGCCAGTTTTTAAAGTGTTTTAGACGGTTTCCCCTCATCATGAATGCGCATGTAATACAATGAGCACTGGGGTTAGACCTTTTAGCGCGAGAGTGAATCTGCACTGCGTATACAGATGATTGTTCGATATTAACCTGAATATAATGCTGACATAATATATTATATATAATAATGCTAAGTGTCCTGATATTTGATAGTCCTGATAATGCTAAATGTTTTGTCTGATTTCAACACTAAATTCATACCATAGCAAATATTATTTTACTGGATAAGCATACACTACTGTTAAAATTTACGTTTTACAAAACAAAAAAACGTTTAGAAACATGTAATCACTGACACTACAATTTTAAAACTTACAATATTAATTTAAAATACTTAAAATGAATGTAATCAGCAAATTAATCTAACAAAATTATGAATTTTTCAGCTGAGCAGAATTATTAATATTTCTATTCTGGTGTCACTACTGCCCTCTGCTGGGCTGATTTTTAGTCCCACTCCATCTCGATAGATCATTTAGCACTTTTTTTTAGGGATGTCCCGATACTGATATCGGTATCGGGTCCGATACCACATTCATATACTGGTACTGGTACTCATTAAAATGCTCCGATACCAAAAAACAATACCATCTGACATACGAATGTCATTACATAAACATTCAGCCCACAAAGTAAAATCACGTTATGTCCTAGTGAGATTATTTAACCACAAATGCTGTGATTTAATGAGATAAATATATAGTTTGCATGTAATTCAAATGTGAGCGCTTGTGAATGTGTGGAGACAGTGTTGTGCTGAAGCCGGTTGTTCATACCTGTTAAAGCTCCTCCTTGGCTCATACAGGGAAAACACTGTCATGAGCATCGCGCACTGTTTGTAGCAGATGACAGCAAACAGAGTGCAAATTCACATTGTGGCATGAGGTACATACAGAGCACATACTTATTTAATTAAATAGCAGCCTTTTGCAGTTTAATAATCACATTGAGTCATGTTGTGACTGGCTTTTCCAGACTGGGAAGCTGCCGTCATAACATGTTCCAATCGAATTCCAATCGAATGTGATCAACCCTTTGCCCCAATTACTACAAAGGATAGTGCTCTTGATGTGGGCACTCTGACAGAAGCATGGCATTACAGTTTGGATGTTCCCATCATTAAAAGTCTTGTGAAAGGGCCCTTTGTGAAAAAATTTATTTTCTTACTTTTGTTCGGAACGACACTTCCCGAAGTGCCCTTCAAGGACGCAAAAATGCTGTTTGTAAAACATCCTGTCAGAGCTCCTTGGTCAAAACAACACAGAAACACTTCAAAATAGGTAAATTTATAGGAAAAAAGTACGACAGAAATATATCACTACTGTAAAGTTATTTAATATTCACTGTAATACTACTACTGCTAATGACAATACCAATAATAATAAATCAGTAGTTATTGTATAATACTTAAGCAGTATCTGTGATGCTCTGTTATGCAGCATTTTATTTGACAAAATCTAATTCCAATGTTGTATTTTGGATTGTGATGTGAGGTTCTGTATATAAGCACTTCATTTGATAAAACATAATACAATATTGTGTTGAAAATGTCTATATTTTCATTTTATTAAAGTTTTAATGAATTCATTTATTTAAACACCATTTTGATGATAAAATTGAAATAAACTTGATATGGAGCAAAAAAAAACAAAAAAAAAAACACAGGTATCGGACTCGTAATCGGTGAGTACCAAAAATGAAGTATCGGTACTCGTTCTCAAAAAAATTGTATCGGGATATCCCTAATAAGTTTTGTTAAGTTATACAAGTAAATGAAAGGAACTGTTCTGCATATGTTCTAAAAGTAATAATTATAATAATAAAATTATTCAATCTTAACTTTCATGATCAGGCTTTATTTTAAAGTTTTGTGGAAGTATCGAATCATGAATTTAGTACCGTGAATCGAATCCTTACGTCCTTTATCATTCCTGTTTTTTAAAAATCACATTTTCAATAAAACAGAGGAAATAACTTTATCCAATTAATCGAAGAAATAATTGAAAATTAATCGATTATCAAAATAATCGTTAGTTGTAACCCCAGTATATCTTGAAATTAACATTAACCAAGATTAATAAATGCTGTAAAAGTATTGTTCATTGTTAGTTCATGTTAACTAATGTTAACAAATGGAACCTGATTGTAAAGTGTTACCGAAAACTGTAGATATACAGAGAGAGTAGAGCTATAACATTAATGTGGATAGCATAAGCCCATGTGGAAGAATTCGATGAGACATGTTCATATGAGTTGAAATCTCTGTTGAAACTTATTGCAGACTTTGGTATACAGGCAAATCTGAGTACAGTTTGAGACATTGTTGAGATCTTTTCTGATACTCTAGAGGAGACACATGTGAGATTACTAGGGTGTGTTCCTTGAGAGAAAAATCTGAGAAGCAGGTGTCAGGAGACTTAAGCAAATGTGGCAAGGCCTATTTGCTCTCCATTTGATCTAATTACGGTGTAGGAGAAACAGCTGAGATTTTAAAAGGCTCTCATTTGTAAGTTTTCCTACAAAAACTAAGTAATACTTTAAAATATGAAAGACTGGTCTTTTGTATATAACTGTTAGGGAAAAAGAAGTATAAATGACTACAGCAGCAATAATATTTCTATTTTGGATGGTCCCTAAATTGTAGAGCCACACTACCTTCAGAGAGGGATATCCAGTGATTCCGAAACTGGTGCACACTTTTCTGTTGTTTTCCTTAGCACAGTCAATAGCAGCTAGATCAATAGCTGGCTTCCATTCTACAACAGTGACAAAAAAACAACACATAGTCAAGTCAAATTTTCACAACAGGCGTTGTTACAAAGCAGCTGTACATTAAATTATGCTATAACAGAAAATGAATTAATTCATGCCAATATTAGTTATTTATGTTTAGAATTATTACTGGATAAAATAAGTAAACTAAGTAAGTGTTGTGGGCCACTGGTTAAACAAAATGATTTTGTATGAACTATTAGTTTAAATGTTAAAGTCCTTGAAGTCATCCCGAATTTACTGAAGAAATACACATATTGTCCTTTGATTTTAGCCGATGAAGGTTTTTGTTAGTGGTTAATTCATTTTCTATGTAGTTCTTTTTTTTTTTAGTCATAGCTTACAGAACTCTAATCAGACCAAATTTTGGGGAAAATTGCTTTTCTTTAGGGAAATAATAATAATAATAATAATAATAATAATAAATGTTTATATTGGATATATTCTGTGCAGTTCAAGTTTTAACAAGTAAAGGAAGTGTAACTGTGTCAGACATGTTTAAAGGCTACATTCAGGCAGAGAGTTTAATAGGGAGACATCAAATGTCTGTCTGTGCAAACACTGTCCTGCAACCATGTCAGTGTGTTTCTGCCACAATATGACCAAGCACAATTTGTTTCTGATGAACACTGAAGACATGGAGTTCACAGTCACATCATATGTTTCAATAACCTTTAACAAAGGGTACTTCTAGGTGTCAAAATAGTTTGCTTGTTTTTGTTGAAAAACTTGATATTGCCCCCTTAGATCAAGAATCTCCAAAAGAAAGAAACTTTGTGCATTTTACTGTGGTAGTGTCTCAAAACATGACTGAACTGCCAACCTAGACAGCAATTTTAAGAGTTGATTTGGAATGTGCAAAAATGCTGTCTTGGCAGGCTCACTAGGTCACTATTTAGACTCTTTAGACTCAGTTTATTTCTTTCCTTCTTTCTTTGTGTCTGTCTTCCTTCCATCCTGCCTTAGTTCTTTCTTTCTGTCATTCTTTATTTCCCTTTCTTTCTTGCCTTCCTTCTTCCTTTCTTTCATTAGTTCCTTCTATCTTCCTTCTTTTCCTTCTTTCTTTCTTGCCTTAGTTCTGTCTTCCTTTCTTTCTCTTTTTCTTAGTTGCGTCTGTCTTCCTTTCTTTCCTTAGTTATTTCGTTTCTGTGTAGTACTGTGGTAGTGTCTCAAAACATGAATGAACTTTTCTAGGTAGCCTACCTAAACAGTATTTTTATGTTTTTTATGTTTTTATGTAATGCTGTCTAGGTAGGCTCACTAGACAGACAGCTCACTAGGTCACTATGCATGCACACTTGGTAGGCAGCTTACAAGGTCGCTGTTAAGACTCTGTCTCACTAGGTAGGCAGCTCACTAGGTAACAAGACAGGCTCACTTTCTAGGTGCAGACCGTCTCAATAGGTAAGGTGCTCACTAGGTCACTGTTCATGCTCACTTGGAAGGTGGTTCACTAGGTCACTGTGTAGACTCACTACACAATCTCAGTAGGTAGGCAGCTCTCAAAGTGTCACAAGGCAGGTACACTAAGTAGGCTCAGACAGGCTCAGTAGGTGACAAGATGGGCTCACTAGGTAGGCTCAGACAGATTCACTAGGTAAGCAGCTTCTAGCTCATTATTTATGCTAACTTAATAGGCAGTTTACTAGGTCCCTTTTTAAACTCATTACAGTCTCACTAGGTACGCTGCTCACTAGCTCACTACGTTGGCAGTTGGATTATAAGCCCAGGTAATAATAAAATGTTCTGAGGATTCAGTTGCACATGATTCAGTTTGTTTGTATTAACATGAGGCAGCAGGATACAACCCCTTAACAATTACTACGTGTATTACAATTATTACTATAATTAATTCGAGTCCATCAAAGTACCATAATTATTACAGTTTTTGTTACAATAGTAAGATCATAATAAATAAGACATCTCCTTCCAACAGTGAAACTTTCAGAAGCTTTCTGTCTTCTCTATTTTTATTTTATTTTATTATTTTCTCAGTTATGAGGAAACTATGGTTAACCTGGTAAATACGTAGCTGTTATGGAAGTCCAATTGTTTTGCATCCGCGCGAGGTAGCAGTACACAAGCAGCTGTTAACTGCGCAACCGTCTCTTCATGGGGGTAAACATAAACATTTAATGCAAACTAACCTTTAATATCTCTGGCGAGGCTTTTCCACACGGATGAGAACGCGATACAGTGTCCGCACCAGGTCGCGTAAAACTCCACGAGCAGAGCCGCGGTGGAGTTAAACAGCACGGTGTTCACATTCTCCGGTGATAAAATAACGATCTGATCCGATGCAGTGTACAGTCCAGCTTCAGCGGCTGAAGGAAGAAGACTTAAAAAAGAAACAAGAGTACACAGGACAGTGTTAAGGGGGTTTAATCTGGTTTTTGTCCTGTAATAGGACGTGGCACTGTAGCTCCGCCGCGCCATCTTCCCTTATGTCAACTCAAACTGAACTAACTGTATTAGAAAGTGATAGAAACTTTTCTGCCACTCGTCCCTCGCTCAACTCCCTCCCACTTCACTCCTCTCTTTCTGAACTCTGAGCTTTAAACATTCTACACCATACACTACAGTGAACGTCTCTTTGCATTAGAACATATCCTTTAAATCAGATTTAGAGATATGTTATTATAAAATAAAACAAGAAAAGAGACATATGCTTGGTTATACTTGTTCTTTCTTTCCATCCTTCTTTCTGTCTTCCTTTCCTTATATCCTTCCTTCTGTCTTTCATTCTTTCCTTCCCTCCCTCCTTTCCTTCCTTCCCTCCCTTCCTTCTTTCCTTCCTTCCCTCCCTTCTTTCCTTCCCTCCCTCCTTTCCTTCCCTCCCTCCCTTCTTTCCTTCCCTCCCTCCTTTCCTTCCTTCCTTCCCTCCCTCCCTTCTTTCCTTCCCTCCCTCCTTTCCTTCCTTCCTTCCCTCCCTCCCTTCCCTCCTTTCCTTCCTTCTTTCCTTCCTTCCCTCCATCCCTTCCCTCTTTCTTTCCTTCCTTCCTTCCCTCCCTTCACTCCCTCCATCCCTTCTTTCCTTCCTTCCTTCCTTCTATCCTTCCTTAGTTCCTTCTCCCTTCCTTCTTTCTTTCCTTCCTTAGTTCCTCTCTTCCTTCCTTGCTTTCCATCCTTCCTGTCTTACTCCCTCCCTTCCTTCATTCTTTCTTTCCTTACTTAGTTCCTCCCTCCCTTCCTTCCTCCCTTCTCCTTCCTTCTTTCCTTACTTAGTTCCTCCCTCCCTTCCTTCTTTCCATCCTTCCTTCTGTCTTTTTCATTCTATCCTTCCTTCTGTCTTTCATTATTTCTTTCCTTCCTTAGTTCCTCCCTCCCTTCCTTTCTTTCCATGTTCCTTCTGTCTTCCTTTCCTTCTATCCTTCCTTCCTTTCCTTAGTTCTTCTCTCTTCATTTCTTAGTTCCTTACTTTCTTTCCATCCTTCTGTCTTTCATTATTTTCTTCCTTAGTTCTTACTTTCCATAGTTCTTGCTTTCTCTAATTCATTCCTTTTTTCTTCCGTCTTTCTTTCTGTCTTCTATCCTTCCTTCCTAAGTTCCGTCTTCCTCTTTCTTTAGTTCCTTCTGTCTTCCTATTATCCTTCTGTCTTTCTTTCCATCATCCTTTTTTATATTGCAACAAGTTGATTAGAGATACTGTTGTTCTATTTAATTTTTTTTTTTTTTTTTAAACAGTTGGAACATGGAAAGAAACATGATGGCACACACTTTAAATTTAATTTTTGATTAATCAATATTATTTGGACACTAGACACAGTGGTCTCACATCTGATCTCACGTATAAACATTCCATCCTCTACAGCTGGAACATATGTTCTATGAATATAGATGGAACAAATAAGGAGATATACGGCAGGTCACACTTGAAATATTTTGTAATTCTTTCATTAATCAATCAAATGTGTTTTTACAGCCACACAATTTCTAAACTCGGGTGTAGACATGTTATTAGCCTCTTCCTTTTTTAATAGAAAGAACAAGAGGCATATTTTGAATATTCATTTTTTTATAAAAATATTCCATATTCCTCTGCTAGATAATTTGTTTAATTAGCTAATAAGTGTGCCAGAGTGACATTGATCTTCTTTAAGTCCGTGTTGACACCTTCTGAGCCATTAGTTCAGAATCACCCTTTTCTCAAATATTGACATAATGTGTGCCTCTTTTCTGTCCAAAGATTCTGACAGAGCACGTTTTACCCAGGCAAACTTTAATTCAGTGTTGATACGGAGAGGTCACCTCGGAACATTCTGGAGGGTAAATCCCGCATTTTATACGAGCATTTAGTGATGACCCCTTTAAACCATCAGATCAATCAATGTCACAAAATAAACTCAGCAGGTAAATATGACACACAACATAAAAACAGAAAATCAAAACAAAAGTTATGACTGAGAAATGAGACCTTTATTTACAATTTCCAAAGGATCAGTTTAGTTAACAAATATATCTATAATATGTACATGGAAGCAAAAGGAACCATGTCCATTTTTACAGCAATCTTCCATGAGTCCACTCACAGGAAATAGGCCATGACTCTATTTACATGGATAAAACAATTTACAAGTCTTCAAGTGCACCTCTGTCACTCACAGTACATCATTATAAATATACATTTACTTATACATACACTTAAGGGATGCAAAACATTTCTATGCCCCACCAATTTAAGATTAGAAACTGATTATCAAACCATTTGTGATGTGTAAATCCACCCCCCACCCCCCAGGCAGAATCTTAACCACCCACAAAGTTCAAAGATTGTTAGCCAAAAAGACTTTGATTATTAGTTGTAGCCTATTCTCTGAATGAGGTAGAGATCTCAGTTACCTATATAACTAGCTCCGTTCATTGGATTGTTATTGGATGAGTGACTGATGCTGTGTATCAGAGACTGTTGCTGCATAGATTAACATAACTCACTGACACCATAACATTTTCTAGCTCTAACCTCACAATGATGCTGTAGATCACTATCGGACAGACTGGCTCAGGAGCTACAGCTTTGAGGAAGGGCTGTTTACAGCTAGTTAAAAATATAAGACACTATGATCACAAGTATCCTCTGCAACCAGGATTGTTAAGGAGACTGATTTACAAACAAATATGTACATCACAGTATTCTTGGAAAACAGGATTTAGTTATGAAGACAGGATGGATGTGGGGAGCCCTTCAGCAGTTTCTCTTAAGCAGACACAATGAGTAAAACACTTCCTTTTCTAAAAGTAAACAAATCTGCCCTTGTGCCAGTGATGGTGTATTACTGTCCATCTTTCCTTTATGCATTTGCTTCTTTAAAACACAAAATTTTAACTTTTAAAAGGGTTATGATGATGGGTGCACACAAACCAAGGAAGAAATGCACATCTTACGGCATTAGAGGTTTGTCCAACTATCAAGAAAGATGGTTACATGAGATACATGACCAGATTAAAGCCAAAAGGACCTACGATACACATCAAAGGAAGGCTGGGAAATGTCACTCTTGCATGAGCAAACAAATGACCATGGAGGCACTTAAAATTAATGTGAAAGGCAAATGTTAAGGCTAGAATCCAGCATTACCGTGTTTAGCACAGCTAGGATAACATTTCAATCTAAATGTCAACCTTTTAGAATTCAGTAACTGATGCATCTGTTGCCAATACAACATTGTATGAAGGAGCAAACAAAAAAACCATTACAAGGACAGGCTTTCCCTGTTGCTTTCAAAAAGCAGACAGTTAAATATCATTTACATTTTTTTGCACTCATTATTACCATGCATCAAATCCCTTTACATTGTATTGCCATTTAGACTTTCAATTTTTAATTATTGTGCTTAGTTTGTGCAATTAATTCTGTAAATTGTTAAATATTCTCTCTTTTTTTGTACACACTTTCAACATTACTTTCAAATTCAAATGTTACTTTAAAAATAAAATAATAGAATTAAAGGAAAAGTATTTTTGTTATGACACAATCTAATTAGTTAGTCCAAGTCTTCAGGTCTGTCCTAATTTGATCTGCCCCTTCTAAATTTGTATTCGATTAAGACTTGAGATGGCAAAGCCAGTTTTAGCAGCAATGATGAACAGACCCAGTATGGGGAATTTAGACCCAAGCAGCTGCTACAATTAACACAGGACCACCAATAGCTGAATTCATTACAAGTCAGACCTCAGGAAGATTAGACTGCTGACAAGATGCTATGGCCTTTCCATACTATGGATATTCAACCCACAAAATGTCTGGTTGTGGACTGTTAAAGCAGACTGAAAAAGAATTCCCTACCAGATGTCTTTTTATGAAAGAATATCTATTATACATGGACTTCCATGTATAATAGAAGGTACCTAAAAGCGTTTCTCTGTACAAATAAAAGTATCATCAGAGAGTTCTTTTGGATCTTTTCTCTTGGATTTGGGTCAGAACTTCAGCTGTGTCTTTTAGCAAAGCATCAAAAATACCATCAGCTAGCTGCATCTTCACAAAAAGTTCGTCCTCGTCATAGTTCACCCACTGGGATTCCTCCTCATGCAACTCCTGGACCTAGAAGTGGTAGAATGGTTATAGAATTTTGAACTTTTTAGTAATCCTTTGGGACAGTTTGGGACATCAGCATTCGGAATGTGAGCTTAAATAGACTTACTAGAATGTGGTCAACTCGGTCTCGTTTTTTTCGGCCAAATTTGATCATCTTCTGCCAGTCTGTTTTTTGATTCTGCTCTTTCCTTAAACCACACAGCTTTAATACCTCAGTGGTGACAAATTCCTGAAAAAAAGTGCATATATATAAAAAATAAAAATAACAAATAAAATGTATACATTCAGCTTTCTTTTGGTACCAGTCTCACAGTCTGAAGGTGCTTTTTCACCATCGTGCTGAACAATACAGGTGTACACCAGCACAGTTAGCTAAATCTGTGCTAAGAATTCCAGGCTGTAAACGGTTTGTAATCGAACCGTATCAAACAGTGCTCAAGTGGAAATGCTACTGGAACCGCTACTCACTGTGCTCAGAACCATTCGATCCGATGGTGGAAAAGCACTTAAAGTGGCTTGTATGTAAAAAAAAAAAAAAAGACTAAACTTATAAAAAGATGCAATATTGCAATATTACAAGCAATATTGACATCTTATATACCTGGACCGTTGTGATGTCATTAGGGCATTTGACCCGATGGAAGAAGTTTGAATTAAGGCGACGTGGCTTCATCCATTGTGGTTGATCAACTTTTGGAACTTCTGCATAGATATCTTGAATGACTTCCCATGATAAATCAAAGACGGCCTGAAAATAAAACACGTTTTTCACTAATTTTTCTCAAATTTACTGAAAATGTTTCCAAAAACTATGTAAAATGTTAAATAAGGACAAACCTAAATATCAACATCTTGATACCTACCTGTTTGTAACTTCGTTTGCACTGGGCCTCCTGGTCATTGGCTTTGGTGTCTTCACCCAGGAAATCATTAGAGGGTTGAGGTTTGGGTACACCAACCAGACTTGGTCTACCATTACCCAGCTTGCAACTTTTCCAGATCTCCTGTGTAGCAGCACTGACTAATTTCTCCACCTCCTGCACATTGTGAGGAACAATCATGACAGGCTCCTCTGGTTGCTTCATCTGCAAGGGAAGCTCAGGCCTGGGGGGTGTTTTGCCTGGTTCCCCTGGACCCAGACTCAAAGAGCTAGAAATCTCCTCCTGCTGCTGGAGATTTTGCTTCTGCTGTAGTTTTCGTGAACTGAGACCATAGTCTTCATCAAACCAGTCCTGCTCATCCCCAAGGACATCGAAGAGCTCACGGCTCAGCTCCAGCTCAGCCAGACGTTTGGCTAGCTCTTCCTGTCCACTTGTTCCCAAGACAGGGCTCTCCTGTTGAAAAGGCATAGTGGAACACTCATCAATCTCAACTCTTTACAGCTTCTATCACAGTCACTTAAAGAGGTTTGGTTTAACTTTACATTTTCACTCTCAGATTTTACAAACGGGACATTCAGTGTGCTGTTGTTTGAACTTTGCAACACACTGCATGACTAAAACAAATTTTCTAGGTAACGTCAGTACCTGAATCTCTGTCAATACAGCTGGAAATGTCAACTTAAGCATTACACATCAGCAATGTTACCAGCTTGCTAGAGTAAATCATTTACTTGTTTTCAATAAATAACTTTAAAGATCTTTAAAAGGCAGTTTAAACTGGTCACAGTTTCTAATTTTATAAGATGTTTAGATAAATTACATCTGTCAATGTCACTTACTGGTCTGTTGCAATGCTCTGGAGATGAAAGTTCTTCCTGGTCGTCATCAAAGAAGGTGCAGAAACTGTCCGTCCTTGTATTGGATGCAGACCTGCTCTGAGACTTGACATTATTGCTTTTAAGTTCATCATCTTCATTGACGAAGTCTCTTTTCTGATGATTAGCAACTGATAACTTTTCCTCTTTGTCTTTCTTGATCTTCTGTAATTGCTTCACAGCATCACTTACAAAGTTGTCCACAAGCTTATCTGCAAGGGTAGTCAAAGCTCTTTTGTTATTCAAGTCCTCTCTAGTATCTAAGCTGGCCTCCTCGATGGAGATGTCTGTGGATTTCTGAAGGCCATCAACTTTGGATTTCTCACCTTCAACCAACAGGTCCAAAATGACTGCTGTATGTTCTTCTTGCTGCTTTTGTCTTTTAGATATCCCCTTATCCAAATTATTTAGCAATGGAACAACATCATCAATGGATGTGTCCTCAAATCCGAGAATGATGTCCCTGCCTCCACCGTTAGGCACCACGTGTGAACCTTTGTCACAGTCCTTAATTGTATTGCAGTTAATATCGTTAAAATTTAGGTTATGCAGTGATTTATTAAAGGTACTTTTCCCAAACGAAAGCTGTTTGATGTTGAATTCAAATGGCTTGTCGTGTTCATCAGAAGGCCCTCTGTCCTCAGAATGCAAATCTAGGTCAGATTTTTCTCCTTTCCCTTTATTTAGAAGATTTCTGTGCTCCAATTGCTTCTCCAAGCTGGACTCTTTGAGTTTCTTGTTTGGCTGGTCATCAAGTGATGAATCTTCATCTTCCGTGTCTGCACTAGCCTCAAACTTTTCTGGAAGACGAGAGATCTTGTCCGGTGGGGCGAATATACCATGGTTGTCCCTACACTTGAAGTACACCACAGCATCGTAGGTTCCATTGTTACTTCCCTCAGAGTTGTCCAGTTCCACTCCAGCCCAGAATCCATTGGCAAAGTTGGTCGGTCCTTTGAATCTAAGGGTCCCTGGTTGTATGTTACTCACCAAAACCCTATCTCCAATGCAGAAGTTTGGCAATTCGTCCTTTATTGGCAAGGTTGGAGTTAGAGGCTGTGGAGAAGTTGGACATTTTGAAGGGCTAGCAATGTCTTCTTTGGAGCTTTTCCCAAGGCTATCAGCTTGGAAGCTGCCATTGGTACTTTCTGGTTGGACACTTAGTTCTTCTTCAATTTCCTCTTTACTACTATATATAGGTGACTTATAAGATTTTTCCTTGGGCTCTGGGGCAGAAGTTGATGTAGGTTTTAATTCAAGGTTATCCTCCATGAATGACGACCCAAAAAAAGACTCCTCATTATAGCCATCACCTGAAGGTGACAGCATCTCTTTGATCTTTGGTGAATCTTCCCTCTCGGACAATGAGAAGTCAGTGTAAGAATGATCTATGACTGAAGGACTCTTTTCATCTAGCGGGTAGTCTATATTTTTTGATATCTCCACAGGAGATTCATTTGAGGCCGTTCGAACTTTTAGTGTCTCTCCAGCTTCTACAGGGTCTCCAAAGGCTGGCTTTTCATCAGCATCCTGACTATCCTTCCACGACAACATTTCTTCTTCCAGTTTGGAGTCATTATTTTTCAGAGATGGCATCTGAAGTCCAAGATCCAATTTGAAAAGAGGACCAGAGTCGTCATTTTCAGAGCCCTCTAACTTTGCATATTCCTGTTCCTCCATAATATCTGACCTCTGGTTAGAGACAATGCTATCGTCTTCTGAAAGAAGGTCATTGGCCCGTGGCCTGGCAGAATGCTCCTTAAGCGAGGGGATATCCTCTGAATGGTAGCTAGGGTATTCTGGACTATGCAAGCTCATCAAGTTGTCCATATGTTCTGGGCTTCCCATTATTGGGGTTGGGGTGACTGTAGGAAGATCTTCATCTGAGGGAATTTCCTCATGTTCTGAGGAATATTTACAAGGTTCCGATTGTGCTTCATCATCTGAAAACAAATGAAAATGTAATAGATTACTGTCAGATTATGTATAAATTTTGTTCTTAAACCATATTCTGATTATTTCAACAATGATGCTTTTTAGTCTTTATAGTTATTGCACCTTTCTCAACAGATGTCTCTGTGGGAACCTTCGCTGATTTCTCAGACTCTGTGACGATCATCCAGTTCTTGCTGGTCTCAGGCCTGTCAAAGGAAACATGTTCATCAGACATTATGGTAAGTGAATAAAAAAAAAAAAAAAAAAAAAAAAATGACAAAGGAAATAAAAGATTAATAATGAATTGTTAAATGTCAAAGCAAACCTCTGAAGCGGAGGGGGTTTTATCCAAGGCTTTTCAGTGGCTGACGTGGGAGTTTTAATCTGAGGTTTAGTAGTCGGAATGCTGCCAGGTTCTTTACTCAACTCAGCCTTGGTCTTCTGAATAAAGTCATTATAGGACTAGGGACACACAGACACACAAAGCCCACTGAGTCCTCTCTATTATTGTCAATTATAATATTCAAAAGAATAAGAAATGAAATAGTGAGTAAACAATCTTCAGCATTTTCTTTAAGAGAAACTGCATAATGTTTATTGTTCCAGACAGGAATATATGAATTCAGAAGGGGTTGGTCGCTGACCTCGAGCTGTTTCAGCAGACTTGCCTCTTGAGCTTTCAGCCGTTCTTTTTGTCTCTTCTTCTGCTCTTTCTTCAGCTGGTACACCACTGATTTGCGCTTACGGAGCTCATCCTTGAGGGCACGAATACGGCTCTCAATATCACTTTGATCTGATGTGGTCTCTACAGTAAAAGGTGCAAAAAGATGCAAAAAAGTTTTGCTCAAGTATATGGTGGTGATGGTTCGAGACTCATTTTTTGTGGGGATTAAAACAAGCAACTTTCTAGTTACCATCCCTTTACCTTTGACCATTTTAGCTATATTACCTTTTAGTTTTAACCACTGCACATAGTACACAACTTTGGAAGGGAAATTAACCCCAAAAATAAACAAACAAAAACAAAGGGAAACCCTTGTCTAATCTGTCTCACATGGCACTACGCAATAACGTTTTTAAATTCTCCATAAAGTTTAGGGATTCCTTGGCAAAGTACAACATGATAAAGTGATTGAAAAACACCAAATATTAAGAGATGGGTAATATTTACACCACAATGGGAACACAGCTTCCTTGAACAGTCTCACTTTCACACACAGAGATCATCAGTACTAGGCACGTAGACTCATCTGTGCTTATATAACATGATGACTAAGTAGTTTGAGCAAGAGAAGTGCACACATACAGCTGAAATCAGAAGTTTAAATACACCTTAGCCAAATACATATAAACTCAGCTTTTCACAATTCCTGACATTTAATCGTAGAAAACATTCCCTGTCTTAGGTCAGTTAGGATCGCTACTTTATTATAAGAATAAGAAAATAATAGTAATTATTATTATAATATTATTATTCAAAATAATAGTAGAGAGAATGATTTCAGCTTTTTAATCTTTCATCACATTTTCAGTGGTTCAGAAGTTTACATACACTTTGTAAGTATTTGGTAGCGTTGCCTTTAAATTGCTTAACATTGGTCAAATTTAGCATTCCACAAGCTTCTCACAATAAGTTGCTGGAATTTTGGCCCATTCCTCCAGACAGAACTGGTGTAACTGAGTCAAGTTTGTAGGCCTCCTTGCTCGCACACGCTTTTTCAGTTCTGCCCACAAATTTTCTATCGAACTGAGGTTAGGGCTTTGTGATGGCCACTCCAATACCTTGACTTTGTTGTCCTTAAGCCATTTTGCCACAACTTTGGAGGTGTAGTTGTGGTCATTGTCCATTTGGAAGACCCATTTGCGACTGAGCTTTAACTTCCTGGCTGATGTCTTGAGATGTTGCTTCAATATATCCACATAATTTTCCTTTCTCATGATGCCATCTATTTTGTGAAGTGCACCAGTCCCTCCTGCAGCAAAGCACCCCCACAACATGATGCTGCCACCTCTATGCTTCACGGTTGGGATGGTGTTCTTCGGCTTGCAAGCCTCACCCTTTTTCCTCCAAACATAACGATGGTCGTTATGGCCAAACAGTAAAATTTTTGTTTCATCAGACCAGAGGACATTTCTCCAAAAAGTAAGATCTTTGTCCCCATGTGCACTTGCAAAGTGTAGTCTGGCTTTTTTATTGTGGTTTTGGAGCAGTGGCTTCTTCCTTGCCAAGCAGCCTTTCAGGTTATGTCGATATAGGTCTCATTTTATTGTGGATATAGATACTTGTCTACCTGTTTCCTCCAGCATCTTCACAAGGTCCTTTGCTGTTGTTTTGGGATTGATTTGCACTTTTCGCTCCAAAAAATGTTCATCACTAGGAGACAGAATGCGTCTCCTTCCCGAGCGGTTTGATGGCTGTGCGGTCCCACCATGGTACTTATACTTGAGTACTATTTTTTGTACAGATGAACGTGGTACCTTCAGGCATTTGGAAATTACTCCCAAGGATGAACCAGACTTGTGGAGGTCCACAATTGTTTTTCTGAGATCCTGGCTGATTTCTTTTATTATTTTCCCATGATGTCAAGCAAAGAGGTACTGAGTTTAAAGGTAGGCCTTAAAATATATCCACAGGTACACCTCCAATTGACACCAATTAGAAGCTTCCTATCAGAAGCTAATTGGCAAATTGCCTAAATGCTTGACATCAATTTCTGAAATTTTTCAAGCTGCTTAAAGGCACAGTTAACTTTGTGTATGTAAACTTCTGACCCACTGGAATTGTGATAGTCAATTAAAAGTGAAACAATCTGTCTGTAAACAATTGTTGGAAAAATTACTTGTGTCATGCACAAAGTAGATGTCCTAAATGACTCGCCAAACTATAGTTTGCTAATATGAAATCTGTGGAGTGGTTAAAAAATGAGTTTCAAAGACTTCAACCTAAGTGTATGTAAACTTCTGACTTCAACTGCATATACCGATCAGCCACAACATTAAAACCACCTACCTAAAATTCAACCTGCATCTCGGAATAGCATTCTGAGATGTTATTCTTCTCACCACAATTGTGCAGAGCGGTTATCTGAGTTACCATAGACTTTGTCAGTTTGAGCCACTCTGGCCATTCTCTGTTGACCTCTCTCATCAACAAGGCGTTTCCATCCACAGAACTGCCGCTCACTGGATGTTTTCTGCACCATTCTGAGTAAATTCTAGAGACTGTTGTGTGTCAAAATCCCAGGAGATCAGCAGTTACAGAAATACTCAAACCAGCCCATCTGGCACCAGCAATCATCCACACGATTATCTAATCAGCCAATCATGCGCCAGCAGTGCAGTGCATAAAATCATGCAGATACGGGTCAGGAGCTTCAGTTAATGTTCACATCAACCATCAGAATGGGGATTAGGACCGTGGCATGTTTGTTGGTGCGAGATGGGCTGGTTTGAGTATTTCTGTAACTGCTGATCTCCTGGGATTCTGATGCACAACAGTCTCTAGAATTTACTCAAAAACATCCAGTGAGTGGTAGTTCTGTGGTCGGAAATGCCTTGTTGATGAGAGAGGTCAATAGAGAATGGCCAGACTGGGTCGAACTGAAAAGTCTACGGTAACTTAGATAACCACCCTGTACAATTGTGGTGAGAAGAATAGCATCTCAGAATGCTATTCTGAGATGCGGGTTGGCACTGGTTTGGCGGCACGAGGGGGACCTACACAATATTAGGCAGGTGGTTTTAATGTTGTGGCTGATCGGTGTATATAAACACAGAGCATCATATTTTGCTGGCATAGTGTCCCTCTACCTGTGTCCTCCTCATCAATTTAGGATGGCAAGAAAAAAACTGGACCGTAAGAGCATGCTAAACATTATTAGCCTCACGACTCTAAATATACCTGCCTTGACAGACTAATGACAACTATAATACCAATAAATAAATGTATCAAAAAATGTAAAAAATGTTATATACATAAAACATTTTTTTATTAAGTTAAGTTAAACAACTGGTAAGACAAGAGTTTAATGTTAAATTATTTTAGGTTATAGCTTTAAAATATTAGGAAAACAAAATGTAATCATGTTCAAAAGGTACTTTAATCTATAAGGAAAACAGGCCTAGACTGATTTGATCTAGCAAATCAAGGTTTTTTTCCATGTCTGTTTGGGATACTCTACCAGAGCAAGGATCTTACCAGATGGAGTGGCTGATTGGGGGTCATTGGTGTGGGGCTCACTGGTCTTGGAGCCAGAGTGCACCTGCATCCTGCTGCTTCCACTGGTGACCGTACCAGCCTGGCTATTGTCTGAATGTTGAAGAGAGCTGAGGCTGGCTTTCCCTGGAGGAGACTGCAACACACACAGGAAGAGGGATCCAAGGTCAGGACATGCAATCACTCTCACCAAAGAGAGCTATAATCAACACCATGTAATGTCACAACTCTTTAACACTATGACACACACATAAACATGACTTTGGAATAATGCAAGATGCATACAACAATAATTGCTATATTTTAATTGCTTTAATAGCTCTAATAAATCATACACAGAGATTTTAGATGCAGCACGTTCCTTCCTTAACTTCCTGTCCTAAAGCTAGCAATACATTGACAGTGAAAGCCACACTATTATATTGCTCTAAAACCTGGATACCACTGAGTCTGTGTTGACATTCAGAAGTTTATGTGGTAGAGTAAGGGGAAAAAACAGGCAGAAAGCACACACAAACAGTCAGAAAAACAGACATATATATATATATATATATATATATATATATATATATATATATATATATATATATAGAGATTTGTTCACAATATATATTTCTGTTCTATGTCCTGATAATCATTTGTGTAGTCAAGGGTCCCGAGGCTGGTTCAGTTCTCACCCTTTTGTTGTTTATGGAGTGGAGCTCAGGTGAGTAGAGGGCATCAGGGACAGGGCTGCTAGCCGGTTGAGGTGAGAAGGGCTCAGAAAGGGGATGGTCTGAGGAAGGGCTAGCCAGCTGCTCTGAAACGGAAGCATCTGTGTGCACACTGGACACAGATAGAGCTGGGGAGTCTTCCTCACTGCCTGCTTCTGTGGGAACATGCATACAGACAAACAAACATGTGCACACGGACAAAGAAATAGAGAGACTATGAGACTGCAGCATTGTTAAGATGTAATGGGTCAAATTCAGTGTCTTCAAAACACATCACATTTAATATAGAGTACAACTAATGTGCAAGGGGCCTGGGTAGCTCAGTGGTAAAAGATGCTGGCTACCACCCCTGGAGTTCGCTAGTTCGAATCCCAGGGCATGCTGAGTGACTCCAGCCAGGCCTCCTAAGCAACCAAATTGGCCCGGTTGCTAGGGAGGGTAGAGTCACATGGGGTAACCTCCTCGTGGTCACTATAATGTGGTTTGTTCTCGGTGGGGTGCGTGGTGAGTTGAGCGCGGATGCCGCGGTGGATGGCGAAGCCTCCACACGCGCTATGTCTCCGTGGCAACGCGCTCAACAAGCCACGTGATAGGATACGCGGGTTGATGGTCTCAGACGAGGAGGCAACAGGGATTCATCATCCGCCATCCGGATTGAGACGAATCACTACGCGACCACAAGGACTTCAAAAGCGCACTGGGAATTGGGCATTCCAAATTGGGTGAAAAAAATAATAATAAAAAATTAGTACAACTAATGTGTAATGTTTTTAAGCAGCTTTGAACAAGCTCATCCAATCACGTTTTAGAGCTGGAACTATTCATTTTATAACTAGCTTTAAAAGACCATTCTCAGGTGTCATTTCTTTTCCTTCTTGTTCTCTTTCATTCAGTTTTAATCTTTACCTAGTCCAGTGGGACACTCTGGTCTGCCACTGGTGTTACTGCATTGCTGTGGTGGTGTTCTGCTGCGTGGCTGCTGTTGCTTTTCCCAGGCTGCTAGCGCCTGTTTCTCCATGCGCCGCACATCAGCCTCCTCTGCATCCAACCGCTGCCTCCACTCCAGAAGTTCCTCTGCATGTCTGCGCCTCTGCATCAACTGCTGTTCTCGCTTAGTGAGAAACCTGGAGAAAAAGAGAGAGAGAGCAAGCAGAGGAAGGGAGAATGACATTGTGTGAAGCAAAGTGAAACAATTTAGAGACACACCACCACAAAAAGCAGGCAAAGCAAAAATCTAAATATTGCCCCTCACCAATTTTCTTAACCACCCGGTTAGTTTCTTCGAAAGACTATGAACCCACACACACACACACACACACACACACAACCATGCTTCCCAAAATAAGCACAGCATCCACCTGGAGACCTGCACTCATTGCAATGGAGGATATATGGGCAAGGACCCTGTTATGCATTCACTCAGGCATCTGATTTAGCTCAAGGGTGAACAACATGAAAATAACAAACACACAAGTTCCTTCCAGGGTTTGACAAACAGTGTGTTTTGCTTTTGTCTCTGTAAGTGATATCTTGCATTGAAGACTGAAAGAAAGGCCTTTTTTCATAAAATGTATAAAAAAAATGGCCTTTTCTCCAGGTTTAGCCAATGAAAATATATTTTTTTTATCTTCATAATTCTCTTAAAGGTATCTGTTTGGTACCTGCAAATGTTTTGGCAATACAAATGTACAATTATTTGCCATGCCAGTAAAGCACATTAAACTGAAAACTGATTTTTAATTAGCATTTCACATGCTATACTGAATTTTATAGCACTTCCATAATGTTAAAGCAAGCTATGTCATGTCCTTCAATGGAGCCAAGTACATTTTATGAGCAAAAAAAAGATGCCCTCCATGTCTCATGACTTTGGTTGTGGTAATCAAACCTGCCTGCCTTTTTCATTGAGGTTTAAGATCATTAAAAACATGTTAGAGAAAAACAGATGGCTTTATCTAAAAGCAATTGTCTTGCCTTGTGAATTCAGCGACCATCTTCATCTAACCATAAATTCCATTATGCTGCCTCAGTCATATATACTCATTAGCTCATCACAGGCTACATTTATTTAATCAGGGGCTGGAGTTAAGATTTACCGTGGCCATTGGGCAGATGAAGAAGTCCTAAACTTGCATTATACAGAGCCATACAATACATCAGTCTGCCAGGCCTGTCTGAAGGGAGATATTTCTCTCCATCTGCACTCACCACAGTACCAAGTTCAAGAACTGATTTAACAGAGATTGTCCTTTGTGTGGTGTATGGGTGAATCTTACAAATCTTGTCATTTGAACATTTTAAAGTCAAATTTCACCCCAAAATTCACTTTTATTATTTTATTTTTATTATATATTTATTATTTTTTATTTATTTTTTTGGCTTAAAGACAATGAAGCAGAATTTAGTACCATTATTTTATTTTTATTTAAAAAAATTGTTTGCAAAAGTTCTTTTGATTTTGGGGTTAAATATGACTGGACATTTTAATGAGATTCTCTAATACAGTATATACACATTACATTTATATATTAATTCAAGACAGACCAGCAGCAAGGTGAAGATTTGAAGGGATCACACCATAGAGACAAAAGACAAAAGACTCAGAAATTCCTCATTTAATCCACCATTATTCAAATAAGTCTGATCTTTGGCTTTTTCGATTCATGACAATCCTGAACAGTTGTAATTTACCTGTTTCTGATCTGCAAAAACATGATGGAATTGTTTTTTAATAAAACATTTATTAATCAGCTTAAAAAATCTTTGAGTTTGATAAATAACTATGATTAATATGCATGCATAGCAGCTTTAGCCAAAGAATCAGCTCATTTCAACATGGTGTAGCTGGTACATTTTCATTCATTCATCATTGCATTCGTCTTTCTGCTTTTATCCCCACCAAACATTCCCCCCACCCATCCAGCTGTGGCAGTGGTTGAACAAAAGCATGCTCCATGGGTAATAGGTGCTGAGAGAGGGGAGGGGGGATTGTGGGTAACTGTACCTGACCAACTGGCTGTAGATAAAATGCTGGAATTTGGGGTGGAGTTTTGGGAGACAGACAGACAGAGAGGCCCAGTGATGAGTGGTAAAGACAGAAAAGAAATAATGGACAGGTGAACAGTGTCTAAAAAAAAAAAGAAGAAAGGGAGGAGTGGACAGTCAGATGGGGGAAATATCAAGAAGAGTGAAAAAAGAATGTGAGACAAAAAGTGAGAATGTACAAAGATACAGATAAGGAGAGAGAGAGAAAAAACACAGATATGGAGAGAGAGAGAAAGATTGAGTGTAAACATGTATATTCATTTATGTTTTCCCTTAACTAATTTGTGCAACAAAAGCATCGACCAATCAGTGACTGTTAGTAGTTACCCACATGCTGCAACATTTTAACAAGCAACTACTGTGAGGAGACCATAAAAACAATTTAACATCTTAAAAATGATCAAAGACTGAGAGAACACCCTGTATTTAAGGGAACAGTTTACAAGTTGAAAGGTCTCGGTAATTACAAGCTGTCCCTTTTATCTACACCTGGCCTGGAAACTATCTGCTCAAAACAGCAGTCTGGTGAATCTCATAAATATGGTCAAGAAATGTCCAGGTCAGTATAATGGCAGATATTTAATATTTTTATTTTTGTATTTTTTTTAACATTATTTTCCTAACAATTCAGCACATTCCACCCACAACACATATATATATATATACACACACACACACATTTATATAAAAGTATAACATGTACTTTTAAATGTGTCTTTTTTATTTATTTTTTTAAGTACGTATTTGAAGCACAATTGCATATATGAACATTATGGTTGTATTTAATTTAGGCTGATTTTAATGAAAATCCTTCTGTCTGGACACAATGACTTATTTATTTTTTATTACAGTATTGCAATAAAAACATTTTTACACATTACAATACTGAGAATTTGGGTAGGAAATGTGCTTTAATGTCATTCATTGATTTTTTTCCTTTTGATTTTTGAGTGAAATATATCCAGACATTTCTTCACGAGATTCTCCCATTTGTTGTTTTTCTTCAAAGATATGTTTGAGGGATACATGCTAATTCTTTTGTGATGAAAGAGGGTGAATCCATTAATCAAATTAAATGCCATGAACGAAGAATTTTGTGAAAAATAAACGCAATGCAAATCGCAATCATCTGCGCTTACACAAAGAGTTGCCTAAACCGGATTACAACAAGTCACTTTCAATGAAATGCAGGATAAAAGGTTAATCTGTGCTGTGTGCATATGTGACAGGCGCATATGGATGACCATTGAATAATTACAGATGAAAGTTCGACAAAAGAGATCATCGTGCTATTAGTCAAAGCGAGAGAAAGTGAGCAGAGGCATGTGAACGGAGCCACAATTGCAACACAGCATATGATAAGTTGAATCAGACAAGCGTGAAATCCCTTCCCTCAGTGCACCAACTTTATTCACACAAAAAAATGTTTGTGTGTCACTGCTATGAAAAGTTTTAGAACAATGGCACGTCTCTCCAGTTGCCAGGCTATCGTGGTAAAAACAAGAGCATGTTGACAAATCAACTTGACTGTCTGAATGTAGGAGACGGCATGAGATCACATATAATGAGCACAGAATTTAGAGAACATTTAGAGGATATGAAGCACATTTAGAAATCTCACAATAAACAAAGGAATGTTTCGTGAAGTGAGGTTCGCTATCAATCGAACCTTAATCTCAAAATGTAGAAAGCTGCCTAGTTAGCAATTTAGGGGATCTTCAATAAAAATGTTTTTTTTTTTTTTTTAGATTTTGATTCTCATAAGTGCTGTCTATGTAGGCACATCTCTGGGTTTTGCCAATACTTTAGACTAAACAAAAAAAACACCATGACTTGCAGATTGAGAGCATATCAAAACTTCTACAGTACATTGCACTTCCTTCAGAAATACTGCATACTAGTGGTAGAAGTACAATGATGACACTGCTGTCTGTTTTAGATGTACTGCTTTTTTTTGCAAAAGGAAAGCACAAAGAAATACACAAACTGTTCTTCCATTAATTTTGGGAGTGGGGTGTTTTCCTACATGGAGCATGCTTTGTTCAAACCAAAGATTCTGCTCACAGACATTTACAAACACTTTAAACTGTTACACAGTCAGCTGTTAAAGAGCAAGCTGTAGACAAACCTCAGGTTTTGAGGAAATGAATAAACGTTATTAGTAGTACTACCCAGTCACAAACAATTAGAAACCACCCTGAGCACACCAAACAGGCATTCTTTCCTTGGCCTTCTTGGAAGAGGTTTGCACAGCAGAATGTATGCCTCTTTAAAGATTTTCAAGTTTGGTTAAAGCAATCAATGAATAAAATATTCTGACTGCAACAGATTTTCTTTTTAACCAAACAAGAGTACAGGAGATTAGACAGGAAAAAGTGGGAAGAGTGTTTGTTTACTTCTCATCCATGTGAGAGCGCATCTTCTTTAGTTTCTGCATGATACTGCTGGTTTCACTGCCAGAAACAGACATAGGGGAGGGACTACGCGTCTCTGTCACTATCACACTGGGCGGAGTAGACTCCTCTGGCACACCTGCCTGGGGTGACTCCTGTGGATATAAGCAAAAAAAAATCTGTTTACCCATTTAAAAAAGCTTGTACTGAACATTTGTATGGAGCCAGAGAAACAGGTGTAGCTGAATAGAAATTCACAAGTATAGTTCAGCATCGTTCATTGACTGACACTTGACTGATCTTTCAGAGGACTGACCAGGCTTGTGTCCCCCGCACTCTTGAGCCGCTCTTTGAGTTTAAGGGTTGTCTGTCTCATTCTCTCTATCTCCTCCTGCTGTTTGAGAAGCAGCTGTCTCTCTCTCCTTGCTGCTTTATTGGCCTCCTGCAGTCGCTTGATCTCTGCCTGTGGGTCAAGTAACACAGCAAGTTTTTAGCCTTTATTTTTGTGCTGTGCACATGGACATTCATAGAGACACTAGGCTAGTGCTGAAACAACTAATCGATAATTCTCAATAATTTTGCATATTTCTATTCTGGTGTCACCATTGCCTTCTGCTGAGCTGATTTTCTTGTCCCACTCCATACCTGATGTATAATTTTACTCTTTAATGAACAGTACTTTTAAGTTTTACAAGTAAAGGAACTGTTTTGCATATGTCCTGAAACTAATAATAATAATAAAAAAATTAAACTTAACTTTTCATGATTCAGGCTTTGTTCAAAGTTTAGTGAGTATAGAATCATGAATTCAGTACAGTAAATCACAACAAATCCTTACGCCCTTTATCATTTCTAATTTTTTTTTTATTATAAAGGAAATAAAAATGTGTTTTTATCTGATTAATCGATTAATCTAAGAAATAATTGAGGACTAATCGATTATCAAAATAATAATTAGTTTTTTATTAATAGACACTAGGCACAAACATACAATTGAAAAATGTACAGAGCTATCCATATATCGATCATTTAAAGTGATACCAAGTGCTTAAATATTGTTTTTCTTCACTTATTTATTTAAAAGTGTAGCTCAGAGATGGCTACTTTATTTCCAATAAAATGTCACAGTTGCACATATTTTGCACATATGCTTTAGTCAGAGAAAATACAAAGCATGTATCAGCACATCACCTGTTCCTGCTGTAGTTTCAATATCAGGCCTCTTTGTTTCTTACGGAGGGGTGGCATCTTATCGTCCTCTCCTTTATCTCGGAAATGCCTGAAAGAGAAGAGTAGGTCAACCTGCAGCTCATTAAATCATACTGCCTTTGAGTTTATGGATTTGGATTTCAATACTAGGAAATCTTGCCATAGAGACACAATGCTGCAACTTGCATGCTTTTTTAAAATACAACATGTAAGCGCATTTACAATGCATTTATCTTCTGTAATGTGTTGTAATTTTGAGTAATATATAATATTCTGTAGTAAATGCAGGGCGGGGCTTGTTTTCATTTATCAGGATTTAATTGGATCATGAATAGTAGACTGTTATTAATCGGTTAGTTTTTTTCAGTTGCCCATACAGTCTTAATGACAACAACAGAAAAGCTAATTTAGAGGCAAAGAAAGTTAGATCATTTTGATGAAATCTTTACAAAAACATGTATTGAAAAAACACAATATGACCATGGACATTTATTATAGAAAACGGGGTCAATTTCAATTTCATGTTCATTTGAAAATTCTTCAATTTAATATTCATGTTAGTGAGAAGGGCACTGGTGTGGTAGCAATAATGTCATAATATGAATGATCATCCTGCCTCTTCTGGTGTTCCAGCCAGGCCAGCTCAGCTTTGGTCTTCTCTCTCAGGGCTTTCTGACGCAAACGCAGTAAAGAACTCTGGTGCTGTGCTCGAACCTCCTCTTCCTTCATATAATGACGTACCAGGTCCATGGTGAATTTGGAGAAGCTGTTCTGGCCGCTGGAGAAGGGCATGCTGCCATCCTGCAGTGAATTGTGTGACAGCAGGGAAAACCACAAGAGCCAAGTCACTTATTCATCCATACATAGAGTTACAAAGCAAATCAGTAAAGGAAAAATAAACCTTAAAATTAAATAAATAAACCTACATGTTAAGTGAGGCTAATGTGTCGGTCAGTCTTTAAATCTTTAAAGCTCACTCTGTCAAACACAGAGGTGAAGAGCTGACAGGATCTCACCTTTGAGCTTTCTCTGGGGCTGGTTCTGTCATGGCTGCGGTCGTCGTCAGATTCTGGGTGTGAGCTGGGTTTCCGGTCCAGCGATTCGCGACGATGAGCCTCAGAAGGTAAAAGAGAGCGGAATGATTTTTCCTCAATGTCATCCTCCGTCATAGAGTCATCAAACTTCACAGAGTACTCCGTGGCAATAGAGGCACTGTCTGCTGATTGGGGGAAAAGGGAATTCATAATGTTTTGACTATGTAGAATTTCTACGGTACAAGGTGGCTGAATGTTATTTTTGTAAAAACCAAAAAAATAAAAAATTGAACGAACAAATTCTGGTATCCAAACTTTTCCAGTTTTACCATTTGTGATTACTGGATAGAGATTACTGTGATTACTGGAAAAAGGTGCTCACAAAGAGCAATTTCAAGCTGAAGAAACATTTTAGGGGAAAAAAATCCCCTTCACAATAGGAATTTCTATGACTTTTTAAGATTTTATGAGCCTTTTCAATGCCTGGAAATCACTTTTTTTAATTTTCAGGTTTTCCTTGACTATGGGAACCCTGGTACCTTGAGTTTTTTCCAGACAGATTATTTACATTGCTTCCCCTAAAGACTTGAGTTTTACCTTTCTCTTCAAGCAGGCTGCGCACACTGTCTGAGCGAAGGGAGTCATCAACAGCAGTATGAGCCTGGTCCTCCACTGAACTACTACTCCTGTCTTTCTCTGCTGACCTCTTCTCTTTCTGATCAGAAAGAGATGGACTAAGCTGGGTAATACTGCTGCCGCCACCACTGAAAAACAAAGAAGAGTGTGTAAGAGAGAAGAGAAAAGTAGATATGAACATTTATGGACAGTGCACTCTTTATACCAGTAACCATCTATAATTGGACATTCTGCTCTAATTAAGAGGTTTTTTTGGGGGGTGGTGGTACCTGATGGTGGGTCTCCTGGAAGGGATGGAGTCTGAGAAGCTGTCTGGTGGTGTCTCAACTTCTGACTGGGCTCTCTCTGGAGACCGCTCACTCTTCCAGCTACTGGAGAAGATCCAAAACAGTGTTTGAACAAAGTGTCTCACTACAAGAACTATTATCACTATAACATTTTTTTGTTTTACAATATTTCCCTTGAGAAAATGCAAACTAAACAGACAGTTAAAGAATAGACCCACCCTCCGCTGTTGCTCTTATTCACTGCTCAGTTCTGCACATTAATGGGGTGGTCACACTAAATTTTGAGTATGCAGAACTTTTGGACATGGCAACTGACTTGAATATAATGTCACGCGTTTTAATTAATGACAAATAAATTCATATTCAAATGTTACAATATATTGTGTACTCACTTTCCTGCAACAATAAACACCTGCAGCTTTGAATTATGTATTCTTTGCATTGAAAGTCAGCGTGTGATGTTTTAAATTTCTATTGGTCGCACGTCTTCTTGAGATACGGATTTGCAGGTCAGAAATCACCAAACTCTAATTTTCGTCCACTGCAAAATGCGATATTTTTTTGAAAGAACTTGTGTTTTCGCTCTTCGCAGTTTGGATGAATCTGAATGGGAGTGAATGGAGAGCGAAGTGTAGTGTGACCAAAGCTTATTTAGGTCAAATCTGGCATGGGATGTCTTTCACGTGGCACATCTGAATGTAATTATGGCCCTTTTTTAGAGCTTTGGCAGCCCCTGGTCACTTTATGCTTTCAATGTATGGACAGCAGGGGCTCAGACATTCTTCAAGATATCTCCTTTAATGTTTTACAGAAGAAGAAAAAAGCAATTTGTGTTTGAAACAACAGGAGGGTGATTTTGGGGGGAACTATTATTTTAATGAAGAACCCTATCTGGCTCTTAAGCTGGAGTCAGCATGGGATAAAAAAAAGATGGATTACATATGAGAATGACAAATGTCAAAATGGTTACCTGTTTGTGTGTTGTTGTGGCTGGCGCTGTTTCATGCTTTGGTTGTGCTGTTTCTGCTGGTCATACAAAGGCCTGTTAGAAGGGCCAGAAACACTCATCGCAATCTGTGAACGAGCCAGCTCAGTCATCTACAAAGAGAGCGAGTACGAGACACAGAGAGAGAGAGAGAGAGAGAGAGAGTCATCTACACTTTTAATCTTTCAGCTCGACTTTAAAGAGAAAGCTGCAATGTCTGAAGGGAATAAAGTTTACACTTCAGCTTCTCTGAGTGGACAAGTATGTAATCTTGTTTCTTTACAGTTGTTGTTGTTGGGTTTTTACCAGCATGTAAAGAAATATTTAAGTGTATGTATTGTATATGTAGCTCACTTCTTTAATGTGTCGTGCTGTTTCAGCTGTGTGGCGAGCAGCCTCAGCCTGCTGGTTGATCATCTTGTTTGTGGCCTCATGCAAACCTAACGCCTGATGCTGAGACTGGAGCACACTTTCCTGCAGCTCTGCATGGGCCTGGAAACAAACACACAAATCAACAAAATGAGTGTTTTTATCTTCAAACACTCACTGTGAGCTTGCAGTTTGAATTGAACATATTGAGCTAAAGGGCTGTGCACCAAAGAGGAAGATAACGTGTCTTTCTAATGCAATGTTTTCACTGGCTGCATTCAAAATCAAATAGCATGACCACTGTAATCTAATTCAAGATCAAATGACTTGTGAGCTGGTTCTTTTAATCAATCGATCAGAAAGCCTCACAAACAGTTTGTAAGCCTCAGTTCACAAAGCTGTAAAACTGTGAGTATTAGTGTTTAAGTATTTATTTAGATTTTATAAAATTTTTTTTTTTTTTGGGGGGGGGGGGGATTTTTCCCCTTTTTCTCCCAATTTGGAATGCCCAATTTCCAATGCGCTCTAAGTCCTCGTGGTCGCATAGTGATTCGCCTCAGTCCGGGTGGCGGAGGACGAATCCCAGTTGCCTCCGCGTCTGAGACAGTCAACCCGTGCATCTTATCACGTGGCTTGTTGAGCGCGTTGCCACAGAGACATAGCGCGTGTGGAGGCTTCACGCCATCCACCGCGGCAACCACGCTCAATTCACCACGCACCAAGAACAAACCACATTATAGCGACCACGAGAATTTGGTTGCTTAGGAGACCTGGCTGGAGTCACTCAGCACGCCCTGGGATTCGAACTAGGGAACTCCAGGGGTGGTAGCCAGCGTATTTTACCACTGAGCTACCCAGGCCCCTGATTTTAGAACTCTTAATATTTTTTTGTCAGCCCATATTTCGATGCATTTCATTTCATCTTGTGCCCATAGTAAACATTGCAGGCATTGTTAACTGGTATGGCACATATAGCAATCTAGCACTACATAAGTCCACACTAAAAGCTCTAGTGTGAAAACTTCCTGAATTACAGACAGGAAGATTCAGAGAGGGCACAAAGTAAGCAGAATGTGATTGTAAATACCCGTGCGGCTCTCTGCCTGCTCTCTTCCAGCTCCCGTTGTGTTTCCAGGGCTTCCTGCTCCGCCTTCATTCTAAGCAGGTACAAGTCACGCTCATGCCTCTGCTGTTGGGACTGCAAGAGTCAAAGGTCACTCTCAAAAACATGGTAAATGGCCACATGAGCACAGCCCTAGCAGGTAGTCAGTTATACATATAATCACTGAGCTAAGGGGCCTGTCTCACCTTCAGAATCTGAGCGAGCGAGACTGTTTCTTGCTGAGCGAGAGACACGCCTCTTACTCTCTCCACATCACTGATCTGTCGTACAGACTCCTCCACTGCATCCAGGTAACTGAGCTCGGCAGACAGACGCTGCTGCAGGACTCCAGGTGCAAACTGAAGCTCTGCAGAGCCTAGGGGGATAGACAGTGTGGTCAGTAATGAATTCCAATTCAAATACTGAAATTCTCCAGAACCGGATATCCATACCCAAATTAATTGGCAAATTAGTTGTTGATGGATAATTAATGCAGACAAAGTTGTTTACCAGCAGTCCTGTGTTCTGCTCGGGGGCTCTGATTATAGGGCGAGGGGTTGGATTTAGCCCTAGCAGCTGAAGAGGAGGATGAGGAGGAGCTGGGAAGGGCAGTGTGAGGGGGGCTTGAGCCATGGGCAGACCCTCTGACCTGGATCCCATCACCTGGATATAGTCGAGAAGAACCAGATCCAGCTGGAGAACCAGCAGCAGGAGTTGTACCAGGGCTTCGGGGAGATTTCTTTCCTTCTGAGCCAAGACTAATAAAACAAGAAACAGGAAGAGAAAAACACTGATGAATTACCAATTAAAAAAAACCAAGTCATTTTTAGTTCTGTAACTTAATGCATTTCTGAGTAGGCCATGATTTTAATCGGAAATTGATAAGATCGTGAAAAGTGGGCAATGCTACCAAAATAGAACCGAATCTGAATAAAGAGTCTGCAGTTAATTGCGGAGGCCAACTATCCTCCTGAAAAAACACTGGCAGATGTTGGTTGGTTGATGAAGAGGAAAGTAATTTCAGAGGTGGAAAAAGTTTTTACATTTTGATGAAAGATTAAGAAGACAAACATGTTTTTCTTTAAAATAAAGTGCACCGCTGAACAGTGGGAACACCTACTTAACTATATTGAGAAGGGATGTGCACGGGTAGTCGGTCACTCAGTTAACAGTATCAAAATCAATTAATACCAAAATCACTTTTTGGTTATTCTACATGTGCAATTGTAGTAGTTTTTCAAGAACAGGGTGAGTTAGGGGCTGTGAACACGTGTTTTTGAGCAGGTCTGCGCTGTTTTTCAATAGATTTTCCATATAAATGCATCTCGTTTTTTCTCATTGTCTTGCGCAGGACTGCCATATATATAAGACTCAGTGTCATGTTGAAGGAATATTCTGGGTTCAAGACAAGTCAAGATCAATCGATAGCATTTGTGGCATAATGTTGATTACCACACAAAAAAAATAAATTCAGAGTCATCCCTCCTTTAAAAAAGGAAAAAATTGATGTTACAGTGAGGCACTTACAATGGAAGTGTATGGTGCCAATTTTTAGAAGGGTTTAAAAGCAGATGCTTTTGTGAAGATGTAAAGCTTATAATTTTATAAAAGCACTAACATTAATTCTTCTGTCAAAACTCATGTATTATTTAAGCTGTAAAGTTGTTTAAATTTAAATTTTAGGTTTTGTTGACATTACATAGTCATGGCAATGAAGTTGTAAAATTGGCTATACAGTTGTGCTCAAAAGTCACAAACACATTTCTTTTATTTCTTATGGGATTCATATTCAACTGTAGGTTATAACAGAATGGCACAATCATAAAACAAAACAAAGAAACAATTAAATGACCCCTGTTCAAAAGTCTGCATACCCTTAGTTCCTAATACTGTGTATTGCCCCCTTTAGCATCAATGACAGTGTGCAGTCTTTTGTAATAGTTGTCTATGAGGCCCCAATTTCTTGCAGGTGGTATAGCTGCCCATTCGTCTTGGCAAAATGCCTCCAGGTCATGCAAAGTCTTTGGTCGTCTTGCAAGAACCGCAAGTTTGAGATCTCCCCAGAGTGGCTCGATGATATTAAGGTCAGAAGACTGTGATGAACTTTTTCTGCTGTAACCACTGGAGGGTCAACTTGGCCTTGTGCTTAGGGTCATTGTTGTGCTGGAAAGTCCAAGAGCGTCCCATGCGCAGCTTTCATGCAGAAGAATGCAAATTGTCTGCCAGTATTTTCTGATAACATGCTGCATTCATCTTGCCATCAATTTTCACAAGATTCCCCGTGCCTTTAGAGCTCACACACCCCAAAACATCAGTGAGCCATCACCATGCTTCACAGTGGGGATGGTATTCTTTTCACTATAGGACTTGTTGACCCCTCTCCAAACATAGCGCTTATGGTTGTGACCATAATGCTCTATTTTGGTCTCGTCACTCCAAATTACAGTGTGCCAGAACCTGTGAGGCGTGTCAAGGTGTTGTCGGGCATATTGTAACTGGGCTTTTTTGTGGCATTGGCGCAGTAAAGGCTTCTTTCTGGCAACTTGACCATGCAGCTCATTTTTGTTCAAGTATCGTCATATTGTGCTCCTTGAAACAACTACACCGTCTTTTTCCAGTGCAGCCTGTATTTCTCCTGAGGTTACCTGTGGGTTTTTCTTTGTATCCTGAACAATTCTTCTGGCAGTTGTGGCTGAAATCTTTCTTGGTCTACCTGACCTTGGTTTGGTATCAAGAGATCCCTGAATTTTCCACTTCTTAATAAGTGATTGAACAGTACTGACTGGCATTTTCAAGGCTTCGGATATCTTTTTATATCCTTTTCCATCTTTATAAAGTTCCATTACCTTGTTACGCAGGTCTTTTGACAGTTCTTTTCTGCTCCCCGTGACTCAGTATCTAGCCTGCTCAGTGCATCCACGTGAGAGCTAACAAACTCATTGACTATTTATACACAGACACTAATTGCAATTTAAAAAGCCACAGGTGTGGGAAATTAACCTTTACTTGCCATTTAAACCTGTGTGTGTCACCATGTGTGTCTGTAACATGGCCAAACATTCAAGGGTATGTAAACCTTTGATCAGGGCCATTTAGGTGATTTCTGTTATCATTATGATTTAAAAAGGAGCCAAACAACTATGTGGTAATAAATGGTTTCATATGATCACTATCCTTAAATAAAAGACAGTTTTCTTGCATGATTAGTCATATTTTCAATATCATTGCCAAACTTTCACAATTTCTGCCAGGGTATGCAAACTTTTGAGCACAACTGTAACTTTACACAGAAAAGGTAAGTATGTGATTTTATCACACTAAAATCATGTTTACACGCATGTTGTTTATGTCCTGTGGCTATTCTTTTGAAACAGTGAGCATTTTAATGTTCAAAAAAATTAACACCTCAGTGTTCTCCACGTTTTTGCTTTTTTTAAAGAAGAGACAAGTCAAATTTATTTTTGGGATCATCTGTATTATGCCACAAATGCTGTCGACAGAGCTAAACTTGTAATGAACTCGGAAAATTCCTTTAAAAATAATTTTTATAAATGCATCTCATGACAACTGTGTTTCATTCTTTGCGCTGCATCTAGTTTTTTAGCGCAGATGTCACAAAGCTTCCACGTTCTGAAGTAGTACAGGTTGCAAAGAAGATTTCATGTGACTTTTACACACCATTTCAGACTTTTTTTTTTCACCCAGCACAGTTTTAGCGCATGTCTGGTGTGCATAATTGCATACAATTCGACAAGTTCAATGCTAGACCATTTAAAAATCAAAGCATCCCGAAAAGGCTAATAAACCGCAGCAGTGTGGATTCTTTCACATGAGAGCTCGTATCAGATTTGGCACTTAAATTACACATTTTCTATTGGTTAAGAATACTATGCTACAGGTAGTGACAGCATAGTGATTTTTGTTTGACTTTAAATGTGAGTGATTTTATCATTTGAAGATCTATGTACTGTATTGTGCTATTTAGTCTCATAGCTCAGTTTGCACTTTATGTCCTGCTATTTTGAAAAATGTTTGTATCTATTGCAATAAACGTTCTTTAATCCAGAGTCTGAATATTGCCCATCCCTAATATTAAGTAAATAAACTTTCTGATTTCATGTTGACTTTTTTTAATAAGCAAAAATGCATCTTAAAAATTTTTCAAAAAAGTTGTCAAAAGAAACAATCTTGCCTTGCTAAAAACTCTTTACACAGAATGACTGTTGAGCTGAATGGTGCAAGCTGCTATACAATGATAAACAAGAAAAACCTCTAATAGATCGAGGCCCCTCAAATAGCAATCTCCCCAATTTGGAATGCCCACTACTTAGTAGGTCCTCGTGGTGGCGCGGTTACTCACCTCAATCCGGGTGGCGGAGGACAAGTCTCAGTTGCGTCCGCTTCTGAGACAGTTAATCCGCGCATCTTATGTGGCTCGTTGTGCATGACACCGCGGAGACTCCCATGTGGAGGCTCATGCTACTCTCCGCGATCCAAGCACATGTGCCCTATTGAGAGCTAGAACCACTAATCACGACCACAAGAAGGTTACCCCATGTGACTCCACCCTCCCTAGCAACCGGGCCAATTTGTTTGCTTAGGAGACCTGGCTGGAGTCACTCAGCACACCCTGGATTCGAACTCATGACTCCAGGGCTGGTAGTCAGCGTCAATACTAGCTGAGCTACCCAGACCCCACCCCTTAAATAGCAATTTAAAAGTTTTAAATATTCTTAATCCCAAACAATGAGGATTTTGTGCAGCTAGGGTATGGAGAGGAGGTCTGGAAAGTGTGAGGATGATGGGGTAACCCTTAAATTTATGCTAATCCAGATAAAGCTCTGTGCTGCTGGATATACTCACCCAGAGACCACATCTCTGAAGGATATGGCTCTCTGAATGCTGAACAGGCAAGAAGGCATGAGAGGAATCTGACTCATGGGCTTCAACAAATGCCACAGGGAGGCTCGAATGTCACATGGGAGAAAAATATCTCATTGGCAATAAGCCTGACCTGCAGCACAGATAACTGACTCCCGCCTCGTTTTCTGAAGGGCTACAGCTGACCGAGCACTGCACATATAGCAGCGCTAGTATTGACTCTGGCACCACTGTGTAGGGCTGTAATAATTATGATAAACAGGAGCACTGTGGACATCATGTTTAAAGATATTTCCGGTCTGAAACAGCCTATTTGCATATGTCCGAGTTAATTTCTGGTGACTTGCAGACTAGCAGAAAAATAATGAGAGATGATTGCACTAGTTACTCACTTTAAAGGACAGTTTTCTAACTTTTATCTTTTTAAGACTGCAACAATTGTCAACTTTCAAAAATAGTATGACATACATGCAACAGGCTGTTCCATTCATAAATCAGTAGGGGGTTTACATTTATATTTATTATTTGGCAGGCACTTTAATTTAAAGCAACATTCAGTGCCTTCACAGGGCCTCAGACTTGATATAGTGGCAAATGCAATGACAAAAAATTGTGACAGTTATTCAACACAAAGACTTTATTTGCATCAATATGTGGTTTTATCACATTTATCCAGTGAGGACGCATTAGAATATTATTTATATTGTTTTACAAAGTGCTTAATATCAATGTTTTCTGCATCTTTCTGTTGCGCTGAACGTCTTGTATGCAACAATGACCAGAATATGACTGGTAATGTCAGCTTTATAAACAATAATATGAACTTTATGAATGACTCTAATGAGTCATTCTCTTCTAATTAATGAATAGGACAGTCTTGAACTCTGGTCTCACAAATAACAGACTCACTCTATGTACTGCGAAATATTTTCATCTTCAAATGAGCCAAGAACTGTAAATGTGATGTGTACTTGAGGGTCGTGACAATTAGGTCAACCGATTTTGCCCCCTACCGATAACTAAGGTGGTTGGAAAGGCTGATAACCGATTAACTGGCCGATAGTTTTTAAAATCCATTTTTAGAATGTCAACAAACAAAAAAATAATTATTTTCTTACTATGACAGGCATAGACAAAATGTCCTAAATGAATAAAATCTCAGATGCAGTTTACTGTTTAACCAAAATTCTAAAAATATGACTTTTCAGTATAAACAAGCCCAAAATACACAGGGGACTCTTATTTTGAAATGAAGAAATTATTAAAAAAAATTAAAAAAAATTAATATCAGCAACTGACAGTTTTTTTACTGATAACGAAGCAACTATGGGCACAGATTAATCTGTAAAACCAATATATATGTCAACCTCTACTGACAATATCAGTCTAATTAACAAATGACTGTTGGAATTACAACATGCATTTAAAAGGTACTCATTCACAATGGAGCGTTGTTGAAATAAATGGTATTCGGGGAATAACAAACAAACAAAAACATTGTTACAAAAAAAAAAAAAAAAAAAAAAAAAAGAGTATTGGTTGTTGTTTAGCATAGTTTTAGGTCCAACTGTAAGGTTGAATCTACTAAATGGGAAAACTGTGTTTGGTTTCCAACATGTCAAACAACTTACGGTTTTACTTCCAAAGCTTTCTGCAACTATTCTACACACCAGCTGAATTTCTAACAATGTATACATTGTATAAGCATATGCGTTGATCAGTATTTCACAGTGCCATGATGTACCAGTTGAACTACAGGACACCCTACAGGGTTAAAAAGGTCGTACCTCTGGATGGAGTGGGCTGAAGCTCTCCCCAGTGTGCCATCTGTGTCAATGCTCCTGTGAGAGCTGCGACTGGATGCTTTCTCCGAAATGTTCTTTTTAAAACCTTCACCAGGAAGATCAGAGTCTGCAGAGGACGCGTTTCTCTGCCCCTTCAGCAGGCTCTTCTCTAAGGCTGTAGGATTAAAAAAAAGACATGAGAGCAGAGAAACTGATTTTACACTACATCACACACTGAAGAACAGATGACTTTTTGACACGTGTTTGGACTTCTGGCACTGTGGACTAAGCTTATGAGTATATCTGACTTCTTTTGCTGCCTGAGCTGGCCGAATGTGGAGAGGAGATGGGTGTGAGGGTTGGTGAATGGGGAGATCCCTCTCCATCTTTATCACGTGCTGATCTGCCACTCAGCATCACGTCAGAGGGACTGAACCCACCGTGTCCATTACTGTGGAGAGAGGGCATCAGAATTCATTGTCAAAAGGACTGATCTTATATACAGTACAATACTACAATAGATCCAAATGATCAAAAATTCAATTAAAAAGGCAAAATGTCAATACAAAATAACTGGATGCCACTCACATGCAAACTGATGATGTCATGTCATTGACAACAATGTAGCATGGTACTGCTTAAAATGTTTATAGCAAAATAATGACTACTGTTTCACTTCTCTTTTTTAAAGAAAAATAGTGACGTACACAGTGTGCATACTGCGTACACATACAGTGAACTGTGTGCAGTATTACATACATAGTAAGCAAGTATTACTTTTGAAGTATAGCCACTTAGCCTTTAATCTAAAGTTTAATCTGTGAAAGGTACAATGATAGAGCAACACTGCCCCCCTGAGGTTGATTCTCAGAATTTTGCGTTCATAACTTGAAAGACCTGTTGCTACAAATAAGACAAACACACAAGCCTATGATATAACATGCACATACACAGTATTAAGCTCAACTCTATCCACCCATATACATATATCAAAATGGAAAACTAAAATATATTTGTATTTTGCTTTACCCATTAGGACTTCTCTTGGATGCTGATTGGCTACTGCCACGGGAGGAAATGAAGTCATCCTCATAGACCATTCCATCCAATGAGCTGCCAGCAGACAGAATAGAGCGGAGAGCTGGGGAACTCTTACCTCCCCTCTCTTCAAGAGCTACTTAAACATAAGGAACCAAAATATGCATTTGTTTTATATGAATTTCACAAATAAATACATGCATAACATTCACTGTATCTCATTAAATATAATGATATACTCTCTGGTACATGGTTAGTTAAACAACACAGGTCAAATAAATTTTTGAAGTTTTCACCTTTGCCATAACTCTGCATATTCTTGGTGAATATATTGATTACACTGTGTGGGCTTCCCTTGGCCAATTCTTCCCATGGTCCGCTGCTCTCTCGTAGCAGACTTGATGGACTAAAGGGCAAGTGCTTCTCTGCCTCTTTCTTGAAGCGTGAAATTGTGTTCAAACTGTCTCCATTCTGCTGGGCTGCACTGTATCTGCAACTGGATTTTGGCAGCTCTTGGAGATCTTCATCATCAGAAATACTGCCCTCACTCAACAGAGGACCCTCGCTGATGGAACCTCCACTAGAGTCCAGCACAACTTCCTTGACTAGAGGCTTTGGAGGAGATTTGGCCTTGAGTATGTTTCTAGAAGTGAGGCCGGACACAGCAGGTCCTGAGTAGGGATTGTACACACCCTCAGTTCTTTCCCTAAAGCTGTGCAGATTGCCAACACCTGGTAGGGTGTCATCATAGGTGCTTTGACCTGCAGCAAGGAGCCTCTGAATCCTCTCAACCAGGTCATCAGAATCGGTCTGATTTTCTCTGACTGGCGGACTGACAGGCTTAGCCCAGCAGTTATCGTTAGGGATCGAAAGACCCGTGCCTGTGTCCCTGGCACAACCGTAGTTAATTCCAACACCGGTTAGCTTGCGTGCCTCACTCTCTATGCGGTTTGAAAGAGAGGCAGCAGTGGCCCTCAGAGCCTCGATGCGGCTCATTTTGTGGGATACAGCTGAAGGTGCAACAGGAGCAGTTCTGGATTCTCTTTCAGGCCCGGACAGTTCTGGATCAAGTTCTAAGAGCTGAGAAAAGATGTGGCCAGAGGGGGATACAAGCGAGTTGATGCCTCTGATTAGAGCAGGACTACGCCGATCAGACTGGAGCCAGGGCGAACCTGCAAATCCCAACTCATTCCTACAAAAAAAAAAAAAAAAAAAAAGTACATGCCAATGCCTCATTAAATTCTACTTATTATTTGACCAAATAAAAAGTACAGCCACTAATGGATTTAAAAAAAAAAAAAAAAAAAAAAAAAAAAAAAAATGTACACTCCCCCATGTCGTTCCAAATCTGAATTCTTTCGTGGAACACAAGAGGAAATTTTTTGACACTGCTTTTTTCCCCCCATACAATGCAAGAGAAGCCGGAGTCAGTTCCTTACATTCTGCCTAACACCTTTTGTGTTCCACAAAATATATCATAGTCATACAGGTTTGGAACAAAATGAGGTTGAGTAAATTATGCCAATTTTCATTTTTGGGAGGACTTTCCCTTTAACATTATGGAAATCAGAACATAAATTAAAAATATTTCATAAAGCATTACATGAAGTAATCGTTAGGAGTTTAAGGTGTTCACATGCCATTTTGTTCCATTTAAAAAGCTGTTCAGGAACTTTCCAGTGTCCAAAAACTCAATATGCAGCAGACGCCACTAACTACATACACTTAGAGGTGGCCATGGAAACCGATGTGGGCTGGCAACAAACACTTCTTGCCAAGCACCGGGCTAAGGAATTAATCTATTCTTACAGAACTACTTGAAATACTTAAAGAGTATGATTTCTGTGTAAAGAAATAAAAATGACTTCCTTTTTAAGGGAAGTGGATATTTTATTAACTGTACAAGCTTCAATGCAGTTAAAATGGCTTTGGTGGAAACACAAGCAGCGTTTTCTAATTGGTGTTCATGTAAAAGCTAATAATAAGATTTTCATGGTTATGAATGTGGAAATAATTAATGAGATTCAGTGTGCATTTTACCTGGAGAAAGGTGGCTGGCATTGCCCCGTAAGAGACAGATCACTGCTAGAGGTGGCACTCTGAGGTCGATCGTGTCTTTTATTTTCTTTATCTGACTCTCCAGATGGTTGGTATACTGGTCTCGGCTGCAATGCCACAACATAAACAACACTATCTGTCATCATGGATTTTTCAATGGCCAACACCGATGTCTAGAGGCCAGGGTGCCCGATGGCCAATAAAATGTCATATAATACAATTTAATGAGAGCAAATAACAATCTATTACAACAACAACAACAACAATAAAGTCAGAAATATCTGAAATAAAAATAAATGTGTATTATCAATTGACCAGGATGTCAGAAGGTTTTGGAATTGACTAGAGATAGGCAGGATGATCCACTAATTAAAGGAATATTCTGGGTTCAATACAAGTTAAGCTCAATCGACAGCATTTGTGGCATAATGTTGATTAGCCCAAAGATAATTTCAACTCGTCCCTCCTTTTCTTTGAAAAAAGCAAAAAATCAAGGTTACATTGAGGCACTTCCAATGGAAGTGAATGGGGCCAATTTCTGGAGGGTTTAAAAAGGCAGAAATGTGAAGCTTCTAATTTTTTAAAAGCACTTACATTCATTCTTCTGTCAAAACTCATTTAAAGAAAAATCTGTATTATTTAAGCTGTAAAGTTGTTTAAATGGTCATTTTTACAGTCGTTTTAGGGTTTGTTGACATCACATCATCATGGCAAAGAAGTTGTAAAATTGGCTCAAACTTGACAGAAAAGGTTATTAAGTGATTTTATCACACTAAAATTATGCTAGCACATATCGTTTATATCTTGTATCTATACTTTTGAAACAGTGAGTATTTTAACATTTACGGATTGGGCACATTTACGTCCAATGTAAGTGCCTCACTTCAACCCAGATTTGTGCTTTTTTTAAAGAAAAGGAGGGACAAGTCGAAATAAATGTTTGTGGTAATCAATATTACGCCACAAATGCTGTCGACTGAGCTTAACTTGTGTTTATTGAACCCGGAATATTCCTTTAAATAGTTGTCCATGAACTGATTAGTGAGGTCGACTAGTGTAATCTTTATTTAATATTTTTGCAGTGGTGCTTTATAATGACAAGATTCAACATCTGATAGGTTTTTTTATTGCTGACAGCTTGCTGTGCAATGCTGTTCGTGTAGTTTTGCACTTCCCAAAAATTGACACAAGGGAGAGCTAATCCTTCTGTTAATCAACCAAGTGGGCACACACAGAAATCAATGGCAATAATCTCAAAAAGCTAAATATCAGCCGATCATTTAGCCTGTGAAAAATGTCATTAACTTAAAACCATCCAGCATAACTTTAGAACTTTAACAGGTTATTTTACAACAAAAATGCTGTTGAAAATGTTGAATGTAGGAGTATGTTTACCTGCTGGCTGATGTTTGTTCCAGCAGCAGTGTTGATCTCTCCTACATACTGTGTCTGTTCCAACAGTAGTTTGGTGTATGTTTCCTGCAGCCGCTTCTTTATTGGCCCTTCAGGTGCCACCGGGGCCTTTGTGGTCCCTGATCGCTGTCTTCTGTAGAGCTCCTGCAGGCGTTTATTCTTCTTCTCTTCCTCCTCTCTCTGAGCCTTCCTTTCCTCAACTTGCCGTTTCTTACGCTCTTCCTGCTTTAGAGCGATGTACATCCGCACCGCCTCTGCATCATAGTGACGTTTCTTTGGCATGGGCTGCTCTGGGGGCTCTACCGTCTTGGTAGTTTTGGCAGGACTGGCACTGCGGGAAGCTCGGGTTGAGGCACGGACTCTGGAGCTGGACACCGGTTCCCTCCTGCTGCCCTCCTCCAACTGCAGGTCATCTAAGATGCCACGGATGTCAGCTGAAAGTAGGTCTGTGTTGGAAGACTTTCCTCTATTTCCAACTGCTGATCTGAAAGGTCCAGCTGGATCCTCAGGAAGCATGTGATTGCAAGTTCGTTCTGTACTGTTGGGCCTTGAACGGCGGGTCCGCTCCAGACGGGTATCGGAGCTGGAGCGAGGGACAGGGCCTGCTAGAAAAGATGTTGCAAAGGATAAGAGAATAAATTGTAAGACCTTTTCCCCCTTTTTTTTTTCCATTCACTATTAAATTTAACTCGAATGAAAACAAAGCTATGAGGGATGAGTGCAGTCTGGTAACAGGTTGTTCTGTATTTAGGCCTAATTTTCAGAACCCATGTTTTAATTCACATCACTTTAAATATGGCATCTACCCTGACTGAAGTTATTCTCTGTACTTACTACTATTAAGGGGGGATCTGGGCAAAAATGCAGGTGAAAGTAACAAAAATGCCCCCATAATTTATAATGTTGGGGCAAAAAATGCCCTCATAATGAATTAAATTTTATTTATAACTTCTGATATAGGTCTTAATATTCTATTCTATTTTTCTCATTAGTGAACTGGTTACATTTAAATATTTAAAGGTGCTGTAAGTGATTTTTTTCATTGAAAACTATGCAAAAAATGTTCCTACTCCCTTAAAGATATTAATGAAATAAGTGTCCTGAGATATCTCACCAGTCTCTGTGACAGCTGTAGACTTTGTAAACAAGAAACAAAAATGTGTCTGTGGACATTGGCGCTTTTTACTTGTCAATCATTTTGCTCGTTCGCATAGTGTTGTATTTGAAGTGGATCATTGAGGCTATGATTCATGATGTTTGTCAGCTGAGGGCACTATTGTGCCACTGTTGAATTTGACAGCCATAGGAACAAAAAATTCTGCTCTTTTGCTAGGTTTTTGTCTCAAAATTATATTTGGAAGGCGGGGTTTTGGAATGAGGAGGCGTGGCTAATTCAATGGCTCAGTCACGTGAAAGCTTCAGAACGCTAAACTCACTTACAGCACCCAATGGAAATTCCAGGACATTATCTTGCTTAAATCATAAGGCTGGCTGGAAAAATAATGATCATCTAGGTTTTCTTTTATTATTAATAAATTCCATATAGCCTCTTTTTTTTTTTTTTTTTCCTGTTAGCCATATTAACAAATTAATAGTCAAACAAGATTAGGCTGAAAGGCCAAATGTTAGAAATGGATACAGCACTAAACAACTATAACTGTTTATGTTTGCTTCCTGTTACAAATCAATTATTTGAAGAAATAATAAGAAAAAAATTAAAACAGAAAAAGTCAACAAAATCACCCAAACACAAAGCATTAGCAGCATATGCCCTATATTCATACATTTGAACTGGAGGAGAAAATAAAAAAAAAAAATTTATCTTCAGTGGCTGCTTGCATATAATGTTTAAATCAATACAGCATCAAGCATTTCTGTCCCTGCAGTCCAATAAATCAGTACTGGAGTGACTGAATAAAGTCTGGGTCCAGCCCTACGACTGTGGAGAAGAAATTAGGTTGACTTGCATTGTGCAGTGAATCAGAAACACCCAGTCGAACCCTATTTGTTACGGTCACTGAGCAGCAAAGTTTACCGATGTAGGGAGGCTCTCTGAATCAGTATTTATTAATAGACCTGACACTTGGTCCACAAGCTGCTGCAACAAATGTGGTATTTAATGCTGGCTTTAAACTAATTTAAACACCTCTGTCAAGGACATATTATGGTTATTGCATCCACAGCCATTTAATTTTTTACCTTATAAAGGGTAGTTTACCCAAAACTGAAAATTCTGTCATCATTCACTAATATTGTTCCAAATCTGTATGGCTTTCTTTCTTCCGTGGAAAACAAAAGGAGATATTGGGCAGTCTGTTAGTCTCAGTCACCATTTTTTTTTACCATTCAATGAAAGTGAATGATGAGGATATCATTCTGCCTAAAATCTCTCTTGTGTTCCACAGAATAAAGCAAGTCATATGGGTTTGGAAACGTCATTGAGTAAATGATAATCTTTGAGTGAACTATCCCTTTAAAAATTACAGCCATTAAACTTATTTAAAACACCTCAAGCTCTGTCAAGGTTATCATTTGGTTGTGCATCCAAAATTCGAGAAGCTACAAACATGTGGTCTCTGGCACTGAATGCTAATTGAATACATACACTATATTTAATGACTAAATTAGTGTTTTGTTTGTGATGTGGCTGAGCTCAGAGTTGTCACCATGGCAATGGGAGCAGAGTCTGGCAGATATTGCTCCTCTCACCTGTTCTCGTCTGTCTCTCTGTGGACTGTGCCCGGGGCTCTTTGTGTAACCGTGGCACCGGCCCCAGCATCATCTTCACCAGCTTCTGACCATCTCGCCATGATGACGTGCTGATTGCTATGGAGACAGGTTACGCAGATGAATTGAGACTGCAGTTGTTCCCAGAATTTATTTGTGCTTGTACTTTTGTTTTTAAACAAGAGTGATTAAGGTACAGTGGAAAGTATGACAAAAGCATCTAATAATGAACAGACAGAGTAACAGCTCTGAATTGCATTCACACAGATGTCTTCAGAGAAAAAAAAAATCCAACCGGTTCACATTTAATAAAACAGACATTGTGAAATCAAAATTGACCCTTACTGTGCAGAATTCATCACTGCATGTCATTCTAAAGAAAATTAATGTTTGCTTTCATAATCAAAAATGTAATAAGATTTCACTAGTTTCTCCTGTTGCTTGATGTTGGTTTCACTATATTAGTGAAGACATCTAATAGACACTACTGTTTTTATATGGAGGTGATATTTGCTTAACCCCAAACATACCCCTAGCCCTAAACCTAAGGCTCACAGATTGCTGTTGATATCAAAGAAGACTAAGCAAAACATTATTTGGCCGCTTTGAGAATTTAAAATAGTAAGGACCACTTCAAATGTCCTCACAAGTAGGATTTCGTTACATTTGTGAGGATGTATAAAAAATTTTTTGGCCCTCACATGTATAGCCAAACCTTTAGACACACACAGGTGGAAAGAGTGACACCTCTCCAGCTGTCAACGAGGCCAGCACAGCTTCAGCTGGGATGTATCAAGCATTCCTGTGTGAGTGTTGCAGCAACCATCCTGTTAATCTTCATGCTAGACATTCTGGAAATTTCTGTGGGGATAACAGCCTGTGCTTGTGGGCAGACATTAACACGAGTTTGTTTCCAGGAATGCCCAGCACAGAACTGGGCACTGTGACACTTGCAGGTCAAGAGAGGCTCACACTGAGCTGCCAGCAAATCAACACAGTTTATGAGCATGCTTGTGGATTTAGTTTAATTTGTACAAGGGATGTGCAAAACATATTCTCAAAATTGACTAATCAGTGGGTAGCTTGAACGGCTAGTCGACTAATTAGTCTTAAATTACAATTCTCACATCATGTCATCCCAGATGTGTATGACTTTATGCACAACACAAACTATGATTTGTAGAAGAACATCTCAGCTCTATTGGCCCTCACCATGCAAGTGAATGGTGGCCAGAACACTGACGGTCCAAATATCACAAAAGCATCATAAAAGTAATCCATATGACTCCAGTGGTTTAATAAATGTCTTCTGAAGCAAGAACAAACCAAAACATAACTCCTTTTTCACTGCACATCTTGCCATTGCAGTCTCTAGGCACAATCATGATTTCAAGCTCGATTACACTTTCTAGATCTTGATGCATGCGCAGAGCGCTTGATGGCACTATAGGAAGTGTAACTGAGCTTATAATCACGATAGCCAAGGAGACTGCTGTCAAAATTTATTGTGGAAAAGGAGTTTTGCTTTGGTCTGTTCTCACCCAAAACCAATTGGATCGCTTCAGAAGACATTAAATAAATCACTGGAGTATGGATTACTTTTATGATGCCTTTATGTGATATTTGGACCTTGAGTTTTCCAGCCACCATTCACTTGCACTGAATAGACCAACAGAGCTGAGATATTCTTCTAAAAATCTTAATTTGTGTTCTGCAGAATAAAGAAAGTCATGCACATCTGGGATGGCATAAGGGTGAGTAAATGATGGGAGAATTTTAATTTTGGGTGAACTATCCCGTTAAGCTGTTTAATTAGGCTGGTTTTGGTTTCACCTGACCCTGGCTGGACAACCGTTTTTAAGGGGGACTTGCGCTCCAACAAAGCTGGATAGAGTGCTACGGAATGAAACAGGATGTAGGGGACAAGTTTTTATTTTACTTCAAAATGCAACACTCATGGCTGATTATCACTAATGGCTCACTAATCAACTAGTCAGTTGTGGATGCCCATCCCTAATTTGCAAATTTTCAAGTGCATGTAAAGTTCCCATGTAAGTCTTCTACAATATAAAATGCATGTTCTGATCTTGAATTTCAATATCATTTGCTTAAACAAGCTACAGTTATTTGCTTTTAGGGACAGAGTGTGAAAGAGACCTGGTTTAGCATTGGAGTCTGGTGCGGAGGAAGATCTGTGCACTTTTCTCACAGGCTTGGATGGTTTCTTCTCCTTCGCCCTCTCTCGTTCTGCAGGCCTCTGTTTTGGTTTTGCACTCTCTGCTGTGAAGGGACGGGGAGAGACAAATGAGTGTGATAACACTGTTAATTACACTAAACTCACATCAACAATTAAAATGGAAACACTCAACCACTTAAATGACAATCACTTTAAACAGTGACTCCAATACTGACATTTCATGGGGAACAGGATTTAACTTGCTCTTTTTATTTTTGGGGGGGGGGGGGGGGGGTTCTCCCCTTTTCTCCCCAATTTGGCATGCCCAATTCCCAATGCGCTCTAAGCCCTCGTGGTAGCGTAGTGACTCGCCTCAATCCGGGTTGGCAGAGGACAAATCTCAGTTGCCTCCGCATCTGAGACCATCAGTCTGCGCATCTTATCACGTGACTTGTTGAGCGCGTTACCGCGGAGACCTAGCGCGTGTGGAGGCTTTGCGCTATTCTCTGCGGCATCCACTCAGGTTAACCCAACATGACTCTACCCACCCTAGCAACCGGGCCAATTGCTTAGGAAGCCTGACTGGAGTCAGTCAGCACGCCCTGGCTTTGAACTTGCGACTCCAGGTGTGGTAGTCAGAGTCTTGACTAGCTGAGCTACCCAGGCGGATTTAACTTGCTCTTAAAAAAAATTATAATATTAATATATTTTTTTAAATAATGTAATTTAAAATGAAATTTAATACATACAGTATTAAAACTATATGTGATGCAAGAAAGCTTGAGTAACATTAGGTAAAAAATTTAATGTTACAAAAATGCAGACTATGGCCCCTTTAATGACAGCATTTGAAATCTGCAAACAAGCAGGGAGATTAACTGCATTTTTTTGCTTATTATATATGACCTTGTTTCACAATGCTATTCCAAAGAACTATTTTTAAACAAACTGATGCAATCCTTTCATATAAACTTCAAAACTCAAAAGACTGAGATGACAACAATCAGCTGTGTATGACATTGCAACATTTTTATAAGTATGTATACCTGTGAGCTGTTGTGTCAAGTCTTTGTATATTTCCCTGCTTAAATTCTGGAAGTCCTCCTGGGCCCACACTTTCCCATCAGGTGTGCGAATTTTAGTCTCACTTGTGTTGAAGCCTAGAAGTCGAAAAAACATGGCAGTGAGCTTCCTCTCACTTGACAAGCTCATAAAACATTTATCTGATGCTTAAATTCCAAGTATCATACAATACACTTATCACAGGGACAGTGCTAGAAGAGCAACCTGAAGTTAGGTGCCTTACTCAGGGGTAAATGGTGATAACTCATGGATTGCCCTCTATGGGGTTTGAACTTACCACCTTAAGGTTACTAGGCCAAGTTTCACCTTTCCTCTCTGAAGTCATCTTACCTTTATAAATAGGTCCCGGAGGGGCCAGGGCCACTTTCCGAACTTTAGCAGTGGGTGCAGTGGTACTGTGTCCTGCCGCCCCAATTCCCACAGGCTGCTCCAGGTATCCCAGAAGATTGTTTCTATCCGCTGTCTCCTCCAGATGTTCCCTCTGTCTGCGGATTCGCTCTTTCAGCTTTTCCAGTTTATCGTCTGGTTGCCGTCGTCGTAGGTTCTCTAGCCGCTGTGAAGCCGCGACTGAACCCGGGCTGGACATCAGGGAAGTCTGAGATGTCTCAGCCTGCAAGTGTATTCTGGGCTTGACCTCTGATCCCGCTGTGGCTTGGTCAGGCTGGTGAATCGTGTTGAGAGCAGAACAATCATTGAGGTAGCGAACAGATGTGTTGTCAACAGCTGAGGAGCGTGTGCTGTCCAGTTCTGCAGTCTGCATGTCTCGGGTGTCACGCTGATAGACCAGCCGGCTCAGGGCAGAGTCCGACTGAGAGACGCCCACCTCCACTGGTAGCGACTGGGGGTCAGGTTCAGAGTGCGTCTGGGACATTGGCAGCGGAGATGCTTCTCTATAAAAACCAGGTAAATGAAGTTCAAACTAATGAGCACTTTAGAGGTTTTAAAATATTAAAAATCAGTATAACCCAGCTGGAAACATAAAAAGCAGTACAAGCAGACCTGAAGGAGAGTGTCAACTTCATGTGCGCTGATTGTCAGAACTATAGAAGCAGAAGTGGTGGTTCCTCATCATTTATTATTTGTGACTTTTACCTGTATGAAGCAAGTGGTTCTCTGAATTCTACGGCGCTGGGCTTCCTGGCATTGTTGTCCATAGTGCTGTTCCTCAGCGGACTGCGTGAACTTTTGTCTGGACTACGCCGACTCCGTGTTCTGGACTTGGACCCACTTTCCTCCACACGATGCCCATCTGTATGAAATACATGAAAAAAGTGATGTTGTATTGTTCTGATATTTTATATTTTTCCAACATCAAGATTTCAGGATAAATGTTAAGTTCACCCAAAAATGAAAATGTTCTCATCATTTACTCACCTTAATGATATCCCAGGTGTGTATGACTTTCTTTCTCCAGCAGAACACATTTGAGGAAAAACAGAAAAACATCTCAGCTCAGTAGGTCCTTAAAATGCAAGTGGATTGTGATCAGATTTTGAAGCTCCAAAAAGAACAGACAGTCAGCATAAACATCATCCATATGACACCAGCGGTTAAATGAATGTCTTCTAAAGTGACACGATCACTTTTGGTGCGAAAAAGATCAATATTGAAGTACTTTTTAACTATAATCCATCGCTTCCAGTCAGCAGCGGTATGCGCGTGACGTAATTGCATTGGCATGTGAGATGCGAGAACTGACGCACGTGCGACGCAAGAGCAGCTCTGTTTACAACTGAGTAGGAGGAATGCTGTACAGAAGCTTAATTGATTTTGGTTTATATCTGTATTTGTATCTGATTGTTAACTCACAATGATGCGTTTGTGCTTATCCTAGATGTCTCAACCGAGAGGAGAACGTGAGATTACATCTGTAAAATGGCAACGCAAATACGTCACGAGAGACCGCGTGAACTCAGCCCTCTCGTGAAGCTTACCGGAAGCGATGGTTTATAGTTAAAAAGTACTTAAATATTGATATTTTTCACACCAAAAGTGATCGTATTGCTTTAGAAGACATTCATTTAACTGCTTTAATCATATGGATGATGTTTAAACTGACTGTCTGTGATTTTTGGAGCTTCAAAAGAGAAATTTCCATTCACTTGCATTTTAAGGACCTACTGAGCTAAGATATTTTTCTATTTTTCTTCAAATGTGTTCTGGTGAAGAAAGAAACTCATACACACCTGGGATATCATGAGGGTGAGTAAATGACGGGAGAGTTTTCATTTTTGGGTGAACTATCCCTTTAGGTTTTACCTATAAGTGAAGTGTATATTTTGGGTGCTGTAAGCATTTCAAGTTTTCACCATTTAAATCACCTTTTAGCTTTTTTGCAGTTCACTTAAATAGTCCTTTAGTGTGACAAATTATTTTTTTAAGAATATTCCATTAAATCTCTTGCATATAAAATAATTTTACAAGTATTACATGGAAAAAAATCAGTTTAAAATAGTTTTTGTATAGCATGTCACTACTTTAAATGGCACCTACCCATATATCTTCTAGATTAATTTGTATAATTATACACTCATCTACTGTATATCTATTTCTACATATTTATATAAAAGTGAATTATTTCATACAAAAAGATGTGAAAAATGTATTATCCTGGATTAATATATCAGCCAAGAGCATAACACAAGCTATACAAATATTTTATGATTACCTCACATACAAATAGTTTTTCCACAAAATTTAAATCCATGTCATCTTAAAACCAGCATGCTTCAATAATTAGAAACAAAACAAACATATAAGCAATCCAGACATTCCTCTTCATGTTGCTACTGGTTTGGTCCAATACAATATTAAAGGTGACATTTAAAACACCTAAAGTAGCACAGGGATATGAAGTATTCTCAAGTGGCTTGCCTGTGTGTGCGCGTGTCACAGAGGACGTGTCTGTCTCACCTCTGCGGCTTATTTTCCGACTGCCACTAACAGTTGCTTTCTTTGTGTCGAGCACCACATCCAGAAACACTCCACTGCCTGGTGCAGCCTCCAGACGATTTTCAATGTGCCGTAACTGAGACAAGACCACAATTAACCATACAGTCAATTGACGCACTCATAGGATTAAAGCTACAGATATATCAAACCTACAAGGTGTATCTCAGACTAAATATAGTCTGAGTCATGTTTTTTAATCATGTCTTCTTGATCTCTGTATGAGAAACGTGTTATAACTGGACTTCTTTAGAACTAAATTAATAACATAATTCCTGTATGTAACAAATATCTGAAAGTATCAGGCTTTATTTTGTATCATAAGTAGCCCAGCACCTGAAACACAGGTTAAATCAAATACTCACAGCAGCCTTGGTCTGATTTAGACTATTCCAGGCATTTGATATCTCTGTTGAGAGACAAACATTATCATAAGGAATCGCACAAACATACAACTGTCTCTATCAAACAGCTAACATAAAGGTGATTATAATGATGTTGCCAGTATAGAGTGACATAGTTGGACCTCTCCTGTTGTCCTGCCCACAGAGGGCAGGCTGCGATGAGACAGTGGCTGGCGGCCCCACCTCACTTTGAAAGCGACTCCACATCGCTATGCCAACCTGAGAGGAAGAGGGGAAAATGAAAAACATGCAAACAATGTAAGACAGCCAATTATCTCATAAACATCTGCTGGCAAACACTGTGTTCTTTGGGATTGGCTTGCTGCTTAGACTTTATCCTTAAGTGGCACTAAAACACATGACTCTTCCATTCACAGTACTCAGTTGATTCCTTTGTGCATCCACTGTGATTTTGAACGATGCTTAAAATCTGGCCAAATCACAAGTTTAACTGATAGTTAGAAAGCAAATATGTGACCACAGCATACCACCTTGTGTTTCGATGTTTCTAAATGTTCTGAAACTCACCACAGGCCTTACGGTGTCTACTGTTTCGCTATGAATTGCAATATTGACAAGAAGAGACAAGAAAAACCTCTCACTGTCGGACACTTAAAGAAGCTGTACAGCTAATTTTAACTACAGACATTTTCTCAAAGTTCAACATCAAATCAATGTCGTATGTAATTATCATGCAGTGATTTGTTATTATTTTTATTACTTCTGTATTATTCTTTTTCATTTCTGAATGTTTACTTGACAGCTGTTAGACACCTGAAAAAAGTCAAGCACTGTTTACCTACAGAATAAAAACAATATAACAAGGATTATGATATAAATTACGTAAACAGAATCTTCATCTTGGTTGTACTGCTTGTAACTCAAGACAATTCATTAAAGCTAGTTCAAGCAATGGTGTAAAATTTGCTATTTGTTGAATATATCCTAAGGTACAGACATGTGACGGTGACCCCGTCTTCCTCTAAGAACTGCCATTATTGCATTGTGTCCCTGTACTTGTACGTCTTCAGTGCATAATATCAACCTAGAAGATTCAGTGGACTATTCAGAGGTAAATACAGCGTCATGTGCAGACAGTCTAAAGCACTGTCACAAAAGCACAAAGTATTCTGAAGGGATGCTGAAATCACTCCCCCACCCTATTATGCATAAGCCATACCTCACAGACCTGCATGCATATTTAAGCACTTTGAGTGAATTTCAAACCAATATAATGGAAAGCAGAGGTAAAGAGTCATTAAAACAGGTTTCGCCACTTCTGTAGCATTGGGAATAAGGTAACGGAGATACTAAATGTGTCTAGTATGAGGAAAACAATCTTACAGGCAATCAATAAAAATTATAAAAGTTCAGTAAACCATCTTTCATTTGACAGTAGGGCTGAAATGATTAGTCGACGTTACCAACAACTCAAAAAAAAAAATTGACAAATATTTTCGTTGTCGAATAGTCATTTGATCTTATTTAACGTAACATGAGATCATATGAAACTCTAATGATGGCGCAAGAGCAGCACTGCAGCTCGCGCCCGATTGAGGAGAGGAGGAAAACACAGCTCACAGTCTAGATGCACTCTAAACTTTCCAAACAGCTTCAGGTGATGTAGATCGCAAATTATAAGGAAATTATACAAAAATTCAAAATACAGAAGCACTCACGGCGTGGAATAAGCGGAGCTGGATTTAAGCAAAACTTGCGTGTCGAGCATCTTTAAAGGAAACACCCCAGCGTTACATCTTTAATGCAGTTATATTTAATGCGTTATAGCTTTATTAAAGTTCAAATAATACGGAAGCAGGTCATGTATATAACTACAAACTCTGAAACTGTCCCCGATCTAAGGGGGAGAGATTGAAACTGCAACCAGCTGAGGAACACTCTGTCACGGGGACGCTCATCCCACGAGAGCGCATGCTTAATGCAGCTAGATTATAACCCGATGGGTCGTGACTTATTGAATCATAATATATGTCACTGTGCATTTCTTACCATGAAGAAAATTGGCAATACGCAGCTTAATTAATGAGAGTGAGTTTGTTTTTTGTGAGTTAAAGATGGATTGAAGTGAACAGAAAGGTGAGAGAGAGTAGTCTTCGTCCCATTATACACTGCAAAAAAATACATTTTTGATTTGTTTTGGCTTGTTTTCCAAAAATAATATCTAAAACTCATTTAAAACAATGTAAATTTTCTTTAGCAGCTATACTGCAGAAGAAAAAATTGTTATCTGAGAATGTTGAATATAATATTAAAAATAAAGATATTTTAAAATATCTAAAAATCCTTTAAAAAAAAGATGCATTCACCTGAGAAGCAGCATAAGATATTTAAACTTTCTTTTAGAGAATAGACCTTGAAAATAAGTATATTTTGTCTTTACTGCACTCGCAAAAGTATAACCAAGTGAGAAAATACACATATATACAAAATACACTTATATTTAAGATACATTCTCTTAAAGCAAGTCTAAATATCTTATGTTACTTCTCAAGTAAATGTACCTTGTTTCAAGAATTTTTAGACAGTTTTAAATGGAAAACAAGACAAAAACACTTGATAACAATAGGATTTTTTGCAGTGATTTGTTTTACTTAAAAAATATTTTTTCCTTTAATTCAGTGAATGTCATTGAGAGGTACAGTATGTACGTTTAATATAACCTGTTAAGTCGGGACACAAGCTGAATAGTCGGTTAAGATCTAAAGATTAATCGTTGCAATAATCGCCCGAATAGTCGAATAATCATTCTAATAATCATTAGATTAGTCGATTATCAAAATAAGCATTAGTTGCAGCCCTATTTGACAGCTCTTGAGCTACAGAGACGCTCATGTTTTGCATCTCAAACATACCACCCATGTCATGACAGTTTACTCATAACAAACAAACGACCTTAAAGGAATGGTTTACCCAAAAATGAAAATTCTCCCATGATTTACTCACCCTCCTGGCATCCTAGATGTGTATGACTTTCTTTCTTCTGCAGAACACAAATTTTTAGAAGAATATTTCAGCTCTGTAGGTCCATACACTGCAAGTGAATGGGAGCTGATGAACACACAATGCGTGATCATGAGGAAGGTTTATATCAAGATGTAGATTGGAATGCAGGTGCGAAAAACTTTATAAATAAAATACTGTTCCTCTCTCACTGTTGCTTGCGTGCTAGTGATTGCCCCTCTGTGTGATTTTGAAAAATGTATGACATAATATAAGAAATATTTAAGATTCCACACAATTTTGTGATCAGTAATCAAAAAAGGGAAATTTGTGACATTAACTGTGTTAATTCATTTTGTACAAAAGGACAGGGATTCTTTCATTAAAGCACTTTCACAAGATGCTCTGAAAATTCACATGCAGGATCATGATTAAATCATAATCATCGGGTTTTGCACAAATTTTTCACTCAAACTGTTATGCTGATAATATAATAAAATAAACAAATTAGGAAAAATGCAAAAAAGAAATATGTGTACTCAAACTTCAGAAAAATCACATCCATGCGCTTGTTTTTTGTTTGTTTTTTCATGTAAAAAAGGTTGCCGACCCCTGCTTTAGAATATATGGATTTAAACACCAGAGTGGTCTGGAGTACTTTATGTTGCCCTGATGTGGATTTTGGAGCTACATGTTGGCACCCATTCGCTTGCATTGTATGGACCTACAGAGCTGAAATATTCTTCTAAAAGTCTTCATTTGTGTTCAGCAGATGAAAGAAGATCATACACATCTGGGATGTCATGAGGGTGAGTAAATGACAAGAGAATTTTCATTTTTGGGTGAACTATCCCTTTAATAGCAATCAAGTCAGATTACTCTATTTAGCCTACATTTTTCTCACAAACTGACATCTATAAGCCAACAAGTTTAATTAAACACCTTTGCCAAATCTAAAGACACAAAGAAAAGCAAAATCAGATGACACTGTGTGTGTGTGTGTGTGTGTGTGTGAGAGAGAGAGAGAGAGAGAGGTTCAAAGGAACTCTAATTAGTCAGGAAACCACCTGTGACACTCACCTGTCCATGAAAGAGATTTAAATTTAAAGTCCATCAAAAGTGCCTCAGCAGTGTGCTCTGGACAGGCTATACTGACCGAAGAGATAATATAATCTGATTCATTCTGAACTAATCAACACCTCGCAACATGAATAAAATTAGTACAAGAAAGAATCAAAGCTTTCCCAGCTTAAATGTCCAAAGGGGAAAGTGTCTTCCAAGAAGCACAAAATATATTTCGATTTATCCATAAAAAGATGTCAACACTGAAAGAAAAATGGGTTCAGTGTGGATGTTGTAGTAACTGAATCTCTGAATTCTCTGAATCTGAGCATAGTTGAGTTAAACCTGTCCGTCACATGACAGATCATAGTCCAAGACTCCGTTTCGACCACTTATAATTTACTCACCCTCATGGCATCCCAGATGTTTTCTTGACTTTTGTTCTTCTTCAGAACACAAATGAAGATTTTTAGAAGAATATCTCAACTCTGTTGGCCCTCACAATGCAAGTGAATGGTGGCCAAATATCACGCTGAAGGTCCAAATATCACATTAAGGCAATAAGTCATCATAAAAGTAATCCATACGACTCCAGTGGCTTAATCAATGTACTCTGAAGCGATCCACTCAGTTTTGGGTAAGAACAAACCAAAATATAGCTCCTTTTTTGCTGTATCTTACCAATGCAGTCTCTAGGCATGATCATGATTTCAAGCTCGATTACACTTCCTAGTGCTTGACGCATGCGCAGAGTGCTAGATGGTGCTATAGGAAGTGTAATCGAGCTTGAAATAGTGATTACCAAGGAGACTGCTCTCAAGACTTGGTGAAAAAGGAATTCCATTTTTGTCTGTTCTCTACCAAAACTGACTGAATCGCTTCAGAAGACATTGATTAAACCACTGGAGCGGTATGGATTACTTTTATGATGCCTTTATATGATATTTGGCCCTTCAGAGTTCTGGCCACCATTCACCTGCATTGTATGGACCTCCAGAGCTGAAATATTCTTATAAAAACGTATCTTCATTTGTGTTCAGCCAGGGCTCGACATTAAGCATAAAATGTTACTTGTCCGGAGACAAAAACAAAAGGACGCAAGGAAAAAAAAGCCTCCATCATCATCATTTACACCTAATAGGGATTAAGAATGCTGTGCAGAAAGACGGTAAATCATTACTCATCCTCAAGCCTGTATGAATTTCTCTCTTCTGAGGAACGCAAAATTAGATTGTTGGCAGAATGTTAGTCACAGTCACTATTCACTGTCACTACATCATTTTTTTTAACCCCATAAAATAAAGTGAATTGAGACTGACATTTCCTTTTGAGTTCCACGGAAGATAGAAAGTCAGACAAGTTTGGAACAACATAAAGGCGAGTAATGATGACACAATTGTTGGTAACACTTTACAATAAGGTTCAATTCATTAACATTAGATAATGCATTAGCTATCATGAACTAACAATGAACAATATTTTACAGCAGTTATCAATCTTAGTTAATTTTAGTTACTAAAAAAAAATACAATTGTTCATTGTTAGTTCATAGTGCATGAACTAATGTTAACATACTGTATACAACTTTTTATTTTAATGTATGAAAATGTATTAATATACTGTATGCTGGACTTAACATTAACCAAGATTAATAAATTATTTAAAAGTGGTGATTATTGTTAGTTCAGGTTAACTAACATTAACAAATGGAACCTTTTTGTAAAGTGTTACCAAATTTTCAATTTTTGGGTAAATCATTTCTTTGGGAGTACAAGTCAATTCTAACCAGGTGCATTAAAAACGGCTGTTTAATATTGTAAATTGCATTAATGTTAACAGATAAAATCCTGAGAGAACCTTGCTGCTAAATCAGTTATGCTGTATATTCAAAACAGATATGCATATTAAAGATAGGTATGTTTTCATTGTATGTAATTTATTAATGTTATAGTATTAATATTATTATAATGTATATTGTTTTATATACTTATTAAAATTGACTGATTCACACGGCAGAGAAAATACCTCGGATACATACATTAGATGGAGCTCTAGAAAGATGAGAGACGTAATGGGTGCATAAGTCTGTTTTAAGCGTTTCTCTTCACTCTACAGATTGTATTATTACACAGAGCGTTTTTGCAATTTCTGCCTTTCTTGCTGTTTTATGAGGGAGCGCCACAATGTGACTAGACAAAATTAGATCCCTGTCCAAAGTTGCGTGCTTGCGATGAAGACAGCTTTGTTGATTATAAACAGGAGCAATGGTTTTGTCAAATCGTTTGCTTAAAGAGACGTGGTACAACACCATTCGCATGATCGATTAACAGGTTTATACCCGTTTATATACATTTGTGTTCAAAAGTTTGCATACCCTTGGAGAATTGGTAATATATGTACCATTTTTAAAGAAAACATGAGTGAGTAGGCAAAACACATTTCTTTTATTTCTTATGGGATTCATATTCAACTGTAGGTTATAACAGAATGGCACAATCATAAAACAAAACAAGGCAACAAAAGTCCCTGTTCAAAAGTCTGCATACCCTTAGTTCTTAATACTGTGTATTGCTCCCTTTAGCATCAATGACAGTGTGCAGTCTTTTGTAATAGTTGTCTATGAGGCCACAAATTCTTGCAGGTGGTATAGCTGCCCATTCGTCTTGGCAAAATGCCTCAAGGTCATGCAAAGTCTTTGGTCATCTTGCATGAACCGCACATTTGAGATCTCCCCAGAGTGGCTCGATGATTTTAAGGTCAGGAGACTGTGATGGCCACTCCAGAACCTTCAACTTTTTCTGCTGTAACCACTGGAGGGTCAACTTGGCCTTGTGCTTAGGGTCATTGTCGTGCTGGAAAGTCCAAGAGCGTCCCATGCGCAGCTTTCGTGCAGAAGAATGCAAATTGTCTGCCAGTATTTTCTGATAACATGTTGCATTCATATTGCCATCAATTTTCACAAGATTCCCCGTGCCTTTAGAGCTCACACAACCCCAAAACATCAGTGAGTCACCACCATGCTTCACAGTGGGGATGGTATTCTTTTCACTATAGGCCTTGTTGACCCCTCTCCAAACATAGCGCTTATAGTTGTGACCATAAAGCTCTATTTTGGTCTCGTCACTCCAAATTACAGTGTGCCAGAACCTGTGAGGCGTGTCAAGGTGTTGTCGGGCATATTGTAACCGGGCTTTTTTTGGCATTGGCGCAGTACAGGCTTCTTTCTGGCAACTCAACCATGCAGCTCATTTTTGTTCAAGTATCGTCGTATTGTGCTCCTTGAAACAACCACACCGTCTTTTTCCAGAGCAGCCTGTATTTCTCTTGAGGTTATCTGTGGGTTTTTCTTTGTATCCCGAACAATTCTTCTGGCAGTTGTGGCTGAAATCTTTCTTGGTCTACCTGACCTTGGCTTTGTATCAAGAGATCCCCGAATTTTCCACTTCTAAAGTGATTGAACAGTACTGACTGGCATTTTCAAGGCTTTGGATATCTTTTTATATCCTTTTCCATCTTTATAAAGTTCCATTACCTTGTTATGCAGGTCTTTTGACAGTTCTTTTCTGCTCCCCATGGCTCAGTATCTAGCCTGCTCAGTGCATCCACGTGAGAGCTAACAAACTCATTGACTATTTATACACAGACACTAATTGCAATTTAAAAAGCCACAGGTGTGGGAAATTAACCTTTATTTGCCATTTAAATCTGTGTGTGTCACCTTGTGTGTCTGTAACAAGGCCAAACATTCAAGGGTATGTAAACTTTTTATCAGGGCCATTTGGGTGATTTCTGTTATCATTATGATTTAAAAAGGAGCCAAACAACTATGTGATATTAAATGGCTTCATATTATCACTATCCTTAAATAAAAGACCATTTTTTAGCATGATCAGTCATATTTTCAAAATCAATGCCAAAATTTCACAGTTTCTGCCAGGGTATGCAAACCTTTGAGCACAACTGTATGTAAAATCTAAAGTTCAGTAAATATGCGCTTCCTCACTGCTCGCACGCACAAGCTGCTGAACGCTGCACCATGAGTGAAGGCGAGAGGGAGAGAAGGTGACAGAGGGAATTCCCCACATTTTGAAAGTGAAACATGCGGGAATGATTAAAACTGAGCTCAATCACGCGCTATTGAGCTAACATCTTTTATTGAGATTTAGTAATGAGTGTAGTAATGTCCACGTTAACATGTTATCTTGCATTAACCTATATAGCCTACATAAGAATTAATGATTATTTGTTTTATTTGTGTAGCCTACTATAATGTGCTTTTCTGTGTATAGTGAAATTGTTTTCCTACTTAGAAATATCAATTGAAATGATTTGATATCACGAGAAAAAGGCACCAACGACAACAGTAAAAGGCCAAAAAAAACCACAAAAAAAAACCATTTGATATAATTACAGAACACAGTTGTCCAGCAACTGCGAAGAGCATCAAAAACTAGCACGGGTGCAATAACATGCTGTATTTTCACAAAGTTTAATCATATAAGTTAAATTTAAATGTATACATTTACGTTTAGCAGGGAAATACATTTACAGTGCAAATTATGGTAACTCCATGGTTGCTTGTGCATCAGCATTAGACACCGGAAATGTCCCGCACCTTACTGAAATGGAAAATATGATTGGTTAGCCAATATCCAATCACATCTGAAATGAACGTTCTGATTTGTGGATCAGCTTTGTCGGACTGTGTCTTGCCCGTGCCATCAGTTGCGATCCGGCCTCCTGCTGCTCTGTGCGCATTTAGAGAGAATCTCTGTACACTTTTTAAAATAAATAAATAAAAACAACACAATTTACTCAACAGTGCTGCGGCATGGCGTTATTAGATCGAAAAAGTTCCTGGTCAAAAGCATACTCGTTGTTCTGACGGCCATACGAATCATAACTTATTTTAGGTGGGCATACGCAAAATCCTAATAAAGATAGGTGGGCATACGCCGTATGCCCTAGACTACACTACTGTCCCAGGAGACGTATTTAAGTGACCAGGTGTAAACATCGATGTTTCTCGCCTGACCACATGTGATCGGACCACCCCGAGATGCATCTTTTACCAGGTGTAAATGGGGTCTAAGAGGACTGATTTTCAAGCTCAAGCTTTCTTTAAATTTATATTAAAAAACAAAACTGACTAGACAAAAACAAAATTCTCTTTCTACCTCAATTTTATTTTACACTTAGAAAACAGGACAACTGAAACATTACCAAACCTTATAAACATGGCATGTTTAAACTTAATGACAGTTTTGACCATCACACATCTAAGCAAATTATTAAGAATTGTGTAATTACCATAGTTAAAAATTAGTTCAGGAGAGGAGGAAGGGCATGTTAAGCCTTCTTGCAAAGAGCAGAATGGTGCAGGACTAGGGATGCACTGATCCGATACCTGGATCAGTATCGACTCCGATACTGACGTTTTTAAACGGATCGGGTATCGGTCCGACGAGCCCGATACTGTGTGTTAGTCATGTTCGTTAATGTCAAGCTGAAAAAATGACATAAAAGAACCATAAATACACCACTGAAGTAGTTCATATGACTCGTGCATTTTATTCAAAGCCACCTAAGACATGCGATAGCTCTGTGAATCACAAAAGGCTGTGTTTAATAAGTAAATATATAATATGCACGTGCAGCGCCAGCGCGTTATTGAATGGCGCTGCTCTGTTTACACGCACGCCTATTTTTAGTGTGCAATATTTGAGCGCTACTCACGAACAACATCTCAGATGTAGATGCTCAAAAGTTCGGTTAACTTATATGCATTTTTACCAGAATTTGAATAAGAAGCTAATTAAACTACTGTGAACTTTCCTACAAACAGACACATACAGGACTTCCTGGAGAGTTCAGAATGTCAAAATTAAAGCGTGAGGGTTTTAAAAGTTAAAGGTGTCACGGAGAGACTCATGGAGGCAGAGATATGAACTCAGTAGCAGGGTTTATTGAACAGATGATTGAAACAGTGATGTAAACATTGTGAGTAAATCCAGTTGAGCAAAGTGGCAAACAGCAGGTGAGTAATATCCAGACCGGGTATAGACACGATGAACAGATAACTCAAAGCCTGATGATACTTGCAGGCAATAAGGAAGACACAGGTATGTTTGACATAGTAGAAAGGTATGGAGTCTCAGAGATACTATTGATGAGAACAGACAAAGAGTGTGTGTGAAAGCGGGGTATATATGCTGTCCTTGATTAGCCACTAACGATATGCAGGTGCATGTAATCAGAACTCAGGGGAGAGTGAGGGCTGTGATGGCAGTGAGGAAGAAAGAGAGAGAGACCGGTGGATCCGTGACAAAAGATGCATGATTGAGATATATTACTATTATAATATACAGGTGCATCTCAATAAATTAGAATGTCGTGGAAAAGTTCATTTATTTCAATAATTCAACTCAAATTGTGAAACTCGTGTATTAAGTAAATTCAGTGCACACAGACTGAAGTAGTTTAAGTCTTTGGTTCTTTTAATTGTGATGATTTTGGCTCACATTTAACAAAAACCCACCAATTCACTCTCAAACAATTAGAATATGGTGACATGCCAATCAGCTAATCAACTCAAAACACCTGCAAAGGTTTCCTGAGCCTTCAAAATGGTCTCTCAGTTTGGTTCACTAGGCTACACAATCATGGGGAAGACTGCTGATCTGACAGTTGTCCAGAAGACAATCATTGACACCCTTCACAAGGAGGGTAAGCCACAAACATTCATTGCCAAAGAAGCTGGCTGTTCACAGAGTGCTGTATCCAAGCATGTTAACAGAAAGTTGAGTGGAAGGAAAAAGTATGGAAGAAAAAGATGCACAACCAACCGAGAGAACCGCAGCCTTATGATTGTCAAGCAAAATCGATTCAAAAATTTGGGCGAACTTCACAAGGAATGGACTGAGGCTGGGGTCAAGGCATCAAGAGCCACCACACACAGACATGTCAAGGAATTTGGCTACAGTTGTCGTATTCCTCTTGTTAAGCCACTCCTGAACCACAGACAATGTCAGAGGCGTCTTACCTGGGCTAAGGAGAAGAAGAACTGGACTGTTGCCCAGTGTTCCAAAGTCCTCTTTTCAGATGAGAGCAAGTTTTGTATTTCATTTGGAAACCAAGGTCCTAGAGTCTGGAGGAAGGGTGGAGAAGCTCATAGCCCAAGTTGCTTGAAGTCCAGTGTTAAGTTTCCACAGTCTGTGATGATTTGGGGTGCAATGTCATCTGCTGGTGTTGGTCCATTGTGTTTTTTGAAAACCAAAGTCACTGCACCCGTTTACCAAGAAATTTTGGAGCACTTCATGCTTCCTTCTTCTGACCAGCTTTTTAAAGATGCTGATTTCATTTTCCAGCAGGATTTGGCACCTGCCCACACTGCCAAAAGCACCAAAAGTTGGTTAAATGACCATGGTGTTGGTGTGCTTGACTGGCCAGCAAACTCACCAGACCTGAACCCCATAGAGAATCTATGGGGTATTGTCAAAAGGAAAATGAGAAACAAGAGACCAAAAAATGCAGATGAGCTGAAGGCCACTGTCAAAGAAACCTGGGCTTCCATACCACCTCAGCAGTGCCACAAACTGATCACCTCCATGCCATGCCGAATTGAGGCAGTAATTAAAGCAAAAGGAGCCCCTACCAAGTACTGAGTACATAAACAGTAAATGAACATACTTTCCAGAAGGCCAACAATTCACTAAAAATGTTTTTTTTATTGGTCTTATGATGTATTCTAATTTTTTGAGATAGTGAATTGGTGGGTTTTTGTTAAATGTGAGCCAAAATCATCACAATTAAAAGAACCAAAGACTTAAACTACTTCAGTCTGTGTGCACTGAATTTATTTAATATACGAGTTTCACAATTTGATTTGAATTACTGAAATAAATGAACTTTTCCACGACATTCTAATTTATTGAGATGCACCTGTATTATTATCATTTGTTTACAAATTATAATAATATTTAAGTTGAATGGGTTCCAAAAAATAAGTGTTTGAATGAAAAGTGAGCTGATATCTTACAACTAAATTGAACAAAAAAGAGATCTGAATCCTTTAGAGTCCAGATACAAGTTGAAAGTTTTGCAAAAAAAAAAAAAATAATAATAATAACAAAAGAAAAAAACGGCTTCTCTTCTACTGCTGACTTATACTGGAATTACTCTTAATTTTGCTGCTACATTATCCAGTATACTAGTTAACAATAAAGTTTCTTAATAAGCTATACATTTATATTGAAATAATGTGTAGTTAGAGGTTTGTGTTTCTTTACATATTAAAGAGTACCCCCAGTTAGTTCCACACAACAATGTAAAGATATTCTAAACTGATTATACAAAAAAACAACACTTGTATTGGATCGGGATCAGTATCGGTGATACTGAGATTTCCGATATCGGAATCGGAAGAGAAAAAGGGGTATCGGTGCATCCCTATGCAAGACTCACCCTCCAGCAGCTTTATTCAGAGAGACATGAGTCCACCTTGTCTTCCGGACTACTGGACACATCAGTCAGCAGACGATTCCATCCAACACTCCACCTGCAATAAGACCCAAGTGAAAAGGATGATGTTACATCATAATCAAATGATCAAATCATTATGTAAATCCAACAAAGCACATCACAACCAGCCAGCAGATTGTAATATGTAGCATTATGTTAATTCCTCTAGTTATTCTCAAATAAATACTGGGATCAATACGGCTAATTATAGCAATTGATTGGCCTACAGTAACTACTCATGAGCATCATTCTGAGTTAAAGGGAAAGGAAACATTACAGATTTGCATGATCAGCTGACAGTGATCACTGGTACAAAATGACAGATCAGAATAAAATACATCCTGTTATTTACTACAGCAAAATACAACGTCACAGGAAACACACACACAATTACAGGTGGAGAATTAGAAACTAAAGAAATCTGACAGCATCTTATACATAACTAACACACAAATACATTTCCATATACATGACAAAACTCTAGCAAACCAAAAGAGACGAGAGGAAAAAAGGAAACATTCAAAGGACATACGAACATTTAGAAATACAAAGAAATCACATATCAACAACACAGAAGTGCCAACAGTACAAATACAACTACACATAAACATCACTACTGACTGGAAACTAGCGAATTGAATCAACCTTCCAAATAAACAACCAACTAATCAGACGTCTGTTGAACCAAAAATCATTCACCCAAGAACAATTTCACAATATCTAACCGGTATTTTCTGACCGAGGTTGTACATTCTCTGAGGTAACTTATTGCTAACAGCTGCTGCTAACCGGCTAAATCATTAAAGCTCGCGAACAAACAAACTTTTTGCTTTTCCGGCTTCAGGTTGTCTTTCGCTGAGTAATCAAGTCGGAATGTAGTTGGTTAACACCTACCTTAAAAATGACTGTTCCTTCTACCCGCCTTTCGGTGTCTGTTTCCCGGCTTTGATGATAAGTTTCAACTGCCGTTCGCTAGATTTGACGGTCCGCCATTTTCCAAACAACTGTTCCCGGAAGTTCACGACGGAGAGATTCATAAACTCGCGAGACTTCAGTGCAGAACGTCAGGTGCTTTTTTTCTTGGCCGTGTTTGACCTCTAGTGTTCACTAATGGAATTGACGTTCAGAAAAAATAAACCAAAAAAACTGAAGGGTCTGATGGAACTTTGCTTATTTTCTGGTGTTTTGCACGAATGGCTCCGAAAAAAGTAAGTAAAGTATTCTGCAAACCTAATGAAAACATGAGAACTGGTTGGTTTTGGCTTTCACAATTTTGGCTACCTGTTTTTTCCATAATGCATTTCTCTTAATTTCCATACGACCCAGTTGAAGGAAACTTCAGAGGATCTCAGAAGTTGTGAGTTGAAGCCCATAAGATTAAAAGGTATTGTGGTGGAAGTATTGGTCCTCCATCAGTCTAAAAATCAAATAGATTGTTTATAAATGGAAGAGACACGGTATTGTTGCTGCTTTCCTTTTATATTAGAGATTTACAAAGATCTGACGGTAAAACAGTTGCGGTTACAGACCGTAGAATTGTCAAAAATGTGATATTGAGCCTCAGAGTTCATTGGTGTAATCAATCTATCCATATATAATTAAAAATACTTAAAGGGATAGTTCACCCAAAAATGAAAATTCTCTCATCATTTACTCACCCTCATGCCATCCCAGATGTGTATGACTTTCTTTCTTTGGCAGAACACAAATTATGATTTTTAGAAGAATATTTCAGCTCTGTAGATCCATGCAATGCAAGTGAGAGGGGGCCAAAATTTTGACGCTCCAAAAAGCACATAAAGGAAACATAAAAGTAATTCATATGACTCCAGTGTTTTAATCCATATTTTAAGAAGTAATATAATAGGTGTTTTTAAGAAATAGATCAATATTTTAGTACCTTTTTGCTTGAAATTCTTTTCCCTGCCCAGTAGGGGGCAGTATGCATGAAGAATGTGAATCACCAAATACACAAGAAGAAGAATATGAAAAAGATCTGTTTCTCACCCACACCTATCATATTGCTTTTGAAGATATTAATTTAACCACTGGAGTCTTATGGATTACTTTTATGCTGCCTTATGTGAGATTTGGAGCTTCAAAATGTTGGCACCCATTCACTTGCATTGTATGGACCTACAGAGCTGAAATATTCTTCTAAAAATCATAATTTGTGTTCTGCCAAAGAAAGAAAGCCATACACATCTGGGATGGCATGAGGGTGAGTAAATGATGAGAGAATTTTAATTTTTGGGTGAACTTAACACTGAGCAGTTCAGACATGCTATAGAAAGCATTTGGTTCAGTATTGCATAACCTAATGACCGGACCTGACATAACATTCAATATGTCCACCTTCTTTCTCAAAAAGATTAATTGTATGCAATTGCTAGAAACATTTTCCAACACAGTCTATGTCAGAAAAAAACTTCTGGCAAATGTAAGCATATCCAAAAGCTGAAATAGGGACTGATAAGTGGTTCTTAACATTTTTTAATCCAAGGCCCCTCACTTACCATGACAATATTCAAAGGCCCCCTCCCTCCCTCAAAAAAATATGTAAATAAAAATAAATTGTTCGGCTGTGCATTTTCCCCTGAGTGAGAAATATGATCTCAGTTTATGTGAAAATCTTGATTCTGTTGGGGTTTTTTTTTTTTAAAGATAAGAATTCTTATAAATCATTTTAAAGGAATAGTTCACCAGAAATTAAAAATTCTCTCATCATTAACCCATCCTGATGCCATCCCAGATATGTATACTTCTTTCTTCTGCAGAACACAAATGAAGATTTTTATGAGAACAGCTCAGCTCGGTTGGTTAGTTCAATGCAAGTGAATGGTGGCCTGAACCTTTGAGCTCCAAAATGTACATAGAGGCAGCATAAAAGTAATCCATATGACTCCAGTGGTTAAATCTATGTCTTCAATAGCAATATGATTGGTGTGGGTGAGAAACGGTTCAATATTTAAGTGCTTTTTTACTATAAATCTCCACCTTTGACCAGCCCCGACCAATAGGTGGCGATATGCATGGAGAATGCGAATTACCAAAAACATAAGAAGAAAGTAGAAATCTATAGTAAAAAAATGACTTAAATATTGACCTTTCCCACACCTGTCACTTCTGAAGACATTGATTTAACCACTGGAGTTGTATGAATTACTTTTATGCTGCCATTATATACTTTTTGAGCTTCAAAGTTCTGGCCGCCATCCACTTGCATTTTTGGGTGAATTATTCCTTTAAGGTCCCATCGGAAGTTTTCTGAGGCCCTCTTGAAGGCCCGGCCCCCTGGTTAAAAACCTCTGGTTTAAAACAATCACAGAGCACCATTAGGAAAGCCCTTGAAATTAGTGACTGTTATGAATGAGATAAAGGAATAGGGCGAACCATATGCAGGCAAAAGTGTTACATCTAATAAAAACTTATAGAAAGAAGTTAAGAACCTACCTAGAAATCAACAGACAGATATAGCATGCAAATATTTTGTTCTCTGCTATGTAGGGTGAATACAGGTAAAGTGGGACAATTTCTGATCATTCGTCATTGCCGTTGTCTTTTAAAATATGATCACAATGGTTACATGAGTGCCATTCCATACTAGTTTAATATAGTTTAGTATATATGCTGATGTTTAGTAATGGGATAGAAAATGATACAGTAGATGATTAAGCTTATATGTCACAGTTTTACAGTTGTCCCACTTTACCTGTATTTATCCTAAGATATAAAGACTAGCTTACCTAATATAACATACATTTAGAATATTTTAATGTGGCAAAATTGAAAAATCTTTGTTGATTTTCTTTTCTTTTTCAAAATTTAAACTCTCTCAGCCAGCACTTGAATGTTTGTAATAGCATTTCCTATGCACCTGTATAGTAATTCCAACAACAGGATAGATTGATAGCATATTATGGTATACTACAGTAACCATAACAATTGGTTTGCAATCTCTTCCTTGAATAAAACCATTAAAGAAACCATGCATTTAGTCTAATGCGTGCGTGAAATTTCACCCACCGTTAAACGCACCACTTTCCCAAAGCTAATATTTCCAAATTAGATAGTCATCTGAATAATATCCCTATAAACCGGGCTGCGGGCCGTACAGTCATTGCAGAAATATAATGTGACATATTTAATAATTTATGCACGCTAATTACCGATACAGTGACTCTCGGCCCCCCTCTGCTGATCTAACCTGTCGTACTCAGTTTGAAACTGGATATCACCGCAATCTCTCCTGTTATACCTTAACCATTTTAGTGCTGTATCCGTGAGAGAGAAAGACTTCTTATTCATCAGCGCTTAACAAACACATGTTTCCAGCAGAAAGGCGCGGCAGAATGGAAAAACGCCATCCACTCGCAGCTAAATGTGAGGAATAGTGTGGAAAAACTCTGCGTTCCTGCGCGTTATTGCGGTGATGGAGCTCAGAGCACTTGTGGCTGAGCTCCGTGGATCTGATGCTGGTAAGCATATGATTTTTATTCATGGTTATTATCATAGAAGCGGTAGATTGCTGCCAGTGTTTACCATCGCCATTCACAAAAATTTGTATAATTGAATTGAAAGTGGAATTTCCATTAGACAGCCGTTAACTTGTTTCATTGTGTTGATTTTATTATTATTATTTTAATATTATTTTTTTTTGTAAATTGACGTTAGTTGCCAGGGAGAATCATTATGACCACGTTATGAAATCAAAAATTTATATTTTATATTTTTATTTTTATTTTTTATGGATAATTAGAGGCATATTTTTATTTTTTCACTTTTGCGCATTTTTTGACCATTGTTACAATTTTATTTTGTTCTTTAACGTCTGGCTATTAAAACAGTGCATAGGCTGTTGAAGCAGTTTATTAGTTTGCAACAGATGCGAGTCCACATAGAGCCTCATTCTGCATTTTGATTATGCATTTGCGCTCTGGGGGTTGTGATGCCATCCATGCACAGCCGTCCTATGGATCGGCGTGGTTTAGTGGTTAAACATCTGCTGGTCTGCATGGTCTCTTAGCCAAAAGGTGGTATTTACGAAACCCTTTAGTTGAGATTCATTATCCCTATTGTGCCCTTGTGCCAGACATTTAATCAAACAAGATTTTCATTGCCTATAGCCCTATATTGAGAGAAGAAGAAGGGGAAAAAAAAAAAAAAAGTGCTTACAAAGCAGCAAAAGATTAGTGTTAAAGTTATAGATAGGTTTTAGGTCTGTTTAATTTAAATGCTGCGTTAGAACTGCTTTATAAAGACTGTAAAAATTCTACAGAAATAAAATGTTAATTGATTAAAGAATATTAACTGTAAAATTTACAGTCAAAAATGTTAATATATTTTAAAAGACGATACAGTAGGTTTTACAATAAAATGTTGTAAAAAATATTTTTTTTAGATGTAAAAAGTATGATTTTCTTGTGTAATTAATGGTAAAAACTTACATTATGTTTAACAAGAGAGTACATGTGCAATTTACAATGAATTATTGTTAAAATTACAGTAAAAAACAGTAATCGGGCGTTTCCAGAATTCCCTGCATGACCCATTACATTTCATTATATTTTATGGGAATAGTTATGTTTCTTCTTATTTTTATTATCAGTTATGTACTTTGGGGTGTTCTGTGTTATATCTGATGTAGTTTAGTTCATGTTTACTGCATTATTTAAATTTCACATGTGTTACCCTGATGGTGTTTAGTGTTTGTGTGAGTGACTGAGCACTGTCTCTACATGTTTATTGGTCATTGCTCCTGGAACAGCCACTATTGATGAACTTCATGTCATCATGTTCTCTTCTGTAATTTTTACGGTGATTAACAATACCTTATAAAGTAAAAAGCAGATTTTTACAGTTTCAGAAGGTTAATATCAAGTTTATGATGTATTTTTACTGTAAATTTAACAGAATTTTTTTCTTTTACAGTGCCATTGTGGTCATGTAAATGTACAGGTTGTTCTGTAAAGTTATTTACATTTTTACTGTAATTTTTACATAATTATTCTGGCAACCACAGCTGCCATTTTTTATTTTTATTTTTTTGTAAAAACAACAGGATTTTTTTTACATTGTTGCCAGGGCGTTGCTATGCATTTTGCTTGAGTGTTCTAAATGGTTGCTAAGGCATTGCTGTTGGTGGCTCAAATCAAAAGAACCCACACCCATGACTCTGTGATACTGTGGTCCCTAGATATGGCTTGGATCCCTCCTTTAATGTAAGTCTTTGGGATTTGGGAATTGTGATTGCTCAGAAAAGTAAAAGTGCACCTCTTCTCAACAAGCCGCATGATTTGAGGTATTATTCATGTCTGTAGCACTAATTATACGGGAATGAGTTATGTGCAAAAGTTTAATACTGCGAATTAGGGGTTTATTCAAATCCCTAACCCAAAATATGAGCAATAAAAATAGATCAGTTTCGATACAAAAATGCCAAATAATTAACTTTAAACATAACCCCTCAATTACACTGTAAAAGAACAGAGCCATCTGTCACTGACCACAGTTCAGTCAATGTACCTTTCTTGATAACATGAGCAAAGGCCTCTAAATGCACATTGATTTTTTGTAAGAGAACATGGTTTTAGTCAATACAGGTTCTCTGTTACAAAGTAGATAACAGACATTCCCATTTATAGAGTCAGCACCCCAGGAGATGCTGTCAGTATCAAGGTGAAATACTGTATGTAGTGCTGCTTTTAAACAATAGATTGCTGCCACATCAGTCATTAATTGGAACATGATTGACAAATAGTATTTCCCGTTCTATCGTCACTGCATCATTTATTACACATACAGGTACTAGAAAAAACAATCTGAAAGGCGATTGCAGACTCACTAGTAGACTGATATATCCACCATGGCCATTATTGTCCACTTAATAGTCATGACCATTAGACCTAATGTCAGTTCGGAAATATACCAACAGCCTTGTCAATGTACTGCATAGTGCACAAAATTCAGCAGTTTTTTGAAACTTTTGTTTGGTTTATTGCATTATACTGTATTGAATAATCAGAATTATATGTGCCATCGGCCACCCTGCTTTAATTGGTATTGGCATTAACCATGAAAAATCCCATATTGGTTGGCTACTAACGTGATTTAATCAAGAAATGATGCTTTAGTCTATTGGAAGAGTTATGTATGATTATTATCTGTTTTAGATTTAAAGGGATAGTTTACCCAAAAATGAAAATTCTCTCATCATTTACTCACCATCATGCCGTCCCAGATGTGTATGACGGTCTTTCTTCTGCAGAACACAAAAGACGATTTTTAGAAGAATATTTCAGCTCTGTAGGTCCATACAAAGCAAGTGAATGGTGGCCAGAACTTTGAATCTCCAAAAATCACATTAAGTCAGCATAAAAGTAATCCATAAGACTCCAGTGGTTAAATATATGTCTTCTGAAGCGATATGATGGGTGTGGGTGAGAAACAGACCAATATTTAATCCTTTTTTACTATAAATCTCCACTTTTACTTCCATATCTTTTTCTTTAGTTTTTTGGTGATTTGCATTCTTTGTGGATATCGCTACCTACTGGTCGGGGCTGGTCAAAGGTGGAGATTTATAGTAAAAAAGGACTTAAATATTGATCTGTTTCTCACCCACACCTATCATATGGCTTCTGAAAACATGGATTTAACCATTGGAGTCTTATGGATAACTTTTATGATGACTTTATGTGCTGTTTGGAGCTTCAAAGTTAAAATTTTGGGGTGATTTATCCCATTAAGTTCTATTAAGGAAAGTTAAAACACTAACTAAAAATGTTATCTGCAAAGACTGAGATCAGGGTGCCAGCAGTTCCAGGATCAGGGTTATTCCATTGTCTCTTCCTTTTTGATCTCTATGACATCCACCTGTGAACCTGTCAGATTTTATCTCTGCTTGTGTCTAGGACTTGACTGTCTGCTGAGTTAAAGAGACTTGCACCAGACTTGCAAAAGACTTTAAAATGTTTATTGAAGTCCCCTGCTCATTTATCTTCTTTAGTGTGTATCTGAATCAGGTCTGAGTTAAAATAGTTTGATCCAGATTCCCTGAATCACATTGCTCAGTGTGTGAAACAATGTGAATGACTTTCATTTTATTCGTGTGGCAAAAAGGCATTTGCGTGGAAACAAGTGTTTGTTGTCGTGGAGACCAGGGTTGAACCAAACGGCTTATTGTTTCGTTACTTTTAATTTTTAATTATTATTATTATTGTTTTTTTAACATTACTTATAAGCATAGTCCAAAATTGGATATCACATAATGAACTGTCAGAATTTGACTTTGGTCTGTGTGTCATGTGACTGTGAAGACATGCCCTTGTTGACAACAACTTTCTTAGGACCTCAGAAATATTGTTAAGACATGTTGTTAAAATTAATTAATATCCCAGAGGGACATCTGTTGTTTTTCCACAGAAAAAAAAAATCTGCCAGGAAAACTCGGATTTAAATTAGATGGTCGTGCAAAGATACTTTGCAGTTGGAGCTCTAAAAAGGATATTTTAGATGTGGTAAAATCCGAGAAGACAAAATAAAAAAAATCCAATACTGTACCGTACCCATCACTGAGCCGTAAGAACCTTCAATAGCCCTTATTTCATATTAAATAGTCTTTTATTGTAATGTGGTGGCTGCACTAGAAATTTCTGAGTACTTGAGTGGTAAAAGAGGCCTTTTTCTATCAATCACTAAGTCTTAGTGCAGAGAATTAAAGGTGCACCAATGCATGAGAGAGGCTGTAATTCAGAGACTGGCAAGTCATCAATTAAAGCATCTTTTCAGCATAATTAGCCCCTGATTAGTTTTGAGGTGGTTTTCTCCATCTGTTCTAATGTGAATGTCTCAGCTCTGTCCTAAGAGGAAGTCAGGAATGTTGGATACATCCTTCTTAAAAGGGAAAGTTCTGTAATTGTAAACTGTAAACAGTCATTTCATAAGTTATGAAAATGGAACATTTCTAATTTGTCAGCAAATTAAGAAGCATCATAAGAGCTGGTCATATTGCCTATATGCATTGTAAAGTCCAGCTTATATGCTTTAAAACGACACCCATTATGTGTTGGTCAAACATGTAGTTATTAATTATTTTGATGACTTTTTTTTCCAACACAGAGCATCAAAAGTTTGCCAAAATATGTATGTAATATTATTTAAGTGACTCAAGAGCAAGCATACAGTATATGCTCGATTTATTTTCTCTGCTCTGCAGACATAATAAATAAACATAAATCGTAACAATATAACATACTGTACTTTAATGAACTAGTGTTTAATGCTACAGTAATTTAATAAATAATTTGGAAAACAAGAATTATGTTGCTTTTGTTAATGTAATGTATAATTATTTCAGAAATGAAGGCATTTTCTCTCAATACACTCAATGTGGCTGTGTGTTCTCACAGAACAACGCAGACACACCAAGACAGAACTATAAATTCAAACTTGACTTACAAGGAGCCTATGGTGTTGGTTAGATGCAGAAGTTTAAACCGGCCTTGAGGATTTCAGTCCCATTTTATCAGCCCAACAACTCCTTTTATGTTCCCCTGAAGAAAGACAGTCATGCAGGTTTGGAACAACATGAGGATGAGTAAATGGTAATAGAATGTTTTCATTTATTTTCATTTTTTAACTGTCCCTTTAATTTTCAGCTATTTATTTCGAATGCAAGGTTTTCAGTGTGTGCCAGCATTTACAAGAATGTCTGTGACATATTAAGTTTAATTTTCTAAATGTGGGAGGCTGTCATGGGGACACAAACTATTTAGCGTGGCATTATTGGTGACTCATCAGTCCTCTCCAGAATGTAAACATGCCCTGGAAATGAGATTGTTTTTCCAGGTTTCTAAAAGGTTTCTAAATGAGTTAGCCAGGCATTTCTACTTGCTGTAATTGTATTACATCCCCTGTAATAGGCTCTTTTGTCATTTCATTGGATATGATAGTTTGCCACCTTGAGTGTGACATACTTTGATAACTGCGCTCAGAAATTAATAAGATAAATAGACTTGTTACGTGCATGATAGACTTATATGATGTGATAATTGTCCTGTTTGTAAGTGGAGAGTTAGACACTAGCATTTGCAACAAATTTATGTATTCTATTTATCTCAGAGTGCAAGACGGATAACATGATCCATCTTTCCAAGTAATCTTAGAATGTACCCCATGGAGTACTTCCATTTTACTTTGTTAAACCTCCTAAAAATGGGTATTACAACTTTAAAAACTTTAGGGCTGTAAAAAGATAAAATAATTGTAATAAAGATAAAAAAAAAAAAAATATATATATATATATATATATATATATATATATATATATATATATATATATATATATATATATAAACAACTAATCTCGTGATTTTTTATTTTTTTTGGTTGTTGTTTAAATCCACTTATTAACACATTATAACCATCTATTTGCAAGATTTGGGGAAAGCCACTGGCTAGTGCATATTTGATTTTTTTACTTGCCAGACTTTTGACAACAAAGATATTAGTTAAAATATTTCATTAAAATATTATATAATGTATTATTGCCCCTTTAAATGTACTTGGATATCTACACATTTTTACACTTTTACTTTTACACTACATCACAAAAAAAATTTATGTTCTGTTTATATACATAATTTTACAATTTACAAGTATTGCTATTGAGTTTACAATGATATGTATAACAAGTGCAAAAATGCTACTGTCTCTTTAAAAGCACTGGCAATTCAGCAAGCAAGTGATTACGGTTGGGCACATTAACAAGAGACCACTACACAAATTAATCACTGGCGAGTCAAATCTGAATATTTAATTGCCAGTGGCTAATAGGCACTTTTTTAGACACATAGCACGAAATTGCATATGCGTGAGATGAGTGATTTACTTGCAATGTAGAGGGCTGTCATACAGGTTTTTTTTTTTTTTTGTAAGCAAAGAGAACAAAGTCATATATGTAAATTGTGTTAATTTGCATGGATGATTTTCCAGTTTATATTATAATGTTGCTCATATAAGCAGAGGGTGTTTAAGGCTTTGGAAAGCTTAGCCTTCCCCAGGCCATGGGCATGATGTGCTTACTGTATATGATTATAGAAATCGACAGGGAATTCGGTTCAACATGATCACAAGGGAAATCGACATACTTATTGTCCCTGAAATCAACTTCATTCTGCAGAGTTACTGACAAACGCCATCTCCCAACAGACATTTTTTCTGAATAGGGTGGTCCGTGCCGCCCCCGGCAAGATGCTGCCCCGGGCGGCTGCCCATGTCGCCCATGCCCAAATCTGCCACTGTTCCTGTTGATTGTATTGCATTGAGACGTTAGAACCTTTGCAGAAAGTTCAATAGCCCTTTTTTCACATGAACAAGTCTTAATTGTAATGCCGTGGCATCTATTTAAAATGTTTTGTTTTTTGTTGTTTTTAACCAATCACAGGCATATTTGTTGATGGGGAAAAAAGCATAGTCTATGTTTTGGATTTATTGTGGATTTGATAGTTGTCACACCACAGTATATTCTATTATTTTCTATTATTAATCGTGCAGCCCTTAACACTTTAGCAAACTTTGCTAAATATTCAATGTATAATGCAATGGTTTAGTCTACAACAAATCTGACTGGATGGGCTGTTCACACACACTAAATGATATGGTAAAAAAGCAGTGACATGTTTTCTTTGAATCTCTTACAAGTTGACACCAAAAGCGGCAGCTGGGATAATCAGCTTGAAGATTTGAGCTGACATTCCTGTCTGCGTAACACTTTTGAGAACCTCATCGCTTTTAGTGCTTCTGCTTTGAACCTGGGGCCATGCCAATCAAAACCCATGACTTCATGCTCACCAAAAGACAATTCACGAGGGTCCTCACCATATTTCTAAACCGTTTTTAGCTGTTTCGTCATACTCTTTGTAGAAGAGTCATGGTTGATTACTGTATGTGTTCATTCTAGCTTTTGTCCTTGGCTAAGTTGTAAGAAGGCAACCTGGCCACATTCTATTCACGGTGGTGATAATTGAAAAGCATATAGTGCAAATGAGTGTAATTTTCTGACAGCTGGAAATGAAGTGCAGGGAATGGGAGTGTAGCAATTTTTTTAAAACTCAGAGTATGCAAATTTCTTTAGATTCATGGACAGATCTGGACATGAGCAGCTTGACCGAGCACTGGTTCTCTGTCTTAGGTCTCTGTTTTCACACCTGGTTTGATTGCTTTTTCCAAGACTGAGTTTGATTCTACCCCCCTCCACCTATCCCCACTTGTTTATTTTCACATTGAACTTTTGGTTTGGAACTAGCAGCAGCTATTTAGCTAGGAAACGACTCACAGTTTTATTTTTGTTTTTGTTACTTTGGATTAACCACAAAAACTTTGTCTGCCATGGAAAGATGATGTTGCTCTCAGAATGGTGTAACAGCATCTACCAGCAGGGGCTAACTGCCGATGCTTACCGGCTAAACCTTGGCAATACGATCACACAGGAAGTTGGCATGTTGTTTCTAGTTCCGGCACCCAATGACTGGCCGCATTATACTGACTCACAGACAAGTGGCATCTCCTATCAGACATTTTTTCCTATCAGAAGAATTTAATGAGAATTATTTAGATTCAAACTGAAATCATTGACTTTTTATCGAAGACTTTTATATCTTGGCAAATCTGAGCACAGTTTGAGACATTATTGAGATCTCTTCTGGAACTCTTGTGGAGACACATAAGGAGAAAAATCTTAGAAAAAGGAGACTTAAGCAAAAGTCTCCCTTCATTTGCTCTCCATTTAATCATTGCTATGTATGATAAACAGTTGAGATATAAAAGAGATCTCATTTGAGTTTTTTTTTTGTGATTGTTTTGTTCAGAGATACCATGTTCAATGTGAAAAGTACCAAACTACCAATAACTTAGACAAGCCTAAAAATGAAATCTTTATTTATGTCCTCTCAGGAGAGCAGCACACTTTTATATTCATCTGATTTGTTCAGGCTATTTCTTTGAAGCAAATCAAACTATCATGTCTGTCAGTATGGTTAAAAATGATACCCCCCCCACAAGATAAACAACATTTTGTTAATGTTTTTACTAAGTTGCTTTCAATGCCTTAAAAAAAATATTTCTCACTCGGCAAACACATTTATAGATTTGTGTTGATACTTCTTTTGCTCCTTCTCCAGGACTTCATAAACATATTTAGCATTTCTGAGCCCAGCATTTCATTTTCTTAATAACCTTTCAAAAAGCAGTAATGCGTATCGCTGCTGGAGGGCAGACTGCATCAGGCTGAAAGCTTTTTAGTCATGTGTTGAGGAGCACTAAAACCTTTGTGTCTGAGTGGATGTGTCTGTCAGGTTGCTTTCGACATACCACCTGATACAGCTTTACCAAGCACTGTCTGTACAATCAGTTTAAGATTAAAAGTCAGGCTGAAAAGTTTTTTTAATTTTAGACATTATGCTGTCTTTGCCAGAGAAATGGTGGATATTGAAGAGGCTTCTGATTAACTGATGGCGTTTGTTAGAGTAGATGCCAATATTTAATTTGATGTAAACTAAAACAAGGCTGTGAGGGATGGAATGTTAAAAATGCAACTGTTTGTCAGAAGATATACAGTGTATTAGCATCAAGATGCAATTTTGTAAAATGGTACTACATTCTAATAGTGGTGTACTGTGTAACCACACACTCACTTGTGTGGACTTTCCCATTACCAGTGAAGTATGTACTTTATAAATATGATAAGAATGCACAGTATTAGTAGGTAACTTGTAACGCAGCCTATTTTATCCATTCGGCTACAGGTGTGACTAAATATTTCATAAAGAGGTGTGCCATGTGTATATGTTTGTTTGTTTCCAGAATCTTTAAGCTTACAGTCTACATATGATTATTTATAGATTTATCTCACTGTTGTAGGGGTCAGAGGACTCTATTATGGGAAAATGGAACCCCGTCTCAAGATAGAAAGTGCGTGTTTTTGTTTTAATGGGCGCTAAGTTGCATCTGCAGCCTGGGTCTACAGGCGCTGAACCTTATAAAGAGATATCTTCAGTTCGTTTGAGGTCAACCAGAACAAAAAGGCAATCACAACCACTGCACTGTTAAAGTCAACTCTGACATGTAGTGAAGATTTCAGCAGCTGTTCTTATCTTCCAGCACAGCACCTTCAGTCCAATGGCGCCTTAGTGCCACAACGGGGATTGCACATTAACCAGAGACGCAGTTTAAGCTTGGAGCTATAGGCGTCATTTATGGTGGGGGGCGGTGGGGACATAATGCCCAATTTAAGTATTTGGGGAGAATGTTTTTTTTTTGGTTTTTTTTTTTTTTTTTACTTTTGTGCACTTATCTACATGCAGCAACACATTGACATAGTGAGTGATATGTGCAGTCATGAAATCGGAGACTCTCCCTTCGAAATCCAAACGTAAGTGGTCACAGGAGATGCATTTGAGATGCATATTACCACCAGGTGCAAGCAGTGATGTGTCTCGCCTGACCACTTGTGATCGGATCACCCTAGACGAATCTTAATACCAGGTGTAAACAGGGCCAAAGTGATGCCCATGCTTAAAACAGGACATGACACTTGTTGACTTTTCCATGTGAGCACTGGATCACTTGATCTTGCCACTTTGCTGAACATACAGTCATGTAAACAAGCAAATCAGTTAATGTAAGTGCTCATTAAACCCCCACACATCTTTTCTTTCCTGTGGACATTATATTTTTTTATCTCTTTTTATTTTAACCCTATGATCCTTACTGTCTGTGTCTTTCCTATGTCATGTTTTATCTCTCTTTCATTATCGATTGTTGTTTACTTTCCGCTGTGCACAAATGTATTCTTTCTGTGATAAATAAAACACCTCCTCCAAGCAGCACGGGATGAGCAGCATTTCCTTCATCATCTGTTTTTGCTCAGTCACATACACAGACACACACACACACACAATCCAGTCACCATAATACAGTAATTAGACACATTCTCACTGCTGTCTCTTTTCCCGGAGCGCTATTGTTCAGGGACTGACAGGTACCTTAGCTCAGGTGGACAGGGAGGTGACTTCCCGCAGCTGGGCCATTCTCCCTGCGGCTGACGTGGGAACCAGTCAGACCTCAGGTTGGACTAGATTCTGCCTGTCTGTGTGTCAAACAGACAGCGCTTCATACCATTTCTGACCGTCAGCCATGAGTCATCTTCATTGTGAATGTGGCAAAGGGGAAAAAATGAGTCCTCTCCATACAAGGCTGTTTAGTCACCTCTTAGTTATACACAAACATAATAGCAGAAGTGTTTGGGCCGTTCACACAAGATGTGTGCTTGCATCTGTCTGCACTTTTTTTTCTATGTAAACATGCTCTTGACGTGCATCTTTGACCGTTGTGATGTGTCTCGTCAATGGTGACTGATGTTGCCTCCAATTAACATGTCTTTTAACTTTTATTGCATCTTTTATCTGACAATTTATATTTGCCCCAACCTAAACTCATTGCGAACAATCATTTAAAATTTGTAACATAGAAGTTACATCCCTTTGCTTTAGGACTACATAACCTGCAAAGAAGTATGCTATTGCCACCAAAAGGTAACTGCAATACTGTAGATTCAATTGAGTTACTTAAAAAAACTGGCAGCTGTGGTTGCCAGAATAATTAAGTAAAAAATACAGTAAAAATTTAAACAACTTTACAGAACAACCTGTACATTTTACAGTTTAAAACTATTGTTTTTACTGTATATTTTATGGTGCAGTACCATCATTTATATTATTATATGATAAACTTAATATATTAACCTTCTGAAACTGTAAAAATCTGCTTTTCACTTTATAATGTATTGTTAATTACTGTAGTAATTACAGAAGGGCACATGATGACATGAATTTCATCAATAGTGGCCCCTTTCAGGAGTAGGGACCAATAAACATGTAGAGACAGTGCTCAGTGTCACTCACACAAACAATAAACACCATCAGGGTAACACATGTGAAATTAGAATTATGCAATAAACATGAACTAAACTACATCAGATAAAACACAGAACACCCCAATGTACATAACTGATATTAAAAATAAGAAGAAACATAACTATTCCCACAAAATATAATGAAATGTAATGGGTCATGCAGGGAATTCTAGGAACGGCCGATTACCTGTAATTTTAACAGTAATTTACCGTAAGAAGTACATGTACTCTCTTGTTAAACATAATATAAATTTTCACTGTTAATTATATGGGAAATAAAACTTTTTACATCTAAAAAAATTTAATTTTTACAACAATTTACCATAAAACTACATTATTGTCTTCTTAAATATATTTAAAAAATGTTAACGTATATTTTACGGTAACTACTCGTTAATCAATTTACATTTTTTACTGTAGCATTTTTACAGTCTTTTACCATTAAAATTATGGACATTTTTTACAGTGTCATTTTATTGAGTTTTATTCAATTCAGTTTCAGATTTTACTAAATTTAGGTTTCCACAATAGTTAATTTTTTGTTAAGAAAACCCATTTCCAATGTGTTCCAAGTTCAGGCAAGGAATAATTTTTATGTAATTATTAAAAAAATAAATTAAAAAAATGTAATTACTTTTAACTTATGAGTCTCCCTTTATGAGTCCATTATGCTTTTGTAGACTGTAGGCAGCGAGGCAGCTCACTAGGTTTAGGAACAGAGCTTAAATATTCAACCTACATAAATGTGAATGTTTATTAACACTCTCTCTTATTAACACACTCTCTCTCTCTCTCTCTCTCTCTCTCTCTCGGATGATGATAATTTTATTGAGGATTATGGTGTCGACTCTGTTAATCATGACAAAAAATGCTATGATTAAGCCTTCACTGTGTGATGTACCAGACAAAAAAGGACACACAATCCACAATCCAATGATTCAGATAGGAGTTTGAATGAAATCCTCCTCTTTTCACAACCATTTCAAGGCTGACACAATGCAACCAAAGCGGATTTCATTGTGTGCTTTCATTTCAGTGTATATTTTCAGCTTCTGCCATTTGCTGAAATTGCACCAACACTTAACCCAACAATCTGTAACAATCTGTTTTCTGGTGACTCATGAGATTTCCCTCTTACCAGTTCAAGCTTGCATTAAGTGTTTACCACATATTGAAAAATTTGTCTTTGTTAAAGTAACAGTATATATCATAGTCTATATTATTATACATTAATATCTATTATACATGCTTCTACAGTTATAGAACTCAATATGATGTAATGGGGATGTAATATTAGAGGTGAGCTGTCATTAATGGTCTTTTCATGGTGAATTGCCCACTCGTTCCTGGTGAAATGACGCCATAGCACACAGCAGAACAATTCAAGCGAAAACAACATCACTGTGATAATAATTACTTCAGTTGACACCTTTGACTTTGTCAGTCATTATTTTGCTGATGGAAATGTGCTTGAGATCATTAATGCTGACCATTTTGACTCAGTTAGTGGCAAAACACAGAACTAGAGACACAAAAAAAATAAAAAAATAAAATAAAAATACTAAAATGTACCATGTTTTTTTCATCTTGGATCTTAATCCAAGATGATGCCGTCTGATGTTGTTCTGCTCATGATTTGTTGCAGATGTACAATGTTGTACTCTGAAGTACTTTGGAGTACTACAATGTAAATACAGTACCCTGTGTATGAATAGGTAATCATTCATTGCCATATGGGTTGTTGTTGCATAATGAGTCCTTTTAAAATCTATATAATCTATATCTTATATATCTATATCTTAAGTCCTGAACTGGCTGCCATTTCTTTTACATTTTTCACTGTTTTTAATCATTTTTGCCTTCAGTAGTATATTTGTAGTGTGGCCAATTCATATTTAAAAGTACAAATGGAGTCTAAAGCTGCATGCATAGTAATTAATCCAGAGTTTGCAAAATGCAATTTAAAATCACTGCAGGACATGTCATATATATTATACTACACTGGCGGCCAAAAGTTTGGAATAATGTACAGATTTAGTTCTTATGGAAAGAAATGGGTACTTTTATTCACCAAAGTGGTATTCAACTGATCACAATGTATAGTCAGGACATTAGTAATGTGAAAAATTACTATTATAATTTGAAAAACATGTTCAGAACTTCTTAAACTACTTCAAAGAGTTCTCATCAAAAAATCCGCCTATGTGCAGCAATGACGGCTTTGCAGATCCTTGGCATTCTAGCTATCAGTTTGTCCAGATACTCAGATGACATTTCACCTTAAGCTTCCTGTATCAATTGCCATAGATGTGGCTGTCTTGTCGGGCACTTCTCACACACCTTACAGTCTAGCTGATCCCACGAAAGCTCAATGGGGTTAAGATCCATAACACTCTTTTCCAATTATCTGTTGTCCAATGTCTGTGTTTCTTTGCCCACTCTAACATTTTCTTTTTGTTTTTCTATTTCAAAAGTGGCTTTTTCTTTGCAATTCTTCCCATAAGGCCTGCACCCCTGAGTCTTCTCTTTACTGTTGTACATGAAACTGGTGTTGAGTGGGTAGAATTCAATGAAGCTGTCAGCTGAGGACATGTGATGCGTGATGTACTTATCCTCTTGTTTAGTTGTACATCTGGCCTTCCACATCTCTTTCAGATCACAGACACGGAGCAACAATACCCGGACTCAGTTATAATTATTCTTGGGGATTTTAACAATGCAAACCTCACACGTGAACTGCCCAAATTCAGACAGCACATTACATGCCCAACTAGAGACAGAAATATATTGGATCACTGCTACACAACAATAAAGGATGCATATCGCTCTGTCCCTAGAGCAGCATTGAGACTCTCTGATCACTCTCTGGTTCATCTTCTTACAAACTACAGACAGAAACTAAAATCTGCTAAGCCTGTAGTAAGGTCTGTAAAGAGATGGACCAATGAAGCAGAGCTGGACCTACAAGCCTGCTTTGACTGCACTGATTGGAGTGTATTTGAGGCTGCAGACATCAATCTGGACGAGCTCACAGATACTGTTACATCATATATCAGTTTCTGTGAGGATATGTGCATCCCTACTAGGACTTATTTAATGTTTAACAATGACAAACCATGGTTTACAGCAGAACTCAGGCAGCTTCGTCAGGCCAAAGAGGATGCTTACAGAGGTGGGAATAAAGTCTTGTACAATCAGGCCAGGAACACACTGAATACGGAAATCAGAGTGGCAAAAAGAAGATACTCTGAGAAACTGAAAAACACGTTTTCAGCTAACGACCCTGCATCAGTGTGGAGTGGCATGAAACAACTTACAAAATACAGGACTCCTACCCCCAACCCTGTGGTGGACCAACAACTGGCTGATGACCTGAATGTGTTCTACTGTAGATTTGAAAGGCCCAATCTCACACCCCACACCCGCTCTGTTCTCAATCAAGAAATCACTTAAATAGGACCTGCCTGACAAAGTGAAGTAGACCAAAAGATCTTCAAAAGCTAGACATCATGCCGAGATCCAAAGAAATTCAGGAACAAATGAGAAAGAAAGTAATTGAGATCTATCAGTCTGGAAAAGGTTATAAAGCCATTTCTAAAGCTTTGGGACTCCAGAGAACCACAGTGAGAGCCATTATCCACAAATGGCGAAAACATGGAACAGTGGTGAACCTTCCCAGGAGTGGCCGGCCGACCAAAATTACCCCAAGAGCGCAGCGACTACTCATCCAAGAGGTCACAAAAGACCCCACAACAACATCCAAAGAACTGCAGGCCTCACTTGCCTCAGTTAACACAGACACACACTTAACACTCACTTGGTCAGTGTTCATGACTCCACCATAAGAAAGAGACTGGGCAAAAATGGCCTGCATGGCAGAGTTCCAAGACGAAAACCACTGCTGAGCAAAAAGAACATTAAGGCTCGTCTCATTTTTGCCAGAAAACATCTTGATGATCCCCAAGACTTTTGGGAAAATACTCTGTGGACTGACGAGACAAAAGTTGAACTTTTTGGAAGGTGTGTGTCCCATTACATCTGGCGTAAAAGTAACACCGCATTTCAGAAAAAGAACATCATACCAACAGTAAAATATGGTGGTGGTTGTGTGATGGTCTGGGGCTGTTTTGCTGCTTCAGAACCTGGAAGACTTGCTGTGATAAATGGAACCATGAATTCTGCTGTCTACCAAAAAATCCTGAAGGAGAATGTCCGGCCATCTGTTTGTGACCTCAAGCTGAAGCGAACTTGGGTTCTGCAGCAGGACAATGATCCAAAACACACCAGCAAGTCCACCTCTGAATGGCTGAAGAAAAACAAAATGAAGACTTTGGAGTGGCCTAGTCAAAGTCCTGACCTGAATCCTACTGAGATGCTGTGGCATGACCTTAAAAAGGCAGTTCATGCTCGAAAATTCTCCAATATGGCTGAATTACAACAATTCTGCAAAGATGACTGGGCCAAAATTCCTCCACAGTGCTGTAAAAGACTCATTGCAAGTTATCGCAAACGCTTGATTGCAGTTGTTGCTGCTAAGGGTGGCCCAACCAGTTATTAGGTTTAGGGGGCAATCACTTTTTCACACAGGGCCATGTAGGTTTGGATTTTGTTTTCCCTTAATAATAACAATCTTCATTTAAAAACTGCATTTTGTGTTTACTTGTGTTATCTTTGACTAATATTTAAACTTGTTTGATGATCTGAAACATTTAAGTGTGACAAACAGGCAAAAAAAATAAGAAATCAGGAAGGGGGCAAACACTTTTTCACACCACTGTATATATATATACACACACACACACATATACATATACACATACATACATATATTTATTTTTATTTATTTTTTCTATTGTGTATTCTCTATATACTTTATTTTCTTTTCAATATATATATATTGTTTTTATTCAATTTTTAAATATTTTTCAAAAGTCTTGTTGCTGATTTGTATTGTTGTGTACTGGAAGCTCCTGTCACCAAGACAAATTCCTTGTATGTGTAAGCATACTTGGCAATAAAGCTCATTGTTCTTCTTCTTCTTCTTTCTGTCCTTGTTAGAGCCAGTTGTCCTTTGTCTTTGAAGACTGTAGTGTACACCTTTGCATGGAATCTTTAGTTTTTTGGCAGTTTCAAGCATTGTATAGCCTTCATTCCTCAAATCAATGATTGACTGATGAATTTCTAGAGAAAGCTGTTTCTTTTTTGCCACTTTTGACCAAATATTGACCTTAAGACATGCCAGTCTATGCATTCTGTGGCAACTCAAAAACAAAGACAATGTTAAGCTTCATTTAATGAGCCAAATAGATTTCAACTGTGTTTGATATAATGGCAAGTGATTTTCTAGTATCAAATTAGCAATTTAGCATGATTACTCAAGGATGAGGTATTGGAGTGATGGCTGCTGGAAATGGGGCCTGTCTTGATTTGATCAAAAATGACTTTTTTTTTCAAATAGTGATGGTGCTGGTTTTTTTTACAAAAAAAACTATGACTATACTTTGTGATCAGATGAATGGCATTTTGGTGAATTAAAGGACCAATTTCCTTCCGAAACAGCAAAATTTGTACATTATTCCAAACTTTTGGCCGCCAGTGTATATATACTTCCCTCTACATATACTAATATAGATATAGATATATAATGCAACTTATTAGCATTATCTCAGTTAAGTTGAATACTTGAATACTGAGATTGTGGCCCTTGTATAACACATCTACCAGCATCGCATCTAATTACACCAAAATGTCCTTTCCGGTTTCTGCTGTTTGTGTCAGTGGCGTAGCCAGAAATAAGACTGGGTGTACCAAGAGAAAACTGGGTGTGCAAAAACTACAGCACAATTAAGTGAAATATAATAAAATAACCATTTACAACCATTGCATACATTTATTTTTGGCTATGATGTTTTTTAGCTCTGTGTAGTTTAAGTGACTGAAAAAAAATAATTCAATGGAGTAAGTTGGCTTGTTAATATATACAAATGTGAGGCTTAATAATTCGTCAAAAATAATAATAATAATAAAAAAATAAAAAAGAGTTTTTGAATGATTCATCATTATTTTCCAAAATATGCTAAAGAGTAATGCATTGTGTTGAACAGAAGAATGCACAACTGTAAGAAGGTACTTTTTTTTTTTTGAACATTCTTTGTATTTAAGGGGTACAGGGAGGTTTGGTTCATAATAAAAAATAAAAATAATACTGTTGTTACGTTAATTATTAAGCCAATATAATTAAACGATAATATCATGTCTGACGTGATTAAAACAGTAAAGCGTCAAAAAAACTGCCATTTAATTTAGGTGTGAAAGCTTACAATTTGGGTGGCAGTTACACACCCTGTCACACCCGTGGCAACGGCACTGATTTGTGTGTTCTTTGCATGAGACGAAACTGATTTAAAAGCTGTGGAGTGAGGTTTAGAAGTTCTCATTAATGAGATAGAAATGGTCCACTGCTGATGTTCTCTTCACCTCCTGTGGTAAAGCAATAAAAGGAAAGCAATTTCATCTCCTGCATTTCAGAATGTCTCTGTTGACTTGAGCTCTGATAATACTTCCAGACAGGCTTGCTAAGTGTTGGAGGTGATGTAGGAGGGCAGGAAAAAGAGGGAGAGGACAAAAACTCGCTGGTCAAAGGGATTTGTTCAGGGTAGCAGGTGTTGGCGAAGGTTACGCGTTCTTTCTGCCTCACCTTGAATTATCCGACGCTGAGGGAGTCGAGTTCAAATTCCTGTGAAAAGCGTGAGGACATACTTCCGTTCTCAGCCTCGTTAACACATCCGGTCCACTTTTCTAAGCGTTAAAGACTCTGAAAGGTTTGCTTTTGTCCGTTTGATAAGAAATAACATGAGTCAGTTTTTATTATATTTTGTCCCCAACCCACTTGGCTCTATTTTAAAAACTCTGAAAATTTCTCATTATCATATCTCTATTCCTTTGTAAAAAGGAATAATCCCCTAACTGTCTGCATACCTATTGGTCCAGGTGCACCATGTTAGCTGTTTGAGTGAAATAATGGATCTGTGCCAGTCACTGCCATATTTGACTATTACTTATATGATTATTACTGGAGGTGCTCTCCTGTGCTCGCAGCTTATTTCTGTAGATTTACAGTTTGGATGCATCATTTCTTTTGGAGTGTTAAGGAAAAAATAGAGGGTTATATAACATACACAGAAATACCTTGGAGTAACATTTGCATATAATGGTAAATGAATATGGTTATCATTTAGTGCCATGGTATTATCATCTAACACTGTCACTGTACCATGGTTATTGCACAGTACTTTTAATAAAAGGGGCTGCCTTACAGCCGAAGTGTGCCGCAATAATGTAAAACAAAATCTGAAAAGAAACTGGCGGAAGTAGTTGCCAGATATTCACTGGAAAAAAATACAGTGATGATGTTTCAGGCATTATGGAATTTCTTTTTGGTGCTTGTATATTTTACATTTCACAACTGTATACAGTATATCATTAAATGATATAAAGTCAATATACCAACTAACTAGAACTAAACTTCTAGGTTCATGTACTGCTGCTTTGAAACAACGCCCGTTGTGCAATATAAATTAGACTTGACTTGAACTACAAAAATCTGCTTAGCACTTTAAAATGTAAAGTCACATGATGACTTAAATTACATCAAGAGTGGCCCTTCCAGGAGCAATGGTCAATAAATATGTATAGACACATCACTCACAAAAACACAAAACACCATCAGGGTAACAGATGTCACGCTTAAATAATCTAATAAAGATTAACTAAATAACATAAAATGTAACATAAAACACCCCAATATACATAACTGATATCAAAATTAAAAATAAATATTTCAATAAAATATAAATAAATGTGATGGGTCATGCAGGGACTTCTGGGAACACTCAGTTATTGTTTTTTCAGTGTAGTATTAACAACAGTTTACTGTAATATTTATTTTCTTATGAAACAACCAAAGTTTTCACAGTTAACTATAAGGCAAATTATACTTTTACTTTTAAAAGACATATTTGCTATATAATAATATAATGAATATAATAATATTATTGTTTTCACAGATGTTTCCATTGAAGAGACTGTACATCTAGCTTTCACAGCCTCTTTGTCATTCCTGTTAAAAATAAAAAAATGGCATTGCTGTGTATAAGATCGATATTTTAAAGCTAGGGTGTGTAATCCAGAGAGGCTAGCAGTTAGCAAGCTAGCTTTGAAAGCATAGAGCCCGCCCTCGCTTCAGAGGTGTCTTGAAAGCCACGCCTCCTCTCACACATCAAGTAAAAACATGACATTGTACTCACTGTTTTGGGAGAGACTGATGAAATAGTCAAAACAGTTGGTGGTGGTGGCCTTATGAATCCATGCACCAAAGGTGTGGATATTGCAGTGTTTTCGTAACTTTGAAAACATAAAAATAGTTTTACACCGTAGCTGCTGTTAGCGTTGAGATAATTCGTAATGGTACACAAACTACATGAGCTAAATACTTCATTACATTAACAAAATATATCAAAAACAAATCAAACCATTTAATTACCTGTCCAAAAGAAAACAGCAACCATGGCGTCATTTTTCAGACCCTTTGAGTCCCGCAGTTGCCTCCAGTGTGGAAAAGCAATGCCAATGTTAATTCTGCTTTAAGCACACTCTTGATCCAGATGTTTTTTAGTTGTAGAAGTTTCTAACATGGTCTTTCTTTTCTTGTTTCCTTTTACTGGTGGTTCAGGAGGAACATAAGGTAGCTGCGGTTCGCCTTCCATTCTCATGCTCACTCTGCACAGCGTCAAGGAACCCGCGCTGATGACGTGTGATTGACTGCGCGAACAAGTTGCGCGGCGGTACGCAAATATAGATTGACAGACAGGAAGGACATCCTATCATTACATTCGGACCGAATGCAATGATTGGTCGATCGTTTTTTAGTCCTGTCCCTTCCACAGACGATATATAATACACTACCAGTCAAAAGTTTTGAAACACTTACTCATTCTTTATTATATTTTTTTATTTTTCACATTTTAGAATAATAGTAAAGTCATCAAAACTGTGGAATAACATAAATGGAACTATGGGAATTATGTTGTGACTGAACAAAATCCAAAATAAATCAAAACTGTGTTATATTTTAGCATCTTCAAAGTAGTCACCCTTTACCAAGAATTTGCAGACATGTACTCTTGACATTTTCTCAACCAACTTCTTGAGGTATCACCCTGGGATGATTTTTAAACAGTATGGAAGGCGTTCTCATCTATGTTGGGGACTTATTGACAGCTTTTCTTTATTATTTGGTATTTATTATTATATAAGTCGTCAATTTCAAAAACTTTTTACATTTAGACCACTTAAATTATTGATTGCTATCAGGATGTCAAGAGACTTTCAACCAGTATAACAAAAAATGTTTCTGGAAATGATTGCACACCCTAGCTTTAAAACTGAAAAAATTACTCTCTTCACTTGTAGATTTACTTAGGACTTTTGAAACTTCAATTGATGTCACAGATTTGTTATATCTCTGTGTAATTATATCACCTCGTGTGTTTGATCACAATATCACAGTGTCATCTTTTGATGTGTTTAGTTCAGGGATGCTCAGAGCCCAGTTTCGTAGATTTCCAACAGCTTCTCTCATCAATGTAGGAAATGGATCCATTATGCCGATAATTAACTGACAGTCTGCCACAGAGAAACTTGCATGGGTTTTGTTTTTATACAAATGTGTTTTTATTTCTCACACACCTTTCTTTGCTTTTTATTCAGTAAACCGCAGTTGCTAAAGAGTCTAATTGGGACCCTTGGCTTAAACTTGGAACTGGCAGTTGTATGTTTCTCTCTGGTTCTTGGAAGCTCTTCTTCGTTATTATGCAGCTGCAATTAATCCTTCTACTTCCGTGACAATGCGTGGCCTGTCATTAGATCACCATGGGAAAGGCTACAGAAAGAGTCACAATGGGGCAGATGTCCATTTATGTATTCAGATCTTTGGCTTCTGAATGGAGTGTCAGTAGCTTCTCACAATGGTGGAAGAATATCATTCAGTGAGGCCAAAGGATTTTGTGTTTTTACATTTAATTTATTGAGTTTGTGTTGTCTATTGTGCGTTTAAAGGTGAAGTGTATAATTTTTGTGCCTCACGTGTCACCAAACAGAATTTAAAAAATAATGAGGTTTCTTGAACATTCCCCCCATCTGCATTGGTTAGACAAACAGATAGTGCTGTCCCCAACTCATGGTCACCCCAAAATTGGTGTCTCAAACTTGTATTCCACGCAACACAAACAAAGATATTTTAATGGAAATATGATGCCTGTTGGTCCTCACAATGCAAGTGAATGGTGACCAAATTTTCAAGCTCCAGAAAGCCCATATAGGCAGCATAAAGGTAATCAATAAGACTCCAGTGGTTTAATCCATGTTTTCTGAAAAGGTCCGTTTGGTTTTGGGTCAGAAGACATTTTTACTGTACATATTGACATTGCAGTCTCTATTTGGTAAGATCAGGATTTCAAGCTCAATTACACTTCCTAGCTCTTGACGCATGCGCAGAGTGCTAGATGGTGCTAGGAAGTTTAATCGAACTTGTAATCATGATCGCCAAGGAGACTATTGATGTCAAGATTTATAGTGAAAAAGGAGATATTTCTTGGTCTGTTCTCACCCAAAACTGATTGGATCACTTCAGAAGACATACATTTATGGAGCTTGAAAATTTACCATTACCTTGCATTTTATGGACAAACAGACAGCATATCTCCATTAAAATATCTTCATTTATGTTCTGCGGAAGAAATGAAGTCATACGAGTTTGAGACAGCATAAAGGAGTGAATTATGAGAGAATTATAATTTATGCGTAAACTCTCTTTTAGGAAGTCTCCAAGGAAGAGGCCTTAGTAATCTCACTTGTGTCCTCTGGAGTTTCAGAAGAGATCTCATCAATTTCACAAACTGTGCAACATTCTATAAGCTACACATATATTTTCTAGCTCTGTCCTTTCATTCTATGCCAACAACTGTATCATTTGTGTCTAGTTTTATTTCAGTTAAGGAATTCTAAAAGAAACATCTGAGACAAAGTTACCTCCTTGTCCGCATAGCTGCGTCATTGGTATAATAATATCCGCATTTAAAACATTAAGAATTTGGGCTTCCTCCCATTTACTGAAGGCTACCATCATCCTATATTTCACCTCAGTTAGTGAATGGGAAGATGTTGGATGTGGGCCATGGCACATTTAGTCTTAACACAAACACCCCTGCATGCTCCCCCAGCTTTCAGCAGCTGCCTCATTTTCAGCTGGGGTTTAATAAGCTGCCACATCGTTTCCATGTAGATTTGCGTGATGAATCACGGTGCTCAAAGCACTAGATTAGTTTGTATTTTTCAGTCACATTATTTTATTTGGCCAGTCTTACAAATGTATGCCCTGTCAGCTTTGGCTTCATGGTTTCTACAAATTAAAAGGGGCTGAATAATTAGTGCTGGACCCTGCCAACAAGGTGCAATGAAAAGCTGGTGTCTGTGCATGAAAATCATTGCCTCATTGGAGACTAGACACATATCTTTTATGCAAATATGAAATGTTCTATAATCCTATACAGAGAATTTACAGAGAATCTACAAGAAAAATTGGTCATCAAAATATAGTTTTTGCCTTGAGCACAGGGCAGTAACCGCCATAAACTTTGAGGAGGACACGACCCTCCCCCAAAGTTTAAGGTTTGTGGTCAATTAATATGGGTTTGTCAATGGATGATTCTTAAAATGAATCCCCTGATCCCCCTGATCTTGATTTTTATTTTTTTTGGTTACATACTGGAACCAACATCTTTTGTTTGCAACAATGATGTTTTATTTTCTTACCCAGCTGAGTCTTGCTTCCTCCCAAGGTTTCTATATAACATCTTAGAGAGTTTCTCCTTCCCAATGTTGCCTTTGGCTTGCTCACTGGGGGGGTTTCCTGTTTCTTTTTTTTTTTTTTCTGTAAAGCTGTTTTGAAACAGTGTATTGTAAAATACAATCTTAATCTAGTCAGTGTTTGGACAACATTTTGGACACGCCCAAGAGTACAAAATGAGTCATCAATATGTTTTTTTTATTTTTTTTTAAATCATGACAAAGTTCTAGCAGGGTCACATCAGCCTAATGAGGGAATGTGTTATCCAGAGTGTAAACAAATAAAATCCCAATAAAATCCCAGCTAAGCTCACAAATCATCCAAAAGAACCCTTCAAATGCTGTGAAACAATTCATTCAGGGAGGAAGATATAGTCCTCTCTTCCTCTATGACTCAAGGGGAATACATGATTATGTTGGGTACATATTTGACTATGGATAGTCCAAGAATACTAAAAGCAATTTTTTCTTTGAAGCATCAGGCAATGTATGGGCTTTTAGCCTTTAATGTTGCTGTCAGTGGTTAGAGGTGATCAGGGATGCGCAGTATTTCAGATACATGTATTTAAATACATCTAAGTTTGGTATTTGTGTATTTTCAAAATACATAAAATACTTTGTGCCAGTCAACCTCTTTATTAGGCTGCTGATTTCCTATGTCAACTAGTTCAGGCATGCCCCCCAACCCCAACTTTCATGCACGCGAGCTGCAGATGTCAGAGAGAACGGCTCCATCTAGCATTGGGTCAGCGAGTTTTCTGCGTTCTTGCAGGAAATATGGAGTCATGCTGCGTTCCATTCAACTCGAATGTGGGATATTCCTACTTTTTATATTATTTTATTTTTTTCTCCCCTTTTCTTCCCAATTTGGAATGCCAAATTCCCACTACTTATTAGGTCCTCATGGTGGTGCGGTTACTAACCTCAATCCGGGTAGTGGAGGACAAGTCTCATTTGCCTCCGCTTCTGAGACAGTCAGTCCGCGCATTTTATCACGTGGCTCGTTGTGCATGACACCGTGGAGACTCCCAGCATGTGTAGGCTCATGCTACTCTCCGCGATCCACGCACAATTTACCACGCACCCCATTGAGAGCGAGAACCACTAATTGCAACCACGAGGAGGTTACCCCATGTGACTCTACCCTCCATAGCAACTGAGCCAATTTGGTTGCTTAGGAGACCTGGCTGGAGTCACTCAGCACACCCTGGATTCAAACTCGCTAATCCAGGGGTGGTAGTCAGCATCAATACTCGCTCTTCTCAGGCTCTTTGTCTGTTGTATCGGTGAATAAACATTGGTGAATAAACCTGCATCACTTATAAATGACATATGATTTATTAATGCATGGTATCTAACATATTTATTAATTAATTATCTTAAAACAATTAGTTGTAGAGTCATTAGTTGACTGTCATATACAGTATAACAAATTAATATTATTGAAATAATTTAGCAAAATCATTGCTTTTCATCATCTTTCATGTCGAGTTCCGAGCAGATTTCAGCCTAATTGTGATACTCCATTGAATGGCCAATTTTACATATATTTTGTGTATTTTCAAGAGACAAAATACTGTATTTTATTTTGATATTTTTTTTCCACACAGTATTTGGTATTTTATTTTGATACATTTAAACTGAGGTAATTTGTATTTTTGTTTTAAATACATTTTCATTTTTTTTATGTTAAAACATTTTCTCCTATGCCAGTTTAATGTGGACAGTCAACTACAGTATGAGTAAGGCATTGGTAGGTTGATTTCCCTTGAAATTGTGTCTCTGTGGCTGTCAAGACATTGCTCTGTTTGTCTGAACATCCGAGCAGGCCTGACACAGCAACAATTTGCTCACCCAATGGCATGAATTTGTCATGTTTTTTAGTCATTATTTTTGTATTTCCGTTTGGTGGCGCAGAAATGACACACTTCACCATTAAGGTGTTTTTAAAATGTTGCAAATTCTTGTCCTCTTTTTATTTGCATGAACTCCAGACTGACACGTAATGAAACACACATAATGATAAAATGTATACCTTAAATGCCCCGTAAGTCACTTTGGACAAAAGTGTCTGCAAAATGATTAAATGTAAATTAAATTCCAGAGGGAACCCATGGCTTTAAAATGCTAATTCCCCTCCAGGTTTCATGACTACAAATTGGATAACTCTATTCCATCACAGACAGATAATAATTGGTCTTTTCCATTGTAACCCTTCATCCCTCTCTTTTTTTCCACTGTAAACAGAACGATGCTGAGAATCTGGCCTGAGAATGTTAGAATTGGGCACCTGTTCGGTCAGCGCTCAGTCCCTCTCTGACTGTAATGCCCTGGCGGTCCCGTCCTTCAGTCAGGGTGTGTGTGGTGGAAGCCCATCTCCACGATGCTACATGCTCCAGCCTCAGGACCCGGAGAGCTGGCTCAAGCACCGGGGAACACTGGAGGATGGCTCCCACTCATGCTCCCTCCTGGAGCCCCAGAGCCTGACAAACAGCTTCCTGTCCCATGCATCCAGTTTCGACACCCTCTACATCCCCCATGCCTGTCCGATGGGCCTGGTGCCATCCAAACTGGATCTGGGGGGGTCATGTGAGGGGCCGATGGGTCTGGACCCCAACATGCACGTCAGCCCAAATATCATTAAACGCCGCAGGGGGGGACTCATCGAACAACGGGACATCATTAAAGCACACCAGGCACACAAGATTCAGAGCACCCCACAGGCTCGACGCAAGGAATGGGAGTAAGTGGGACATGCACACACACAGCATGCACTTTAATAGGATGTACATACATTTTTAGCTGGCTCTTATTGATAGTACAATTTAACAGAATTAAGCTGAAGTGTGTCTGCGGCACTAGCGTCACCAAAAAGAAACTTCTCCCATCTTCCATTGGTTGTACAACCAGATAGTCCCTCCCCAAACTCACTCCATTGGTCAAGCCAATGTTGCAGTCTTTAGGTGAAGTCAGCCAACAATGCCTTAATAATAGTTGTCTCTGCATATTAAGCTGGGCAACCATCAGCTTTGAGAGGTGAAAAGTCTTTCTACTCTTACCAGAAATAGATCTAACTTTCTTATTTTGGTGAAACTGTGGAAAAACTCCATTATTGAGATCCAAGGTTTAATATTTTGGAGATGCCATTCACAGAACGGGCCTCTCAAAATACATAATCTTATTTCAGATATATGGTGATACAATGATATAGCACCTAGGCAGATTAAACGGCTGATATTTAGCCATTTTGAGATCTTCACAGTTGTCCTATATTAAAGGAATATTATGTGTTCAATACAAGTTTAGCTCAGTCACCTGTTTGTTTCTAGCAACATTATGACAACATTGTAACACAAAAGATGATTTAAACTTTAAGAATTCCATCCCTTCTTTTCTTTAAAAAAAAAAAGAAGCAAAAATCGAGGTTACAGTGAGACACTTACAATGAAAGTGAATGGGGCCAATTTTTGGAGGGTTTAAAGGCAGAAATGTGAAGCCTATAATTTTATAAAACCACATACATTCTACTATTAAAACTTGTGTATTATTTAAGCTGTAAAATTGTTTAAATTGTTATTTTTACAGTAATTTCAGGGTTTTAGGATTTACGGCATTGTGTCGTCATGGCAACAAAGTTGTAAAATTGGATATAACTTTAAATAGAAAAGGTTAGTAAGTGATTTTAACACATTAAATTCATGGTAATGTGTTTACATCTTATGGCTATATTTTTGAAACATTGAGTATTTTAACATTTACGGATTGGCCATATTCACTTCTATAAGTGCTTCAGTGTAACCCAGATTTTTGCTTTTTTTAAAGAAAAGGAGGGACAATTTGAAATGTATTTTTGCGGTAATCAACATAATGCCACAAATTGTGCTCAACTTGTATTGAGCCCAGAGAATTTCGTAAATCTGCCTGCTAACAGAAATATATTAACATTGGAATCAGCTCCAAAATTACATTGTAAACATTTTAACCAATTGTAAATGAAAACAAAGATGTTGTTTAAACATGATGACATTTTTTTTTTACAGTGCACTAACAGCGCTGTTAATTCTAGATAATGCAATTTTTTTGTTGTTTTCAAATACAGTATCACTGAGTGAATTTGAGAAAACATTGTGTAATTTAGCCTTAATGTTTATTTATTTTCAGCAGTTCATATATATCAGTAATATATCAGTTGCACTGTTCTCTAGATATCACCTTCGATTTGTAAAAACCCAAATCAGATTACCACTAGTTTCAGAGTGGAACAGAGATCATGTGTTCCCATGGCGATAAGATTCTAGAATATTTCAGGTTACAAGAAGGGAAGGGAACATGGGATTCCATGCATTATGATCCTTTGGTGATGCTTTTACATGACACAGCTGACTTTTTGGGCTTTTTGAGAGTTAGACCTCTGCATTTGACATTGGACTTGCAGGTGCGGATTTGACAGTTGTTAAACCAGGAGAAAAGTGGCCAGAAAAAAAAAAGGAATCGGCTCTTTCTCAGTTTTAAACACTTTCTGTGAGATTACTTGTTATCGGTGCCTTATGTAGTACTTGTCATAACAATGAGAAATTATAAGTGTGCTGCATCATCAAGAAAGATTTTCAATTCAAAAGTTAAAAGACTTTTTTATGCAGAATAGAACAGTAGTCAGGAAAAATGAACAGTTTTGGTTTCTAAATGTCTAAATCTTGATAGTTTTATGCAGCAAATAATTCACTGCACAAAACAAATTGTGGTCGGCACAAACCATGTTTATACTTACTGCAAGTGAATGCACATTTAAGGTAGTCTGGGTTGTTTTTCTATGTCATCAACAAGATATGAGAAGTGTTTTCTTCTTCCCTTTAAAAGTTGACAAGCCTATTTATTAATGGATGGTTTTATGGTTGGTTGCATTCAGGGTTGGGGAGTAACGGGATACATGTAACGGGATTACGTATTTAAAATACAAAATATAAGTAACTGTATTCCACTACAGTTACAATTTAAATCATTGGTAATTAGAATACAGTTACATTCAAAAAGTATTTTTATTACTGAAGAGATTACTTTGCATTTTATTGTCATTTGTTTCATTTAATATTTAGTCCTTTCAGATGGAAAACATTTATACATATAAATGATGCGATCCAAAGTGCATTTGAACAGTGGTGAAACACTTTCTTATGATGTGTTACATTCATACGAGCAGACAGAGAAGTAAGTTTGAAGTAAGTTTGGAGCAGAAGAAATAGAAATAAACCTTGTGTAAATTGTCAGCTTTACGCTAAGCTAAAATGCTATTTCTAGCCATTTTACATGCACATGTTACCAGGCAAGATCAAATTTTTTTATCAAGAAAATTCACGTTGGATCATAATTTCTTTTTTTTTTTTAGTAGACCTTTGATATTAGGGCAAAAATCATATTCTTGATAATCATTTTTGTATTGTTTTCCTGTAAAAATATCTAAAAGATAAATCAAATTTTAGAAACAACACTGCATAAGATATTTAGGTTTTTCAGAGAATGTATTTTTAACCTGTGTATTGTGTCTCACTGTACTGGCAGAGTTTTTATAGTCAAAACAAGTGAAAAAATCTACCAGTGCTGAAGAAGTAATCCAAAGTATTTAGAATATGTTACTGACCTTGAGTAATCTAATGGAATACGTTACAAATTACATTTTACAGCATGTAATCTATAATCTGTAGTGGAATACATTTTAAAAGCAACCCTCCCAACCCTGGTTGCATTTTAACATTTACATTTAGCATTTGATTCTCCTGCTGTTTGTGACCTTATCAAAACAAACCTGACAAATGATCACCCACCAGTTGAGAACCATTGAGCTGGATCATGCATAAGCAGTTGCAAGACAACATTCTTAAATTTATTTATTGTAGAAATCTTTGGATTGTTTTTGCATGGTATCTTTGATAGTTAAGTTCATTAATGGACTATTGCTGAACTATTGCATAATCTCCCTCTGGGCAGAGCTGTCTGTATGTTGTGGCAGTGGCCTGCTAATTTGTCCTGCAGTGCTGGAGCATTGCACTACTAAAATTATAATCTCTCAGTTGGCTTTAAACACAGTATGACGGGGTGGAGGTATAATGAACCAGCGGCCCTGAGGCACACACACACACACACTAGCCAAGATCTAGCTGAGCTGGGCAGCATGTCTCAGCTACTGATTTGTTCTCTGTTCCTTTCTTTACCCAAATATGTTTCAACAGTGATGGGATTGTGCATTGTATTAGTCTGAATGATTGAGTAAAGGGCATCAGATGATTTTAAATGTAATATAGAGACACAGTCCAGTGTTTGATGTGTGTGAATGATTGACATTTTAATGTACTGTGTGTGTGTGGGGGGGATGGGTTTACTTGAGCTATACTTTATATAGCTGTAGTATAATCTATATAAAAATAATAGATGTCTACAGTATAATATGTCCTCATTTAGATAGCCTTGTAAACGTGTGTGTGTTGTGTGTGGCCTTGAAAATATTTAAGAGAATAATAGATGTATTAATCAAATCTCTTTGACAAATAAATTTGTTAGCCTGATGGGACAACGATTAATAAGTTTCTGCATTCTGTTTTAACACTTCTCTCCATTTACTTATAACAGCTCATTGAGACCAAATGGTCTAACTGTCACAGTCTAACCTCTATCCTAAATATTGATTAAAAAAATCGAACCCCAGTTTTGACATAGATACAGATACAACTTAACCCATATAATGTGACAACATGCCCCAACAAGTGTTAACATGTAGTTAACACTCTTAGGTATCTGCCTATAAAACCATGAGAAAGATTCACTGGAGGAAAAATTGTGACAACTAGCCCTGGTCTCCCTTATACTGTAAGCTGCTTATGATCAAAGCATCAGTGAGTGAGGTTTTTCTGTTATAGCGTAATTTGATGTACAGCTGTTTTGAAACAACATCTGTTGTGAAAAGTGCTATACAAATAAATTTGACTTAACTTCTTGATGCCAAGGACCCCCAGATATGATCCCCTTGCGTAAGAAAAATAAACATGATATTATAAAGGCTTGTAGTTTGCAAAATTAAAATAAGTGACTTTTATAGTGCCATTACTAAAGCATACTCAGACCAGCCCATCTGGCACCAACAATCACGCCACGGTCCAAATCACTAAGATCACATTTTTTCCCCATTCTGATGGTTGATGTTAACATTAACTGAAGCTCCTGACCTGTATCTGCCTGATTTTATGCACTGCACTGCTGCCACACTATTGGCTGATTAAATAATCGCATGGATGATTGTTGGTGACAGACGGGCTAGTTTGAGTATTTCTGTAACTGCTGATCTCCTAGAATTTACTCCGAATGGTGCCAAAAACAAAAAACATCCAGTGAGTGGCAGTTTTGTGGACGGAAACGCCTTGTTGATGAGAGAGGTTAACAGAAGTGGCCAGACTGGTTCAAACTGACAAAGTCTACGGTAACTCAGATAACCGCTCTGTACGTGGTGAGAAGAAAAACATCACAGAATGCTATTCTGAGATGTGGGTTGGCACTGTTTTGCCATCACGAGGTTTTAATGTTGTGGCTGATCGGTGTGTGTGTATATATATATATATATATATATACATACAGAATTACGGATTTAAGTTAAGAAAACACGTTGCGTTAAGTTGTGGTGATGATTATAACGCTGGGTTGTTTGCTGTGGTAATGGTCAGTTTCAGCATGATTCTGTATAATACAATATAATACATGATAATATAATTGAGGCTGTGAGACATTGTTTAATTTATTTCTGTAATAATAGCTTGGAACATTTCCAAAATTTTCTTCTAATTTTCAGACCCGATCTGTCAAGGATACTTTAAGTGAGAGTTCACCCATAAATTCATATTCTGTCATCATTTAGACTCACTCTTGTTGTTTCAAACCTTTGTGTCTTTGTCTTCTCTGGAACCAAAAACAAGGTGTTAGGGACTGACATCCTCATTCACTTTCAAAAATGACAAGCAAATGGAAGTGAAATGTGACTTTAGCTAAAATTCCGTCTAATATCTCCTTAATTTTGTTCAAGTCATACAGGTTTAGAACAAGAGAGTGATGTAACGTGGTGTGTTGGAGAGGAACATAGGAGACGCAGGAGTAGATTCCTTTTAATTATAAATGGAGTGGAAAAAAATCTATAAGGTTAACAGTACAAAAACATGACACTTCACAACGTAGCACTTCATGGACTGACCAAGACTTAACAAAACTTCAGGGTATTTATACACTGAGAAACTGAGGGAATAGAAGTCAGGTGCAGATGATGAAGAACCGATAGAAGTGATTAGGGCAGTGAATCCTGGGAAATGGAGTTTGGGGAAAACTTCAAAATAAGAGTCCTTGAAGAATGAGGGAGACAGACTGTGACATTTACCCCTCCCCACTTCCTCCCCCCTTTTAAAGGGTGACTCCTGGTGCACAAAAACGGATGAGGGCAGGGTGACGCAGAAGATGAAGGATACAAAGATGATGATCAGGAGGCCTAGGGGGTAGCTTCAGAGCTGGGAATGGATCCGGAGGCCTGGGGGGCGGCCACAGGGCAGGGTCTGGGTCAGGAGGTGGCCACAGTGCTAGGAATGGGTCAGGAGGCCTAGGAGGCTGCCACAGAGCAAGGACTGGGTCAGGAGGCAGAACCGCTGTAGGAGGAGACTCTGGGGAAGTGGGCACCCCCGTACAGGCTGAGACTGAGCCGTGGAATAGAGTACAGGCCGAGACTGGGGAACGACCTCCGCGGTCGTGGGCACGGGCAGAGACTGGGGAACGACCTCCGCGGTCGTGGGCACGGGCAGAGACTGGGGAACGACCTCCGCGGTCGTGGGCACGGGCAGAGACTGGGGAAGAGTCCTTTTCCTTCTCTTTCGGCCAGCATGGAGTGTGGTTACTGGGACGGTCGAGGCTACAGGCACTGGGACGGTCGAGGCTACAGGCACTGGGACGGTAACCATGGCAGGCATGGGCTCGTTAATCATGGTCGCTACCGTTGACTGCGGTAGGGCATCGACCACTGGAAACTGAAGAGGATGAGCCCCCCCCAAAAAATAATTTTGGAAAATCAAATGGAGAGGAGCTACCTTGGAGATAGGGGGCGTGAAATGCGCAGAGACGGGGGCCGTGGAAGGTTGAAGGATGTTCACTGTGGGAGGAGATTCCAAGTCCTCATCCTCCAAACCCACAGTGAATGATGAGCCGCAAAGCTGCAGAGCCACCTCCACGTAGTCAGAGATCATCCAGTGAGGTCCCGACGGAGGCATCAGATCCTTCATTGCACTACTCAGGCCAGCCCTGAAGAAACTCACCAGAGCGTCGTCTTCATAGTGCACCAAATTAACGAGATGGAGAAACTCATGTACGCGATCCTCAATTGGGCAGTCTCCTTGTTCTAGGAGGAGGATTGCTACTGCAGGTGGTAGATCCATTTGGTTGGGCTCGATGCTCGTGAGGATCTAGACGAGTGGAAGAGAAGGATTAGAGGGATCACTGGAGTAGATGATGACGTCTGGAAGAGCAGGTAAGATTATCTGTATTTTTGTTAGGTCCGTATTCTTTGTTGTTGGTCAGTCCTTCTGTAATGGTGTCTTGGAGAGGAAGAGGAGACGCAGGAGTAGATTCCTTTTAATTATAAATGTTGGAGTGGAACAATTGCTGGAGTGGAAATCAACACTGGAGTGGAAATCAAACTATAAGGCTAACAATACAGAAACGTGACACTTCATGGACTGACCAAGACTTAAAACTAGAGGGTATTTATACACTGAGAAACTAATAAGGGAATAGAAGTCAGGTGCAGATGATGAAGAACTGATAGAAGTGATCAGGTCAGTGAATCCTGGGAAATGGAGTCCGGGGGGAAAACTTCAAAATAAGAGTCCTTGAAGAAGAATGAGGGAGACAGACTGTGACAGGTGAATAAATTATATATAATCATAATTTTCATTTTTAAACTATCACTCTAACATAGGGTATAAAGTATCATATAGGCACATGATTCATGCACGCAAGGTGTTAATAATAATAATCCGATCCGATCGGGAGTAATCTTTTAATTCAGTGCTTTTTTACTCTTATGCAAGTAACTATTAACTTTAGTACTTTTACTTCTACTTGAGTAATTCATTTTTATAAGACCTTGTAATTTTACTTGAGTACAGTTTTTGGCTACTCTACCCAACTCTGGTGACTATTAGACGATTAAATATTTTGATTTGTTTAACATTTGTTTGGTCACTACATAATTCTCATACTTCTACAGTATTTGTGTTATTTCACAGTTCAGATGACTTCATTTTTATAAATGTGGAAAAGGGTAGTAATTAAAAATGAGATGGTGTCCGTACTTTTGAATTGTTTTAGTAGAAATGTAAAAAGGGAAATCAGTGAATGAGTCTGGCAAATGGTCCTGAGGCAAAAATGTTAATTCAATTCTTTCTGGATTTTTTTTTTTTTTTTTTTTCAGGTTACCTTGCATGATAAATATACTGTATGCTACATAATCTTTTTTATATGTGAGTTAATGGTGTATCATTCTGAATTGTGTCTTCACTATCTACTGAAAAAGCTTGTCGTGATAGTATTTCTAAGGTTACCTAAGGCTCACAAAAGAACATACATAAGAGAAACTCTTTTTCTCTCCTGCCTCATATTAAGGCCACACTTTAATTTTGTTCTTTTCAATAGCCTCAGCTCTTAACATTAAGATGTGGAGGAGTTCACATTTTTCAGTGGTTTAGAAAATGGCCCCTTTTTCCATCTGTTATAAGTGCAGTGTGTGAATGTGTTATAAAATACAGAGCACTAGCTGGATTTATGTGCTTTCATTTTCACCACACACTAATGCGAAGCAGCTGATATAAGAAATGGGAACCACATAACAGTTTAATCTGCAATCTTAGTCATACAGTTTTCTGTCTTACATTCAGTACAAATTTTTTTAGACAGACATATAACTGGACTAAAACCTGCTTACATGAGGGTGTGTTGCGTGACTGCGGTGTGTGTGTGTTTGTGTACAGTGTGACTGTGTGGGATTCTCTGTTCAGTTATTAAATAGCAGACAGGAAAAAGACAAAGCCAGACCGGGGTAAAAAAATGGTCATTGTCACAAGCGCACAACCTCATGTGTCATTTCACACACATGCAGTGACAGTTGCACTTTGCAATATGTATTGCACGAGGCTATTATCACAGATGTCTGTACACATGCCTAATGGTTTGTTGATTCTTGCCCGGGTTGCGTGATTAAGCACCATCAAGATAATTCTGTGGATGACTGTAGACAATAGCACTGGTGAAGTCTAGATTGACATAATGTTTTCATCTCACAGTTGACTTTACTGTATTTAGAGTGGTAGGTCATCGGCATCAGCATGGAAACGTTGCTGTTGATTGCACCAAAATCACGGGGGAAACTCTCGAAATGTGGCTGGAGCAGATGCTTGAGCCACCCGTCTCTGTTTCCTCTTTTCAAGACCTAATTAAACCTTTCACTGATACTGACCTTTGACCCTTCTTCTGTTAAACATGGGCAGCTTTGAATACACTTTGCTCAATAATATGCTAAATCCCAGGAAAACATGAATCAGCACGATAATGGCACCATTCAAACGTATCTTTTTTAAATTATTTTTATAATGTTTAAGGTGGTCTTTTAGGCTATTCTAATGGAACAACAAATATTTAAAGGTGAAGTGTGCAATTTTTTGTAAAACACCAATCCACTCAAACACTGGCGCTTTCAAAACATTGCTCTCAGCAACATTGTCTCAACCAATGGCAGATGGGTGAAGTGTTTGGGAAACCTGTTTGAAAAACTCTTTATTTTTGCATTTCCATTCGCTGATGCTAGTGGCACATAAATCACACACATCACCTTTAAGCTACGAGTGGCCTATTATAAAAAACAAACAAACAAAAACATTAAAAACACAAATTTTCAGTTTGGAGGAAAATGTATTGATTAAGATTTAAAACTTTTTGTTTTGTTGGAGAAATAAACCAGTGTGGTTGAAATGAAATCTTTTTAAGACAGGAAATGCTGAGAACAGCACTGGAAGGGAGACACACTTTATGATAATAAGACCTGCTACTAAACAGAGTGGGCAGGAGCTGTTTTGAGTGTAGAAGAGAGGCTCCAAATGACAGACAGGCCTATATTTAGATATGCATGAAATATAGACATATAGTTTCATGCATATGCATTCATGACACATAGCTGCACTGATTCACACACACAGGCAAACATACATTCATGAAACACACACACAGATACACACAATCATTCAAGAAATGCTTAAGACATTCATGATAAACACACCTACACTGACCTTCATGAAATACAGAGACACTTACAAACATTCATAAAACATACACACACTATATACTATACTACTCTATATTGCCCCTGGCTGATGTAATCGTCCAAAATGAGCTGGGGCTGTTCTTCAAAGTGGAAAACATAGGTGTTCCTCTTTGCCATGGACAAGTGGTTGTGGCGCGTCTAATGGAATGACATATGGCGCACCACTGTCTCCATCTGTCACCATCATTCTGTGCTCTGACCGAGAGAATTGTGCAGCCTGAACATAACATCTGTATGCTAGGTGCAATTTTATGTCTCAGGCATTCAAACTATCCACCATAAGCAGTGCCAGAATGATTTTAAAGGAATAGTTCACCCCAGACATTATAATTCTGTCATTGTTTACTCGCTCTCATGTCCATAGGCAGTGATTTATGTTCTTGCAGCTGAACAATCGAGAGGATCCAGGTTCCGATACTGACTACAGTAAAGGATAATGTACTTAATCAAGTGAAGTTTTATGTTTAAGGTGTACTAACAGGTAAGGGAAGGATTCAGACTGAAATACCTGTGAAAAAAGATTACTTAGATCAGAATCGTTTTTAAAATTAAGATTAAAAAGCGCATCACATTTTTCAGCAAACATGAAGAAAAAAGGGAGTAAAGATACCTCAAATTCAATCGAACGCACACATTTCAGCACCACTGGAAATGAACAGCAACCAATCATAACGGAAAATATTGACAGTATACAGTATATGAGACTATGCACAAAATTAATGTCCTGCTCATATAAAAAAAACAAAAAACATTTGCAATTGTTAACTGCACAGAAATTGATAAAATAATTAAATTTTCATGAACATATCTTACAATCACCTATGCCATTCCAAACCATTTAATTTTCTTTCTTTTGAAAATGTCAAAATAAAAATATATATATTTTTTTTTTATTATTATTAATTATTTAACTACTCGTCAGTCAATCATTGTTTTGAGGAATGAAGGCTATACAATGCTTGAAATTGCCAAAAAACTGAAGATATCATACAAAGGTGTACACTACAGTCTTCAAAGACAAAGGACAACTGGCTCTAACAAGGACAGAAAGAGATGTGGAAGGCCAGATGTACAACTAAACAAGAGGATAAGTACATCAGAGTCTCTAGTTTGAGAAATAGATGCCTCACATGTCCTCAGCTGACAGCTTCATTGAATTCTACCCGCTCAACACAAGTTTCATGTACAACAGTAAAGAGAAGACGTAGATGCCTTATCGTTACCGATGTTTACTCTAGTTTTTTGCTTTTACTGGTCTTTCTATCTTCTTTCTTGAAGCAAGTTGCTTCAGACCTTTTTTTGCTCCTTTGGCAGTACAGCTACAGCATGATAATTTGGTATGTTCCATTGTGTTCTGTCACCATGGCAAATTCCTTGTGTGTGTAAGCAAACTTGGCAATAAAGCTCATTCTGATTCTTTTCGTTCTTCGCGTCACCAAACAACAATGTTCTAAGCATAGAGTATCTACACAGGCGGCAGCCAATGAGCACAAGGTTTCTCTTCTTCGACGTTTAGTGAAACCCTGCGGGTCATGTGATTTCAACATGGTGAAACACATTGAAGGGGGTGGCCCGCATCATGTAGAATAAAACACTTTTTATAGAAAACTATTATGAGTACAGTCTTCATCTCATGTGAGTGTACACCATTCAGCTCAAACTTCACAAAAACACAATTCATTCGTTAATGTGTAAAACTTTTTTAATTGTCTCCAAACTACTGAATGCACCTTTAAAGAGGTCTGAAGGTTTATATTGAGATGCTATGTGTATTTTTGTCTTCATGCGACATTTAAGACATTTGAAAATGTTTTCTCCTCAAATAGTTTTATTTAGATGATAAATGTTCCTCCCTCAACAACCAGCAGAGTTTAAATGTCAGACTTGTTTGTCAAAGCTGAATAATTTATGTTGACATGTTGAAAAGGCCTATTCATCAGCCTGATCTGATGCGTCTGTCAGTCACAAAAGGAGGAGGGGCAGAAATGAAGAACTGCGTTTCTAGATGCAGGAGCACAAACTTATTTGTCAACGTGTTCATAAATGTAGCTTAATGCACCAAGCGATTATGCTTGAATTCATATTTGTTTGAGGTGGATAGGGAGGGACCGGACTGTGTCATGTTGATGCATTACTTTCATAAAGTACATGTTTGAATGGGTTCGGTATCCATAGCCTCGATCTGTTTGCAGTCTTGAAAAGTGAAATAAATAGAGGTATATGTCTGAGCATTTCTGTCAGAAAATGTGATTTCCTGATTTGATTTGGGCATATGCATAATATTTTGAAGAATTCCAATGGGAGTTGTTTTTTCATATATAAACAACTTCATAAAGTTTGAAAAATTGTATGCAGCATTTGTTATGATGTCCCTTTCAAATATTAAAAGAATAGCCCCTTTCTCACTTACAGTCCCGGTACTTTTCCCTTAGTAACTTTTTAGATAAGAACTCTTAAGAGGAACGGAACACCCGAGGAGAATTTTCCTGTCTTGCATTCACACTTACAATAGTAACCCCCATTAAAAATTTGATGTAATTATCCAGAAATCACTTTATTTTCTGTACAGTTACAGTGCAAACAGTACAGATGTGATGAAAACTCAAAGCGTGTCTCCCGATGAAGTCACACACACACACACACACACACACACACACACACACGTTGGTGCGGCTATCCTTATAAGGAATCTCCATTGACATAATGATGTTTATACTGTACAAACTATAGATTCTATCCCATAACCCTAACCCTACCCCTAACCCTCACAAAAAACTTTCTGCATTTTTAAATAAAAAAAACATAGTTTAATATGTTTTTTAAGTGATTTGAATTATGGGGACACTAGAAATGTCCACATAAATCACATTTATAGCATAATACCCTTGTAATTACCAGTTTGTAACCTAAAAAAATTTCCTCGTAGACCACCCAAACCCAAACCCGCCCACACACGCATGCATGCACGCACACACACATGCATGCACGCACACGCACACACACACACATGTAAAATGGGTGATCCTCTTTGGATACTTTGTTGGTTTTATGCTATTTCTGTTAAGGGAACTGTAAAATTAACACAATCCTCTGAGTAGCAGGCAAGCAGCAGTTATAAATTTGCTTACAAATGGCGGCTGCTGACTCCTCGAGTACCTCAGTGCTATGTGCTTCATAGGTTTTTGACCAGTCACGTGCTACAGCACCTCCCACAGTCCCTCTATGCCCCCAAAAGTACCTACCCCAGATTATGAGCTAAAAATGTCTCTTAAAACAGCTACGAGGAACTATACTGTAGTTCTTCTGGTGCGTAAATGACGAAAAGTAGTAGTCCTGGGGTAAAGTACCTAAAACGGGCTTTAGACCCTGCAGTGGGAAAGGGCCTAATGCAAGTGAATGGGTACCAAAATTTTGAAGCTCCAAAATGCACATAAGGGCAGCATAAAAGTAATCCATAAGACTCCAGTGGTTAAATCTATATCTTCAGAAGTGATAGGACAGGTTTTGGTGAGAAACAGATTAATATTTAAGTCCTTTTTACTATAAATACTCCTCCCTGCCAAAGAATGTGAATCGTCAGAAATAAAAGAAGAAGAATCTGAAAGTGAAATTTGAGAGTGATATTAAAAAAGAACTTAAATATTTATCTGTTTCTCACCCACAATTATCATACACATCTAGGATGGTATGAGGATGAGTAAAGGATGAGAGAAAATTTTTGGGTGAACTATTCCACCATCTATCCTTCAGTATAGTTTGCTAAAAGTTAACACCTTTCACTTTGCAGGTAGGCTTCAGTGTTAGCCACATCTACTTCTAAAAATGCAATTTATTTGGAGTCATAAGGTGTCCAGAACTAGTTTGCTGGCTTGTTTGAAAAGTATCAATAAGTTGTTTCAGTATGTGGCTCTAGGAGAAACCAGGGTGAGCATATATGCTGACCTTCTGTATAGATACCCATTACACTAGCAATTTCTCCTGTTTTCAGTGCCTAAACCCCTTCAACAAACAACTCCTGTTGGGCAGGAGATGGAGGCGGCTTTTCTTAGCCTCAGAGAAAATTGATATTTCTTTCATTTTTACAAATACACAGTTTGTTGATTGTCTGTATTCAATCTGTTAGTGTGTACATTTTGAGATTTTTTTTTCTTTTTGCTTTCATGTATGAGGTGTTTTGGGGAGAATTTCAGCAGAGGGGAAGATTTTCAGTGAATTACTACTTAAATTTATTTTTCACATAAAGCAATCATATGGTTTCACAAGACTTGGAAGATAGCCCACAAATTGGGACATTAAGGGGAGTATCTCCATTTTCATAGATGAATTAAAGTCTTGGCATTCCTCTGAAAATAAATAAATAAAGCTTTGCATCACCCAAAAATGTTCACTTACTGTCATCTGAAGCAGTTTCAAAAACAAAACCGCCAGAGTGAGACCCAGTGTGTGTGTGATACAGACTGAGAAAGAACTGGCTATTCAGCAAGCTGCAGCCAGATATACTTGAAGAGACTGAACGGCAGCCAGAGAAAATAGTTTTGAGATTATAAACTTAAGCAAATTAAACTTCAGCATTCAGTATGTTTTATATCTGTATTGTCTAATAATACATTGGCAATGTACACTTAAGTTTCTCTTGCAAATATAGTTTGATATTAATTGAATCTGCCCATTTGATCCTATTATTAAAAAAAAGTACACTGGAAAACACCAGGAGATTTTGCCCAAATTGTAATTGCAACATGTCAACTGATTTTATGGCATTTTAACATGTACATATTTAAATAAATTAACTAAATAATGACTAACCAATTTCTTGCAAGTTATTTGAGACAAAGTATAAAGTAAAAATATTTATGATGATTTTTTTATGTTTGTTGTAATGTATCGTACCATAATTTAATTGTGATTAATCACGATTAATCACAGAAAACTGTGTGATTAATTCGTTTAAATTTTTTATCGATTCACAGCCCTAAAATAACAGCCCTTTAATTTCAGTCTCTCTCCTTCTGTCTCTATGAGACCATTACCTAACCCTAACCAGTTTGTTGGATGGAAGTGCTTCATTTTAAATTTAAAAGTTTGTCAGTTTAGATATTAGATCTTTCTTTCTTTCACTTTCACTTTCTCTTTCTCTTTCATTCTTTTTTCTTGCTTTCTTTCTTACGTAAAGCCAGCCAATCAGATTAGAGCTGGCCAGATCAAAAAAGTGCTTTCCAGTTTCAAGTGCAATGTCCATGCTGTCTTAGTGATAACTATTCAGACATCTCATTCTCTATTAATTTGTGATCTAAAATCTTAAGATATTAGAATCTTTGATTTGGATCAAAGATTCATACAAAGCGAGGCCATTGTCTAAGCTGAATTGCTCATATCAAACCTCATGAAATCTTAAGGGCATTTTAAGCTTCAGACTTCAATATGATTATATGAAGCCTTAGAAAATAATGTTCAATATCAAGAGCCAGATTCAGAATTAGACTCCCACATACTGTACTTCCTTTAGTCTGTTCGGTTTAAGTCACTTACAGACAAGTGAATTCAAAGTAGCAATTACAACTGTACAAAAAGATTCCTACTTGCTGTCATAAAAAGTATGTCATATCCATAACTGAAATGGGTAATTAACTACAGTGGTTTAGAACAGTAAGAAAAACAATGCTTCATGCAAATAATAAAACACAACTAACCATATAATAATGCATAGTTAAGTTAGCAAAATAAATATTCTTATCAACGTGTAAAAGGGAGGAGAGGGGGCCTGAGTAGCTCAGCGAGTAAAGACGCTGACTACCACCCCTGGAGTCGCGAGTTCGAATCTAGGGGGTGCTGAGTGACTCCAGCCAGGTCTCCTAAGCAACCAAATTGGCCCAGTTGCTAGGGAGGGTAGAGTCACATGTTGTAACCTCCTCGTGGTCACTATAATGTGTTTCTCGCTCTCTGTGGGGCACGTGGTGATTTGTGTGTGGATGCCACGGAGAATAGCATGAAGCCTCCACACGCGCTATGTTTCCGCAGTAACACGCTCAACAAGCCACGTGATAAGATGCGTGGATTGACGGTCTCAGACACGGAGGCAACTGAGATTCGTCCTCCGCAATCCGGATTGAGGTGAGTCACTACGCCACCATGAGGACTTAGAGCGCATTGGGAATTGGGCATTCCAAATTGGGGAGAAAAGGGGAGAAGGGGGGGAGGGAGAAAACACTTCCCATATCTTTTGTTGTTGACGACAAAGACCAATCCAGTCACACTCTATGGTATTTTGATGCAGATACATTTTTCACTCTGTAGTATGGCTTTATAGTAATACAGAATTTGACCCAGCATTTGTTTTGTGTATTAGGCTGGTAAATCAAACTCTTGCTGTTGTTTAAGCAATAAAATGTAAATTGTCCTTTTTCATTTTAATAATTTTGCCTGTTGGTTCAATATGCAGTTCATAGTACTTTATATAAAGTTCAGTTTAGAGTTGAAATAGAGTTTAAGGACATTTTTGTTTACTTTTGTAATATAAACAATTAAAGGAGCACTATGTAACATTGACATAAAGTGTTTAAAATGAGCAGTCCAAATTCAAAATATTGGAGAGAGCTGTCTCCTCCGCCCCCTCCTCCCCAGACTCCAAGCTCGCACACGCAACAGGAACGAGCACACTGACAATGGCAAGCTATGAGCCTTACACTGTAAGTTGATCAGCTAATGTATACGTTTGCAATATTTTTATTGTTTGCAAATTATAAACCAGCTCATGTGGATCTTTTATAACTCTGTTAGTGTTAGCTAAATGTATTGCTGGCTTCCATGGCTGCAGTGCGCTGTGTTTGCCCGTTAACTTGTTTCAAATCTAGCAACCCGGGGTGTCGAAATACTATTGGGAAATAGGCAGTGGGCGTGATCACACAGGCCAAAACACAAACAGAAATTCCGGCGCGGAACAAACATTTCAAAATAGAATATACTGGCTGTAGCATTGTTTTCAGAGAAACCAGTATTTCAACTTAGCATGTTTCCAAAATCCTAAAAAATTATAACATATTATGATCATTTTATGCTTTAGTACAGAAAATATATTACATATCGCACCTTTAAGGAAGTGTGTTGGGTCACAACTTGATTTCCAATGTAATATATGGGTCTTGAAACAAAACCAGTTGTGTAGAAGGACTCTTTGGTGGTTAGTAGCTTACATCGCAATACAAGGCAAATGTGGGGAAATTGTGGGGGTGGGAGCTTTTAGGAGCATCACTCCATGCTCTGAAACATAAAAGTGTTGAGAATACAGCAGGCCAGATGAATGTCAGATCCCTCCTTTGCTGTGGAATCACTCACATGCATGTTCACACCACATTTAAATATCAAAGGTAACAATGTGTTTGGAAACCCTCGGCATACCTGTGAAAAGCTCTGTTCTGGGACAGGTCTGACGAAGGAATAGCATTAACCCCATTTTGGTCTTCTTAAATATGATTTTGAAAATAGCTGAAGAGCTGTTTAAGCAGACATCACAAATTAGTCTTTAATTAATGTGTCTGACCTACCTGTTGTTACTCTGGGACAGTCTTGCACTGTAGGGGGGAGTGTGCCAACACAACGGGCTGGTGAAAGATTTTGTTTGTGTGTGTGTGTGTGTGTGTGTCATCAGTCATCTTGCCTCTTCATACCTCTATCGGGAGGCCACTGTAATTTCTCATGTGTGGTGAGTAATGTTTGTTTAGAGAGTGAGCTGATAGATGGAGACAGCTAATAGGTGCATTTCATGGTAGCACCTTACACCTGCTTCCTTCCAACCTTACCCAAGCTCATTATCTCCCCCTAGTGGTTGATACAGACAATGCATTTAAAACATGGTGAATGCCTGTTTTGTGTTTATTTTAGGTATAGGTTAAAGGAGAGCACAACAGTGGGATTCAGGAAGTAAAAATCGTATTAATTTTCTCCATTGAGAAATTTAGTTTTAGTGATGTTTAAACCTTTCATGACAGACCTACCATGAGTTGAGATTAAGCATTGATACATGCATCTCTAGAAGCCACAATTTAGGTTTTCTGGTGAAGAAATACACTACCTACAATCCTGAAACAAGATCCACCAATCAGAGAAGTCGCTGGAAATAGTAATAACGGCAAAAGTTCAGCAGCAACCTCCTCTGAAGCATTGTGATTGATGTAATTATGTCAGCCTCTCCGTACTTTCAAACTACGTATATACTGTATTTGTATATATGTGCAATATTTTGTTATAAACGTAAATGCAATATATTGTTTTTATACTTAATATGTATACATTTTTCTTTTTGATTTTCATCAAAAAACATTTTTGCGTTGAATCCAAGTTTGCAAAGTGGTGATTTATCACAAAGCTAATTAGTTTAGTTCATGTTTAGAACTTTTTTTAAATCTCTATGGAGAAAATGAATGGGGATAATACTGTACTTTCAGAATCAAGGAAAAAAAAAACTGGGTTGGTCACTATTTTGCTCAAGTGATCTTCAGGGAAATAAAAAAATAAATTATAGATATCAGTTTTGGAGGCCTTCAATTCTATCAGTTCTATCAGTTGTGACCTTTATCCCTTACAGACCTTTACTTTACTTACAGCTACTAATCATAATCAAACCCTGCTCAATATAAAACATCTCACACTCTAAATAGTAATATTCGTTTCAGTATATTAGTAAGAACATCTCATAGACGCAATGCTTTTTATAGGGAGGTGATGATATTTGCTATTCTCTAAAACCTAACCCTCACAAAAATGTGCTATTATCAGCAGTTAAAGCAAAACAACACGATTTAAGCAGATTTATGAACCTTTCAAATAGTGAGGACTTCATAAAATATCATTACAGGCAAGTTTTGACATGTTTCACTATATTTGTGAGGGCTTAAAAATAAGACTTGACATTTGTTTTTCCATCATGTGAACTTTCCATTGACTTCTGTTGTTTTAAATTAATAGTTCCCACTAAAATGATAATTCTCTCATCTTTTTCTCACCCTTATGCTGTCTCAAACCCATTTGACTATTTCTTCTGCAGAACACAAACAAAGATATTTTAATTGATGTGTGATGTATTTATATCTATACAGTGAAAGTCAGTAGGGTCCAAAACTTTCAAGCTCCAAAAAGGACATAAAGGTAATCCATACAACTCACATGGTTTAATCCATGTCTTCTGAAGCAATATGATTTTGGGTTTTGGGTGAGAAACAGAAAATGGAACTCCTTATTCACTATAAATACAAATGTATATACGTAGACAGATTATGAAAATATCTTTGATTTCTGCAGAAGACAGATGAGAGGCATAAAGGTGAGTAAATGTAGAGAGAATTAAAAGTTTTGGGCAAACTATTCCTTTAATACTGAGCTACTGCTATTTCCACTAACATTATCCTGTCCCTCATTCAAACTTTTTTGCATTTTTACATTATCTTTAAGACATTATTTAGCATGTTCATTAGCCTGTTTTCCTTGTAGGGACTGTTGGCTGGTCCCCATAATGTAGGCAAAACCTGACCCACACAAAGTCACACACAGCACTACCAGCCTTCCTCCTCTTCATCCACAGCCCCATCTGTCCCTACCCTGAATTTATGCCCCTGACGCCCTTCTCTCTGCCAGCGGGGCGAGAGCCAGTCGTGCCATCCATCCTCCCCCGCCATGTGGGTTCTGCACCTCCGGTAAACCCTGCCAGGGCCATCACTTGAGGGAGGCTTCTGAATGGTCACTGTGCAGGAAGTGTAATTTACAATGTTGCTGAAATCTGCTCTCTAGATGACAGTATGAATAACTGCATAAATTTCACCTCATTTGAATAATCAGAGCAGTAAAATGTATATTATGGAGATGGATTATTTAATCTCAGAAATATAAGTACTAAAATTTGATCAGCTTTGACCAGAAGATCTAGAGTGAGCTTTTTAGAGTTTGTTAGAATAGCATATTTTTGGTCAAAGGGTTTCATGCAGTCCTGTTTTTGAGTAGCCCCTAGTAATTAGAAATAAGTTTCATTCATGCATGAGTCTGAAAGCATTTTCTTATTTACTAATCTTGCTTCATGCATTTCTTTTGACTTAAGTGTTGCTAGTTAAATGGACTGGTTCTAGACTGTAGTCTGAAGAAAAAGACTGTGGATGTATGATACAGTGAGGGTATCAGATGGTATCACTGTGGTACTTTTATACAGTATATACCATGGTACTGAATGAATATTATATTTATATATATGATATTCCAAGGTTTTGCCAAGAATACCATTGTATTACCATTGTATGTCACCGGTCCTACTTGACCCGCCCTGAGCGGGATTCAATATGGCGATCCCCGGCATGCAAGACGGACACGCTAACAAGGAGGCTAGAAAAGCCATAGTCTCTAGCCTCAGTCGCTAGTGATTCTCTTAAGGCCAGGAGAGGGAGGTTTACACACTGCACAGCTATCATGTACCAGCTGGCTACCGTTACACTCACCTCCCTAAACATCACTCCCAACCGTGTCATGGCACCAGTGTCACAGGTCCTACTGACCTGACCCGTGTAGAAAACAAATCTGGCAATTCCAGGCATGGGAGCCGGATGCGCTAGCAAGGAGGCTAGAAAAGCCATGTCCTCTAGCCTCGGTCGCTAGTGTGTCGCTTAAGGCCAGGAGAGTGAGGTTTACACACTGCACAGCTATCATGTACCAGCTGGCTACCATTACATATGTGTATATATATATATATATATATATATATATATATATATATATATATATATATATATATAAAAATGGCAGTATTATGGCACATATCCAAAACATGATAGAAGTTCAGTTGTTCTTTTTGTAACTTTACCTCTCTTTTCCACACATATTAAATGGTAGTTCACCCAAAAATGCATACTATATTCTGTCATCATTTACTCACTCCCAAGTAGTTACAAACCTATAAGACTTTCGTTCTTCCATGGAACACAAAAATAGATATTTAGAAGAACCTCAGATGTGCTGTTTTTTATACAATGAAAGTAAATGGTAATGGACGCTAGCAAGCTCGAAAAATGTTACGTATAAATGCACCATAAAAGTAGTCCATACGATTTGCACCCTTTTTTCCAAGTCCTCTGAAATGAAAAGTCACTAGGGTTTTCCTTTTATGCTGTTGTGCAAGCTCTTACCACTAGATAGAGCTAAGTGTCTGTCTACTCTCACAATGTCCAAGCAATGAAACGGTTCACATGAGTAAGTAACAGGTGCCTTACTTTTTTTTTCTTCTTCTTTTTTTTTTTTTTTTATAATAAGAAACCAAAAATGTTTACACCAATACAGCAGAAAAAAAACTGGCTTTGAGATGTTTTTGTATGTTATGTAAGACTTGTATTGTAAAACTGTTCCTAGATGCCAAAATAATTGTTACAAAGCAACGAGAGATGATACCTAACTAGACTGTGTTTATATTGTAGTATGTCACGCTGAAGAAGCATGACAGAGAAGATACTGTATTAAACATTCTTATATTTCTACTGAATAATTCAACATACTTAGTACAATATACACCAGGGATGTGTCACCTCACACCCAGGTAAACAATTACAGTACATCAGAGTTCAGGCTTGGGTTTACACTTAATTACACTTTATCTTATATCTGAGATATTTTTTAAATGTACAAGGCAAGGAAAAAGCTTCTCTGATTATGGATGAATGTACACATCACTTCAAATGATCGCTGCTGTCATATTTGATTACATGTTGTGGTGATGATGTACTGAGATCACGTACAACAATTAATATCCTATTTCATGTTGCTGTTGATAGTCTTTCCTCTTGCCCTATGCAATTAAGCATTTCTGCATCACTGCATAGTAAGGTGAAGACAAGTGTGTGATCTCAAACTCAGGTATCTCACAAATACAAACGCATAAATGGATATATTTATGCAGATTTGCACAATACGTGTACACTGCTGTCAACCAAGTGGCAGTCAGTTATGGTACACCAAAAAGAGATCATTGTCTGAATATGGGGTTTATGTAAGCCTGAGTTATGGTTACAGCCCAGTCAGTGAGATGAGGAGAAGACGAGGCTGTTGCTAGGTAACAGAGCACAGAAAACACAAGCCAAATTTCTTGAATTAGGGCCTGGTTGAGATACTGCAGTGATCCAATAGATGGGCTTTGTTTAGTCTTTGTTAGTTGTGATCAAGTGTTCTCGTTGGGGCTTTGTGTAGTGACATTTCTAAGGCGATTATCTCAGAAGGTACACAGGCTCATTTAGCATGAAACATCCAAGACAGTAACGGTGTGTGTGTGTGTGTGTGTGTGTGTGTGTGTGTGTGTGTGTGTGTGTGCTTTTTTTTTTCTTGTCGAAAAAGTTTTATTTTTGTTTTTTAATGCTCAATGTTAGGGACAGCGTATATGTTTAGTTCACTGAAGTAGGGCTGAATGACATATTGGTGTCTAATTCTGGATCAGATAATATCAATTGCCTTTAAATTATTGGTATCTGTCGGAATTGACAGCAGATGGTTTCAGGACATATTTTCCCCCAGTTCATAAGTACAATCTTTATTTTATGCCAGGTTTTTAAAAAGTAATGTGCAGTTTTCTGTATTCCCTAATTTACATTATAAATATGTAATGTCCGATTTTACTTGTAAAATTCTAGACTGGAGCGTCATTGTGGACACTTAAAAAAACACAACAAAAGACAAAACAGTATAGATTAATAATATCAGCCATCATATTGTTATTGTAACATAAAAATAATAATCAGCTATTGGCATTTCTATATCAGTGCACCCAGAAATGCTCAGAGGACATCAAGCAGTGAATGTGTGAAATGTACTGTTGATGGAAAGGTTTAAAGGTTATTTGCCTTTCAAAGTCAATAAAGCACTTGCAATGTTACAATAAAGAAGTTGATGTGAACACCTACCTGGATTAATTCAACCCCAAATAACATTTGAGTTGAACTGTGAAAACAGGATTTTTAAATACAGCAATTATCTGCACAAAACAACATTTCTCCTTGAAGTCAAATAAAATGCATTAACTTTCCACTTGCTAATCATCCATTTGTACCATCAGAGAAATGTACAGTTCTCTATCTTGCACTCTGCATCTATTGAGTGTTTGGTCTGTGTAGCAAATCCCTTCGTTCTCATAGAATGAGGAAGTGGGAGATGGCGTACTTCATTCCAAAATACAGGTGCATCTCAATAAATTAGAATGTTGTGGAAAAGTTCATTTATTTCAGTAATTCAACTCAAATTGTGAAACTCGTGTATTAAATAAATTCAGTGCACACAAACTGAAGTAGTTTAAGTCTTTGGTTCTTTTAATTGTGATGATTTTGGCTCACATTTAACAAAAACCCACCAATTCACTATCTCAAAAAATTAGAATACATCATAAGACCAATAAAAAAAACATTTTTAGTGAATTGTTGGCCTTCTGGAAAGTATGTTCATTTACTGTATATGTACTCAATACTTGGTAGGGGCTCCTTTTGCTTTAATTACTGCCTCAATTCGGCGTGGCATGGAGGTGATCAGTTTGTGGCACTGCTGAGGTGGTATGGAAGCCCAGGTTTCTTTGACAGTGGCCTTCAGTTCATCTGCATTTTTTGGTCTCTTGTTTCTCATTTTCCTCTTGACAATACCCCATAGATTCTCTATGGGGTTCAGGTCTGGTGAGTTTGCTGGCCAGTCAAGCACACCAACACCATGGTCATTTAACCAACTTTTGGTGCTTTTGGCAGTGTGGGCAGGTGCCAAATCCGGCTGGAAAATTAAATCAGCATCTTTAAAAAGCTGGTCAGCAGGAGGAAGCATAAAGTGCTCCAAAATTTCTTGGTAAATGGGTGCAGTGACTTTGGTTTTCAAAAAACACAATGGACCAACACCAGCAGATGACATTGCACCCCAAATCATCACAGACTGTGGAAACTTAACACTGGACTTCAAGCAACTTGGGCTATGAGCTTCTCCACCCTTCCTCCAGACTCTAGGACCTTGGTTTCCAAATTAAATACAAAAAACTTGCTCTCATCTGAAAAGAGGACTTTGGACCACTGGGCAACAGTCCAGTTCTTCTTCTCCTTAGCCCAGGTAAGACGCCTCTGACATTGTCTGTGGTTCAGGAGTGGCTTAACAAGAGGAATACGACATCTGTAGCCAAATTCCTTGACATGTCTGTGTGTGGTGGCTCTTGATGCCTTGACCCCAGCCTCAGTCCATTCCTTGTGAAGTTCGCCCAAATTCTTGAATCGATTTTGCTTGACAATCATAAGGCTGCGGTTCTCTCGGTTGGTTGTGCATCTTTTTCTTCCACACTTTTTCCCTCCACTCAACTTTCTGTTAACATGCTTGGATACAGCACTCTGTGAACAGCCAGCTTCTTTGGCAATGAATGTTTGTGGCTTACCCTCCTTGTGAAGGGTGTCAATGATTGTCTTCTGGACAACTGTCAGATCAGCAGTCTTCCCCATGATTGTGTAGCCTAGTGAACCAAACTGAGAGACCATTTTGAAGGCTCAGGAAACCTTTGCAGGTGTTTTGAGTTGATTAGCTGACTGGCATGTCACCATATTCTAATTTTTTGAGATAGTGAATTGGTGGGTTTTTGTTAAATGTGAGCCAAAATCATCACAATTAAAAGAACCAAAGACTTAAACTACTTCAGTCTGTGTGCATTGAATTTATTTAATACACGAGTTTCACAATTTGAGTTGAATTACTGAAATAAATGAACTTTCCCACGACATTCTAATTTATTGAGATGCACCTGTACAGTCTTTATTCACACAAACATCCTTCTGAGGATGTCGACTTAATCCCCAGTAGTTCGTAAAGTTCACGGAGTATAGGTGACATAAACGAGGTGCCTTGATCAGTTAGGATCTCTTTTGGAATCCCAGCTCGGGAGACAATTTTAAAGAGTGTCTCCGCAACACTGCGTGCTGAAGCTTCAGAGTATCGCATTGCATAATCCACCAAGACTAGTACAAAGCGATACCCTCATGCCGTCCGTTCTAATGGCCCGACGAGGTCCATGCCAATTCTTTCGAAGGGGAGGTCGGTCAACAGAAGAGGGCGTAATGGTGCTTTTGGAGTGGCCGGTGGATTCACCAACTGACTCAGCGCACCACCTGCGTACATCCACACGAATGCCTGGCTAATAAAAATGGGCCATGAGATGGTTCAGTGTCTTATCTTGCCCTAAATGTCCCACCATCGGATTATAATGAGCCGCCTGGATGACATTTCCCGGCGACTTTTCGGAACAAACAACTGGGTTATATCTTTTGATTGAGTGTCCTGCATCACTTGATACAACCTATCTTTAATAATTGAATGTATGGATAGGAGAGCGCAACACCGGGCTAAAACTTTTGACCATCAATTACGCTCGCTTGGTCAAAGGCGTGCCTGAGAGACTCGTCTGTTGTCTGCTCCAGAGGGAAATCCCCCATGGGGTCAATGCCTCCCCAGCCAGCACTACACAAATCCCACACCAAATTACAGTATTGCAGGACCCATCTGCACACATTCCCCTTAATAATGTCTGAAATGCTGGCCAATTCGTTCCCAAAATTAGCGGATGGTTGAGGCGTGGACTAACCACCTCCTCTATTCTTTGTTTTTGTCCTTGGAATTGAACAGTAACAGGCACTAAAGGGTATTCGTGTATATCCCTATGCACACACCTCACCTTCACCCGGCATGCTGTACCCAAAGTCTCACCTTGAACCAAGCTTTGGTGAATCAAAGTCTGATTACAACCCGAATCCACCAAGGCTTGGTATATACCCCCTTTGATACTCATTGGTATGTGGTACATCCCTGCTCGATCGGGGGTGGCTAGTGACACGTCGGGAACCCAGACCCATGGCCCCACATCCATCACCGGGCATTGATCCTGAATGTGTCCCAGTTCCCTGCAGCGTCAGCACACCGGCCCAGATCTTACCTCCATACCTACGGCCCTGGATTTACCAACTTGGCAAGGAGGGGGAACAGAAACAAAGGGGTTCGGAGCAATAGAAACCCCCCGGGTCCGGGGAGCCAGCTTCAGGAGAATGACCCCCCTGTCACTGGGGGGTAGGGACAGGAACATTATGGGATGGGGAAGCGAAAGAGAGAGAGAGAGAGAGAGAGAGAGAGAGAGAGAGAGTGAAAGGAGAGAGAGAAAAGGAATCGCCATCTCTCGGATATGCCAACAAGTGGTCCTCTGCCAGCTGGACGGCCTCCTCAAGCAAAGCCAGACGGTGTACTTTGTTCCAAAATACAGTCTTTTATTCACACAAACTTTATGCTTTTCAGCAGAACGCTCCCAAATGCACACGCACGCACACACGCGCGCACACACACGCGTGCGCACACACACACACACACACACACACACACACACACACACTGCTGGAAGATCAGCTCTCCTCTTGTCTGCTGCCATCTCCTCCCCTTTTATCTCAGTGTCACAGCTCACTGGGAATACAAACAGGTGTTAGCACAGGTGTAAATCCTTAACCACTCAGCTTTCCCGGACCTCACTCTCCACAGATCCGTACTCAATCACACCCCCGCCTCCACAGTCTGAAAATATATTGGCTCATTGTATCAGTATCAGACATGACTGTCTAATAGCAGCTATTAGGGGAAAATATGTTGTGTGTTTTTGGTTATGCAATGAAGTATGCTTCACAATCTGGATAGACTGTCAGCTGAATGTATAGATTTCAGAACAAAGTTGCATTGTAAGTGAGTGTGTGGATCATCCTTTGCTGGCTGGACATTTGGAGTTTCAAGGATCTACTGTATGTCACACCTAGTGTGTGTCTTTGGTTTTGAAGGGGCAATGTGACATGAGAGCAATGTGTTTGAGTGTGTATTAGATTACAGCTGCGAAAAGTGTCTTTTGTTGAGTGAATCCTGTGTAGCCAACAACGGGATGAACAAATTAGAAATTCAAAGTTGTACAGTCACCATGGAGACCACTATTAGGATGACAAGGACACTATATTATGTGGGAGCAGAGATGTCTTGTAGGTTCATGCCTTTTAGTTAGCTTTTAATTAGTAGGAATTGTAGCACAAAACTTAAACAGAGAGGTCAGGGTGTACATATTTACCTTGGATTAAGGTGCTTAAAGAATTGTCAAATTAATGAGGTGTTTTCCGTGATGAAACAGAGGCCCGCAGGACAGAAAAAGTGAGAGGGAGGGAGAAAGACTATGAGAGAGGCAATTACCAGTCTAGACATTACGTATTTTTAAATGATTTTGATTGTCATTAAGTTTATAGTGACAATACATATACAGTACTTTATAGAAAGTAGTCACGTTTGATCTTAAAGGATTTGTTTACCTAATTATGAAAATTCTGTCATTGTTTACTTAATTTTCAGTGAATAATTGACATTTTGGTCTGTTCCCCACATAAAGCTTTTGTACTGTAAAGCTTCAAAAGACTCTGAATATAGCGCATGAGTCATATGGACTACTTTTATGATGCTTGTATGGGGTGTTTGGTCCTGTTTGAAGCTTTGTTGTGTGGAAAAGTGATGTGTGAAGATTTTGCTTCTTGACAAACTTCTCTATTCCTTTAATTTCCTATGTAATATTGATCTGAACAATTTCTCTTGGGCTCACATTTAGATCACACTTGGTCTGCCTGCACAATGTATCACTCTGAACCATTTCTCTTTGGAAAGTAAACTAAAAGATCTAGTTCCTCTCCCTGAGCACAGTCAATCTGTATTCTGCTTAGGCCACTCCCATGCTTTCCATAAGACATAAGGCCAACAGATGATTATGAAGACGTGTTGACATTTGGTGAATGCATATGCTACAGTACTTCCTCCCTGCTTTTTTCATTCCCCCATTCTCTCTCACTCCCTCTCTCTCTCTCTCTCTCTCTCTCTCTCTCTCATTTTCTCATTCTGACACACATTCACACTACACTTTCTCTCACTCTGTCACCCTTGCACACACACACACATACACCCATCTTTTCAACCCCCTCCATGGAGCAGAACTGTACTTTAATATTGTATTGAGTAATTGGCCATTGAGGATGGCAGCTCTGGAGGGAGACAGAGTATTTCTGTCTGTGTACGTGCTTATTTATAGTAGGTCTCTATATAAGGCACCTGCTGAAATATACTTCTCCACTAACTCATTTCAACTGGGTTTTAACCTCACTATCCAAACATGTCTATAATTTGGGCAAAGGTCGCAAGGTTCCAGACAGGTATTCCCTGAAGGGGATTGGAGATGCTCAAAGACATTAAATAGAAAGTCACCAACTGTATTTACATTTTATTCCATCTGCACATATTTTGTGTTTTCTAAATCATTTGTTTCTAATAACGTGGGAGTAAGAAAAAAGGAGAGAAGTCTATTTTCATCCATCTTGCTGTACTGCTATTTCGATAATTACCTCAATCTAGAATGATGTACTGGGTCATTGGACTATTGCATTTCCCATCATCATTTATATTAGCTGCATCTATATTTTCCCTGCTCTACGAGATCTCTCATTTTGCAGCTGACTATTATTAGCAGGTCCTCTCTGGCCCTTAAAATGTTCTGCTCATTAATTTTAAGCAGATTAAGTGACAGAACGCAATGCCTCCCTGTCTTGCCTCACATTTGTCGAGTGCAGTTATTAGCTTCCAAATGAGTGTATTACTTGTATTCTTTGTGAGGAGAAAAAAAGGGGAAAATATTTGAAAATGTTGTGGAATTGTTCATATCTTAAAACTGGGTGCTTAAATGACACATGCAGCATACATTACACCTGAAGAAATATCTCTCAATTCCAGCAGGTTTGTTCAACTGATAATGTCTTGTCTTGTTTCTTGGCATCAATTGTGTTGTTACCAGGCCAACGGGCCCAATCTCGCATGCAAGTCTGTCAGTAGAACTTGCAGGCGTGCCGGAACATTGACTTTTAAGCACCAATTATCTCTCAGCTCAAACTGATCTGAACGAGAAGCTCCAAGATTAGAGATATTTTTTAAAAACTTGTGTTGTTGCCTGAAATCACTTGATACAGGTGTCTGTTGTGATTGATAAGGAGTCTTTACAATGCTTGCAAGGTTGCAGTGTATTGACATCCCTTAAATCCCGTAAGAGGAATTGTTCTTAAAATAATGATTTCTAGATATTTTAAGTGCAAAAAAAAAACAAAAAAAAAAAAAAAAACACACACAAACTTTTATGTGTATTTATTCCCAAATAAAAAGCTAAATATATTGGAAATTCACCAATTGAAATTAAAAGGGGCAGGTCTCCATGCCACCTGTGGGTGCGTTCTATTCAGAAGTGATCATCTCTATGCCCTATTGCCTTTAAAGACTTTACTATCCACTGTGAGAGGTTTGGAGGGCTGAAAGGTGTGGGGTCCGTGTACCTTCGGATAATTCGTTTTTTTGTATTTGTCTTCAAAACGAAATAACTAACAAACCGTTCATTTATCGTGTTCCCGTTATCTCTATTTATCACATCGCAAGTTATGTTGTATTTGCTTGTTTTTCAATTTAAAAAGAAATAGCCAAAAACAAGAAACCTAATTTTTCATTCATGCATATAAATCGAGTTCATAACTTGAATATTTGTTTTGCACGTGTTGCCTGACACTCCTCTTTCCACTGATTGGTCAACATGCACCGTCATCTGTTCTTCCTCAACCTAGTTCATAGAAAATAAGAGTTTATCAAGTTCAAGTTTGCTGATTTTTTTGTAGATAGATTCTAACATTAATATTTCTTAGAAAAACTTCTGACTGCTGCATGTTTATTGCAATCTCATCAAGCAATGGACACCTGGATACGACAACCATTGAACGCACCAACGTGCTTTTGTCACCGTGGGATGGGGTGGCAGTGCTTTTTTATTTTGAAAAGGAAAATTATGAATTGGGATGCTGTGCACAGACCTAACTGTAACTAAATAAGCTTTGTTATCTGGTCATTATTGTTGTAGTTATTAATGATAATTAAATCAAGCCAATAATTGCAGGGGAAACATAATGGGAATTATAAATGTTCAGATGTGAATAAGCCTCACCAGGACATCGTTATAGTTTTGAGGAGTATAAAGGACACAAGGGCTCAGCCCTCATTGTTCATGTACTATATTACTATTTATTTTATTCTCACTTTCAGTTTTTCATTCGTAGTTACACCTTTTGCATTTTAGTCTTTATTCGGCAAGTGTCAAGTTAATTGTCGGGGCGCGAGCCGCACGCAGTTCTATACTTACCACCTATCCGAGGCAACCAAGCGTGCCCTGTTCCTCATTTACTTTCACTGACATGCAGTTGCATTTTGCTTGGATTATTAAAAATAAAATAATAATAAAAATAAATAAATAAATATAAAATAATTAAACCTACCCACTTGAACCTGAAAATGGCCCCCTCACACTCAAAGCATGATCACTAGTTTATTGATCATCTGAGTAATTGATCATCTATTTTATTAAACTTTTTTTTTTGTATCAGAAAGGTAAATGTAATGCATCAAAAGTGTATTAAAAGTGTTGCCCATTAATCCCACCTAGTTTTAGAGTATCACGTTGCTGGTAGGCTACATCAAGCCAAAAATCCATGGCACTCACATGGAGTATAGGCCTAATATTATTAAGACCGGCTATTAAAATGGGGTAATAATATTAAAAAACATAATCACATTGCGGCTAGAAGAGCCTTAATCATGTACAACAATTATTTTACTTAATTCCCATTAAGATTTAAACACATTTGCTGTCCATAAGTAATATTTTATTGCGTAATGGTTGAACACATATAGTGAAGGTAACATCTTGCCTGTATGTAGATCATATAGAGACAACTGCATAATAGATAAGGGAGTCATTTTATTCAATCAGTTCATGGTTAGTTGTTGATTCCTAAAAATAGAATGAAAAATATTTGTAGCCATTAAAAATGTAAGGTTCAATCTGTTCTGTATAACACATAGACTATATGGACACAAATTTACTCCCCCACCGATATTTCACTTTATAAAAGGTATACAGCTAGACATGTTGGGCAAAATAAAGTCCTTACTGACAGTAGCCATGGCAATGTGTGCACCTGAAACTGCAATGTGGGCAACACATTGGCTATAAAAAAAGCTGTCCTCAATGTAGGCTATGTAATAAACTTGCGGTGATTTAGCGCGTGCCATGTCCCCTGTGAAAAGGCTTTTATTCTGAAGAAAAGGAATGAGGAAGGACAGATGATATAGCAGGTTTAACCAATCGGTAGAAATGGGCGTGTTATGTCCATCCACTTGTGCAAATCAAATAATAAGATTGTACACTTATTTTAAGCACTTGTATGAAAAATCGAGCTGAATTCCTGTTTTTCTATTTCTTATATGAAACGAAAAAATGAAAAATAAAGTGTTTTCTCAATTTTGCTAATTTCTTTCTAGATGAAAAATGAGTAAATGGTGTTTTTTCCTTTGGAATAACATGCACCGATTATAATAAAACCAGGAATGTGTGTTAAGAAAGTAAATATGGTCAATTTTGATTTCATGTTGACTTAAATGTTGACATTTGTACTTTCTTCTAACACAGTTCCCAACTAGAATATATATATATATATATACACAGTGCTGGGGAGTAACGGAATACATGTAACGGGATTACATATTTAAAATACAAAATATAAATACTGTTTTCCACTACAGTTACAATTTAAATCATTGGTAATTAGAATACAGTTACATTCAAAAAGTATTTTGATTACTGAAGAGATTACTTTGCGGTTTATTGTCATTTGTTTCATTTGATATTTAGTCCTTTCAGATGGAAAACATTTATACATATAAATGATGCGATCCAAAGTGCATTTGAACAGCAGTGAAACACTTTCTTATGATGTGTTATATTAATACGAGCAGACAGAGAAGTAAGTTTGAAGTAAGTTTGGAGCAGAAGAAATAGAAATAAACCTTGTGTAAATTGTCAGCTTTACGCTAAGCTAAAATGCTATTTCTAGCCATTTTACATGCATATGTTACCAGGCACAATCATATTTTTTTATCAAGAAAATTCACATTGGATCATAATTTTTTTTTTTCTAGTAAGACCTTTCATATTAGGGCAAAAATCATATTCTTGATAATAATTTTTATATTGTTTTCCTGTAAAAATATTTAAAAATCCTTAAAACAAGATCAGTTCGATTTATCTTGTTTTAGAAACAACACTGCATATTTAGGTTTTTTAGAGAATGTATTTTTAACATGTGTATTTTGTCTTACTGTACTGGCAGAGTTTTTATAGTCAAAACATGTGAAAAAATCTACCAGTGCTGAAGAAGTAATCCAAAGTATTTAGAATACATTACTGACTTTGAGTAATCTAACAGAATATGTTACAAATTACATTTTACAGCATGTATTCTGTAATCTGTAGTGGAATACATTTCAAAAGTAACCCTCCCAACCCTATATATACACAGTTGTGCTTAAAAGTTTGAATACCCTTGCAGAAATAGTGGAATTTTGGCATTAATTTTGAAAATATGGCTGATCATGCAAAAAACCTGTCTTTTATTTAAGGATATAATCATATGAAGCCATTTATTATCACATAGTTGTTTGGCTCCTTTTTAAATCATAATCACCCAAATGGCCCTGATCTAAAGTTTACATACCCTTGAATGTTTGGCCTTGTTACAGACACACAAGGTGACACACACAGGTTTAAATGGCAATTAAAGGTTAATTTCCCACACCTGTGGCTTTTTAAATTGCAGTTAGTGTCTGTGTATAAATAGTCAACGAGTTTGTTAGCTCTCACGTGGATGCACTGAGCAGGCTAGATACTGAGCCATGGGGAGCAGAAAAGAACTGTCAAAAGACCTGCGTAACAAGGTAATGGAACTTTATAAAGATGGAAAAGGATATAAAAAGATATCCAAAGCCTTGAAAATGCCAGTCAGTACTGTTCAATCACTTATTAAGAAGTGGAAAATTCAGGGATCTCTTGATACCAAGACAAGGTCAGGTAGACCAAGAAAGATTTCAGCCACAACTGCCAGAAGAATTGTTCGAGATACAAAGGAAAACCCACAGGTAACCTCAGGAGAAATACAGGCTGCTCTGGAAAAAGACGGTGTGGTTGTTTCAAGGAGCACAATATGACGATCCTTGAACAAAAATTAGCTGCATGGTCAAGTTGACCACAAAAAAGCCCGGTTACAATATGCCTGACAACACCTTGACACGCCTCACAGCTTCTGGCACACTGTAATTTGGAGTGACGAGACCAAAATAGAGCTTTATGGTCACAACCATAAGCGCTTTGTTTGGAGAGGGGTCAACAAGGCCTATAGTGAAAAGAATACCATCCCCACTGTGAAGCATGGTGATGGCTCACTGATGTTTTGGGGGTGTGTGAGCTCTAAAGGCACAGGGAATCTTGTGAAAATTGATGGCAAGATGAATGCAGCATGTTATCAGAAAATACTGGCAGACAATTTGCATTCTTCTGCACGAAAGCTGTGCATGGGACGCTCTTGGACTTTCCAGCACGACAATGACCCTAAGCACAAGGCCAAGTTGACCCTCCAGTGGTTACAGCAGAAAAAGGTGAAGGTTCTGGAGTGGCCATCACAGTCTCCTGACCTTAAAATCATCGAGCCACTCTGGGGAGATCTCAAACGTGTGGTTCATGCAAGACGACCAAAGACTTTGCATGACCTGGAGGCATTTTGCCAAGACGAATGGGCAGCTATACCACCTGCAAGAATTTGGGGCCTCATAGACAACTATTACAAAAGACTGCACACTGTCATTGATGCTAAAGAGGGCAATACACAGTATTAAGAACTAAGGGGATGCAGACTTTTGAACAGGGGTCATTTCATTTTTTTCATTGTTGCCATGTTTTGTTTTATGATTGTGCCATTCTGTTATAACCTACAGTTGAATATGAATCCCATAAGAAATAAAAGAAATGTGTTTTGCCTGCTCAATGTTTTCTTTAAAAATGGTAAATATATTACCAATTCTCCAAGGGTATGCAAACTTTTGAGCACAACTGTGTGTATATATATATATATTTACATTTTGGCCACCATTCTCTTGCATTGTATGGAAAAACATAGCTGAGATATTCTTCTAAAAATCTTAAAGTTCTGCAGAAGAAAGAAAGTCACACACTTCTGGGATTGCATGAGGTGGAGTAAATGATGAGATAATTTTTATTTTGGGGTGAATTATCCCTTTAATGGCCAGACCACATTAACAAAATAAGATGAAAAGGTTGTTTTAAACCTTTTAAACGCTCGTTGACTTAAATATGAGAACGGTACATTAACCAACCTTTGAAGGAAAACATGAATTAACTTGTTCGAACTGCCGTAGATGCAGGGGATTGAGTAATTCACGTAAGCGAATCATGATCGGAGTACACACACAGAGAGAGAGAGCGCGCTTAAACACGTTCGCGCTTCGGTGAGGGGTGGCCAGGTGCGCGTGCCAAGCTTAAACAAACAACATTCGCGCCTCTCCGCACACACAGTGAAGATGGAGCTTGTTGAGCGCTGTGGTTGATGCGCTGCAAGATAAAAAAAAAAAAAAAAAAAGAAGAAAAAAAAAACATAAATGAGATGGAAGAGTGACGGAGGACTGAAAATAAGACCCTGAGGGATAAAAAAACGATGGCTTTTTAGTTTTAACATAGCGCTTTAGTACAAGAACATGGACAGTGCTGATTTATACTTTTCTTCAGCAAAGTATTTGCTCTCCTCCTGTTAAAAAGAACATCTTAATGGGATGTACGACTGGACATTCGGATTATAAACCGTTTTATTCCCCATTTTACTTTCAGGTAATGTCACTTTTGGTGTCTTGGCGCTTTTAGGGATTTCTGTTTGGAAAAAGGTACGTGTTGCGCATGTTGGAGGATGACGCAGTCTTCGTCTAATTATCCTGTGGCAAAAATAGAAAAAAACACCGAACCTGTGAGGTTACGATAAACTCTTGAAGTTTTGGATGGTTATTTTCGATACCACGTGGATGTGATTGCACCCTTTTTTTTTTTTTTTTTTTTTTTTTTTTGCAGCTGTTGACTGTGCTGAAATACACTCAGCCTTGTTTTCCACGTGCTAAGATTTCTCTGTTTTTGCCCCACACAGAATGGCTCGGTTCGGAGACGATGTTCCCGGTCTGTTGGGAGCCGGGGATGGGGGGTCGGAGCGCAGTCGGAACCGAGAGGCTCCGGCGGTATCCACAGGTGGTATTTCACCAGCTTTCAAACAAACCAAAGCGCAGCGAGCCCGAACCATGGCCCTGTACAACCCAATCCCAGTCCGACAGAACTGCTTAACCGTCAACAGATCGCTCTTCATTTTCGGGGAGGACAACATCGTTAGGAAGTATGCAAAGAAGATAACAGAGTGGCCATATCCTTTTTTCCAGAACGGTAAAACACGCCCTGCCCCTCACACACACACACACACACACACAGACACACACACACACACACACATACACGTTGGTGCAGCTATCATTATGAGGACTCTCCATAGACATAATGATTTTTATACTGTACGAACTATAGATTCTATCCCCTAACCCTACCCCTAAACCTAACCCTCACAAAAAACTTTCTGCATTTTCACATTTACAACAAAACATAGTTTAGTGTGTTTTTTAAGTGATTTGAATTATGGGGACACTAGAAATGTCCTCATAAACCACATTTATAGCATAATACCCTTGTAATTACGAGTTTGTAACTTAAAAAATGTTCTGTAAACCACCCGAACCTGCACACACACACACACACACACACACACACACACACACACACACACACACACACACACACACACAGTGTTGACAGCATGTAACACTGTTGTCAAATGTGTATACAAAAGCATGCGTTTTCTTCTAATCTGAAGCTATAAATGGTTTGCTCTTGTTCAAACTGTCATACATTTTCTTCCAATTCCCTCAAAATATGTCCATTTATTGTACCAAACTTACAGAAGTTGTTGTTACATAAAATATATAGTAAAAGTTCATGTATTTTTCTGTTCTTTTTAACTTATCAAATACACGTCTTCTATATTACACAGCGTAATTCATTAGACATATTAACTCATTTCAGGACCATGGACAGGGACAATGCACAAGGTTTTTTGGAATCAGAAAAGGGCAATATACAGTTGAAGTCAGAAGTTTACATGCACCTTGGCCAAATACATTTAAACTCAGTTTTTCACAATTCCTGACATTTAATTGTAGAAAACATTCCCTAGGTCAGTTAGGATCACTACTTTATTTTAAGAATGTAAAATGTCAGAATAATAGTAGAGAGAATGATTTCAGCTTTTATTTCTTTCATCACATTCCCAGTGGGTAAGAAGTTTACATACACTTTATTAGTATTTGGTAGCATTGCCTTTAAATTGTTTAACTTGGGTCAAATATTTTGGGTGGCCTTCCACAAGCTTCTCACAATAAGTTGCTGGAATTTTGGCCCATTCCTCCAGACAGAACTGGTGTAACTGAGTCAAGTTTGTAGGCCTCATTGCTCGCACACACTTTTTCAGTTCTGCCCACAAATTTTCTATCAGACTGAGGTCAGGGCTTTGTGATGGCCACTCCAATACCTTGACTTTGTTGTCCTTAAGCCATTTTGCCACAACTTTGGAGGTATGCTTGGGGTTATTGTCCATTTGGGAGACCCATTTGCGACCGAGCTTTAACTTCCTAGCTGATGTCTTGAGATGTTGCTTCAATATATCCAAATAATTTTCCTTCCTCATGATGCTATCTGTTTTGTGAATTGCACCAGTCCCTCCTGCAGCAAAGCACCCCCACAACATGATGCTGCCACCCCCATGCTTCACGGTTGGGATGGTGTTCTTTGGCTTGCAAGCCTCACCCTTTTTTCTCCGAACATAACAATGGTCATTATTGCCAAACAGTTCAATTTTTGTTTCATTAGACCAGAGAACATTTCTCCAAAAAGTAAGAACTTTGTCCCCATGTGCACTTGCAAACTGTAGTCTGGCTTTTTTTATGGCGGTTTTGGAGCAGTGGCATCTTCCTTGCTGAGCAACCTTTCAGGTTATGTCGATATAAAACTCGTTTTACTGTGGATATAGATACTTGTCTACCTGTTTCCTCCAGCATCTTCACAAGGTCTTTTGCTGTTGTTCTGGGATTGATTTGCACTTCTCGCTCCAAACTACGTTCATCTCTAGGAGACAGAATGCGTCTCCTTCCTGAGTGGTGTGATGGCTGCGTGGTCCCATGGTGTTTATACTTGCATACTTGTTTGTACAGATGAACATGGTACTTTCAGGCATTTGGAAATTGCTCCCAAGGATGAACCAGACTTGTGGAAGTCCACAAATTTTTTCTGAGGTCTTGGCTGATTTCTTTTGATTTTCCCATGATGTCAAGCAAAGAGGCACTGAGTTTGAAGGTAGGCCTTAAATACATCCACAGGTACACCTCCAATTCAGTACACCTCCTCTCAGAAGCTAATTGGCTAATTGTCTAAAGGCTTGACATCATTGTTTGGAATTTTCCAAGCTGCTTAAAGGCATAGTTAACTTAGTGTATGTAAACTTCTGACTCACTGGAATTGTGATATAGTCAATTAAAAGTAAAGCAATCTGTCTGTAAACAATTGTTGGAAAAATTACTTGTGTCACGCACAAAGTAAATGTCCTAAACGACTTGCCAAAACGATAGTTTGCTAATTTTAAATTTGTGGAGTGGTTAAAAAATTAGTTTTAATGACTTCATCCTAAGTGTATGTAAACTTCTGACTTCAACTGTATGGCCTTTTCTAATTTGAAATGGCTAACCTCTAGGGTCTTTTATAACCATGTATGTATGCATTCCTGGGTTATCTTGTTCCATGTTTCACACTGTTTATACTTTACCCTGGGTTAGTAATTAATTATTAGTGATGGGAAGTCCGATTAATTTCCGCTAACCAGTTCTTTCGGACAGTTTGTTTTAATGAACCGGTTAAAAACATGATCGGTTCTTTTAAGTCGTTACGTAATAATGTCTCTAGTACATAATTCTAACAACAGTGACAAGGTATTCACACTTAAACATTCAAATGAAGACATGTGTGAATACGCATTGCTGATTACCTTTTATTCAATTAAGTTATAATAATAGGGGTGTTTATTGTCATACGTGTTTCATTTTGTGATCCTGTTTTAGGCTTAGAAGTTTTCACACCCCTTTTAGAATGTATACAAATATAAGAGATAAAAGATTATATATTTTATGTAGTACTGCGCTTCAAAAGCTACATTAAACATAATTTACTTTAATTTACACAAATCATCCAAACCAAAAGTTTGCATCCCCTTGGTTCTTGATTCTTGTGTTGCCTTCTTGTCTTGAGCATTAGTGAATGTTTGCACCTTTTGTAAAAGTTGTGGATGAGTCCATCAATTGTCCTAAGTGTCAAAAGCTGGATGTCTATATCATATAGCCACTGTTGGGAAGAACCGAAATGTGCAGAAGATGCTGGGAAACCAAAGAATGTACAGTAGTTTAGAAAGAAAGAAAGTCATATGGGGTTATAACAACACAGGGGTGAATAAACAATTACTAAATTTTCATTTTTGGGTGAACTAATCCTTTAAGAACCAAGGGAATGTAAACTTTTGAACAGGATAATTTGTTTAAATGCAGTTACTATTTTGTCTTGTGGAATATATGTGAGTATCTGTTGTCAGATATCTTCTTCAAGGTAGTACTAAATACATTTTTATGATCCCTCTTATTTTTTTAAAACAATAACACACGGATGCATAAGGGTTTTAGGTGCACAAGCAGTGCCTAGAACTGCCCCACATACACCTTATTCATGCTAGCCCCATCTTTGATTTTAAAGGGAATGACAACAAGGCTGTGAGGGATAGACTTACCATCTCTTCAATAGCAAAAACAGTATAAAGCTGTATAAAGATCACATCTGATTTTCCACAACTCATGTTGTCTGAAGTTCTTTGTATACTGAATGTTCTTGGACAGATATTTTATCATTGATTTGTCCGCGGAACAATCCAAAAACACTTTAAACTGCAGTACAGCCAGCCTATTGAAGAGACTCTAAGTCTATCCCTCACAGCCTCATTGTCATTCCCATTAAAAATCAAAGATGGCACTAGTGTGAATAAGGTCTATTGTGCCGTTTTCCGTGAATTAACCAGACAATCATGTCTGTGTTAAATGGCCCTAATATTAGCAGTGTTTCCATTGTTTCTGGATGTAGCATTTGCAGTCAAATCGTGACATGTAACTTCTCAGCAAGTGCTAATTACTAATGTGTTGACTCATTATTTTCCCAAACCAGTCGGTAGATAGAGACTAAGAAAGAAATCTAAGTTTAGACTATTATTTCTTTAGATAGGGATCATTTTGGATAAAACTAAACTAAAATGAAAGGACAAATTGAAAATGAAGTAGAAATAAAAACTAAATAAAAATTCAAAACATAACATTGGTTGTTATGACTAACGCAGCTTTCACTTTCTTTATTCTATGTTTAAGTGGAGGGGAAAAGCAACAAATAACTGAAATGTCAACAGAGCGCAATGAGAAGTGTGTTGAAGGACAGTTTTATCTTCATACACCTAAAGCATAAGCTTTCATTCTTAAACCACTTTGAAGTTTGTTCAGCAGGATACTAATCATAAAATATATATATGAAATGCAACAGAGGTGTTTTTGTTACATTTATATTGACAGTTGTTTTTTCTTAGTTGTGAAGTTTAAAATAAGCTTAAAGTATTGATGTTGAGTTTATGGTTACAATTTGAATTCAGATTCATGAACAAAATCATTTGGACTCGGACTCGACCCGGACTTGGCCTGTTATGGACTCGGTCTTGAGTCCAACTCGGCCCCTTTTGAACTCGGACTAGATTGTTTAAAGACTCGGACTTGACTTGGACTCGACTAAGGTGGACTCGAACCAAACGCTATACATTATGTTTTTCATATACATGCAGTTTTACGAATTATTATTTGAAAAGTCATGAAATTGATAGATATGGTAAAGGATCACACTTTAAACTAATTCTTGGATATTTGTTTTTATTTAATAATTCCAAGCAACACACAATAAAGCATTAGACATATTTCCTAATCAAGACCCTCTGAAAAACAAAGTTCAAATTTAACAACAACAAAACCCCCATTGTTTGAATATTTAAATAACACATAAACAGATTCAGACACATGAATGGTTACAGACAGGTGCTTAGAAAACAGTCAAATGTATAGAAAGAACATACGTCTCACACAACGCCATAAATTGCAAAAATCATTATAAAATATACACACAGCCACATTTCTTTAGAAAAGCAAGTGATCCGTCACTGACAATCAGGAAAAAACGATTATTGAAATCAATTAACATTGCCTCGTCCACCATGATTTTTCCTCCAGCATGCAGGGACTGTTGGATAATAGACCACTGTGGAGCACTGATGTGGGCTCAGCCGTAGGGTGCATTGAGGGTGCAAAGGGGGCGCTCGTGAGCACTCTTCTGAACACTAAAATGTCAAATGGGACACCCTACGGTCTCGTGGACTTTGCAGGAATGTGCAAATGAACAGGGTTGGGGAGTAACGGAATACATGTAACGGGATTGCGTATTTAAAATACAAAATATAAGTAATTGTATTCCACTACAGTTACAATTTAAATCATTGGTAATTAGAATACAGTTACATTCAAAAAGTATTTTGATTACTGAAGAGATTACTTTTGCATTTTATTGTCATTTGTTTAATTTAATATTTAGTCCTTTCAGATGGAAAACATTTATACATATAAATGATGCGATCCAAAGTGCATTTGAACAGTGGTGAAACACTTTCTTATGATGTGTTACATTTATACGAGCAGACAGAGAAGTAAGTTTGAAGTAAGTTTGGAGCAGAAGCAATAGAAATAAACCTTGTGTAAATTGTCAGCTTTACGCTAAGCTAAAATGCTATTTCTAGCCATTTTACATGCACATGTTACCAGGCACGATCAAGAAAATTCACATTGGATCATAATTTCTTTATTTCTAGTAAGATCTCTGATATTAGGGCAAAAATCATATTCTTGATAATCATTTTTGTATTGTTTTCCTGTAAAAATATCTACAAATCCTTAAAACAAGATCAATTAGATTTATCTTGTTTTAGAAACAACACTGCATATGATATTTAGGTTTTTCAGAGAAAGTATTTTTAACATGTATTTTGTCTTACTGTACTGGCAGAGTTTTTAATAGTCAAAACAAGTGAAAAAATCTACCAGTGCTGAAGAAGTAATCCAAAGTATTTCGAATATGTTACTGACCTTGAGTAATCTAACGAAAAATACATTACAAATTACATTTTACAGCATGTATTCCACTACAGATTACAGAATACATTTCAAAAGTAACCCTCCCAACCCTGCAAATGTATGAGTCCAACTCATTCATTATGAACTCGGTCTGAGGACTCAGGCTACTAGTAGTCTGCATTTAGTATGTTGTTGCTGATACATAAGTTGATGAAATTCAGATTTCTCGAAAATGTTCATCACATACAAACACAACAAGGGATCTAATATATTGGTAACTTCATTAGTAACATCACTGAGTAAAAATGCCTACTTAAAGGAATAGTTCACCCAAAAATGAAAATTTGCTGATAATGTACTCACCCTCAGGCCATCCATGATGTATCTGAGTTTCTTTCTTCATCAAAACAGAATTTAAGACTTTTAGGATTTCATTTCAGGTCTCCTCCTTTAAACAATGCAAGTGAATGTACTCCATTTTTTGACGGTCCAAAATGCATATTTAGGGTGCATCAAAATAATCCACACGACTCCAGTCGACAAATAAAGTTCTTCTGAACACAAACGATTAATTATTTTGAGAAAAAAAACAATACTTATATACTTTTTAACTACAAATGTTCGCTTCCGTACATCTCTGTGACATGCGCTCATGAGAGGGATGATGTAAGCTCGTTGGTAAGGTCATGCGTCACGTGGAGGAGGAGGCAGTAAGCGCGTCATTGTTTACATTGTTTTTTTTTATTATTATTATTTGGAAATTATTTTTTCTTTTATATTGTTTTGAAATTGTTTTGGACTGTTTTGGTTTGTGAACGGTGCTTGGTCTGTGCTCTGTGCAAGTTTCTGTCGTAAACGATGCTTTTTGAAGAAATAGCCAGTACAAGTACTTCAGCTGTGCACCTTGCATCATTAACTCGGAACTAAAATTCGATTCAGTTCGATTTCGTGAACCGGCTCGACTGGTTACTTGCTGAGAATCAGCTCAAAAGAACGATTTGTTCAAGAATTGGACATCAGTATTAATAATGGTTTTGATATCTTAAAATGTACATATGTAAACCCAGGGTTAATGTTTTTATTTACATATTTAGAATGTTACTAACATTGTTTGGATAAGTATAGCTTGCGGCTTGCGATTTTAATAACTACTTGTCTGTCTGTGGAAATGTTGCCAGTGCTTAAAAACCCAGAGTAAAATGTGGTGCTAACTACCTTTGAAAATTACTTTACGTGAAATGTTGCTTAACCCAGGGTTAAAAGACATGTGTTAGGCATAGGGTGAAAAGGGTATTTTTTTTATTGTAGCATCACAAATTATAGTAATTACAGTACTGTATCTCCTGTTTATGAAGAGGTTTATGTTTTGTTACAAGAATCACCCTTGTAAGCTCATTGTATGAATTTCTTGGGTTAATTAATAATCTGTCAGACTGATTACTGATGATGTAGACGCATGTAAACTGTCATTGGTTAGTTTGTCAGCAGAAGGGAGAGGTATACACATACAACAACATATTCCCCGCAGGAGGTATTCAGCCGTGTGTAATTGATTATAGACTTCAAAGTGAATTAATGTGGCTCGTTTCGTAATGCATCGTACAGTTGATTTACTCAGTGACTAACTGTAAAGAATAAAGAAAAGTAAATTACTTTCTGTAGTCCAGTGTGTTGTCACAGGTGGTCTAAATCTCTCTCTTTTTTTATTTTTATTAATCTTTAATGTTATGTTAAGGGAAGTAAGATAGACTAAGATATTAAGTTAGACTAGCCATAGTCAGGCAGAGCACAGTATGTGCTTATGGGGAAATTCTGATTGAATAAAATAAGATTAATGCTACTTAGATGTGAGAAACCTTGCCATCTCTGATCACATACTTGGAAAGAGTCTAATTATTTATTTATTAAGAGGCTTAAATTAGCTATGATGGATAATTTGATGTTAAATTTAAAATGGATCTAAATCAAAGTCGTCTATTACTGAGACGTCTAAAAAATTCTTCCTTTTTTTATTTTTTATAAATGCCTAATGATTATGCATGCTAAAAAGAGAAACTTCTCACACTATGCAGGCGAGGGCTGTAAAGTGTGAACCAATCTGAGCCTTATACAGAGGCATCAATTCAAATGTAGAGACATTCAGTAACATGTCAGCATATGTTTATCCCTGCTCTCAATTGACAGAAATCCTTTACTTTTGTTGAATAGGAGGGATTAGAGCTCGCCCATCCGATGATCACGTGACAAAACGTTTGTTTGTAGTTTTTTGCATACTGATGTTTGTTTTAAGAACCCAACATGCTTAATGTTACAAGCTGTACATCAGCTTAATAAAGAAGGGTGAGCAATTGCGGCCTGTGATATCATGGAAATGTGCCCGTCTATGCTGATTGATATGCTATTGTGCATTCCCCCTTTCATTTGCGAGAGCGTGACTCAGTGTGCAAGTGTGTTTGTGTGTGTGCATGTTAAATTAAATTATAGCATCTATCTGGACTCGGCTCTCTCATGTACCTAATAGGTCACTTACGACATAATGTAGGGGTCAGTGTCTGTGATCACTTAAGGTGAATTTGAAGCATATGGTCACACATCCCTCGCTCTTAGGCTGAGAGCTTCGGGGGGCTGAAGAGATGGAGGCCCTGCTAATGGTTCTGTAATGACATGGTATTGCCTGAAAACAAAAGCAACTGCAATCTGTCCCATAGGGAAAGGAGAAGAACATGTCCCTATGGAAGAAATATTCAAGTGTGCTACAAGGATAGATCAACCGTGTAATTAAATGTATTTTTTAGACTCATTATTGTTTGGATTTGATGTCATCATTAGCCAGTGGTAATCAGTTACTAATAGGGCTGTGCGAGATAGCTAAATAAATTATATATTTTATATTGTTCAGCCTTCTGATAATATTCAGTATGTATCTTGATATTTATGCCCTGATATAACTTAAAGAAATGTTTAATACAAATTAATCTCAGTCAACAGCATTTGTGGCATAATGTTGATAACCACAAATAAAAATGGACTCGGCAAAACCAAAAAGCTAATGACACAATATTTAGTAAGCTCAATGGCTAAATAAAAAGTGCATTAAAGGAATATTACAGGTCTAGGTGAAGTTTAATCGACAGCATTTGTGGCATAATGTTGATTACTACAAATATTAATTTCTAGCAATGTCCTTTTCGGTGTAAAGTTTTATCCAGTTTGATGATGCAACCATGTAATCATGGATATTTTGGTAGTCTACTGCAAAAATTACAAATTAAACAACTTTAATGCTCAAATAATACAGTAGTTATATAAGTGCTTTTATATAGTTATAATCTTCACATTTCTGCCTTTAAACCCTCCACAAATTGGCCCTCATTTACTTCCATTGTAAGTGCCTCACTGTAACCTTGATTTTTGCTTCTTTCAAAGGAAAGGAGGGACAAGTCGATGTTTTTTTTTTGGTGGCAATGAACATTATGCCACAAATGCTATCGATTGAGCATAACATGCATTGAACCCAGATATTGCTATAAAATCAGATGCTGGTTAGTATTGCTCATGAGTCTTGTTTCTTGCAAATAATGAATTTATTTAATTAGATTTATTTACATGATACCTAATGGAATGTAATCAAATCAGTAAATCCCAACTGTGGACTCATAACATATCTTATTTTGGACACAAATAATTTATATCTCATAACTTCATTTTGTTGTGGTCAAATAAATATTTTTGGAATCATTGGCTTTTGAAAAGTATTATAGAAGCTTAAGCTTGTTAACATGGATTTGCTTTGGATTTGTGTTATATCATTAGTGGATTTATAGTGGATTTTTAATTAATAAATCTCAGCCAAGATTTACTCAACAGCTTTCATTTACCCTGTTTTTTGCTATGGAAACAGTGGTTGCTGTGCACTAACATTAATATTACCCCTTTCATTTATTTTTTACATTTAGAATTTTATGTACTGATCATAAATGAAGCCATAATGGATAGTGAATTAGTGAACAAAATCACACCCCACCTCATATGCACACGCACACATAGTAGTCTATGGCATAACCAAAGGTCACACCAGTTTTCAGGACAGCATGTTCACGAGTCCTGTGTGACAACCTGTGTATGAGAGCTGTAATTTAAGAGGGCTTTGTTTGAAGTGCTGCGCGACGTGTGATTTGAGCTCAGGCTGATGGAGCGCTGGGGAGGAGGGACCGAGATGTGTTTGGAGAGAAATGCAGTCATTTGGTGGATTGGGAAACTTGCAGATGGAGTCATTAGGGAAGAACATGTTTGTTAGGGTGTGTGTGTAGGCAGTCGATGTCGAGGAGTTACGGAGGCAGGTCTTTCTGTCTCCGGTAGTGACGCACATGAGAAGGAGTTCTTCAAGTGATGTCATCATGTGGCATCTCGGTTCCTGATGGGGTCATGTGGACAGGTAGATGTCGATGGTCGATGAGGGAAGGACAGGGGCTTAATGAAGCACATGGGCCGATGTGCTGCTTGGCTGGTAGGGAAGTCGCAGCTGTTCGCCCCTCTGATCCTCACTGTGTGGCTGAGGGTGGAAGTACCCCACTGTGCCAAGCTTACTCAATAATTGATTCTGTCAAATGTGACTTCCTAGAGAGAAAAGGAGAGAGACAGAGAAAAAGGATGTGGGTCTGGGGGGTATGGCCTGTTCACTTACCTTAACCAGGTTTGGAAAACCACCTAAGGAATTAGATTTATAAGTGCTGTGCTGTGTTATAGGCAGGGATGTGCAAAACTACAAATTTTCATAATCGACTAGTCGGTGGGTCTGAACTAGTCGTTAAGGAACCAGGGTGTAATTAGGCTGCGTTATGTTCACGTGACCCTGATTAGCGTTTCAGAGGGATATACAGATGCTAAGTGCAGCATTTCAACATCTAACAGATAATCGACAAATATATTGGCTAAATAACTATCTATAACATAACTAACATATTTTGCACAAAACTATCAAAGTAAGAAATAAGATAGGCTCCAAAACATAGCGGCACTAAACCGCTTATGCGCATCCTGAACGCAGAATGACACACTTCAATGTAACCTGAGCACTTGGCAGTCTGAGGGCGATCCTCACTCCGCAATAAAAAGTGCAGAACTGTATGGTTATATTGCTGAGACACAACATCTAGGTCACAGCATCCAGCAGTTTAAACCTTTTTTACTGCAACTATTTATTTAAACAGTGTAAGACAGAATCAGCAAAAGATTTTTAATCTCTCCACAAACCTCACAAATACGAGAACATTTCTCACAGCAGAGGCGCTTTTGCAGTAACAGCAGCGAAACCATTGGGAAATACCGGTAAATCAGCTCTGGCAATTTCCCGGAATGAGAAGTTATAACATTAAGTTAAAAGTTCTGTTTTGAACTGTTATGCGGTAACGTAAGAAGTCTGCAATAGGACAATCACAAAGTTCTGATTGAGATGACGCAATTACTTTGCGCCATTTAATGCCTGTGAATTGAGAGTCAAAAAAATGTCATCAAATTGGACAGACTAAAGTGCTTTTTATCCGAGCAGATGAAAAAATTTGTCGGCATCTTACAGGAACAGTAAGTGATTAGAACAGATAAGTGTTACTAGCCCCCTTCGGGAATGAGGTGCGGTGTACCTAAAAACCTACCCGGAATATGACATAACAGGGTGTAAAGGTGCACTCAGTAATTCTAATCCAATACACTTTTTGTCAAATTCTGCAAATATCTCCTCACAGTCTGCTAGCTGTCCATTCTGTGGTTGGGCTGAAAAAAAAATCTAGTATTTGTACACAGCCCTGGCTCTGTAAATGGGACAAAAACAAAGTGGATCAGACCGATCCACACAACACTACTCCAGCCAGTCAGCAGCAGGTGGTGGTTCTTGCATGTGCACAGGATGGTGGGGGGTGGGGGGGTGGGGGGTTGCAGAGTGAGAGGGAAATTCATTAGAAGAGTGATGGCAAATCTGGCTTATGCGAACTTTCTAAACTCACAAATGGCTGAGAAACAGACGCTGAGTGCACCTTTAATGGCATTTTGGTGCTGATGTGTACAGTACAAAAACAGATTAAAGACATAAAGCCATTGAATGTGTTTAGCAGATGTGTTACATTTACAAGAAAATGCAGTCTGGCAATTTTACTTTAATTTCATGGGTTTCATGTGTGAAAATGGCTATTGTGTCGATCGCTTGTCGGTTTCTGTGGCTTCGCCCTGCCCACCATGAAATCTCATTGGTCCAAAATCCTGGTCCACATAAAAGTATATTAAAAATCAAATATCTTCTGTATGGCTGTGATGGTGTCATGCACGGAGACTTTGTGTGATATTTGAGTCGATATTATGCATTTCCAGGACATAATCACATTTCTTTTGCTCTTTTTATTTTCTCTCTCCATTTCTGTCTCACACTTTGTCTGTTTCGCTCTTTTTCTCTCCAGACTTTAATTACATGCAGACTGATATGAAATCCTTTTTTATTTTTTATTTAATAAAAATGATCTGTATGTACGCATCTTTAAGTAGATGTGAACTGTATCACATTCCATCACCACGTCTTGCAAAGCTATTTTGAAATGCACGCCAGTGAAACATTTACATTTATTCATTTAGCAGACCCAAGCGACTTGCGAATGAGGAAATTAAACAACATAAAGTATTCATCCTCTGGAGGCAGTAACATGAGAAGTGCTTTAATGTAAAGTTTCATTTTTGTTTTCCAGAAAATAACAGGCTAGAACAGTGGGATAATTAGGTCTGTCACGATTATTAAATAACCGTGTATTCACGGTTATTTGATCTAATCGCGGTTATTTGAGACAATAAATAAGGGAATTTCAAGCGAAGATACTGTATAAATGCCATGAACGGCGCATTTGTGCGTCATTCGGTTGAACTCCGAGTCTGAGCGTCACTGAGCCGCACCGCTGAGGTCAACCAGCTCCTGTCCTGAAGAGTGCATGAAGCGCTCTCCCACGAAAATATAAATGAACAAGTATAAACTGTGATAGTGAATGCAAAGCGCTCCGGTTTCACTTTAAACAATCGTATAATGGCAAATGTTCCTGGTTCACACACACTGTGTTAAAGACACACAGTGACAGAGAGGAGAAGACGCATGCTAACTCTGTTTCTGTGGAGTGATAAAATGATGAAACGAAATCTCAGGTTTTACTTCATGACAAATAAGGGATATGGGTTTAATCAGAGCATTAAAATAAAGCGTGAAGGTGAAGAAATTAGGAAATAAATGTTTTACTATTGCATATTATAATAAAAATATAATATAATGATATATATATATATATATATATATATATATATATATATATATATATATATATATATATATGAGAAAATTTATATTTTATTTTTATTTAAAAAAATTATCAAATATATGAGTTCAAAAAACAAGTGTAAATGTAAAATTTACCAAAACTAAAGTTAACCAAAAAAAGAGACATATTGTAAGTATTTAGGTATTAGACATATTTTAATATTTTGATATTTAAAACATAATTTTTCATGTCATTTATAAGTTTGTAAAGCCTTAAAAGGAAATCATAGTTTATTCCTATTTTATAATTTGATTTATATATTTGAAATATGTAAAAATGGCTTCTTAAGGTGTATGAAGCACACATGCAGAAAAAAAGCAAACCTTAAAAATATGACAATTTCTATTCACAATTAATTGTGAAAGCCCTTAACGAGACAATTAATCATCATAGCCCTAAAAGAGACAATTAATCGTCTGCCAAATTTCATAATCATGACAGCCCTAGGGACAATAATGAAAAAATTGCTTAGAATGAACTTACTGACCACTCTCTGACTACCGCAGGCTTCTGGGGAAATGTAACTTGTGGAGGTAAGATTTTAAATAAATAATCTATTTAAAAAAAATAGGTAGTATAGACTATAGATTTCAAGACAGTTTAAGGATGTGAAGTTTTTTGTTTCTTGAATATTTCCTGCTAGTTGTGCGTTCCAAACGAGATAAATCACCCTTCTAAGAGCACTTTGAAGGGAGAACAATCATGATAGTCATGCTGTAAGATTGCTTCAGACAGAATTTCCAATAAAAATTACTTAAAAAGTGAGTTTCAAATTACACTTATTTTTGAGCCCCACACCTTTTAGCCTTTCAGAGAACTCAAAGTGAATGGTAAAGTCTTCGAAGTGCATAGGGATGATTACTTCTGAATAGAACGCACCCTCATTCAAAACAACAGCACGAGGCGCTTCATTCATAGTGACTTTAACACGATTACTAAGCTCTGCATGTCATTTACTTTTACATTTAGTCATTTAGCAGATGCTTTTATCCAGAAGAAAGAGACAAGAAAAGTATTTTAATCATTAAAAAAAGAATCCTTATCTTGTCCACTGGTCATGCAGACAGCTTCTTTGAATGGCTTCATTGATTATAACCAGAGACTATTTAACAGAGACGGGTCACTTCTATTAAAATGAATGGGAGAAATTGGAATGCCAAACGGTCAACTGATATAGAAAGCAAGTACTTACAGGTAAACGAGCCAATCACCTTTCAGATACAGACATCATCTGTCAATCAACTCGATAATGCGCATACGCATTAGCTATACAAGCCGGGAAAAATCTTTTTTTAGCGTAATCTGAGGTAAAGAAGCACAGTTTATAATAACAGTGTTGTCAGGTTTTACTGCTGATTTGAAATATGTTCTTTGATAGTAATTTTGACTAACTGTTTTGGAGATTTTGGTGTTTTCCCATTCAAGTAGGTAGGAGTATGCTGCACTTGTATGCTGCTTGTTTACAAAAAAAAATAGCTGCCAAAGAGCATTCCAAAGATGGCCTGTGACCTGACTTGCCTAAAAAGACTTTGTTATAACAGGAGCGATCATTCCCGAGCTCTCCGCTGAGGATATAATTGTGAGCATCTAAACCAGGGGCGGTGCTAGGGTCAGTGGACATTCACGGCTTAGCCCAGACCTCTGTGGATATGGGGCCATACTTTGATGAAATATCATAATATAATACACTTTATAATACAAATCTGAATACATCTATTATGTGTCATTTATATAGTAAACTAAAAAAGTCTGATTAACTTTTGTCTCAGATACGCTTGAAGATCAGAAATTGCATGCTTTTAACATCTATACTGTAAAATGCAATAAAAATAAAAAAAACACTATTTTTTCCCTTTCGTCTTTCCGTAGTTTGACACACATTGTGTACGGCTGTATACAGTTTTCATTGATTCGTCGGGTGCATAGGTTAATTTACAAGAAAACAGGATGTAAACAGGCTAAATAGGTACTAGAGATGAAAAATAATAGCTAGATTGCCTAAAGTTTGCTATGTCCTGGTAACACACAAATGTCCTGGCTCGTGACTTTAAAGTTAGCAAATTCATCAAGTACATCTGTATATATTACTCCTTGTTTTCAGGGTTATACATTTAAATATTTGGTACTTACTGCATCTGGATGGACCAACTCAATACAGTTTCCAATACACAGATGCAATCACATGCCTCAATCTCTCTTCTTGCATGCGCACACAAAGGTTAGGCTGCATGGGAGCTGTAAAGCAGCTGCCGACAAAACAGCTCACGGGTACTGAATTGAGTCTGTATTTGGTGTTGTCAATACCATAGAAAGACAGGAATCATTCATTTATATACAGTATATTACCCTAACTTTAAAATGTAATGTTAAAATAATAAAATGTAATATGTTTTCATATCAACTTTTTACCCAAGCACTGGTATTTATGACGTCACTACAAAAAGATGATCAAAACATTCGGGGCTTTACGGAAAACATTTGTGGCTTTAGCACCGGTAGCCCAGCCCTGGAGCCACCCATGATTTAAACTATGATACATTTTCATCGCTTCTCTCTCGTAGATGCTCAGTATCAACAACACATCTGGATAAGTCACTTCAGGTAAACGTTTGACGTTATTTGAGGAAAATATGTTAACTCAGAGCCTTATTTCAAGGATCCGTTAATGAGACTGCATGCAGGAAATTCCTTGTTATTGTTTACATGCTTGAAATGGTCTATAGGAGGGAAAAAGAGGTAGTGTGCAGATAAAGTCACCAAGCTCACATTTTTGTGAACAGCGATAACGACGTGATCCTGTGGCGGAACTATTCAATAGCAGTTTAGTTTTTTCCTGAACTTGTTAGTTTATTTGGTGAAATACTGAACAGATTGTGCTGGATACACTGAAAGGATATTGGTGTAGATGAGCTGAATAAAGCAGGACTCAGTATTGATTGTATGAATGCAGTTAGCAGCATGTAGAGAACACTGATGGCTCAGAGACCATATTAACTCAGAGAACTGACTTATGGCAGAGAGGAGAGATCCTGTTGCCACGGATACCACCCTCTGTCTCCCTCAGATTGTAATGGCTGTAGTCTCTCTTTGTCTGTCACTTCCATTTTTCATAAAAAGCCAAAATAATGTCTCTGTGTATAAAGTGACTTCAAATTAAGCTGTGACAAGTTATTTTAACATTATTGTTTTAAGTTTCCAGCAACAAGCAATTTTCCTGTCCTTACAGAAAGCAAAATACTGTGTGAAGTGACCAAATCATATCCAATTAAAACAAATTACATATTTATTATACCCGTGGAACAGGTTTTTGGACCAATGAGATTTCATTGTGGGCAGGGCTACCCAACATGATGCAACAGAAATAGAAGTTACGCATCCAGTGAAATGTCTTATTGTACGTCACTTGTCATGTGGTTGTTAGGAGAAAAAGTAAGATCATTAAGGAAGAGACAGGATTAATCACTTGTCGCTTTATGGTGGTGTGCAAGGGTGTCAATCTCATTTTTCATTGAGGGCTGTATCGCAAAAAATGTCATGTTACAGAACATGTTACATGTTTTTTTTACAGAAAGCTTATGCTGCAAATTCAGCATTTTTCTATAAACATGCAAATCAGTGGCTGCCTGTGAACTCACACCACCAGGCGTCCTGAGAACATCTTGTAAACTTGCAGAAAGTTGCTTCTCTCTTTCATTTGATGAGACAAAACATTTTTGTTCACTCACTCTTTGGGTGTGTCTGTGAGTCAGTATAGTGTTGCTTCAGGGTATATTCTTTGTCAGTGCCAGCCTGCAGTGCCCTATTGGAGACACAGGTTACATCTGCAGCCCTGCACACTGTTGGAGAACAACACACACACACAAACACACGCACAGTGCAATACAGTCATTCTAAATCCCCCAATATTGGGGATTTAAATTACAGATGAAGCAAAGTGGACCAGACAAGCCTCAACTAAATAGATTATTTTTTGTATTCTAAACTTTTGTAGCAGTTTCCCCCTAAAATTGTTGTAGTTTAAACAGAAATAAAATGTTGTTGTTATTGTACATTGAAGACTTCTACATGTAAATGAACTCTGTTGTGATAGTAAACTGTCATTCGTCAAGGCAAGCCAAGTTGCTAAATACTGGGTTGGTGTGTGATATGTAAATGTGGGTGGCCATGTGTTAATGTGCTCATGATTGTGATTTCATAGGCAATTCATGAAAGGTGGTCCTCATTTAAATATTGTATTATTAATTTTATGATTTGTATTTAATATTTATTTATTTTTCAATACTAAAGTGTGTACTAGGGCTGTACAATTAATCGTATTTTAACCACAAAATACGTTTTTTACGTGTTTTCTTTTATAATTGATATCTAAGCAGCAGCGCTTAATCTCAAATGATCGAATAATCGTGATTCAGAATCATGATTACAGTTTTGAGCAAAATAATCATGATTGTCATTTTAACCATTATCGTGCAGCCTTAGTGTGTACTATTTAACTTTGCACAGTGGGCACTGCAGTGTAATGTTGTATTAATAAGGAGACAAACGAATGATGTGAGCCATGTGAGTTTATTTATTGCAAGATTTCTCTTCTTAAGAATGTAAATTCCTTAACTTTCCTGCTCAACTCCGTTTGAGTACATGATCCTGGCCACCATTATCGCCAACTGCATCGTCCTGGCCCTGGAGCAACACCTGCCTGGAGAGGACAAGACGCCCATGTCAAAGAGACTTGTGAGGACGTGCACACACACACACACACACACACACACACACACACTCACGGGTGATTTCTTTTTACCATTTGAAAGAATGTTGAAATAACTAAATCACTGCAGATTCAAGATGTTGACTTAGTCATCCACTTACATGCATTTCTAGCAATTTGTGTAACTAGAAACCTTTCAGCTGGTCTGGATCAATCTGGCTGTATGGAGACCACGGTTTTTTTTTTAAATGCAGCATAGCGTTTTTCTCTCTCTCTCTCTCTCTCCCCCTCCCCCCCCCCCCCCCTCCCCCTTAGAAGCTAATTATTCCCATATAAAATGTATTGGTATTTCTATTCTCTATTTCAGTTTTATGACATATTTCTGATGAGTGCTTGTTTGAACAGAGGGCAGCATTTGCACACCTGCCTTACTTAATAAAACCTAAAGTAAAACAAAGGCCACAGTAATTGATTTTAATTAAGTGTTTAAAACATGCTGTTGAAGATAAGAACAATAACACATTCTGGCTTTGTCTCAAAATCTGTTGAGCTCACTACTTAGAAAGCATCTTAGGGTGCCTACATACTAGAGTTTACATTACATCACAGGGTTCCAGAGGAAAACACCAAGAATTTAGGAAGTGATGCTACATGCAATCAAAAAACGTAAACTATAGCTGCAACACACTTTGACATAGACACCGTTGACCAGTGAGAATTTCAGACAGTCAAGCCCAGTTGCGCTTTTGCAATAAAATTTGCTTTATTCCCATATATTTCAAACTGATTTATTTTCACCCCCTCAAAACACATGTAATGCCTTCCTATCCATCAAACACTTCATCAGCTTTTTTAAATTGAAGTTTAAACTGAATGTTCAAAAACATCTATGATGATGCCTAAAAATGCTAATGTTCTTATTCTTCTTTTTTCATCTGATCATTATTTCCAATGTCTCACACAAATCGGTTCCTTTTTTCTAGGAAAAAACAGAGCCCTACTTCATAGGAATGTTTTGCTTTGAGGCTGGAATAAAAATCATTGCCTTGGGATTTGTTTTCCACAAGGGCTCGTACTTGAGAAACGGCTGGAATGTCATGGACTTCATTGTCGTCCTGAGCGGGTGAGTGACAGGTGGTGCTCACTTCTGAATGATAATTTGTGTGCAATGCAGCAATTCTAGATTAAAGAAGTTGCTGATTAAAGCCTTTCCAGGGAGAGATCATTAGTTGAACAAACTTAATTGTTCAATTCTTTAAGCATCTTCATTGTTGTAGAGTTTCATGAGCGGCTGCATGCACTGTAGGATAGGAGTGAGAGATTTCTCCTAAAATATACAAGCAAACATTCTGCATTGGCAAAGTGTTGCACAGCACATGGTTGTGGATTTGCTGAAATTCACTGGACTTTCACCTCATTACACCAGTCAAACTCTGCTTGACTGAATCACATACAGTAGATGGAGAGTGTTAACTCTTGACCAGACTTACTGGAGAAATGAACAGCACCTCGAGAACACTCAATCAACAAGAACAGATATTGCCTTGGCGCTGTCAAAACACCAATGTCAACAATAGCTCTTCTCAAGGGAAAGGCTGCTGCAGCTTTCATTTTCAGAGTAAACCACAATTTAGTTAAGGCCACTTTGTACCTTAATGTTCCTCTTTTGTGTTTTTCAGTGAAGATAGCTAACTAAGAGAGAGAGAAAGCAGAAAAGGAAAAAGAGGGAAGCACACACATACACTCACACAGTGCAATGTAACTATACATATGAAATATTAATAGCTGTCATAGTGTTAAAGTACAAAGGGAGATGGGCTTCTTAGAGAATTTTACATGATTCCAGCTCTTATTAATTATTGATAAGTTCTGGATCTTTGACTGGTTTAAGAGAGGAAGAAGATGAGAGAAAACTTTAACCTCTGAAACTGTATGTCTCATGATACATACTGACACACAACACACACTGTTAGTTGTGAAGTGATTAAAAGGAGCTCATCTTCAGAAGCTAAATGTAATCATACAAATTAGGTTCAGAAGGGCAATTGTGTAATTAATTTGATGACTAAGAATCTAAAGGCCTTTTTACATGACTCACGTCAGGAGGGGTCTATGTGAATTCTAACAGTGACAGAAATTTGGGATTGCATGAAATTAAATGGAACAGAGATGTGTTTTTACTATTTTTTTTTACTAAAAGTTTAACTATTTTTAACAAAAAACAGTCTGATACGTATGTGTAGACCAACAATAAAAAATAAAGCAGACAAAATGTGCTCCACAGAAGGATTTAACTAACGATTTACACAGAAATTCCTTCTGCTTGTGTTTCATGATTAAAGGAATATTTCAAATTCAATACAAGTAAAGCTCAATGGAAAACATGTGTATCATAAGGTTTATTACCACAAAAAAAATAAAAAAATAAGTGTCCCTCATTTATTTAGGAAAAAAGCAAAAATCATGGTTTCAATAAGGCACTTACAATGGAAGTGAATGTTGCCAGTCCATAAATATTCAAATTAGTGCTGTCAGTCGATTAAAATATTTAATCGCATGATTTTTCATTGTTAATAGTGATTAATCGCAAATTTCAAAAGTGTTTTAATTTGACTGTCTATATACTTCTTTTCCTGTCAAAATACCTTTAGTCCTTAATGTTAATGTTTTATCAACATTTTACAAATAATGTGTTCCGCAGTATGAAGACAGAAATGCACTAAAATAGCACCATTTCAAATAACATTAAACATTTTCCAAAGTCTAAGTGGGTGGTTGACTAATTGAAAAAAAAAAAAAAAACTAGGTTAAGTATTCATTGCAGTGGGGATTAAATCTCTTAAATTCTCATCCTCCACAATATTAATCGTGGCTATCCACTTCGCTACAGCTATCGTGAACATGATTCATGCCATTTTGAACTCCACATGAAAAGCACTGGCAGATGTTAATTCAGTGATTTAGTAAACATTGGCTTGCAATTCATAAAGGTGTGTTCATACTCTTAGTGATCTGCAGCGATAAAGTCACCGGAAGTCATTCATTTTTAAAGAGAGTTGGATATGAGCAACATCGCCTGTTTGCTGACTTGACGTGGGTGTGCCCAGCGAAATTGACCAAAAGTATGCAAATGTGCAGTGACAAGATGCAGCAACTACCAGTGGAAGTGGTCAATTTAAAAGTTTAAATGATCAATCTTCTATGACACTGTAATTGAGGGCAGGCAAGATGGAGGAGTTACTGTAAATGATGTCACTGTTCTATATATGATTAGTCAGCAACCACATACAGGGATATATTAAAAAATTATGTATAAAAAACTTTCAGAAATTGTCGACATTCTGAGTTATTTAGATTAATGCTTTGACAGATCGACTGTAGTGCTGTATCTCTGCTCTGTAGAAATCCTTGCATTGGGCATATGACAGGGCCTTTTGTGAGAGTGAGACGTAAGTTTTCTGATGGAAAAAGGTATAAAGTTGGCATGATTTTGCAGGTGTGGGGAGACAAAGTCAGTTTTGAAGTTTTTAAGACGTTAGCTTTCTCTTCCTTTCACTTGCACATTTCTATGTCGTGTTGATGAAATGGCTTCATCAAAGCTGTGCACCCTCATTAGAGTTGAGTGAAGATTATAAGATTTGGTGGTATCAGAAGATGAGTCATCGGCACTCATTAGATTTGAATGAAGTCATGTGAACACAGAGAACAGGGAGATAGAAGGGAAAATTAATGATAGAGAGAAATATAGATAAAGGAATAGTAGAGAAGGCTCATTATATGTGTGACATCATTGTTACTACATAAAAAGCCTGGTAACGTTTTACAATAAGCTTGTATTTGTTACACTCAAACATGAAAATTCTGTCATCATTCACCTTCATGCTGTTACAACTTCATCTTCAAAAATTCCAAATTACTTACTGTCAAATTACTGTCTTTTGTGGAACACAAAATGGAATGTTGGGCAGACTAGCCTCAGTCACCATTCACTTTCATTGCATCTTTTTAAATATAATGTATTAATATTAGTTTATTTTTATAAAAATGTATTATCGATTTTGCTTGCAATAGTGGCATGCCATTCAGTTATAATTACTAGAAAAGCATGATGCCATGTCACACTGGCGTTATTAAAGTCAACATGGAATGGTGTTTGCAACCCATATTACTTCTGTGCAGGATAAAAAAATAAATTAAAAAAAAAGTGTGGTGGGAGCTTGATTTTCTACATCAGGAATTGATTGGATTGTAAAAAGGGTTATCTATATGATAGCTGGTTGAAGGCGAGATGGTGCAAAATAAGATGCCTTGGTAATATCAGCTGAAAAACAAAGTCATTTCAGAGGCGGTGGAAGTTATTCAATTTTAATGAAAGATTAATGCATAAAGTGCATCAGGAATATGTTTTCAGAAAATAAATAAACTAATCTGAAATAAATTCAAATCATGTGTGATTACATGTTGATTTATAACAGTGTATATGATTCAACCAAACACTCACTTGCTTTTTGGCAGCAATATTTGTGACTGTTGCATTGAAGCATTTGTAGTCACGATATTCGCGTTACAAGTGCTCTCCACACGTCCTTGTGTAATTTCCCAGTGTCACTGCATTCACAGATCATAGAGCTTGAGGGCGTGTTTTTTTTGTGCTAGTTATCGTTCCCCTGCTCTTGAGTGTGCCTTAGCAGCTTTGTGTACAGGAAGTACAGATTAGCGCTGTATGGTGGCATGGAGCAGAAGTCTGATTGTATAGTCACTGCGAGTAGGTGGATAAATGGGTTGCCAGTCCTGCCTTAAAGCCTATTATTGGCTGGCTCAGGACTCCAGTCATTCAAATGCAAATGGAGTCTTTGCAATCTTGGGTCCCTTGCAAGTCAACAACCAGCACCCAGAATCTTCTGGAGTGAGAGCACCTCACTCCTAATGGCGTTAATAAGCACTGGTGTCTTCTAGTCACCCGCCCCCTCTTTAAGCATGTGGCATGGTGGTGTACTCCCCTCGCACCCTCTTTCTTTGCCTCTGTGTCTCTGCCAAACATGCAGAGCTCTTTCAGAGACTGTGATAAGCACCCTTCTAAACCACCAACATCAGTCTTTGCTACCAATTTCAAACCAGCAACATGCAAATTGATAAAACTGTGTGTATGTGACAGTAAACATGATTTATTTGGACGTGATTAAAATGGAAGTATTCCTCTAGATTTATAACGTTACAGCCAACAATAGCAATCACTGCTGGTGTCTTTAGCCGAGTGCACAATGAGTGTACGGCTTTGATCACTTAGGTTGTTCTAACATGTTCTAACAGTGACAGAAATTTGGGATTGCATGAAATTAAATGGAACAGAGATGTGTTTTTATAAGTTTTCATGATTAAAGGAATATTTCAAATTCAATACAAGTAAAGCTCAATGGAAAACATGTGTATCATAAGGTTTATTACCACAAAAAAATAAAAATAAGCGTCCCTCATTTATTTAGGAAAAAAAGCAAAAATCATGGTTTAAATAAGGCTTTTACAATGGAAGTGAATGTTGCCAGTCCAAAAATATTCAAATTAGTGCTGTCAGTCGATTAGAATATTTAATCACATGATTTTTCATTGTTAATAGTGATTAATCGCAAATTTGAAAAGTGTTTTAATTTGACTGTCTAAATACTTCTTTTCCTGGCAAAATATCTTTAGTTCTTAATGTTAATGTTTTATCAACATTTTACAAATATTGTGTTCCGCAGTATGAAGACAGAAATGCACTAAAATAGCACCATTTCAAATAACATTAAACATTTTCCAAAGTCTAAGTGGGTGGTTGACTAATTGAAAAAAAAAAAAAACTAGGTTAAGTATTCATTGCAATGGGGATTAAATCTCTTAAACTCTCATCCTCCACAATATTAATCGTGGCTATCCACTTCGCTACAGCTATCGTGAAGTTGCATTCACATGATTCATGCCATTTTGAACTCCACATGAAAAGCACTGGCAGAAAACATCTTGTTTTAATTTTAGCGCTGGCACTGTACACAGCGAGTCATGTGAATGCAGCTTTTCATAGGTCCTATCTGGGTTTGTTTTGAACAAAAAATATGATTAAAATATCATTATAATTATAATTTCTCCTTCAATTAATCGTTGACTCAGAATCACTGTTGTGTGTTTGTGGTGTGTGCATCAGTGTAATTTCCCTGGACGAACACATCGCAAAGGTTCCGCCCTTCCAACCAATGTTCAGAACTCACACGGAGCTGAATGAAATGTCAAATCAGTAATGCGCTAAGAAAAAGTCATTTTAAGTTAAAATTTTAAATTAATTGCATGTGTTAATGCATTAAACTATTTAAAAGTATAGCAATAAGATGTAAGCATTAGACATATTAACATGATTTTAGTGTGATTGATTTGCTTACCTACCTTATGTGTAAAGTTGTATCCAATATTACTTTGCAACTTTGTTTTCATGATGACACAACTCTGATAAATCCTGTAGTCTGGTAAAAACAGTAAAGCTGGTAAATCTTTAATTATGTAGCACTAAAATCATGCAAACACATATCATGTTTGTGTCTTGTCATTATACTTGTAGACTGTCCACATTCACTTCCATTTTACTGTAAGTGCCTTACTGTAACACGATTTTGGTCTTTTTTTAATAAAAGAGAGGATAGTCTACAAATATTTTTGTAGTAATCAACATATTTAGCTTGTATTGAACCGGAACATTCCTTTAAAGCCCAAAGTTCACAAGCTTTGCATATGTTATTCTGGGTTCCATAAAAATTCCTGCCATTATTTTGTCATTGTCCCCACATACAACATCTAGATCTGTTATATTTAGATTTGAAAATCACAGTCTCAGAAACACTGCTCCAATTAATACTAGCTTGTGACAATTAGCACATATAAACACATATCCAAATGACTTTGTGTACTTGGCCTTCTTCACATAAACGCAGCGGTAGCATAATTGTCATAAACAGCTTTTGATTAATTGATTGATCAGTTTACATTAGCGCTCCCCATCTCCCCCACAGTTGTTTGCTCTAAAGAAACCGTGGTGTGAGCCTGCAATAATTTCTTGGCGAGTAGGCAGAAGCATAGAGAAGCCCTCGCTTCTGACAGGAGTTTTGAGTTTGTCTGCCGGGAGCGTGTTACACCACGGAGGTGTCCACGCTCTGACAGGACAGACAGCTGTCATCTGAGCATGGCCCCCAGTGTTCTAGCAGGGCTTTACACCTACGCTTTTTTAAGAAGCAGTAGGCTAGAAGGGACAATGCTGTAATGGTAGGCGCTGGGTGACGAGAGAGAGAAAACGAGAGCAGAAAAATCTTTTACCACATCTGTCACAGGCTTGCTGGAGGAAACCCAGCTGATAGATTCATAATGAGGAGCATGCAGAAGACAACATCTGCTGGACTATCGAATAGCTCTAACTTCTGCATGGGGAGAAATATGGGTTGCATCCCAATTCACATACTGCTACTGTGCATTAAAAAATGGACAGAACCTCGCTGGTGATGGTAAAATTATTGCTTTTGAATATAAGCACCTAACCAGATAACAACCATAAACAAAGGCAGTTCCTATTAAAAATACATCTCTTTTTCCTACTTCTCTGCATGTCTTATTTCTGCTCTAGTTTGTGTACTAATCTATCTTACTCTTGAAACTTGTATGCATGCAGTGCAATACTGCATGTTTTGTTGGCTTTTGTATGGTGAAATGGTTGTGATGATCCTCATTTTGAAGGTTGCTTTGGAAAAAAATTGGCTGCTAAATGATTAAGTGAACTCTAAATGTAATTGTCTTCTTAATGGCTAATTTATTTACAGATTAAATCCAGATGGGATGTTTAACAAATATTCATTTGCACTCTTTGTATGGTGAAATTTAATTATCATTAAAGCTTGACATTTATGAAATATAACATATGAGCAAAAGACATGGTTATTTGTACAAACGTTAACAAAATTATCCTTAAAGTTATGCAACAGACACCAGTAATGGCAAAATACCAGTACTTACATTTCTTTTCATATTGCAATTAAAAAATTGGCTTTGTGCATATGGAATACTCCACATGCATTTTACATGATCACTGGTATTATTAATGTTCAGTTAATTAATTGGTCATTAACTTAAATGGCAATCGACTATGAAAATGTCTGAAAATTGACACCTCTTGTCCATTGTCTTTATGTATGGGTATATATTCTGCTATGAGTCACAAATTAGTGAACCCAGTAATTGCACATATTATTTAGTTTTCTTTCTTTCCTTAAAAAGGACCTGAATACGATCATGATGAAATATATAAATCCACTGACAGCCCTAATTGTTAGATGTTACTATGTCATAAAATTGTGTCCTGATACCACAGACCCCTTTGCAGAGGTGGGTAGTAACGTGCTACATTTACTCCATTACATTTACTTAAGTAACTTTTTACTTTTAGAGTAGGTTTGAAAGTGGGTACTTTTTACTCCCACTCAAGTAAATTTCTAATGAATTTTTTTACTTTTACTTCTTTACAATGGGCGGCATTCCTGTCGTTGCATTACTGGGTTTAATTTTAGTTAATGTGTAATTTATTAAGAGATTATTGAATGGGACTTTTACGAGAGTGGAAGTTCACACAGCTGTGCATGCTGCTGACACAGACTCACACAAGTCATCAATTGTCACAGTCTGTCTCCCTCATGTTTTCCCTAGGACTCTTATTTTGAATAAGATCTCCCATAGTGCACTGCCCTCATCAGTTCCAGCTGTTCCTCATCATCCTCACCTGTCTTCCATTCCCTCATTAGTTCCTTTGTGTATAAATACCCTCCAGTTATGTTCAATGATGGTCAGTCCTTGCAGTGTTACATTGAGTTATGTTATGATGTTTAGCTTTATTGTTTGTTCCACTCCAGCGTTTGTTCCACTCCAGCGATTGTTGTGAAAATATTTAAAGTGTTTCGTTATAAGGTTGAAGTATTACATTGTGTTAAGTTACGATGTTATGCTTTATTGTTTGTTACACTCCAGCATTTGTTCCACTCCTGCGTATATTATTAAACGATTGAAAGTATTCACTCCTGCGTCTCCTCTCTTCCACTCCAAGAACCCAACGTTACAGAAGGACTGACCTACAAAGATGGATATACCGGCTGTTAGAATCCTCCTCCTCAAGCAAGGGGACCGTCCAGTTGAGGATCACGTGCGTTAGTTTCTCCAGCTGGCGAATTTGGTGCACTATGGCGACCACTATCTTGTGGTTTACTTTAGGGCTGGTCTCAGTAGTGCACTAAAAGAGCTAATGTCTTCGGCGGATCCTCACTGGATGCTACTCGAATTTGTGGATGTGGCTCTGCAACTCAGCGGTTCACCTTTCACTGTGGGAGTGGAGGATGAGGACTTTGTATCTCCTCCCACAGTGGATGCCCCCCAGCCTTCCACAGCTCCTCACTCCAAGCCTTCCACAGCTCCTCCCTCCAAGCCTTCCACAGCTCCTCCCTCCAAGCCTTCCATGGCTCCTTGCTCCAAGGCTTCCACGGCTCCTCCCTCGAAGCCTTCCATGGCTCCTCGCTCCAAGCCTGCCACGGTTAACGAGCCAGCGCCCACGTTGGCCACGGTTAACGAGCCAGCGCACACGCCTTTATTCTCGACCATCCCAGGGCCAGTGCCTGTAGTCTCGACCATCCCAGAGTCAGTGCCTGTAGTCTCAACCATTCCAGAGCCAGTGCTTGTAGCCTCGACCATGCCAGAGCCAGTGCCAGTAGCCCCATCTGTCCCAGAGCCAGCTCTTGCGGAGCTAATATACCTGGACTTGATTCCTGCCCTGATTCCCACCCTGACTACCCTTCTTCCTCTGCTGGTTCCAGCCAGCATAATGGACACCCTGGTTCCGTCCAGTGCCCTGGCCCTTCCTCCTCCACTGGCTCCACTTAGGACATTTCCTCCTCCTCCTCCTCCTCCTGGTCAATCGGCTCCTCCCACATCACCGGCTTGACCTTCGCCCCCTGCGAAACCAACCTCAAACCCTCCGACTCCGCCTAGACCCTCCGAGCCCTGGACTCCGCCTTGGTCCCTAATTCCCTCAGTCTCACCTCTGCTGTATGTCCCTTCGGCTCCACTGTGGTCCTTCTGCTAGTCGGCTTCTCCGGGGATCCTCCAGCTCCACCTTGGTCAGTCGGTCACCTGACTCTGCCTCGGCTCTCCGATCCTCCAGCTACGCTTTGTCACTCCCAGCCTCCGGCTTCACCGGGGACCTCCTTCCCTATGGCTCCACCTCAGTCCCACCGGCTCCCCCTCTGTCCTCAGATCCCCCAGCTCCGCCTCGGTCCTACCTTGGTCCTCCGAACCTTCGGCTCCACCCTGGCCCTTCGAGCCGTCGGCTACTCTCCGGGCACCAAGTTCCCTGGCTCTGCCCATTAAGGCTTTCACGGCTCCGCCTTCCACACTCCGCCCCTCGACCCTCTCGCGGCTCCACCTTCCATGACTCCACCCCTCGAGCCTCTCACAGCTCCACCTTCCATGGCTCCGCCCCTCAAGCCTCTCATGACTCCACCTCCCATGGCTCCGCCAATAAATGCCTTTTGCTCTGCCGTTCGCGTGATTGACAAATGGAGCACGAACAGACAGCATTTCTGCGCGTGCACAGCGAGGGGCATGAGAGATGTTCAGGCACGAGGCGATCATATGGCGAAGAGAGTGGCTGTGTCCCAAATTGTTCACTCATTCACTATTTCCTATATAGTGAATGGCAGTGAGTGCACTATATCTCAGCAGTGAGTGAACAAAATGAGAGAGTGAATTTGGATGCTGATGTATTCACAGAGTGTCGGAGCTCTGGGGCTGTCACAGAAACAACATCACATAAGAACTTTTAAAATACTTGGGCCTTACTTGTTATTCTTATTAAATAATATATTAATACAATAAATCTTCATTCTGTTTGCCATTTTTAATATATACTTTATGTTAATATAAAGAGTAAACACATTTTATCAAATAAAGAGTATATTTTAAAATGTATCTGTATGCTTTGCCTCTCTATATCTTATTATGTTATTTTAATCAAGAAATTATTTGTTAAAAAGTAATTTAATACATTCAGCACTGTACGTCTTCCCCATGGTGGATTGTGGGCAATTAACCATTGTCGAGTGTACATCAAATGTACACTCGAAATTAGAGTGCATTGTGGATAAGAATGAGTGAACAAAAGTAGGGAACGAGTGGCTCACTCAGAATTCAGACACTTGAAATAGTGCACTATATAGTTGATAGGGGGCGGTTTCAGACACAGCGAGTGTTCCACGACTGGGGTTGGTGCCCTATGCACTAGGCTGCGTACTCTGCATTTAGAGAGCGGCAGTACTGCTTTACAGAACTAATGATCTAAATTCTTTCGACACTGAAAACTGTAACTACACTGAAATAAGAATCCACGCAGGACTTTAAAAGCTATGAATTAGCGAAAGTACGCATTAATAAAGCATGATCTTGCTTTGCTTTATATTTCAGCATTATATATAATGTTCTTGTGGGACATTTTCATGTTTTCACAGTAATAATTACTAGAAGTGTTTCCAAACCTCTCTTCTTACTGACAAATCCATCCAGATCTGACAAGAGCCCTTAAAGGGATAGTTCACCCAAAAATTAAAATTATCATTATTTACTCACCCTCATGCCACCCCAGATGTGTATGACTTTCCTTCATCTGCTGAACTGAAATGAAGATTTTTAGAAGAATTTCTCAGCTTTGTAGGTCCATACAATGCAAGTGAATGGGTGGCAACATTTTAAAGCTAAACAAAATCATGTAAGTCAGCATAAAAGTAATCCATAAGACTCCAGTGGTTAAATCAGTATCTTCAGAAGCGATGTGATAGGTGTGGATGAGAAACAGAGGAACAGATCACCTTCACATTCTTATTCTTGTGTTTTTGGTGATTCACAAGAATGTCTAGCAAAAAAGGACAAATATTGATCTGTTTCTCACCCACACCTATCATATCACTTCTGAAGATATGGATTTAACTACTGGAGTCTTATGTATTACTTTTATGCTGCCTTTTTTGCTTTTTGGAGCATCAAATCTTAATTTGTGTTCTGCATAAGAAAGGAAGTCATACATATCTAGGATGGCTTGAGGGTGAGTAATTGATGAGAGAATTTTCATTTTTGGGTGAACTATCCCTTTAAAGTGATAACTCAGCCATAATTTAATATTCTGTCATCATTTTCCTACCCTCATGTTGTTCCAAACCCATGTGACCCTTTGTATTATGTGGAACACAAAATGTGTTAGACAGAATGTTAGGGACTGACAGTCTCGGTCACCATTCACTTTCAAAATATGGAGAAAAAAAACATTCACTGAAAGTAAATAGTGACAAACATTCTGTCTAATATCTCCTTATTGTGTTGTATGGAAGAAAGAAAGTCATATGTGTTTGGAACAACATGATGGTGAATGATGACAGAATTTCCATTAATAATAATAATAATTCTGTAATACATGTTAAATGTGTATTATGTAATGGAATATAGTTGACCATTAACATCCATTATGTCATTTGTGAAAGTAACAAGTTACTACTTAAAGCGAAAAATGGTCTCAGGCCATCCAAGATGTATCTGAGTTTCTTTCTTCATCAAAACAGAATTTAAGACTTTTAGGATTTCATTTCAGGCCTCCTCCTCTAAAAAATGCAAGTGAATGTCCTCCATTTTTTGACGGTCCAAAATGCATATTTAGGGTGCATCAAAATAATCCACACGACTCCAGTCAACAAATAAAGTTCTTCTGAACCCAAACGATTGATTATTTTGAGAAACAAAACAATACTTATATACTTTTTAACTACAAATGTTCACTTCCGTACACTTGACGTGCGCTCATGAGAGGGATGACATAAGCTCGTTGGTAAGGTCACACGTCACGTGGAGGAGGAGGCAGGAAGCGCATCATTGTTTACAAGAGAAACTTGTGCCGTTCACAAACCAAAACAGTCCAAAACAATTTCAAAACAATATAAAATAAAATAAAAAATAATTTCCAAATAATAATATAAAAAACAATGTAAACAATGACGCGCTTCCTGACTCCTCCTCCACGTGATGCGTGACCTTACCAACGAGCTTACGTCATCCCTCTCATGAGCGCACATCACAGATGGATGTATGGAATGGATACAAACTTTTGTAGTTAAAAAGTATGTAAGTATTGTTTTGTTTCTAAAAATAATCAATCATTTGGGTTCAGAAGAACTTTATTTGTCGACTGGAGTCATGTGGATTATTTTGATGCACCCTAAATATGCATTTTGGACCGTCAAAAAATGGAGGACATTCACTTGCATTTTTTAGAGGAGGAGGCCTGAAATGAAATCCTAAAAGTCTTAAATTCTGTTTTGATGAAGAAAGAAACACAGATACATCTTGGATAGCCTGAGGGTGAGTAAATTATCAACAAATTTTCATTTTTGGGTGAACTATTCCTTTAAGTACTCTTTTAATTGGATGCTTTCTTACTCTTACACAATTATTAATGTTAATACTTTTACTTCTACTTGAGTAATTATTTTTTAAGTAATTGTACTTTTACTTGAGTACAGTTTTTGGCTACTCTACTCACCTCTGCCCCTTTGTCTTTTGCATTTGTATGTAAACAGTAGCATCTAGCTAAATTTATTACATTGAAATTCATTACTTAACTTGCAGGTTGATACATTTAAAAACTGCTGTGGCAGCTTTGACTTACCTTGGAGCTACAAAAGTCGAGAACCACCAATAATGCAAACACAAACACGACCAATAATGCTACACCATCCTTTATAAATGTACTATGATTTGAAACACACTTTTTCAAATCCAGCATTTTAAAAGACTCTGAGATCATATACTGTATGCATATGCTTGTGTGCCTGCACATGAGCGTTTGTGTGCTTTGTGTGAACACATTTTTTGTGTGTTAATTTCAGTGTCTGTCTGCTGGCTGCTCCTTTACAGGGCCATGTGACTATGCAATACATCTTCTTTTGGATAATGCAATCACATAACTCTGTCATTACCTCAGCTGCTGATGTAAGAACAACAGGCTAGAGTCTTGACTGAGATGCAGACGCTCCAGTGACAGGGATCCAGACTAACATTTGTGAGCATTGGCACCGATGCCAAGTTCTGTAGACATACACCAGCACCTCATTTGATAGCACTGGTGGGAGGTGGGAGTCTGGGGCCTAATTAATGAGAAATTCAAAGACAGGAACTAAAAATAAAAGTTATATTATTATTATATTCAGAGGTGGGTAGAGTGGCCAAAAACTGTACTCAAGTAAAAGTACAGTTACTTTAAAAAAATAATTACTCAAGTAGAAGTAAAAGTGCTAACATAAATAATTACTTGAGTAATAATAAGAAAGTATCCAATTAAAAGAGTACTCAAGTAGTGAGTAGCTCATTACTTTCACAAATGACAACAGACATTAACTCCCCTATATTCCATTACATAATACACATTTAACATGTATTAAAGAATTATTATTATTATTATTATTAATGGCAATTCTGTCATCATTCACCATCATGTTGTTCCAAACCTGTATGACTTTCTTTATTCCATGTATCACAATGAGATTTTAGACAGAGTACGCAGCCTGCGTAGGGCACCACACACGGAAATGTTTCCTGTTCGTGCTCTAGTTGTCAGTAACGTGATCGGCAGAGCAAAAGGATTTATTTACAAGGATTTATTCAGTTAATCAGCCTGAAGTAGCTGTGATAGTTTCCAGTTCACCTGCGAGGGCACGGGTTAAATGCTTAAATACTGATCATGACATGCAGGATGCGGGACAAAGCACACTGATATATTGCTGCAGATTTAAAAATGTACACTTAAAAACTGATGTCACAAGAGCCCATATTTACAGAATCACCCTGAAAATGACCATCACCATGTCACAGAAAAGCCTGCATTATCATTAGAGCCTTATGAACTTATCTCAGCATGGTGCCTTAATTTTATTTTAATCTTGAAGTATCCTCTTGTCTTGGTGTTAAGTGAAGGCATTGCATAACGAAACTATGTGTTTCACTTAGTTAGAAGAGCATGATGCTGCAGCAGTGATGGACTCATCTTGAGTGACAGTCTGTGTCAGCATGCTCAGCTGTGTGAACTTCCGCTGTCTTAAAAGTCCCATTCAATAATCTCTTAATAAATTACACATTCATTCAAATTAAACCCAGTAATGTAACGACAGGAACGCCGCCCATTATGATGAAGAAAAAGCACTCAAATTTACTTGAGTGAGAGTAAAAAGTACCCACTTTTAAACCTACTCTAAAAGTAAATTCTTTCCAAAAAGTTACTCAAGTAAATGTAACGGAGTAAATGTAGCACGTTACTACCCACCTTTGGTTGTATTACAAGAATAAGTGCAATTACCAATATTATTGCATATTTTGCCCCACTGAAAAGCTCATCCAACAGTAAGGCATTCATTTTTAGTTGGTATGCAGATGTAAATTTACTGGTATCAACAACAGGAAAGTTATCTATAACATACTGTATATAAAAGGTAAAAAGTTAACACCTAATTTATGTAGGGCTAAATTCTGACATTACGAATGAATTTGGACTCGTTAGACTCTTCAAGTTCAAGATTCTGTCCTTGGGATATGTTAAACCGAGGTCATGACTTTCTGTGGTCATTTTTGTTTTGTTTTTGCTTTTAAAATTTGTATTCATTTTTATGTGAAATATGGAATAAACAGAACATATACACACAGAATCAACTGAACTCCCATTATTATCCCCCTCCCCAACCCCACCCTGTCCCTCAACAAATATCCCTGTGGTCAAAGCCTAAATTACACCATGCACACATATAAGCAAACAAACAAACAAAAGAAAATGTTTGAGAACATAAAAAACAACAAACAAAGAGAAAAGAAAGAATTCCACGAAGAATAGAATTTACAGTTACCACCACAATTCTGTTTCTCTCCACATGGTCCTCACTGAGAGCCCACCTGAAAGGCCAAATACCTGTCTCATTTCTTACCATATGTGTCTATTTTGCCAAGCTGTTTATACGACATCTTTTCAAATGGCGCAACCCTGCCCAATTCGGTGAACCATTCTTGAAATGAGGGAGCACCAGTTGACTTCCATCCTCTAAGAATTATCTGTCTACCAATCATTACACCAGTTTGGACCCAGCTTTTTGTATATTTGTCACCTACTTTAATGACTGCCCCATCACCCAATATCTGGGGCAGAATGAAATTTGAGTATCTAAAACCTCAGATAAAATTCTGGACTCTTACCCAGAATTCTTGAATCTTTGTGCAGAACCACAGAGCATGGGCCATGTCTCCATCCTCCAACTGACATTGCCAGCAGGTAGGTGTGTCTTTTAGACCAAGCCTAAACAATCTAGAGAGAGTCCAGTAGAAACAATGCAAAATCTTAAACTGAATAAGGCGAATCCTTGCATCCCTAGACATAGTTTTAATATATTTTTTAATCCTTTCCCACTCCCCATCCTCAAAAAAGTTCAAATCTCTTTTTCATAACCTCTTAAGAGCAGTTTAGACCCCGTCACCAAGACTCTGAATCAATGAGGAATATTACACTGACACTTCATGACCCTTTCCAAAGGCTGTGAGTACCTTACAGAGGGTGTCTGCAGCTTTAGGTGGCTGTGTACTACCACCAAAAATAGTATGAATTGATGGCGCAACTGTAAATACTTGAAAAACTAAGACCTAGAAATCCCAAATTGCTGGGTTATATTTTCAAATGATCTCAAAGCTCCATTTTTATAAAGGTCACCAAATGTAGCAACACCCCTCTCAATCCATTCTTTCCAGCAAAAGGAGGACTCATTAATACATAATTTGGGGTTCAGCCATATACTTGAGGAAACATTTAGGTAAGAATCAGAATTGAACATGCAAGAAACCTTTGTCCATACTGAATGTAAATGTGAAATAATAGGATGCATTTTTGCTTCTCTAGGCAATTTAATAGAAAGACTTTGCAATGGTGAGATTGGGGCAAGGACTGCTTGTACAATGTTGTACCAGGGAGGGGCTCTTTCAGGTGGAAAAGACCAAAATTTTGGGAAGGCCTAAGCCTCATTTCTCAACTGGTCAATGTAACTTACTGAAGTGCAACCAAGGTCGTTTACCATTCCAAATAAAAGACTTAGATATTCTATCAAATTGTTTAAAATAAGAAAGAGGAACTTCTAGAGGGAGAGACTGTAGTAGGTAATTGAATTTAGGGATACAATTCATTTTTATAACATTGACCATCCCTGCCATAGACAGATGTAGTGAAGCCCACCTATCCACCTCACTCGAGAACCTTTTCATTAATGGGTCAAAATGAACTCTAACTAAGTCTCTCAGATTTGCTGGAAATTAAATGCCTAAACTCTTAATGCCTTGCTTGGGCCATTGAAAGGCGCCAGGTTGGAAAGCCGTGGCAGGGCAATATGCTGTCAGAGCAAGAGCTTCTGATTTAGACCAATTCACCCTATATCCTGAAAATTTGGAGAAAGAATTAATAATTCTATGGAGGCTAGGCATAGATCTTTTTGGGTTGGAAACAAATAATAATATATTATCTGCGTAGAGTAGAATTTATGTACCGCACCTCCTGCTACAATGCCAGGAAAGTCATCCTCTTTTCTTATTGCGGCTGCTAAAGTTTCCAGGGCAAAACAGAACAATAAAGGGGAGAGAGGACAGCCTTGCCAGGTTCCCCTACCAAGAAAACCAATCTGAAATTAATCAATTAGTTTGCACTGCCGCTAACGGTTGTTTATAAAGTAACTTATTCCACCCAATAAAAGGGTTCCCAAACCTGTAATTTTCCAAAATCTTAAAAAGATAATCCCATTCCACCCTGTCAAACGCCTTCTCAGCATCAAGTGTGATTGTAGCGATCAGGGTCTGATAATTCGCTACTGACCAAGTAATATTTATAAAATGTCTAATATTATCAGAAGATCTACGACAACGTATAAACTTCCATCTATATGTATAATCGATGTAATTACTCTGTTAATCGATTAGCCAGAATTTTAGACTATGTTTGTACATCTAACTGGATCAGGGAAATTGGACGATAACTTTTACCTTCATTTGGGTCTTTATCTTTTTTAAGAATTAAACTGATCAGTGCTTGTGTCATGGTTGGCGGTAGTTCACCTTTCTTTAATGACTCAGATACTGTATAAAAATATATATAATCTAGAGTAAATCTTATGAACTGATGAAAAAAAGGTGTAGTCTCTCCCAGATGTGTTCAGAAGTCTCCAAATGTCTGTAAGACCAAGATTTTTACACATCCTCTGTAGTGTCAATGTTGCTCTAAAGGGTCTACACACCTTTGCATCACTATGATCAAGGACCGGATCCATTAAAATATTGAAGTCTCCACTCAAAACCATATCATGTAGGATCCCAGCAGCTTGTAGCTTCCCCTCAAGATCTATAAAAAAGTTTTGATCATCAGCATTGGGTGCATAAATATTAGCCAAAATTAGATTATGCCCCTGTATTTCAGCCAAAACAATAATGATTCTTCCTAAATTATCTTTAATCTGTGTGAGACATTTACATTGGAAATGCTTACTTATAACTGTGATTGTCACGAGCGCACCAGGCTCTCCCTCACCATCAGTCACTTGCTCTCACTTGCCTACGTTCTAATCACTCACACCTGCAGCTCATCTTTACCTCGTTTAGACACGCACTTAAACCGCACTCACCCTCAGTCAGCATCTAGCCTTGTTGTAGGTACCATGAACTCTCCTTCTGCTCAGACAATGTGACTTGCTGCGTCTCTGCATGTTGTCAGTCTGTTCACTGACTCTCTGTTCAGTATTCTCAAGATAAGTGACTTTTAATATACTGAGTGTATGGTATGCTGACTTGCTAGTATTAACCCCACTCGTGTTTTGATGAACTGCTTAACAATTAATGTGAAGCCTGAGTGACTTTTTTTTTTTTTTTTTTTATATATTTATGAATGACTCCATGCCTGAGTTACTTCCTGTTATACTTCACCCCACTGTGTTGCTGGATATGTGACTAACACTATATGAACTTCATGTCTTGAGATGCAGACCAGCTCCCCTGTTGAAAGAAGAAACTCACCTTTATGCCAGCTTGACGCTAGAAAGTTCCCTGTTTTGGCAAGTGTCGTGTGTTATGTTACCTTTTTTAATGGATCTGTGCCTTCCGCCATTGTCCTGTGTTTAACCGAAGATTATTGTCTGAGACTTTATGCCTATCCTGTGATATTCTGAGCACACTACTTACCTGTTTCACCTGTGTTCTCTTGAAATAAACTCCCGCATCTGGGTTCATCACAGCTCCGTTGTTGTTGTAGTGACTCCCTTGCTCTTACTTGAACCAGCACTACAAAACGCATGCCCACCCCATGCCCTGCCAAGATTTTCAGCTTCCTATGAAGAAAGGTGTTCCTTCAAGAAATGCACTATCAAATTTTGTATACTTAGATACAACCTCTATATAGGGTGCCCCAGCCCATTAACATTTTCACATGGAGAGAAACATTTTACCTATAGTGTGACATGACATATAAAGAAATTGTGTACCCAAGGCTAAATTGTAGACCACTATCCTACATGGATATAACCATAACATCCTTAACCTACAGAACAGGAAAAAAATGTGCTTCAACCTTGCCCATAAGAGTTCCAACTGGTGTCCATTGCTTGGAAATCTGATGGCCCATGCATGCTCACGAGACTTTCTGAGACACTATTGCTACCAGATTGCTGAAGTCCGGCGATGGGGAGGGGTTTGTTTTTTTTTTTTTTTTTGTCATAGTTCTGGTATTTGTGCTGGCTCATACTCTTGTTAGAAAAGAGGGGGAGGGAGAGTCAGGCAGGAGATAGTGGGCAGACAACAATCCCTCTCAGGTTGCATCAGTAAAATGCATGACGTATAGTCCGTAATGTTGATCGAGTGCTGGCGAAGTTACCCACTCCATTGATTTAATGAAGGCCATAGCTTGTCGTGGTCATGTAAAAGTCTTGCGCCCCCTCCTTGCCATCAATTCTCAGCTTAACCGGATGGAGCAGTGCAAAGCTTACCTTCTGTTGGTGCAACAATTTTTTACACTCTTTGAATCTGTCCAGTTTTGCTTGAGTCGATCTAGCAAAGTCTGGAAAGTCGTCATTTTTATTTGTATAGTGCTTTTCATAACGCACAGTTTCAATGCAGCTTTACAGAAAATCATGCATTATCAGAAAATGAAACTAATATCTCATAAGTCATTGTGTAGCTTGATTAAATATGACTTAAATTGTCTATAAAAATAAATAATTGTACTTAGAACCCAAGTGTGCAAGCTGAAGGCAACTGTAGCAAGGAACAACTGAAGATGTTGGTTAGTGTAGAAAAATAACCTTGAGAGAAACCAGGCTCACTGTGGGGGCCAGTTTCCATCTGGCTAGCCAGCATGAATATAATGCCAGTATTAGTTATTTATGTGCAGGTCATGGTTTAAAATTAGTAAACTAAGTAAGGGTTAAGGGCCAGTGTTTATACAAAGATTTTGTATGAACTGTAAGATTAATGTCTTTGAAGTTTAGCCTGGATTAACTGCAGAAGTTCACATTTATGCACTGTTCTTTGTAAGTTGGCCAATGAAGGCATTTGTTGGCAAATAATTGAAAGTCTATGTATTCCATTTTAAGAGTGTAGTCCATCATTAGACCAAGGTGATGCAGGCAGAGATCAGTGAGGTGCATCGCAGTTCAACCAGCAGGGCATTTCGGTGAGGTCTATCCTAAATCCAAGTTTCAGGCAGTGGCATATGAAGTATCCCGTGTCTTATGGTTGGAGTTGGGCATCAGTTCTTCCCCTGAAGTCCATCGTAATAGAATAAAGTGATGTCTGGCTGGCACTGGCTGTGTTTAGTCATCATCACTCAAAGCGTCGAGACTCAAAGCAGTGGAGTCCGACACCAAGCAGAAATGTAGTTGGATCTTGCTGACTCTGGATATGAATCCCGAGGTTGAGACAGGGAAACGAATGGAATAATATTTGCATAGATGCCATCCCATTTTTGAGTTATAGAGCATGATAAATGTTTCTGGTTCCGGCAGACCTAACTAAAGCAGCCTAATTGTGAGTTGATGGATAAATTAGGTGTATGCCTGGCTAAATCAATGAGTCTTTAGTCTAGACTTAAACTGAGTGAGTGTTTGTGTGTCCCAAACAGTGTTAGGGAGACTATTCCATAGTTTAGAAGCCAAATAGGAAAATTATCTACCTCCTTTTGTGGATTTTTATATTCTAGGAACTAAGGCCAGAATTTTGCAATCATAATGAACATGATGGAATACAGCATGGTAGAAGGTCATTTTAAGCTTCGTACTTAACAAAATTGTAAAATTTAATACAATTTAACAGGTAGCCAATGTAACAATGATAAAATGGGGCTAATATGATCACATTTCTTGGTTGTAGTCAGCACTCTGGCTGCTGCATTTTGAACCAATTGAAGTTTATTTATTGAACTTGCAGGACATCCTCCCAGTAGTGCATTACAGTAATCTAGTCTTGAGGTCATGAACGCATGCTCTCGGTTGCTGATGCCGAATTCATGTGTCATAACTTAGCAATATTTCTGAGGTGGAAGAATGCTGTTCTACAAACACTGGAAATTTTATGTTTCTAAGGGCAGATTGGTATCAAATATAACACCTATGTTCTTCGCTGTATAAGACTATGTAACATTACATCCATCTAGAGTAAAATTATAGATCAGGGTCTGTCACCCTCCACGGGAAGCTGACCATAAACTCAGTGGGTGTGCTCTATCTTAAGCTAGTGGCCCGCTGTGTCAATCAAATTCGGAATAAGCCCATCCAAAAACTTCACCATATCCTGACCTTCCTTTCCCTCAGAGATTCCAATGAAACTTGCATTACACCTGCTTCGATTTACCATATCCTCTAGTTTTTCTCATGTGCATTCTGGGTTAGCCTGTAGCTCTCATTCGGCCAACTCCAGAAACTCGACCCATTTTTTTTCAACATCGTCCATTCTTGTGATCAGCGTGGAAAGTCTCGCCTCCATTGATTCGATCGCTCGACGTATTTCTATGAGGCCCTCTGTCGGTTGAGATTTTAGCCAGCGCTGCATAAATGTTCCATATATCCCGACCTACGTCACGAAGCTCACTGCTGTCACTATTGATGGGACCTCTGCCATCTTGATCCTGTGAAGGGTCCGATGCATGAAAGCGTAAGTGCTTTTTAATGTCCCCACTGGCCAGCGATTTTGGATTTTTCAATATCTTGCCCTCCCAGCACAGTTTAACAAACAAAACATTTACAGTTCTCCCTGGTTAAAATTGATTAAATGGATAATTGAAGCAAAGTTTAAGTGGAGCTCGCCTTTAAGCGACCAAGCCTTGCATAGCGTCACGTGACTCCCCTCTCTGTGGTCATTAAAAATCCCAGGGCACTTCTTGTAAAGAGTAGGGTTGTAATCCATTGGCCCTTCTTAATCTCAATCCTAATAATCCCCATCAATTAATTGTCTCTATAACTCTCTCCTCTCCACCAACAGCTGGTTTGTGGTGAGGGTACTGGCGCACTATGGCTACCGTCATATCATCCAGGTTCAGTCATCTCTTGGACATTTGAAGGCATAAAGGTCCAGTCTTTAAAAGCCCTTTATTCTATTTGGCATTTGCCCTTATGAAAAATGTAACATAGTTTATATCATTTTAACTGTGACATTTGTAACAAGACCATGGCAAACTTTGGTAAAAGTCATCACTACTTTACCTAAATGTAATAGGATTTCTATAAAACAAACTATGGCATTTTGTAATACAGTACCCTTAAAATGAAAGAAATAGTTCTTGGACAATAGCTTCTCAATGCTGTTTAGAATGTCGGGCCACTTAATGTGGTTTTAAACTAGTTTACTCACCGAGGGTTTAAATAGAGGTTTGCACCAGAGTATTCTGTGCCAAATTCAGATGGTGTCTGTGACTTGAGCCATGCTTATTACTGGTTCTCGCAGCGCTGTAATGATTTTTACTGCGCAGTAGAGAGCTCAAGATTTGATCCGCAAGTAAACGCACCTGGTCTGCGCTCGCACTGCTCCAGAGCCCTTGTATCGAGAAGCCTAAAAGGTTAGCAATTGAATGGGCCATACTCTAGCGTGGAGACGAGGCCTTTTATATTAAAAAAAAAAAAAAAAAAAAAGTCTATGGAGGAGATGCTTCAGTGTGCTTAATAAACTGCTTTTGTGAGAAAACAGCTCATCACTCAATGAATTGACCACCTATCAATTCAGGAGAAGCTTTTTTGGCATTGCAAAAAATTACATCACCTTTAAGACTTCTACATATGGAAATTACCTCTGTTATGATTGGCTAACTTCTGCATACTGGATTTGGTAACAAAAAGCCCGCCTCTGGTCTTCATTGGCTGCTCACGAACAGCTTTGACCCGCCCTCAAACACTACACTAAGCGGTAGACCAATCAAAACAGACTGGGACATCTGACCAATCAGAACAGAGTAGGCTCTCTGAAAGGAGGAGTTTAGAATGAATCCTTTAGAACGGATCATTGAAGGATTGTATGAGACCTTTAAAACAAAATTAGGCACATTTAAAAACCATAATAGGTGCTCTTTAAGTTTTACAAGTAAAGGAACTGTTTTGCATAAGTCCTGAAAGTAGTAGTAGTAGTAGTAATAAATTCAAACTGAACTTTTCATGATTCAGGCTTTATTCAAGGTTTTGTGAGAGTAAAGAATCGTGAATTCAATTCCGTAAATCGAACCAAATCAGTACGCCCTTTATCATTTCTGTTTTTTAAAATATATTTTAATAAAATACAGGAAATAAAATGTCTTTTTTTTATTTATTTTTTATCAGATTAATAGATTAATAGATTATCAAAATAATCGTTAGTTGCAGCCCTAGAGTAAATGATGAGAATTTTCATTTTGGGGTGAACTAACCCTTTAATATGCACATGGTTTTACACTATACAGTAAATTAACCTTTCAGTTTTTGCATTTTCCATAAATGGTCTGGGTGGACTATAGAGGGAACTTGGCATTGTTAATATTGAACTGTCAGTACTTGACATTGTGGATTCTTATTTATGAAAGACCAAGAATAATCCTGTTTACCCTGAAATGTCTCCTTTTAAAATATGTTTAGAAACAGGATTATATGGCTAAAAGACTCATTAACTGATTGCAATCAGAGACTGGCCAATCTAACTAACAATCATTCAACAGCCTTGTCTAATGAAGCAGTTTAACCAACATAGTACATAATCATAACAGTGCGCATTACAACATCAAGCAAGAAAAAAGCAAAAATGCACACCCCACTGCCTGTTTTCCATGTCTCCATGGGTCGCAACTGGCCTAGATGGATGGTTGAAATGTAAGGAGGCATTTTGCTGTCATTTAAATGCTCTGGACCAATCCGCTATCAGCTTGATTGATGTACAGTATTTGGACTGGGTGGGGCGTCTGAATGGAGACTTAAACCTCTGGGGCTGTCTTTTAATGTTGAATCAATTAAGATGCCCAAACAGGGTTAGTTTGAGGCATTTTAAGTAGTAAGACGTCACTAGAAAAATAAACTGAAACCTGCAATTCCAATATTTCTATACTAAAAAGTTAGTACTGGACATCTGTTTTTCGAGAAATATTGGAAGAACAAAACTCTTTACAGCTTTACAGACAGCTTTTTCATTCATTTTCACTTATTGAACCTTAGAAAAAATAAAAGCGTTGGTGGCGTAGTGGACTAAAGCACTGAACTGGTAAGTAAAAGGTTGTTGGTTCAATTCCCACAGCCACCACCATTGTGTCCTTGAGCAAGGCACTTAACTCCAGGTTGCTCCAGGGAGATTGTCCCTGTAATAAGGGCACTGTAAGTCGCTTTGGATGAAAGCATCTGCCAAATGCATAAATGAATGGTTTTGAATAGATTTTTTTTACACTCACTGTCTTTTTACAAGCAAAGCAAAAATTACAGTTTGACATCTGTCTGTGATCAATTTGCTGAATGACAGTCACATGGTCAAGTGTTTGGAGAGCGCACCGGTAGAGTATGTGCTTCAAAGAGAGGCATCTGAAGTTGGTCAGTGATATTTTAATAGGCTTGTGTCAGCGGTTGTCTGGAAAGGTGCGTAGGCTGGTGTTTCTCTCTAGCAGCTGTTATGCTGCAACTCATTGTGACATAAAAAAGGATTGTTTTTAATGAATGGCTCCAGTTTAAACCATGAATGAGATTCAAAACAGTATGTTAATAATGTTCTCAAAATTAGGACTGGTTATTGCCAGCCATCTCATGATACGTATTGTGATAAACATGTCATGATTCAATACATTTTGGAATCATGATTCGAATCAATTCAGGTTCACAAGCTTTCAGTTTTTATTTATTTGGGTATTATTCAGTTGTAATGACCATTTAACTTACAATATAAAAAAATTCTTTCAGCTAATGCTGTTAATGACCTTCTAACTTACGTACATTATGGAAATATTCATTTAAAATTTATTTTATCATTAGATTTGTCATTTTTATTACATTTTTGCTTTTAAGAAATCTACAAATCCATGAATTCCATAATAATAATATATATACATGCATGCATATATGTGTGTGTGCATTTGATTGTAGAGGGGTGCGCATAGAATAAAAGAGTGATCTTGGTATTTTAAGATTTATTTTAAGAATTTACATCTGGATCATTTTAAATGATCGCAATTAATCAGAAAATCTATTTTTTTTTTTTTTTTTTTGCCTGTTTCTAGTGCCAAACGTGTGAGAGAGGCCCAGAGTGGCAGCGAAAGAAACTGACTCTGTTTATGTCTCTCTCTTGCTTCATAGAATCCTCTCTGACTGCAGAGGAACACCACTTTCAGAGTTTGCACTTATTTAAACAACTTGCTGCTTCTTTATTGAAATGCTGGACATGATATGAATACATAGTTGAATGTAAATATCGATTCATGTTTCTAAAGCATCGATACAAAATAGTGAGAAATAGTATTCCAATATATTGATATTTGATTGTATCGACACAGCCCTACTCAAAATTATATAAAATATTTTTCAAGCATCAAAGATGGTTTGCTGCTTTGTCATTGTTTAAAATAACACATTTTAAGACCCTTAAATATCATACAGCCATGCCAAGAGATCTGTAAAGATGTTTTCCCAATTGCTTTGACCGATTTAGCAATAGGAATCATAATTCCAATTCTCAATGATTCCGGTTCTTTAACTGTTCCACTAACGGTTCAATTAATTATACATTTGGTACTTTTGAGGAAGAAAGATTTGAAAATAAGAAACAATTCTTATTGGATTTACTGCCCTCAGCAGCCTTTTACCAAATTTTTGCAAATTGACTTTTAAATTGAGATGTTTTATTAATACATACATTTTTATAAAATACCATTAATTTCAACAACTCATAATGTGTATCTTTAACTACATGTTATCATATCAACAATCTTCCAGTAATTACTCTGGTTTAAGTCTCAAGTCTTAACTACACAACACAACAATTATTGGTTCATTTAGAGTCAGGCATCAAATGACTTGCCTATCAATAAGTTTTTGGTTCTTGAAAATAATCTGCAATAGGAATCATTCATTCAGCAATCGGGCTACACTGTTCATGCTGCATGTTTTGCGCTGCTGATTTAGTAGCGGTGTTGCAGTACCGCTGAATGGCAGCAGAAGAAACTGTCACATTGAACAAAACATCAACAAAAGTATGTACATTCGAGAACTGTTAATGGAACCGAGAGCCAAGTCTTTCAGTTCTGGTATTGTTTAAAAATAGAACCTGTTCTGACAAAGAAACAAACTTTCAAATGGACTCTGTGGTTATTTGTTGCGAATCAGAGGTCGGAAACCCATTTTCACACCAACCAAATGAGTTTCCGTGGAGACTGAATAACTGTGTTACGCCATGAATCCTAATGTTTCAAAAGTCAGACTAATCTGGAAACCTTTTTCTTTTCTGGGCTTATGAGAAAACTCCATTTCTCTACAGCTGTGGTGTTGTCGTTACGTGAAAAGATAACACAGAAGTTGTCATAGTAGCACAACACCATGTACTACCTGTCAGTTGTCTTGATGGGACAGATAGTAGCCTATGTGACAATGATAGTGATCATATCCAACATAATGGTTTTGAGTGCAGAAAGTATTTTAATGACACGGAAGAACATTCTGCTGCATTCTGTTCCATCTCCCTTTCTGATGGACTACACTCTTGAAATGGAATACATAGACTATCATTTAATTGCCAACAAAAGCCTTCATCAGCCAACTAACAAATGACAATGCATCTATGCCAACTTCTGCAGTTAATACAGGATGGACTTCAAAGACTTTAGTCATTAATCTTACAGTTCATACATTTTTTTTTATTTTTAAAAAACTGGACATTAACTCTTACTTAATTAACAAATGCAAACAAATAACTAATATTGGCATTATATTCATGTTGTTTAGGCAGAGAGGAACTGGCCCCCACAGTGAGCCTGGTTTCTCCCAAGGTTATTTTTCTCCATTAACCAACATCTTATGAAGTTTTGTGTTCCTTGCCACAGTCACCTTCAGCTTGCTCACAGGGGTTCTAAATACAATTATTATTTAATTTCTATACACATTTTACAATCATATTTAATCAAACTACACAATGATCACTGTAAGACATTATAGATATTATTATTTTTTATTTTTTTATGCATAATTTCCTGTAAAGCTGCTTTAAAATGATGTGTGTTGTGAAAAGCGCTATACAAAAAAAATGACTTGACTTGATTTCTCTTTTCCACCTGCTCTCTCTTGCTTATAAACCTACACTTTACCTTCAGCAATAAAATGCCAAAAAAGAAGGTAATAACAGTCTCTTAAAAGTATGGCACTGAGTAAAAGTGTCTTTTGGGACTGTTAAATATAAAGTAATATAAGTGTTTTTTCAGACCAGAGGGTGGTCTCTGCCATTGCTACAAAAAAACGCCTCTGTCCAACATAGTACAGAAGACAAATGCCCTGTGTCCATATGTGCATACTCTCCTTCTACACAGTATACAAAAAGCAGCATGTCAATGTCAAATGAGTAGGATGTTATTTTTCGTTTTGGGCTGCACAGAAATGACACTGTTCACCTTTAAATACTTTTATCACTACATTTCATATTTTCCAACATGACACCAACTTGACAGTTTTACTCCAGTGATTGGCGAGTGATTGACAAACACTTTGCATTTCAGTTCATATAAATATGTAAAAAGAACCAACTCAAAAAAAATAAAAAAAAAACTTTCAGGAATCGGACATCACTGTTGTAGCATAAGGAGGGATGTCAGCTGCTGATAATTCCCACATTTGATACATGACATTGACAACATATTCCCAGTTTCTTTTTCTCCAGGGAAGTCCAAAGCTTGAAGGTACATATCAAGAGTTATTAGCATATACACTGGATGCAAGAACTTGCTTTCATCTCTGCTCTCTGTTTTAAGTCAGTTGGATAGACAAGTTCCTTCAGGACAATTACCTGTTCTGGGGCCTGTAATTTCTTTTTCACTGGCTTGGCACACTGACAGGATGTGTAATCACTGGCTGGGACACACTCTCTGTCTGTCTTATGTTTCTCTTTTTCTCTCCTTGTCTCGGTATGGTAATGTGAGCTCATTATGCAACGTATGTAGGTTACTTCATCAGAAAAGATTTCTTCGACCAACTGTTTGCACAAAAATGCAGAAAAAAAAAATGCAATATTTCTTAAAGGGATAAATTATCTCATCATTTACTCACCCTCATGTCAACCCAGATGTGTAAGACTTTATTTCTTCAGCAGAACACAAATTAAGATTTTTAGAAGAATATCTAAGCTCTGTTGGTCCTCACTATCAATCTCCACCTTTGACCAGCCCCAACCAGAAGGTGGTTGAATGTGAAAGTAAAAGTCAATTCCACACCAGAATATGGAAGTGAAAGTGTAGATTTACAGTTAAAAAGGACTTAAATATTGATCTTTTTCTCACTCACACCTATCATATCACTTCAGAAGATATGGATTTAACCACTGGAGTCTTATGGATTACTTTTATGCCTTCTTAATGTCACTTTTGGACCTTCAGAGTTCTGGTCACCGTTCACTTTCATTGTGATGACCAAAAGAGCTCATATATTCTTCTAAAAATCTTCATTTGTGTTCTGCTGAAGAAATAAAGTCATACACATCTGGATTAACATGAGGGTGAGTAAATTATGAGAGAATTTTCATTTTTGGGTGGACTATCCCTTTAAGAAAAATTGCTTTTTGTTTTTTTTGTTTTGTTTTTTTGCTTTTTTGTGCAAACAGTTGGTCTAAGAATGAAGTAAACTACATACATTGCATAAGGAGCTCACATTAGTGAGTAAATGATAAGAGTTAATATTTTTGGGTGAACTATCCCTTTTAATAAATGTCAAGTTAAGAATTATTACACAGCTCTCTAGAAAACTTGATTCTGATAAATCATTGTATTCTGCAGTCAAATATTTTTGTATAATAAACCGTATAATTGACAGTTATCCCAGGCAAGCAATTTCCAGCTGATTTCAGTCAGTCAGTAATTACGGTTTCTGTAGCCCGACTGACAGAGCAAGATGCTAGCATTCAAGACATTTTTCACGTTTCTGTCCATAATACGGTCTTGTGCAGGGGCAAGTACAACCCCCCCCCCCGCCCCCCAATATTTATACCATGATCAATGGAAACATGTAGATGCTTCACAATGCAACCCTCCTAACATTCAAGCCAAATCTACGCCCTTGCTCTTGTGTGAATACACAAGCCGCTATTACTAATGATGTGCTGTAGTGATACAGAACTGTAACGTGGTCAACAAATCTGGAACTACTTCACTGAAAATTAATCAACACCCTTGTAACATATGTCAACCAAACAGAATTCAACATTTCCATATAAATACATTTAATAAACTCTTCACAATACAGTTCGATCACAGTACCCTTAAAATAGTTTTACAATAATACAATTTCATCAATGTTTCAATATATTCACTGTACAGACAGATCATCAGTGACTTTGCTGATTAGGCCTGGGGTTGCTATGGTGAGAACAGGGGGTGTCATATAGCCAGATGGAGGGAGAAATTCCCCTGCTGCTGTGAAGATCCAGTGATTGTGGAAGAAACGCTTCCACATCAGATGATGAGTGAGCTGACGGCCTTCCTTATAGTCAGCAGGGGATAAATGCAGGTAATGGCATGACATGATGATTTAATGTCATAACAGCAAATACCAAAAACTGGGGCAAAGCACACATAACTGATTTTCTAATAATTCCTGATATGAAAGTGGCCATCTCTTCTGTCAGTTGTTTTCTTTTTAGTGGTGTTTGCTAAATTTCTATTGCTTATACTTATGGTTAAGTCGCAGCCATGCTAGACTTTGAGCATGCAAAATTATTTTGGACACCGCAACGAACCAGGTTATGATGTTACACATGAGGGCTTCTGTTTTAAATAAATACTAAATCATAAAAAGCAAATAATATTATATTCAAAATGTTCAAAATGTAAATAATATTCCATCTCACTTTCCTGTAACAATAAAAACATGCAGCTTTGAAAGATGTCAGTGTTTGACATTTCGATTTTCTATTGGTCGCACCAGGGGGCAGTTCTAGGGTCAGTAAATATTTGGAGCTTAGCCCAGATGATTGTGGATATGTTTGGAGCCTTCATTTGATGAAATATCAGGATATAATACACTTTATAATTAAAGTTTAACTGTTACATCTGTAAGGTGTCATTTATATAATAAATCTTTAAATATTACTGATACTAAAAATACAAGAGTGGGGGGGTTTGACTTGACTATGCACACGCATACTCTATAGCCGCCAACAGGACAGCGCGTTTGGACTGAACTGAGTTAGGATTTGGTGTTACTGATACTGTAGAAAAACTAGTCTCATAAATGTATACATACACTCACTGAGGACACACACATCCAATCGTGCGGCAGCAGTGCAGTGCAAAAAACCATGCAGATATGGGTCAGGAGCTTCAGTTAATATTCACATCAACCATCAGAATGGGAAAACAATGTGACCTCAGTGATTTTGACCATTGCATGATTTTTGGTGCCAGACGGGCTGATTTGAGTATTTCTGTAACTGTTGATCTCTTGGGATTTTTTTCTTGAGTTTACTCAGAATGGTGCCAAAAACAAAAAACATCAAGTGAGTGGCAGTTATGCATAAGAAAACGCCTTTTTGATGAAAGAGGTCAACGGAGAATGGCCAGACTGGTTTGAGCTGACAGAAAGGCTGCAGTAACTCGGATAACCACTCTCTACAATTGTGGTGAGCTGAATAGCATCTCAGAATGCACAACACGTTGACCCTTAAAGTGAATGGGCTACAACAACAGAAAAATACGTTGGGTTCCACTTCTGTCAGCCAAGAACAGAAAGATGAGGCTCCAGTGGGCACAGGCTCACTAAAACTGGACCGTTGAAGACTGGGAAAAACATAGCCTGGTCTGATGAATCTCAATTTCTGCTGAGGCACACAGATGGAAGGGTCAAAATTTGGCACCAGCAGCATGAATCCATGGACCCAACCTGCCTTGTGTCAACAGTCTAGGCTGGTGGTGATGGTGTAATGGTGAGGGGAATGTTTTCTTGGCACACTTTGGGCCCGTTAATACCAATCAGTCATCACTTGAATGCCACAGCCTATTTGAGGATTGTTGCTGACCATGTGCATCCCTTTATGGCCACAAATTACCCATCTTCTAATGGCTACTTCCAGCATGATAATGCACCATATCACAAAGCAAAATTCGTCTCAAACTGGTTTCATGAACATGACAGAGTTCACTAGGTGTCACTGTAAGTCCAATATGACACGAGCAAAAAGTTACTGAGTGCACCTTTAAACTGCAAGGGGCTGTGATTTAATCAAACTACTCTGATTTACTACTGATTTAATCGCTACTCGTGTGCAGCTCGGTTCTGAGCACAAGTTGAGGTGGTTTTGTGCTCGTTCCACGAATTTCATCTCATGCACAGAATAACAGATGTGCATTTGATTTGGTTTGGTAATGTGCGCTGAGCGTTATATTAACGGCGCTCCAAATTCACTTTAATTGGCTACTACAAGTTACTACTGTATACAAATAATAAAATAATAATAAAAAAAAAACCTATGGCACCAGGTTTTTGTGAACAGAAGAGAGGAGAGCATCTCACAGGTTTAACCAAGTCCCATAGCAATGCAGCGTAAAAGTTAATAAATCATTAGAGACATGTTACTTGTACCATATTAATAATAATAATAATAATATAGGTATTTTTAGTAATTCAAATTGTAATATATTTCTGTAATTTCTTAATGTAGTAATAATAAACCTTATTATTATTATTATTATTATTCAGTATTATTCCATATTTGTAATATCAGTATTTCCAGATTGTTATTCAGTATTTGTAAGTTGACTGGGTCCAAAAATTAATGTGTGAAAAGTTGGCCCTGTCACAAAGTCCACAATCTAATGAATCCTTGACCCTGTTTCCACCTGGTATTAAGATACATTTTGGTTGATCCGATCACAAGTGGTCAGTGCTAAATACAGGTCTAAACAGGGTCTAAAATGTTTTGTGATCAGATAAAACAAAATAAAAAAACAGAGGTAGTTAAAGATTTTAAGGATTTGGTATTAAGATTCATCTCAGGTAATTCGATCACATGTGGTCAGGGGAGACACATTGATGTTTACACCTGCTCACTAAAATGCGTCTCGTGTGACCACTTGTGTTCAGATTTAGAGGGGAGGGTCTCTGCCGACATACATAAATCACTATTGCATTGTTTTACTGCATGATAATTAACCGCAAAAAAGTCATAAAAGACAAAGACAGCGCTAATAAAACTGGATGAAATTAATTCTTAAGCATAAACGCAACATTTCGAGCAGAATTATTTGTTATTTTAGTGGAGAACCTGAGCTTCAGATGTTCGTGCTTCTCATCTGTGTCCCTGCATGTTGTATCAGACACACTGAAGATGTTCCGTGAAAGGTCTCCTGCTTGTGTATGTATTCGCTTTTTCATATTATTTTCATTTTTTTACCCAACTAAAACAACGGATAATTTTGCTCTAAAATTTGCATTTGTGCTTAGAAAAAATTTCAACTGCATCTGGGAGAAACAGCATGCCGGTTTTGTTCGTGCTTTTTTATTTTTTTTTTTTTCTGACTTTTTCCGTGGTTTATCATGACGCAGTAACACAATGGCATAGTGATTGATGTATGTCATCATGAAATCAGAGACCCTCTGCTCAAAAGTAATCTTAGGAGACACATTTAAGCAACCAGGTGTAAACATCGATGTGTCTTGCCTGCCCACATGTGATTGGATCACCGAGACGCATCTTAATACCAAGTGTAAACAGAGTCCTTGAGTCCCCATCACAAATGTGCACAGTCTAATAAATCATTGACTATGATAACGTGTAGTTATCTACATATAAACTTTTGTAATACATTTTTTGATATTTTGATATATTAGTAACATTAAAATGTTACTAATATATAAAATAAATATAATAAATAATAAACTATATAAATAATATAATATAGTATAATAACACTGACTTACCCTTATGCCATCTTGTATGACTTTCTTATGTGGAACTCAAGCGAAGATATTTTGATGGAGATAAGAGGTGTTTTTGTCCATTCAATGCAAGTCAATGGGGTCCAACACTTTCAAGCTCCCAAAGAGGTGAAAGCAGCATAAAGGTAATCCATACTTGAGTGGTTTAACTAATGTCTTTTGAAGCGATATGTTTGCTATTGCTGTTACTTTTCTCTTTCTGTCTCTATCTTTGCAACTACCCATAACACCCTAGCATCATGGCAGTGAGTTTTCATGGGTAAGCACTACTTTTTGTATGTATTGCGATCTCGTGTTGGGCAGCATACAAATGTGCATTTCCTGTTTGATAGATACAACGGGACCTCACACTAGTGTTGGTAAAGAAAGTGATGCTGAGGAAAAATCCCTGCCTTTGAAATTCAGTGCGAAGACACAATGCTAAAAACAACCTCCTCAGTGTGATATTCACACATTGTTGGATGCAGACTCGATTTTGTTGCTTTGCACCTTTATATTAAACCAATCATGTGATGCATGAGTCAGTGTCGTAGACTTAAATATTTACTCTTGAATGAGTTAGAATAATTGTGAAATATTTCTATTTTGAGTACCTTACTATGCACTACATCTATTGCTGGTTTTTATCTTAGTCATTATTTAAATCTGTTTTCATACTGAAAACCACAAGCAATGCAGATTATGTATATTTTTGTTCTGACCATAAATTGTGATTGGATGAGCAGCAATCAAAAGTGGTATACAATGACAAAATGCACACCTGTTACTGCATATCAGTAAAATTCTGTGCCAAATTGTTATGTTGCTTGGCAACCGTAAATGGCCTACAAATGAACTATATTACTTGCCAAAATAATTGTTCATTTTGATTATTATGATTATTATTAATAAATGTAGGGCTTGACATTAACACCCGCCCACCCTTCAAATCCAGGTAGAAATTGACAGTGGAGGGCAACCCCATCACTTTTACCAGCCGCTTTGGTGGATGATGTTTTCAGGATTTTTTATCACATTGAAAATTCTTTGAATGTCAGTCCGCCGATGCAAAATAAATGATAAACATTTTACATTCAGTGCTTTATAAGCACTATATATTCTTCATGTGTGCAATGCATACGCGTCTTTTGCGTGGCACGATTGAAGCCTGGTTTTCGCATGAGGGTGGCGTGAGCCTTCACAGACCCACTCACCTGAGTGAACCGCTCTGCGCTATCCTATCTCTGGAGAACGAGTTAACTGGGCTTCCCTCGTTATCCATGCTTTATCATTATGCATGCTCCAGATAAAGTATAGCACAGAGCTGATCACATGCTAGATTCAACCAGGCTTTCCTCGATATTGCGGCACAGATCACAAAACTTATGCAACCCATTAGAAAATGTACACAGATTGTTCTACATTATAGCACTTTGAAGGAAGTCAAATATGTTCAACCGCTAGACAGCCTCCATGTTATAAACAGCACTGACGTGTAAAAAGAAAACCACACTGTACCAACATAAATTACAGGACTTTTCAATCTACATGTGATCACCTTACTGATATTTTCACATTTTTTTATTTAGTAAACTGGTAAATCTGGTATTATGACAGAAATGTTACAGATTCTTAGTAAATCTATTAGGGCAAATCTATTAGACTTCATTTTTATTACAACTGTGAAGTTGTACTGTCAACAAGAATACATATTTTACCAACCATATTCCCTAACCCAAACCCTAACACAAAACCTAAATGGTTTCCATGAAACCAGAACCTGAAAAAAAAAAAAAAAAGGTAAACACATTTGAATTTATGCAAAAATGTCTGATTCCAGAAAGCACTTGTCAGTAACTCGGCAGAATAGGGGCGATGTCAGGGTGCTGGAACATTCGGTAGCAACATGTTGATTTCCATGTGATCATCTTGGTTCAGAATTCAGTCATTATTACTGGTTGCTTTATCACCAAAATAAATCAAACAGCATAGGTCAACAGTTAAAGCACTTTGATTGGCCTTAATTAGTGCTCATTTGTAATTTATTATAGTTTCAGATGTCTTGCCTCTCTCTGTCTCTTTCTTTCTCTGTCACTCTCTGTCTCTCTTTGTCTGTTTCTCCCTGCCTGTTTGACAGTTAGTTAAGTGTTTGCTCTTTACCCATGATGAATAATTAATCTACTGGTGTCTTAATGATTCATATGCCATCTGTCACAATGTAACGGTTGCATGTGTGAGTCAGGGGCCCATCAAAGAGCCATGTATCAGCAGCGGGCAGAGAGAGATAATTAACCAGCACTGTCTGGCTAACAGGCAGAAGACAGGAAACACCACAATAAACATTGCGGGAGACGTGGACTGCTAAAACGAATACGATGTCATCTGATGCTGTTGATGCTAGAGAAAGTGATTTGCATACACATATTGAAATTTGGTTTGCAAATTGAATTAGACATTATTTTAAAAGGCATAGTTAGTTTTTCCATTTTGAATATATGCTGGGATCTACAAAAGAATATGAAGGTTGTAGTATAAGCAGCTGATGGACTAACCTACCCCTAGTTGATACAGCCTTAAGTGAATATACAGTTGAAGTCAGAAGTTTACATACACTCAGGTTGAAGTCATTAAAACACATTTTTTAACCATTCCATAGATTTAATATTAGCAAACTATAGTTTTGGCAAATCGTTTAGGACATCTACTTTGTGGATGACACAAGTAATTTTTCCAACAATTGTTTACAGACAGATTGTTTCAATTTTAATTGACAATATCACAGTTCCAGTGGGTCAGACGTTTACATATACTAAATTAACTGTGCCTTTAAGCAGCTTGGAAAATTCCAGAAAATAATGTCAAGCCTTTAGACAATTAGCCATTTAGATTCTGATAGGAGGTGTACTGAATTGGAGGTGTACCTGTGGATGTTTTTAAGGCCTACCTTCAAACTCAGTGCCTCTTTGATTGACATCATGGGAAAATCAAAAGAAATCAGCCAAGACCTCAGAAAAAAATTGTGGACTTCCACAAGTCTTTCCTTGGGAGCAATTTCCAAATGCCTGAAGGAACCACGTTCCTCTGTACAAACAATAGTATGCAAGTATAAACACCATGGGACCACGCAGCCATCATACCGCTCAGGAAGGAGATGCATTCTGTCTCCTAGAGATGAACGTAGTTTGGTGCAAATCAATCCCAGAACAACAGCAAAGGACCTTGTGAAGATGCTGGAGGAAACAGGTAGACAAGTATCTATATCCACAGTAAAACAAGCCCTATATAGACATAATCTGAAAGGCTGCTCAGCAAGGAAGAAGCTACTGCTCCAAAACAGCCATAAAAAAGCCAGACTACAGTTTGCAAGTGCACATGGGGACAAAGTTCTTACTTTTTGGAGAAATGTCCTCTGGTCTAATGAAACAAAAATTTTACTGTTTGGCCATAATGACCATTGTTATGTTTGGAGGAAAAAGGGTGAGGCTTGCAAGCCAAAGAACACCATCCCAACCGTGAAGCATGGGGTGGCAGCATCATGTTGTGGGAGTGCTTTGCTGCCGGAGGGACAGGTGCACTTCACAAAATAGATGGCATCATGAGGAAGGAAAATTATGTGGAAATATTGAAGCAACATCTCAAGACATCAGCCAGGAAGTTAAAGCTCGGTCACAAATGGGTCTCCCAAATGGACAATGACCACAAGCATACCTCCAAAGTTGTGTCAAAATGGCTTAAGGACAACAAAGTCAAGGTATTGGAGTGGCCATCACAAAGCCCTGACCTCAATCTGATAATTTTTGTGGGCAGAACTGAAAAAAAAATGTGCGAGCAAGGAGGCCTACAAACCTGACTCAGTTACACCAGTTCTGTCTGGAGGAATGGGCCAAAATCCCAGCAACTTATTGTGAGAAGCTTGTGGAAGACTACCCAAAATGTTTGACCCAAGTTAAACAGTTTAAAGGCAATGCTAGCAAATACTAATAAAGTGTATGTAAACTTCTGACCCACTGGGATCGAAATTGACGACTATTATTCTGCCATTTCACATTCTTAAAATAAAGTAGTGATCCTAACTGACCTAAGACAGGGAATGGTTTATGATTAAACGTCAGGAATTGTGAAAAACTGAGTTTAAATGTATTTGGCTAAGGTGTATGTAAACTACTGACTTCAACTGTAGATGGGTGTTTGTGTTCCGTTAAGGAAGTGATGTACTTGTAAGTCTGAAGTAAACAGTAAAAGTGTTGAGTTTGTGAAATCCTGGCCTGTGTGATCTTTATTATAAACACGACATGGTGTCAGAAGACGGATTGTTATAAAGCACTCTTAACTTTAGAAAAAACTAAGCTAACAGGACAGTGTTGTGTGAGTACTGAATTCTTACCTGCAGTTGAAATATAGAGTAATTTAACCCACCACAACACCATTATCTCTGACTGGAAATCTCACTGAAAAGTGGCAAAAACAGGAGCAAAGGCATCGTTTGTATCTTACAGTCTCAGGAATAGCGGACAAATCAGAGTTGAGACAGATCGCTGTGCAGTTACACTGCATAGGCAAAGATGCATTGGAGGTATACAGTTCACTGCACATTCAGTTTATCGACCCTGAAAACAAAGTTAGCGGAGGTACTTGCGGCATTCCAGACATATTGTGCGCTGCGAAAAAATATGTTTTTTTTAATGACATCAGTTTTGGGCTCACACATTTACTGAGCATGTGGGAATTGACAAGTTTCTGACCGAACTGAGACTGAAAACATGCAACTGTGAGTTTGGGGAGACAGAAGACCTAAAGATAAGAGACAAAATCGTGTTCAGTGTAACTGATACAGGACTTTGTGAAAAATTGCTCTCCATCGCTGATTTGACCCTCTCTAAAGCCATCGACATCTGCAGAGTTAAAGAGGTAATGAAAGCACAGGCCACAGCAATGGCGGCAGCCACAGACACACAGTTTGTTCATGCAGTGCAAAGGAAAGCGTCCAGATATGGTTTTAAAACAAACAAAAACACAGAGCACAGTCAAAATTCAAGCACTAGTGGGTGCACACATAATCTTTTTTTGGTAAAAAGAACTATTTTGCAGCTGTATGCAAAACCAAGACCGACATTGCACCTCTCAACATTGAAACTGAGGATACAGACATCGATACATTGTTTGTGGGTACTGTCCATCAATAAACAACCCAGACACAGGCTGGCACACAAATCATGTTGTAGGTGGAGCCGTTGTCAACTTTAAGCTCGATACAGGAGCTAAAGCAAACGTGCTGCCTAGAAAAATCATAGATAACATACAGGCACACATCACCATGCAAAAGACAGACATGATACTGGTGGCCTATGGGGGTGCCCACATAAAACCAGATAGTGTTGTGGAACTTCCAGTGCAGTCCAAGCAGAAAATGACCTCTTCATTACCATGGCATCAGATACAGCCCTGCTAGGAAGGCAGGCATGTGTCCAGCTTGACCTAATCAGAAAAGTTGGTGCAATCATGTCCTTTGCCCCAGCTACCTTGGAGGAGCTTCTCACACATTGTTCATCTGTGTTTGAAGGTCTTGGCCAATTCCCTGGTGAGCACCACATTTACACAAATCCCAGTGTGCCCCCTGACATCCATGGGTGCTGAAAGATTCCATACTCAGGACATGACCAACTTCGTGTGACACTGGAAGAGCTTGAAAAAAAAGGGGTGATAAGCAAAATGTCTAAACCCACTTCCTGGGTGAGTAGTCTCTGTATCACAGAAAATCAAAATGTCAGCCTAAGAGTGTGTCTAGACCCTAGAGACTTAAAGCCATAAAGCACCAACACTACTCAATACCCACACCAGAAGATGTCCAGAGTAAACTCACCTGCAAAAAGCTATTTACAATCCTTGATGAGAAGGATGGATATTGGCAGATAAAACTGGATGAAGAGTCAGCTGACCTATGCACCTTCAACACACCACGGGGCAGGTTTCATTTTCATCGGATGCCGTTTGGGGTAAAATCTGCTAGAGAACTGTTCCAGCGGCTGAATTCAGAGAGCTTTGGGGACATTGAAGGAGTGTGCGTTGTGGCTGATTACATGATCATTGCAGTGTCCACCAAGGCAGAACATGATGCCATTCTTAAAAATGTGATGGACAGAGCTACACGACTAAATGTCAAAAAAGACAAGCTGCAATACGTGTTCAAAGAGGTGAAATATCTTGGAAACATTAACACAGCAGAAGGGGTGAAGCCAGATGAATCAAAGGTGTCAGCCATAAAGCAGTTCCCTCCTCCCACAGACAAAAAGGCACTTCAGCGACTGTTGGGCATAACACGTTACCTTTCACAGTGCATTCCCAAGGAAGCAACCCTCACTGCACCACTCAGGCTGCTGCTGAGGAAAGACTTGGCAGTGGCATTCTGAACAGCTTGTGGCATTTGAAGAGCTGAAAAAAGTCGTTTTCAATGCTCCATTGCTTAGATTTTTCAATCTAACAGAGCCTGTTATGGTGCAAGTAGACGCTTCAAAAGATGGCCTTGGCGCCTGCCTGATGCAAGGCAAACAGTCAATAGCATATGCGTCAAGGGCATTGTCAGCTGCAGAACAAAATTATGCCCAGACAGAAAAAGAATTGCTGGCAAGAGTGTTTGCCCTCCGTAAGTTTCACCAGTATGTCTACGGTGTCCCTGTCACAGTCCAGTCAGATCACAAACCCCTTGAGGACATCTTCTCTAAGCCAATAGGGGCAGCTCCAGCATGTCTTCAAAGAATGCTGCTTCAAGTGCAGAGGTATGACATTTACATTGCGTATGTTCCAGGGAAAGACATGTTAATAGCAGACACACTATCCAGGGCCTACCCTCAGGCAGATGGTGCAGAGAGTTTTGATCTGAGTGACGGGAAAGTCATTTATGCTGTCATGGAAGACCCAATCCAAGGTAATGTAATGCAGATGATAAAAACTGCCACAGATACAGTCAGTGAACTGCAGTTGCTCAAACAGCTACACAAAAATGGATGGCCTAACATAAAAAAAGTGTTCCTTTGGCAGCCCAGCCATACTGACCTATCATACATACCCTCTGCACAGATGATGGACTCTTAATGGTTGATGATCGCATAGTGGTCCCAAGAGGGTTAAGATTGGAGGTGTTGAAATGACTTCACACTGCGCACCAAGGTGTCCAGCGCTCCCTGGCTTATGCCAGGTCTTGCATATACTGGCCTGGTCACTGCCGTGCACAAGATGGTTGAAAACTGTATTCCCTGTCAGGAAAGCTTACCTGATAATCAGAACCACTTCTCCCACATCCTGTTCCACAGGGCCCGTGGCAAAGAATAGCTGCTGACATTTTTGAATTCCAAGGACGAGCATTTCTTCTAATTGTGGACTGTTTTTCCAAATACCTGGAAGTCCTTCAGCTACCAGACAAAAAGTCAGGTTCTCTCCTCACCAAATTTAAAGCCTTGTTTTCCAGACATGGGGTGCCTAAAATTCTAATTGCAGATCATGTCCCATTTGCAAACACAGAAATGGCTCGCTTTGCCAATGATTGGGTTTTCAGCATCATTCATTCAAGCCCCTGTTTTCCTCAGTCTAGTGGCATGGCTGAGCGGGCTGTTAAAACTGTCAAAGCGATGATAAAAGCTGACGTGAGCACTGGCACTGATCCCCACCTTGCCCTTCTGAATGTTAGAAATAATCCTGTCACAGGTCTCAAGTACTCACCTGCACAGCTGCTCATAGGTCGCATCTTATGCTCCAACCTGCCTGTGAGTAAAGCTGTCCTACAGCCCTCAACTCCACTGCATGTACAAGAAGAACTGCAGCCCATCAACTGCAACAAAAGAGATGTTATTACAAAACAGCTGCCCCGCTTTCCTCTTTGCAGAAGGGGGAGAGAGTGTACATGAGGATAAAAACACATGGAAACCAGCCACAGTGGTCAGAGTCAGAGATGATCATATGACGTTCTCACATCATCAGGTGTCTCTTACCGGCGAAACAGAAGACATCTCTGGCCTGATAGATCAGTCAGGTACAATTGTCAGCAGGACAGTTCCCAAGACAGTGACAGCGACATAATGATTGGTACTGATGCAGAGTCTGGTCAAGTTGAACCAAGTGATCACATTCAAAGAACCAAGATGAAAGACACTCCAAGCATCCACTGCACAACTTCTGGATGCCCTGACAGACTTCCTGTCAAATTTAAGGACTATGTTCTCAGTTAAATCAGTAGAAGTTTATTTTGAAAGTTAAAGGGTGATTTTCTATATGAGCATTCATAATGTTCAGTAGTATGTTAAGGGTTACTTTACAGGTGCATCTCAATAAATTAGAATGTCATGGAAAAGTTCATTTATTTCAGTAATTCAACTCAAATTGTGAAACTCGTGTATTAAATAAATTCAATGCACACAGACTGAAGTAGTTTAAGTCTTTGGTTCTTTTAATTGTGATGATTTTGGCTCACATTTAACAAAAACCCACCAATTCACTATCTCAAAAAATTAGAATATGGTGACATACCAAATCAGCTAATCAACTCAAAACACCTGCAAAGATTTCCTGAGCCTTCAAAATGGTCTCTCAGTTTGGTTCACTAGGCTACACAATCATGGGGAAGACTGCTAATCTGACAGTTGTCCAGAAGACAATCATTGACACCCTTCACAAGGAGGGTAAGCCACAAACATTCATTGCCAAAGAAGCTGGCTGTTCACAGAGTGCTGTATCCAAGCATGTTAACAGAAAGTTGAGTGGAAGGAAAAAGTGTGGAAGAAAAAGATGCACAACCAACTGAGAGAACCGCAGCCTTATGAGGATTGTCAAGCAAAATCGATTCAAGAATTTGGGTGAACTTCACAAGGAATGGACTGAGGCTGGGGTCAAGGCATCAAGAGCCAGCACACACCGACGTGTCAAGGAATTTGGCTACAGTTGTCGTATTCCTCTTGTTAAGCCACTCCTGAACCACAGACAACGTCAGAGGCGTCTTACCTGGGCTAAGGAGAAGAAGAACTGGACTGTTGCCCAGTGGTCCAAAGTCCTCTTTTCAGATGAGAGCAAGTTTTGTATTTCATTTGGAAACCAAGGTCCTAGAGTCTGGAGGAAGGGTGGAGAAGCTCATAGCCCAAGTTGCTTGAAGTCCAGTGTTAAGTTTCCACAGTCTGTGATGATTTGGGGTGCAATGTCATCTGCTGGTGTTGGTCCATTGTGTTTTTTGAAAACCAAAGTCACTGCACCCGTTTACCAAGAAATTCTGGAGCACTTCAGGCTTCCTTCTGCTGACCAGCTTTTTAAAGATGCTGATTTCATTTTCCAGCAGGATTTGGCACCTGCCCACACTGCCAAAAGCACCAAAAGTTGGTTAAATGACCATGGTGTTGGTGTGCTTGACTGGCCAGCAAACTCACCAGACCTGAACCCCATAGAGAATCTATGGGGTATTGTCAAGAGGAAAATGAGAAACAAGAGACCAAAAAATGCAGATGAGCTGAAGGCCACTGTCAAAGAAACCTGGGCTTCCATACCACCTCAGCAGTGCCACAAACTGGTCACCTCCATGCCACGCCGAATTGAGGCAGTAATAAAAGCAAAAGGAGCCCCTACCAAGTATTGAGTACATATACAGTAAATGAACATACTTTCCAGAAGGCCAACAATTCACTAAAAATGTTTTTTTTTATTGGTCTTATGATGTATTCTAATTTTTTGAGATAGTGAATTGGTGGGTTTTTGTTAAATGTGAGCCAAAATCATCACAATTAAAAGAACCAAAGACTTAAACTACTTCAGTCTGTGTGCATTGAATTTATTTAATACACGAGTTTCACAATTTGAGTTGAATTACTGAAATAAATGAACTTTTGCATGACATTCTAATTTATTGAGATGCACCTGTAGTTTACTGATTAGTTTAATCAGGCTCAAAACAGGGGATGTAGTATAAGCAGCTAACGGACTAACCTACCCCTAGTGTGTACAGCCCAAAGTGAATATATATGGGTGTGTGTGTTCCTTTAAGGAAGTGATGTACTTGTAAGTCTGAGGTAAACAGTAAAAGTGTTGAGTTCGTGAAATCCTGGCCTGTGTGATCTTTATTATAAACACAACAAAGGCTAACAAAGATTATATCACCCACAGACTTTTTATGCCTTTTTTTTAGAATAGAAAAAATGCAACAAAAAAATAAAATAAAACAACAACATGGACACCAAATATAAGGACACAGCCTATATTTATGGACAATAATATTATAAAGACTTGAGTGTGGGCTCTTTTAACTTGGGTCATTAAGCAACCTTCCAGAACACAATAGAAATCCCCCAGCAACACCCTAGCAGCTGCAAAACAATACCCTGGCAGCCACCCAGAATACCTTAGCATTGTGGTAGTGAGGTTTTGCACAGGCAAGCACCACCCACATTTTCTTCAGAAAATTTTACAAGCTTGTTTTTTATTAGTGTTTTTTATTTGGAGAGTCAACGTGTTAATCATTTGTGTAAACTTTGACTACTGCAGGCTCACATGAACTACAGGAAGTGAATACCATGCTTTATTTATGGCAGTCTTGTGGTCTTTTGTCAGTGGTAACATGTCATGCTATTCATTCAGTGCCAGGGAATTGTCTTTACACTGGCTTTGTGTTCCTGACCCACCCACACACAATGCAGTTTCCTGGAGACAGTCAAGATTTTGCTCTTTTATCTCTGTCTCTCCTGCAAAAGTGAGGAATGAGATTTTCCTCATCCTCATTCCTTATTCCTTATCATGTCTGACTATATACCTATGAATTCATCTTTGCTTGGCAGTGATGGTTTGTGAAGTCAAGTAAGTCAAGAACTGACCAATTCAGTGAGCGAGTGAGTTGTTAGACCGATTTTAGACTGATTTGAGAGTCTTTTTGACTGAGGCATTTAAACAACCAGCTCATAAAAGTAACTCATGCATGAATTGGACTACACTGGTTAAGCTGTATGTTGTTGCAACAATCAAGGACAGTGCAATCAAATTTTTATATCTTTGTATTATTATGCAGCCCTGAGACTTTCTCAACACAGGCAATTCAGACTGCAAACTCACAACTGAGCTAAAACCTAATTTCCATTGCCATGGCACTGTAGATTCAGAAGCAGCATCCACAGTTGAATTGCAGTGTAGGTAAACACTGTCAGAGCAATTTAGCACGGTATTCTGTCTGCATTGGTGGAAGAATGCAGACATTCAAGAACCGTTAATGGAACCAAACGTCATGAAAATCCTTCTGAATAAGAACCAGTTTTCGATTGTCCACCTTAAATGCTACAAATAATTTGGTCAGATATCTCTTGTGAAATTAAAGGGTTAACCATTTACTCACTTGTTCTAAACTCGGATGACTTTCTTTCTTCTGTGGAACACAAGAGGCAAAGTTTTGAAGTATTTTCATGCTGCTCTTTTTTCTTTTTTTATCCCATACAATGAAAGTGAATGGTGATTGAGGTTGTCAGTCCCTAATATTCTGCCTAACATCTCCTTTTGTGCCGAATGGAAGAAAGTCATACAGGTTTGAACATCATGAGTTTGAGTTAATGATGACAGAACTTTTATTTTGCAGTGAACTGTTCCATTAATGAGTATCAATTGTTATTCACAAGGTTTTTAAAAATCGATTTATAATCATTTTGGTACTATCTGAAGCCTGCGGTCTTTTGCTGATAGCACCATTTATACTAACCAAAGACTTTGATATTACCTGTAGTTCACATTAAGGCTGGACCATATGGCAAAAAAATAAAAAATAAAAAATAAATAATCCTCTTTTTTTTTTTTTTTTTTCAATTTAAGGATGATTCAAGTTGATTTTTCAACTTTTAAATGTACTCAACTAAAAAGTAACTTCAACGTGATTCAAATAACATCAGGATTCACGGCAGCCTGGTTTGAGAAATCAAAGTTCTATATATTATAGAAAAGATAGGTGTGCTATAAAAATGCACAAAAAAAGCAGTTCAAGTAGTCAACAGTGTAAATTTAAAATAAATTATAATATATATATATAATATATATATATATTTTTTAAAATAACCAAGATGTTCAGAAATAATAGTAAGTGGGCCTGGGTAGCTCAGCGTGTAAAGAAACTGACTACCACACCTGGAGTCACAAGTTCGAATCCAAGGTGTGCTGAGTGACTCCAGCCAGGTCTCCTAAGCAACCAGATTGGCCCGGTTGCTAGTGAGGGTAGAGTCACCTGGGGTAACCTCCTCGTGGTCACTATAATGTGGTTCTCTCTCTCGGTGGGGCATATGATGAGTTGTGCGTGGATGCTGCGGAGAATAGCGTGAAGCCTCTACACGCGCTATGTCTCCGCGGTAACGCGCTCAACAATGTGATAAGATGCGAGGATTGACTGTCTCAGACGTGGAGGCAACTGAGATTCATCCTCCGCCACCTGGATTGAGGTGAGTCACTACGCCACCATGAGGATTTAGAGCGCATTGGGAATTGGGCATACCAGATTGGGGAGAAAAGGGGAGAAAAAAATAAAGAAAATAAATAATAGTAAAAAACAATGAAGTTGGTGAATACTTTTTAGCCAAGTCTCTCTAGAAGCTTATCTAAAAATCAATATATGGAACTTCAAGTTTATCTAGAAAGTGATAATTTAAACCCCTCATGCCACCCTCTAGCAACTGTTTGGGGTACACCCTGAGCAACGCAGCAATATGAAATGATAAATGATTATGATTATCATTACAATCCAAAATGATCCCTTCACAAATGTTGGTTATAGATGCAGTACACTTGAAACATGTCACAGATCAAAGCAATATTTAGCAATCTATCGGAGTCATCATGGCAAAAGGAGCGGTGGATATTTGATTTCCCCATTTATAGCCTATCCAAATGATTTGATATAAAGCGATCTGTAACTGTCAGAACTGTCAAAGTGGCGCTTGTTCACTGTCAGACCTCAAATCCTCTGCTGTGGGTAATGTTCCTGTTGCTATGCATAATCCACAGGTTTATTTGTGATGTGTTTTGTAAAGTATTTGTCAGAAGTCATTCTGCAGATTCTGTCTGACACTACCATAAAACATTAATTTAGCAGTAAAAAGGCTGGTCAAACTGTCGGAGGCCGTGATCTATGTCAAGTCACTGTAATATTAAAATAATAACAGTTCTGCACTTTTGAAAGCTGAGTGAGGAGTGATTGTTTTGTGACTCCAAGCACTCCTGGTACACTGAAGCGCTTCATCGTGTCCCTGGAACGGGCATAAACGATTTTGTGCCACTCTGTATTAGAGCTTTTCTTGTTTGTTACTTTTCTTTTTACAGTTATGTGTGATAAGATGTTATAGTTATTTAGCCTATTTATTTGTTGAATATCCATTAGTTAAAGTACCCTGTTAAAGAGGTGTTGTCACAATAATAGAGAGAGCAAGGCAGGACCCCATTGGCAGAGTTTTTTTTTTTTTCTTTTTCTTGTTTTAAGCATCAAGTTCACTTAATTGTGTCAGATTTCTATAAAAACAAGACTACATATATATCTTATGCCATTTTGCTTGCCAATTAAAAATATAAGGCTGTTTAGATATTTTTGCTGGAAAGCAAGACAAAAATACCAATTAATACCAAAATATACCAATTTTTTGCAGTGTAATAATATAGTACAAAGGTTCCTTTACACTGACTAGTCGAATAATAGATCAGATAATGCACTAGTCGATTATTAAAATTGGTAGTTTAGCACATTCCTACCTTTTACCTGCAAATTCTGTACAAAACAAATGAAACAAATGTCATGTCAGACACAACTGTTCTTTAATAGTCATTTCTTTCTTTTAAAAAAAAGGGAGTTAACAAAGCTAAATATAACATCAAATCACAAAACATACCGAATCGCAATACACATCGAATCGGCAACTAAATATTTTTGTAATATGGAATCGAGAGGTCTGTGGCAATTCCCTGCCCTAGTTCACACAAACATCTGTTGAATTAAAGTTTTGGGAACCATGATCGGACATGAATTTCTGGTGGCTTCTGCTGAAGCAACATGCTGTGTGATGAAAGTCACTCTATCACTCTCATCTAACTTACTATCTGTGTGTCTGCCTGTTCACACACATACATGTACACACACTTTTCTTTGGCAGTCTCTCTCATCACAGTGGGGTAGAAGGGGGTGGAGTTTTATTAGACAACAACAGGAGAGCCAGGTGAACTGGGCTCTGCTTTACTGCCAAAGAGAGAATCCAGTGTTTCAGTTTTCACATGCTTCATCCCAGGTTATAAACATATGGCATCCAGTGGGTAGCTGCCAGAAACCGAATGCTGCCAACAAAAACCTTGCTTGCTCACTAAAGACGGCTCCACTTATTTCCCTCTGAGTGTGGCGTACTACATCTCAAATTAGTTCCTGATTCCTGTTAGGTGGCACAACAAATAAAGGACAACATTTGCATTTTATAATGAGCCATGCTCTATATGGGTTTCGTCTGATAGAAGAGGGGTCCTTTTCATTCTAATCACACCAACAATACTCATATCAGATTATTGCAATGTCATTTTCTGGCTGGCCTTTTAGGATGCTGCTCACCTAGATTAAAATTTTGACTGCTAGTGCAAAGTTTTGCCCAGGAACTAGAATTACTGTGAGCAATATCTAGTTGTTTCATCATTGTGGTGTTGAGCTAGGCTCTTAAAGGAATAGTTCACCTAAAAATGAAAATTATGTCACCATTTTCTCACGCTCATGTTGTTCCAAACCAAATTAGTTTGTTTCTTTTGAGGAACACAGAGGATGTTATGAAGGATGTTCACTATCTTCTTTCCCATACAACTACAATAGACTGTGACCAACGGCTGTCAAGCTCCAATTAGGACATAGACGCACCATAAAAGTACCATAAAAGTAGCTATACAACTTGTGCGCTGTATTCCAGAACTTCTGATGCTATACAAGTCCTTTGTATGAGGAACAGACCATGATTTAAGTAGTTATTCACTTAAGATAAAAAAAATTATTTAGGCTAACTTTTCCTATAGAGGTATTTTTCTTAGATCGGTGATCTAAGACGACAATAGGAGCCAAATTATGCAGTTCAGTTGTTAACAGATATTTAAAGTAAATAATTGATCTTGGGACTTTAAGAATCAGTATTGGGATCATTCAAAAGAAGATTGTGATTAATTGGAAAATCTATAATTTTACCCAGCCCTAACACTACTGTGACTTACTAAGACTTGCCAGATCACCCTTAAGCTCTAGACTGGTTGCACACAGAAGCTAAGCAAGGTTGAGCCTGGTTAAACTGAGGTCCTGACTCTATCTGGTCGTTAAAAATCTCAGGGCACTTCTTGTAAAGAGTAGGGGTGTAACCCCGGTGTCCTGGCCCAATTCCCCCATTGGCCCTTATCAGTTATGGCCTCCTAATAATCCCCTTCCATGAATTGGCTCTACTCTCTCTCCTCCACCAATAGCTGGAGTGTGGTGAGAGTACTGGCGCACTATGGCTGCCGTCGCATCATCCAGGTGAATGCTGCACACTGGTGGGGGTTGAGGAGAGTCCCCTGTTCACTATGTAAAGCGCTTTGAATGAAGGATCAGAGAAGCGCTATATATGTGTAATGTTCATTCATTCATTCATTCGTACGGTGCCTCTCTCCTGCCTGTTTTCCGACTGCCTATTGAAATGCAAACACACACACACACAAATTCATAAGGAGGCTCTGATGTAACTAAGTTTTGAGTGTCACATCTGTTCCAACTGGATTTTTTATTATTGTCACTTATGGCAAAAATGAAATATCAGGATTCTTTCTCCATATATTAAAGTTGTGTGCTTCTATGTGTGTGTTTGTGTGTGTGTGGGCATGTTTAAGTGGTTTACGAGGATGTTTTTTTAGGTTACAAACTGGTAATTACAAGGGTATTATGCTATAAATGTGGTTTATGAGGACATTTCTAGTAGTTTTTTGTGAGGTTAGGGTTAGGGGATAGAATCTATAGTTTGTACAGTATAAAAATCATTATGTCTATGGAGAGTCCTCATAATGATAGCTGCACCAACATGTGTGTGTTGTGGCACTAGCACTATGTGTGACCGCACAGGAATAAAACACAGATGACTCAGTGGTCATGCCTGATGAACGTTACCTGCTCTTAGAAGGAAGCTGTGAATCTGAAATGACCCTTATTAGAAAGTGTGCTGGCTGTCAGTCACAGAGAAAGATTACCTCATTTAGGAGTGCATGCTTTCTAATTACTAACCTTTAACTTACAGTATTACACTTTGTTATCAGGCATTACTATAGTGACGATTACTGTATCACTAATGACAAGGATGGCATAGTTTATGACGCATGGTCATTATCATACTGTATTTGTGCTGAATTCTGCTAATTGTTTTGCGAAATTCTCATTGGTTTAGTTTCATTAACATTTGTAGGCTTAATTTGTTTTTTGTTTCTATTTTCTTATCAGGATTCTGGCTACAGCAGGAGCCCACATGAATATTTCATTAGACCTGCGCACACTGAGAGCTGTGAGAGTACTACGGCCCCTCAAACTGGTTTCAGGAATTCCTAGTATGTTTATGTATCCATATGAAAAAGTTGAAAATGTATTGTGTTATTTCATTGAAAAGAAGAACTATTACACTATATGCAGTCCTAATTTGATGAGATACAGTAACAAGCAATAAATCTTGTTTACAGTAATCAGAATTTTTGGACTGTCCAACCATGACTACATTTCTACTCCATAACCCTGTATATTAAACATCAAATATTGTCTGATTGGCTTTAATTTTGGCATGCAATTTCATGGCAGCAAGAAAAGTCAAGTTACTTTGGAACGTTGGCCTGGTTGGGACGTGCTGTTGTTAGTTATGCATGTGGTTGTTATTACGTTAGTCACAGGTAATAAATAGAATATTTGTGTGTCTGTGTGTGTGTGTTATCAGGTCTACAAATAGTTCTTAAATCTATAATGAAGGCGATGGTGCCACTGCTACAGATTGGTCTGCTGCTGTTTTTTGCCATTCTCATGTTTGCCATCATTGGACTGGAGTTCTACAGTGGGAAACTCCACAGCCACTGTGAAGCTGAACGTAACATCAGTGGTAAGAAATATCACACACTCTAAGTTATATTTAGAACATCTTTGTGAGTTAATTGCAAAGACACTTTGGTGAAAGCATAAGAAAGTATTTGCAAGAAAATACTTCAAAAAAAAGTTTTCTCAGTATTTTGTCTTGTTTTCTAGTAGAAAAATCTAAACATTCCTAAAACAAGATTCATTGACTTTAAAAGAAAACTGACAAAAGATATTAAGTATTATTTTAAGAGAAATTAGACAAAATGTAGTGGTTTACGCTTTTTTTTTTTTTTTTTTTTTTTTTTTTTTTACAAGAGTTTAAATATGCACTGTTTTCACAAAAAAAAAAAAAAATAATATTTGCAAATCAGTTAAGAACAACAAACATTATTCAAAGGGAAAACAAATGTAATATTAATCTTTTTTTCTTGTTTTAAGCATACATATCACCACATTTTGTGATATTTCTTAATTTATTTTGCTTCTCAATTAAATGCATCTGGTTTTAAGGATATTTTGATATTTGTGCTGGACAAAACAAGACAAAACTCTGCATAAGAAAAATTATTTGTGAAATGAAGGGTGGAAAGTCATTTTATCTGGGTCTCTCTCTTCTGCAGACAATGAGACAGTGGACTCATCTGATTCTGAATACCCGTGTGGGGTCAGAAAGTGTCCAAATAAATATAAATGCTCTGACAACTGGACCGGACCCAACGATGGCATCACCCAGTTTGATAACATCCTGTTTTCTGTACTTACCGTCTTCCAGTGCATCACCATGGAAGGCTGGACAACAGTACTCTATAACGTGAGTTTCTGTATCAGCTCACTGTCTTGAGGGCAGCAGTTCTACACTTTTTGAAGACTGAAAAAATTCAAGGAAATTCATTAGTCAAAAGGTGTGGCATCCCTGCTTTTAAAGAGCTTTCATTTTTTATAGATTTGATTTTAATTTGTCTGCTACATCAAAACAAAGAACAGATCATTTAAATTATTTTACAGTAATGCATTTATTTCCTGAAGGAAAAACATCCAGATCAAGCAGGGTCATCAATGTCAATTCTGTTTTAGGTCCATCATATGCTGTCATGCATGTTGATGTGAGTCATGAGGACCCAGTAAGAGGTGTTTTTCACACTCATCCAGGGTCCAGGGAACTCCCTCTCAGCTGGTCGATGATACTGCCTGCCCACACAATGTTCACACCCTTTACATGGCAGAGAAGCACCCCACTGACTTGTCACCAGCTGGTTTACAAGGGCGGGTTTAGTTTGAAACTAGATTCTGAATCACAACAACCTCTACACATTTGAATGTACTATTTCTCGTTTTCAGACACTCCTGCAACCTGGGGATTTAGTAGATGTTGAACTACTTACAAATGTTACGTAGTTTAAAAATACTACAAAGAAGGACTGTAAAATAATAATTTTCTAATTCCATATGATCTTCACTTGAACAACTCAATATCGATTCTTAAAATCTCAAGATCTGTGCCTTTTTTCAGTGGATATGTAAAGATTTACATTAAAGATAAAAAAGTAACTGAATTTAATTATTTAGGCCCCTTTCGTTTGTGTTAAAGATTAATATTTTAATAATGCACCAATGTTCCACCAACATTTAAGAATTTTTCATATCTAAGCAAAATTGACATTGTTACTAAAATATTAAAAAAAATCTATTTGATTCGTAAATTGTAATGAAACTGAATCAAAACCTTGTGTATCCAAATAAAATCTAACACTGTGTCCTAACCAGACACAATGTGATAAGATTCCACCAAAAATTAATTTTTCTGTCCACTCTTAACGCAAAACTGCTGTGTGACATGGCACAGTTACAGCCACTCAGAATATATTTAACGTTTAGCATACAGTTATGAGGACTGGGATTTTGTACCAATAAAAGTGCAATTCAATATTACCTGGCGCAACACCAGAGAAATGAAAACCAAGCGATCAACAATATGTTTTATTGCTTATTGCTTTATTGCATTGCGTCTGGTTAGGACAGTTTAATCTGTAAATCAGTGCTGATAATTAGCTCTACTGCAAAATAAGACCTTAATGTAGCCTATGATTTGCTTTAATTTCAATTACAGACACACTATAGTTACCCTATGTTAGTAATAATGCTTAAGAAATATGTACTTCCTTTTTTGTGTTTATACAGACCAACGATGCCTTAGGCCCTACATGGAATTGGCTCTACTTCATCCCTCTAATAATAATTGGCTCTTTCTTTGTGTTGAATCTGGTATTAGGAGTCCTGTCAGGGTGAGTACTATTTGCCAGTGTGGTCTCTAACGTAAGTTGACACTACATCTAACCTGATGTTTGAGCCGGCCGAGGGTAATGAGTTTTATCAGAGGTTAATGTGAAATCTTTATCTTTAGAGACAAGGGGTGGATTAAGTTACTACACACTCACTTACCTTGTCGCTGTCTCAACCCACAGATTATAAACATTTCTCTTTTTATTTTCTCTCTTTGTCCACTGACCCTTCACATACTTCTGCACACTAAAAAGTACATCACTTGTGACAGCAAATATATACTTTTGAGTATGTAGACCATATGCCAGTATTGTTGCATAATGTCATGTGATAAAAAAATAAAAGCAAGTCTGGCTTGGTTCATTTCTCGGTCGCGATCTTTAATAGTATTTAGGACAGTTAGTATGCAAATTGAATTGTAGACCTATCTCACTCTTGTTTTACTCTGCAGGTGAAACAGTTTATAAATGAAATGCGTTCCCATCCCTATGGTCCCTCTCTGTGTGGGTAATTGTTTGTTGTTGGCTCCTGTAGGGAGTTTGCTAAAGAGAGAGAGCGAGTTGAAAACCGAAGAGCCTTCATGAAACTCAGGAGACAGCAGCAGATCGAGAGGGAGCTGAATGGGTATCGGGCCTGGATCGACCGTGCAGGTACACCTACATACAACAAGGGCATCTGTCACAAATACACCATGCAAAACAAACAAAGTAAATCAAATCTGTCAAAACACACTGCTGTGCCACAGCGTCGCCCCATTTTCCAGCAGAACAAAAGTGCAATCAGTATTTTTGTGTTTCCCTGTAAAAAAGATCAAAACATCCTTAAAACAAGATATTTTTGGAGAAGTAAAATTGTATAAGATAATAAGACTTTAAGAGAATATATCTTGATTTGAATTTTTCTCACACCACTGGCAAATAGTTTTTCTTGCTTTATGCACAAATGTTACAAAATTCAGTGAGTTTGAATGCTTAAACAAGAAACAAAAACTATTTGCTATTTCCAACCCGATCTCATGAAAAGTCGTACATAATTTACGAGATGGCTGTTTCATATGGTCTCGCACGATGTTGTTCGCATAAACTTGTACGACTTCATCACGTGCAAATTCCCGTATGTGTAATGCGGAAGTGTGAGTTTCGTGCACGAGGTGTTAAGAACATACTTATTAATATTATGCCCTAACCCAAACCCCTTATCTAAACCTAACCAATCATTAGTAGTGTGTTAACATGATAGGAAGCTGTTGTGTGTGACAGAAGCAAGTAATTGTCACGTATTAGATGGAAACGATGTCTAGCGACGTCAATGGCTGTAGTGAAAGTCGTAGGAATTCAAACGAGTGCAGTCGCACGATATCATATGAATTCGCCAAATTTAGAAAAGTCGTACGAATCCTGACGATTTCGCCATGAGAGTGTGTTGGCTATTTTAGTTTGTTGGGGGAAAAAAAGACAAAAACACTAATTAAGAAAATAATTTAATTGCAGTGAACATCATTCAGTATATCAGCCTCTCTTTGCTGTTGTAAATCTGTATGTAACTTGTCAAAATTTTATTGCGATTTTTATTTTTCAGAGGAGGTTATGCTTGCCGAGGAGAGCAAGAATTCTGGACCGTCTGCATTAGATGGTGAGATGTTTGACCTCTGTTGTTTTCCCTCTGCTTTTCCCACGTATATTGTGAGATGCATGTGTATATTTTTTATTATGCAAGGGTTAATGTTGTGTGTTTATTTTGAACCTCCTAGTAAATATGCACTCTCTCTGTTCCAGATTTCATCATTTATTCAGTAGCGTTTTCTTGTGTATTTCACATTATTTAGATAAATATTGTGATTAAAAGGTCTCATAAAGCAGCACAGGGATTATATATTCAATAGACAGATGTCATAATAAACAGAACATGATCCTGCTCAGTGTGCATCTGTGAAGCGATAACCTTCTGTATAACACCCAAACCCAGTACAAGGAGACAGGTTTTCCCAAACAAGGGGTTTTTGATTGATTGACAGCTTCCCAGAGGCCATCTAAATGGAAAACAGGCAGTGACCCTGGTAAAATCACATTAATATGTCACTGCTATGTGCAGTTCTCATATAAGTCTGCTAGGGCTGCACAATATGCAGGAAAAATGTGATATGCAATAAGATGTTGGAAAATGCGAGTTTATTAGAATAAAAAAAAAAAAAACATCTATCCCAGAGATCACAAACATACACTATATTGCCAAAAGTATTCGCTCACCCATCCAAATAATTGAATTCAGGTGTTCCAATCACTTCCATGGCCACAGGTGTATAAAATGAAGCACCTAGGCATGCAGACTGCTTCTACAAACATTTGTGAAAGAATGGGCCGCTCTCAGGAGCTCAGTGAATTCCAGCGTGGTACTGTGATAGGATGCCACCTGTGCAACAAGTCCAGTCGTGAAATTTCCTCACTACTAAATATTCCACAGTCAACTGTCAGTGGTATTATAACAAAGTGGAAGCGATTGGGAATGACAGCAACTCAGCCACGAAGTGGTAGGCCACGTAAAATGACAGAGCGTGATCAGCGGATGCTGAGGCGCATAGTGCGCAGAGGTCGCCAACTTTCTGCAGAGTCAATCGCTACAGACCTCCAAAGTTCATGTGGCCTTCAGATTAGCTCAAGAACAGTGCGTAGAGAGCTTCATGGAATGGGTTTCCATGGCCGAGCAGCTGCATCCAAGCCATACATCACCAAGTGCAATGCAAAGCGTCGGATGCAGTGGTGTAAAGCACGCCGCCACTGGACTTTAGAGCAGTGGAGACGCGTTCTCTGGAGTGACAAATCACGCTTCTCCATCTGGCAATCTGATGGACGAGTCTGGGTTTGGCGGTTACCAGGAGAACGGTACTTGTCTGACTGCATTGTGCCAACTGTGAAGTTTGGTGGAGGAGGGATTATGGTGTATGGTTGTTTTTCAGGAGCTGGGCTTGGCCCCTTAGTTCCAGTGAAAGGAACTCTGAATGCTTCAGCATACCAAGAGATTTTGGACAATTCCATGCTCCCAACTTTGTGGGAACAGTTTGGGGATGGCCCCTTCCTGTTCCAACATGACTGCACACCAGTGCACAAAGCAAGGTCCATAAAGACATGGATGAGCGAGTTTGGTGTGGAAGAACTTGACTGGCCTGCACAGAGTCCTGACCTCAACCCGATAGAGCACCTTTGGGATGAATTTGAGCGAAGACTGTGAGCCAGGCCTTCTCGTCCAACATCAGTGTCTGACCTCACAAATGCGCTTCTGGAAGAATGGTCAAAAATTCCCATAAACACACTCCTAAACCTTGTGGAAAGCCTTCTCAGAATAGTTGAAGCTGTTATAGCTGCAAAGGGTGGGCCGATGTCATATTAAACCCTATGGATTAAGAATGGGATGTCACTTAAGTTCATATGCGTCTAAAGGCAGGTGAGCAAATACTTTTGGCAATATAGTGTAGTTGTCTTTTGTTCCAAACAGCATATTGACTGCGTATAAAATTTACAGTTTTACCATTAGCTATGTAGCAGATACTCAAATTTGTCTTCTATTTTTTTTTTTTTTTTTTTAAAGCATATGAAAATGACATTAATTTCACCATATTGTTGGATATCTACACTAATTCATATGCGTATCAATTTCAAAATTAGTTCATTCAATTTGGGACTTTTATTTTGAAAAATTATGAATGAATTCTGGTCTAATTATTATCTGCACACACACGCAGAGTGAAAGCACTGGACAGTGCCGGTTAAAGTTACATATGCACAAAATGTGACACACTCCATCATTCGAGTCAGTGCCTATGCACACTGCATGCACACACACACACCAAGAGACAATTGCACACCCAGTCTATTCTCTGGTATCTGTGTCACCTTGAACGTTACAGTATTAAAATCATTCCGTTATTGCAAGTCCTTGCGAAGTACATATCGTTATATGTACATTTGTGATATTTAGATAAATTTTATATATCGTGCAGCCCTAAAGTCTACGATCATCATAGATGATTGACTTAAAAAACTGGCCACAAATGCAAACAATCTTTAGGAGGTCAGGAGAGACTGAGACCTAACTGTGGACCTTGGATATGAGGTTTGACATTTGTGGGTGTCTTGGGCTTGAATCAGAGACAGTTAAGCAGAGACGGATCACTGGTATTACAATGAAAAGGAGAAATTGGAATGCTCAATGTGAGAGTGTGGTCACTCAGTTCTATATGATTTATTTCTTCTAGATTTTAGTTTCTTAATTTGTTGATTTATTTCATTTAGAATAATAAGAAATATTGATGTATCTGTTCTCAGTGCTGAAAAGGGCCACCACCATAAAAAGAAGAGGGGTAGATGATGGCCGGAAAGCTCCAGAGGAGCAGTATGCAGACATCTCATCTATAGGTGAGTTGCTTCTTCTAGCAGCCCACCTTCATTTCCTTTGAAACCTGTTCAGATGATGCATTGACCCTGAAGGCAGTTCAGATTTACCCTAATGGATGTACTATATATGAAAATGTACAAATTCACATGGAGCTGAAATCATCCTAAATACAGAGCTGAAAGGCAGTGAACCTCAGCTTTCCTCATAAGTGATATCAGATGAGAACTTGCATTCAGGAAGTATGTGAGTGGATGAAAAAAAACATAGTCCAGGTCACAATTAATCCCAGATTCAGAGCCCCCACCCCCCAGTTATTGTAATGTGTCTGGACATTTGAGATTCTTTGTAATTCCATTGTCATTACTGTTATATAGTATTTTTTATGCATAAATGTTGTCACAATGCAAAAAGTCTTAATGATCTTAAAACATGCTTTTTTTTCTTTTGGAGTGAAATTAGGCCAGGGCTTGTTTCTGGTCGATTTCTTGAGATTTTCCCCTGAACAGCTGTTTCAAGTTGTTTTGCTTTCCTATAAATATTTATTTTGTTCATCAGGGATGCCTTTGAACAGAGCCAGCATACGCAGCACTAAAAGAGGACCAACTTCCTATTTCCGTCGGAAGGAACGCATGCTGCGTATCTCCGTTCGCCGTATGGTGAAGACTCACACCTTCTACTGGATTGTTCTGAGTCTGGTGGCCCTCAACACTCTCTGTGTAGCCATCGTACATCACAAACAGCCTCCATGGCTGTCTAGCCTCCTCTGTAAGACCATGAGCAAAATTATCATTTATTTTCTTTAAATACTTTTGCTGTCGGAGTGATAATGCATTGTAAATATTATTTTCTTACTATTTTTGTCTTGTTTTCCAGTAAACATATCTAAACGTCCTTGAAACAAGATGCATTTACTTGAGAACCATTTCAGCGCAATAACCTGCATCTTATTCACTAACCACCTGCAATATAGTTTAATCCGGTGCAATCAGCACTGCATCTTGAGTATTTAAATTAAGTCATTGTTATTCCTTTCCACACAAACACGCCTCTTTTTTATGTAAATTAAGCTTATTAGACATTGTGCTTAATTCACAAAAAGTGCCCAGCGCAATGTGTACAGCTTTCATCTGGCAGTAAAATTGATTTTATTTAAAAGAGATTTTTGTGCACATTTTCAATCATATCATATTTATATATATTTTTCTGGAAAAAAAGACAAAAATACTGATTATAAGAATTATATTTTGCAGCGTTAATTATCAGCAGGCTAATGTAACATTCAAGCTGTTCCTTTCTGCTGCAGACTATGCAGAGTTTCTGTTTCTGGGCTTGTTTCTCACTGAGATGTTTCTGAAGATGTATGGACTGGGGCCCAGACTCTATTTCCACTCCTCTTTCAACTGCTTCGATTGTGGGGTAAGTGCATTTACTGTTATGCTTTCCATAAGTCTCTTTGAAATGAAGATAGCCCAACAGTGCAACTGTCAAAGAGAATCAAGGTGGTGACTCAAAAAATAAAAGCTGAAATTTTTTTGTTTTTTTATCATGAAAGATAAAAGACATGCAAAGAAATAAGTGGAGATGAAACTGGAGATATTATTTGATCTTTTTTAAAGTTATGCCCTGACACTCAAGGCAGCATGAGCACGTCTCTAATTACTATGTAAATTTGAGGACCCAGCTCTGAATTTCAATATGTGGCTTATTTATAATTCAATTTTAGTTCTGGACTGTACCACTTACTATTTAATAACGCTGCACTGGCTAATGTTTTATTGTCAGAGTAGCTCTTAAAGCTGATTTATGTAATTTTTTCAGTGGTAAAATTCTCGTATCCCAGCTTAATATGCAGAGTCGATTATAAGTGACTCTGCAACCCATCAGCACAGTGACTCTGTGGCACTATCAAATCATTGCTCTGTTTGTTTGAATGTCCCAGCCAGCCCAATACAGCAACACTGAATCTGTGTGTATACTGTAAATAATGGAAGATGGGAGAGTTTTCTGGAGTTTTCTGGAATCTGTTTGAAAACAGTGACTATTTCTGCAATTCAGTTTAGGTAAAATATTGGCACAGGAATTACACACTTAAATATCGTTTTAAGTATACGAAAATGTTTAGCTAAGAGCCATCTTGAACTAACCCAATAGCAAGAATGCAATGTATAGCCTCAAGCTGATACTGCAATAAAGAAACGAGGCTAGAAGGAAATGATGAAATAACAGACTGAGTGTATGTACAGGTAAGTAGAGTAATAAAGTAAACTGTAGAAAACTCCTGACCTTTTTTAAAACTTTGTTGTGTTGGTAAACATAGCCACAGCACATCATTGTTGTTTGCCAATCTCATTGAAAATGAATGACTTACGATTGCTTTTACGCTGTAGATCATTGCTTATGTGAACGGCCCTTAATCTCCTTATTATTTAGGATGCAAAAATAGAGTGTAGAATGTCTGTGAACGTTTTAACAGCATGTTTGGGCATCATCGGTGTGTTCAAACATTTGAACACCCCTATGATGCCCAAAAAGTAGACAGCTTATTATGTTTAGAAGCAAAGCCAAGATGTAAGTCTTTAAGATAACGAAATCTAATCAAGCCTATATATGTCAATTTCTTCCAGGTGATAGTGGGCAGCATATTTGAGGTGCTCTGGGGGTTCTTTAGACCAGGCACATCTTTTGGGATCAGTGTTCTGCGTGCCTTGCGGTTGTTGAGAATCTTCAAGATCACCAAGTAAGTGCAAGCCTGCCTGGAATAGCAGCCTCCTGGGTTTGTTTCATAGGCTATAATCCATTTACTGATCTGTGATGCTTTTACACAATTTCTGGATGTCCCTGTGCTGAACTCAGAGATGCTGTATTTATGTGCTGTTAAGGTACTGGGCGTCCCTGAGGAACTTGGTTGTGTCCCTCATGAACTCCATGAAGTCCATTATCAGTTTGCTCTTCTTGCTTTTCCTCTTCATTGTGGTCTTTGCCCTTCTGGGCATGCAGCTCTTTGGTGGAAGGTAATGTATATCTTATTAATCTCAGCACAAGCAACACCTGACATAGTGGACAATTTTGTGCACCATATGAGATGCAATTAATTAATCAATTAATTTATTTTTACTCTAAAAAAAGGAGCATATCATACTTTATTATTTAATGTTTTTTCCCTGGAAGTTCACTGTTAATAATAGTAATTTTGCCTCTCTGACCTCTTCAATGTGAAATGAGAAACAGCATTCCAGCTCTAGGGTTATTATAGTTTTGAAAATGTTACTAGTTTTTAGTTTTATTTTGGTTTGGTTTTCAATTTCTGTTTAGTTTTAGTTTGTTTTAATGGTGCATACTTAGTTTTTATTTTGTTTATATGTTTCGAAAATGGCAATTTTTCGTTTTTATTTATTTTCAGAAGATGTCTTGGTTACTTTCATAACCTCTGTTCCCTAATGGAGGGAACGAGACATTTTGTCGATGTAGTGACACTAGGGGTCACTCTTGGGAGCCCCAAACACCTCTGATCTTTGAGAAAAGGCCAATGGGAATTGGCGAGTGGAATTTGCATGCCACTCCCCCGAACATATGGGTATAAAAGGAGCTAGCTCTCAACCATTCATTAAGGTTTTGTGCTGAGGAGCCAAGACAAGGTCCCGGCCATTTCAGCAGGTAGTTCGGTGTTGTGGCAGGAGGGACACAACATCTCGTTCCCTCCATCAGGGAATGGAGGTAACGAATGTAACCAAAATGTTCCCTATCTGTCACTCACTCGATATTGTGTCGATGTTGTGACACTAGGGGTCCCTATACGAAATGCCACAACTAGCTGAACTGTGTTACGTGGACTGGCGGTGCGAGACAGGCAGGCCATTGTGTGCCTCGTAGCCAGCGCAACTGGTCGTCACGTAACCTACCCCAACGCTCCTACGAGCGGCGTACAGTCCCCTGCACCTCTGGGACAAGTCGACTGCCCAAAAATGGGGACAGGCTGCCCCAGCCATGGCCTCTTCTCTTTTTCTTTCTTCCCAAAAAAGAATGGAAATCTTGTTCAGCTGGGGTCCATTAAGTGTCCACGTTGGGGAGGTGTCCCTTCCCAAGGGGAAGACACTGCGGAGACCACACCCTACCCGAAGGGGAGGTAATTGTGTGGAAATAAATCACATAGTCTTACTGAGCTTGTCGGCAGTGTCGCACGTGGAGAAGTCCCCATGGTAGGTCTTACCCAGAGGGAAGTAGCTCTATAACACGGCGACCAGTGGCAGAGGGTACTCTGCCCAAGGAAGACACGGGTTTACCAACGGGGAAACCGTCTTGTGGAAGATACATCACACATGGTAACATACAGGCAACCAGCGCATGTGGAGCACCTACCCCAGCACAGGGCCTATTAGCACACGTGCTGGGCCAGCATTGAGTTTCTCCGCCAACTCGCCTGCCACAGGGCTAAGGAGGAAGGACATCCAGGGTCCACAACCTCGTGAACACGGCTGGGGGGTAAAAGTGCACGTCTCCGCCTCCAGGAGGGGGAAGGCATTATGCACAAGCATTACACAGGCCAGTTGTCCCGCAAACTTACCTGTTCATACCTGACAACACATGGGACAAAACCCGGAGATTGTAGAACCTCGCAAAGGTGTTGGGTGTTGCCCATGTCTGCTAAAGAGGCGCCATTGGTCAGAGCCCAGGAGGCCGACACACTCCTAGTAGAATGTGCTCATAGCCCCAAGGGGGGCAGCACGTCCTGGGCGTGATATTCCAAAGCGATGGCATCAATGACCCAGTAGACGATCCTCTGTTTGGAGACAGCGCTCCCTTTCCACTGTCCAAAGCTTTTCGTGCGATCCAAATAGATGCGTAAAGCATGTACCGGACACAGCAACGATAAGGCTGTGTCTGCCTCCTCCTGGGGCAGTGCTTGCAGGTTCACCATCTGATCCCAAAACGGGGTCGCGGGAACCTTGGGCACATAGCCCGGTTGGGGTCTCAGGACCACGTGAGAGTATTCCTGACCGAACTCCAGGCACGTGTCGCTGACAGAGAATGCCTGCAGGTCCCCTACCCTCTTGATGGATGTGAGCGCAGTCAGGAGGGCAGTCTTTAAAGAGACCGCCTTTAGCTCAACTGACTCCAGGGCTCAAACGGGGCTCCCCGCAGGACCACGGAGAGATCCCATAAGGGAATGAGGCACGGTCTGGGAGGATTCAACCTCCTCGCGCCTCTAAGGAACCTGATGATCAGGTCGTGCTTCCCTAAATACTTACCATCAACTGCATTGTGGTGTGCTGCCATAGCGGCCATGTACATCCTCAAGGTGGGGGGGACAGCCGCCCCACCAGCCCCTCCTGCAGGAAGGAAAGCACCGACCCGACTGCGCATCTCTTGGGGGTCTTCGTGTTGGGAAGAACACCACTTAGTGAACAGACACCACTGCAAGGCATAGAGGTGCCTCATACAAGGAGCCCTAGCCTGAATGATCATGTCTACCACTGCAGGTGTTAGGCCACTTAGGTCTTCAGCGTCCCATCCAAGGGCCAGACATGAACATTCCAGTAGTCGCGGGTGCCAGATGGTGCCCCGTCCCTGAGAGAGGAGAACCCTCCTCAGGGGAATTCGCCAGGGAGGGGCTGTCGCGAGGAGTGTGAGGTCCGAGACCCAAGTCTGGGTGGGCCAGTAGGGTGCCACTAGGATGACCTGCACCTCGTCCTCCCTGACTTTGCACAGGGGCCTGCTGTGTGCCAGGGAAGCCTCGGTCAGGGCGTAACGGGGCGGGCAGTGGGAGGATTCCCGGCAAGCGAACAGGCTTACCTGCGCTTGACCAAATCAACTCCAAACCAGCTGGACCACCTGGGGGTGGAGTCTCCACTCTCCCCTGAGCGTGACCTGTCGTGACAGCACATCTGGTCGCCCGGGATGTGAGTGGCTCTCAATGACTTGAGTTGCTGCTGACTCCAGAGGAGGAGACAACGGGTGTATGTTACCATCGCCATGTTGTCCGTCCGAACCAACATGTGCTTGCCCTGGATCAACGGTCGACGTACCAGCGGGTGGGGCCTCGCGGCAGGGCAGAGCCGGAGTCACCATGTTGAGGGGGCTCGGACCCAGACCTCGTGGCCGTACTGAGTCTTGGGACATCGAAGCACTTACCTGGCTCCAGGTACCCACCATTGGACCGGTCAGCAACAGGGGAGGAGGGAACCGTCCTCATAATCCGTCACAACCGGCCGGGTGGGTGTGTTGTGCCACATCTGGGCACGCAGGGGCGGGGAGCCCGCCTCCACAGCGCCATTCCTGCCATAAATATGTGGTGTCTGGTGATCGCAATAACGATGGCCATAAACACCGGCTGTGTGACCCAGGAAATGAGGAAACCGCTCCTTTTCTGAACATGTGGGTACCGCAGCCTTTCGGGCATACGGCGAATCAAAGAAAAGGCAACAAATGATTCTCCTCCAGGCCCTCCACTGGGGATGGAGTGGTCTGCTTACTATCTCTAGGCCTGCAACAGGTCTCCACGAGCCTGGGTCGCCCATCTCAGGGGCGGCTAGAAGCCTTCCTCGGGTTCTTGGCGGCAGGCTGTGAGATGGGGGGGGCGTCTGCTTCCTGCAGGTGGCTCTACGCCGGGGCCGGGCAGCTGGCCCAGGCTGCGGCGGAGCCAGTGTCGTCACCACAGGGAGACGGGAGTCTCGGGCGATTCCACCAAGTGCCGGCGTTTTGTGGGCACAGGTGCACCGCAACTGCCTTATCCCCCTGGGTAATCACCGAGTACACCCTGGCAGCCCCACCATCGAGGGTAGTGAGAGCGGAGGAGCTCAGAGACTGGGTCCGGGCAGTGAAAGGTGCCCGCCATGACCTCGTGAGCTCCTCATGCACCTCTGGGAAGAAAGGGGGCGGGGCATGGCCGTGAGCGGTGCTCTGAGCCCAGGAACCAATCGAGAGGGTTCCACTCCAGCCCGACGCTCGCAGCCACCCGGGCAAGCTTGGCCGCCAGCTCCGTGTCGGCCTGCGACTTGGCGAACGCACCCGAAGGTGGGAGCCCAGTCAAGTCCTCAGCATCAGACTGGACCAGCCCGCTCTCTGATGCTGCGATCGAGAGCTCATCCACTTCGCGAGCGACGAATGAGATTGCGAACTCACCCTGAGACAAGCCGGCGGTCTCATCCCAGCGGGGCAAACGAGCGTACTGAGGAATGGGAGGTCCGTGGGGGGTTACCTGGCAGAGCGGCTCCCATTGTGGTCCCTAAATCGCCCCCAGTGCTAACCGACACAGCCTCAAACCCATAGGTAGAAGGACCGAGGCGGGGAGCCGCTGGGGTGGCTTTCCCTCTAATGAAGGAAAGCCGCAACCGCAACCTTGCCATGGTCATGGTCTCTCAGTGAGAACATCACCTGTCCATAAACGCTGTCTCCACGTGGGCAGAGCCCGAGCACGTAAGACAGTGATCGTGGCCATCGGAAGCAGAGAGGTAATGACCGCAACCAGGAAATAAACACAGACGGAGAGGCATCTTTAAAAAGACGCTCTCCGTCAGTGCCACTCTTTTAGTAGGGAAAATATACTCTTTTATTGCAAGAATATATACTCTTTTAGACTGTCGAAGTGCCCAGGGGCGTTCTCTGCACTCCTCCAGTGCGCGAGGGGGAGAAGCCGCTGTAATGCGTCATAAATCCATCAATTCAGCTCGCTGAAATACAACCGCTCGGCTCCGAAGAGAAAATCTAAATGAGTGGTTGCGAGCCAGCTCCTTTTATACTCGTATGTCCAGGGGAGTGGCATGCCAATTCCCATTGGCCTTTTCTCAAAGATCAGAGGTGTTTAGGGCTCCCAAGAGTGACCACTAGTGTCACTACATCGACACAACGTCGAGTGAGTGACAGATAGGGAACTTTTAGTTTTCCTCCAATATAATACTACAACATATTATCTGAAGCACTTTATAATAAGATTGTATTTGTTAACATTACTTAACTATATTAGTTAACATGAACTTACAATGAACAACACTGACAGTGCTTATTAATCTTAATTAATGTTAATTTAAACATATACTAGCACATTTTTTACATTAAAAGTTTGTTAATATATGGTATTTGTTAACATTATTTAACGCGGCGGCTTGAGGCTGTCTACACTGGCTGCGTCAACACGAACATTCTAAACTGTTTATTTGTGTTGTTGGTGGTAGTAACACCAGCATGTGAAGTGCAAAATGGAATGGGATGCAATTTAATGTCGGCGCCTAACCACAACAGACACTTCCAATGTAGACAGCATCATTAATTATAATGAGTTTTGTTGTTTTTGACACGACATGATGTACCGTTCTCATCCGGTGTAGACAAGGTGTAACGCCAATCTCATAATTTTTTGTTTAAAATGACGCTACAACTCTGATCGTTAAGGACATAATTTGATGTTCCACTATAATTTCAGAGTTTGGACTTGAACTTTATTACCACCTGCTGGTGGAATCTCCAACTGCAAATGTGGACTTTGCGCTGAAAACAGACCTACTTTTGAAACGTCTTAGCGCAGTGACCTATTTACATACAATACTCCCACAGTTAGCGCAAATACGGCCACTTGAATTTTGCACTGGCATGAAAATTGTGCTTCGAATTAGCGCCCTCATGAAAACTGGATAAGATGTAGCACACGGTTGTTGCACATATAGCCCTGTGCTTTGCGTACTCACGAAAATGCAGGCAAACTGCACTGCAAAAAATGATTTTGGGTAAGTAAATTTAGCAGAAAAAATGTAGTACTTTTTACTTGAATAAGTTAGTTCGAGCTTGAACTAACAAATATTAAGCAATTTCTACATCTGTACTCGGTTCAGTTATGTAAGAAGTAAAATCTTCTACTTATAAGTAAATATTACTTAATATTGTTTCAAGATTTGTGCTAATGTTCCCAGCATGCACCGGTGCATGAATAAGTAATGAGGTAGCATGATCCTGTCCTGTCTTATAACACTGTCATTGTTGTTGATTTTGTTGTCACATTTAGCAACTTGTTGTTTCATGATGTCTTGAGTTCGTTTTCTGTTCAAAATTACCAGTTTGTGCACAAAATGTATCCATTGATTGTTACCGTCATTGTGTGTTGTGCCTCAGGTGTTGAGGTCTGTGTGTACAGCTCACACACCTGTTATCAAACCAATGTTGTCTTAAGAAAACGTGCACTCAGCCTCATTGGGCTATTTGAATTATGTCTTGAATGATAGCATTGAATGATAATTATGTATACATTTGAATGTCATCGAGAGCCGCATTAGATTTTAAAGTGAAATTTTCTCAATGAACAAAGATTTTTTACATAAAATTTACTCAACGAATAAAGATTTTTAAGTAAAATGTACTCATGTATTCATTGCTTATTACATTCTAAAGCTAAGTAGATTTTACTTATAAAACCTGTGTGCAAAAACTTGCAAAAGAAAAATTTAATAAATCTTACATGCTGTTTTTTAGTGGTTGGTTTTTTCCACATGTCGATCAGACGGCTACTCACCGGTTCTATTTGAGGAAAACACTGAGAAATCAGGTTTGATAGATTATTTAAATCTAATCATACAGCAATTATTGAAAATACGAAAAAACTTAGTAAAAGTAATTTTATCCATGATTTTATTTAGTTTTCGTTCATATTGTAGAGCACATTTATAGTTTTAATTTAGATTTTTTTTTTTTTAAACCAAGAAGTTTAGTTAACGAAAATATTTTTTTTTTCACTGCTAGTTTTCATCTTAGTAATCGTTTTCATTAACGATAATAAATTTGTCTGGCTCCGCTCATGCATTTTTAAAGTTTTTATTATTTTTTACTTACCAAAGAGGTTAGTCTTTGTCACATTTGGATACTCTGTTGGTCTAAGTCATCAGTATTTGTGGCATATGTTGATTAACACAAAAATAATTTTGACTCATCCCTTCTTTTCTTTCAAGAAATCAAAAATTGAGGTTACATTGAGGCACTTACAATAGAAGTGAATGGGGCCAATTTCTGGAGGGTTTAAAGGCAGAAATGTGCCTTATTAATTTTATATAAACATTTAAATTCAATCTTCTATTAAAACTTATGTATTATTTGAGCTGTAAAGTTGTTTAAATCGTCATTTTTGCAGTAGTTTTAGGATTTTAGGTTTATTGACATTACATCGTCATGGCAACAACATTATAAAATTGGCTTTAACTTAACACAGAAAAGGTTAGTAAGATATTTTTGTCACACTAAAATCATGTTAACACATATTGTTTATGTCTTGTGGCTATACTTTTGAAACAGTGATTAACTTAACGTTTGGCCTCATTCACTTTCATTGTAAGTGCCTCACTAGAACCCCAAGTCAAAATAATCTTTTGTGGTAATCAGCATTGTGCCACAAATGCTGTCGATTCAGCTTAACCTGTACTGAACCCCGAATATGTTTTTAAGCCATATGAAAACGCAGGTCAGATTTAGCCAAACTTGATCTTTGGTTCACAGCGAAAGGCAGAAGTTCTTTACATGTGCTTGCATGTCCAGCATCCACACTCTCATGTTCTTACATTCAGTTCAGTGACTTTATTATCCACAATGTGGAAATTTGTCTTCGGCTTCACCATAGACAATATAAACACTAACACATCACATAAAACAGCATAGAAAAAACATAAACAAATATGATCCATTAAAAGGATACCCTCTGCAGGCATATTCAAATACCCACCCACATATCTACACACATATACAGCTAGACATTTAATAGTCTGACATTCTTGATAGCCCACAGTTGCCTAAAACGCCTCCCTGAGGGTAATATCTTAAAGTGACTGTGTAGAGGATGGGTAAGATCCTCTATAATCACCAAAGCTTTTTGTTTTACTTTGGATATATATATATATATATATATATATAGACAGACAGACAGATAGACAGATAGATAGATAGATATATAGAAAGATAGATATTGTTTAGTTGCCCCTGTGACTTACCTACAATTTTACTTGCTACATTAACAATTTTAGACAACTTTGCTTTGTTTTTTACGCTCAGGTTTCCGTACCATATGGTCATATTGAAAGACATAATGCTTTCCATGAGGTTCTTGTAAACCATTTCTAAAATGTCTTTACTTACACCAGAGTGGTTTATCCTCCTAATAAGATGCAGTCTCTGCATTGCTTTTTTAAAAACTTAATCTGTATTCTCAGTAAAATTAAGATGACTATCTATAAATGTTCCCAGATATTTAAAATTACAAACTAATTCTACAGGGTGTGCACCAAGTTTTAAAGGTTCTACTTGTTCAGAGATTTCCTGCTTCTTACTTGTAACAACTAATTATTTGGTTTTATTTACATTAATCTCAAGTGCACTCAACCGACACCAGTTCTGGAGGGAATTTACGTGGTTATGTGATACATTACATATATGAATGAAAGTGAATGAAACAAAATAATACTCTTGTGGAAGTGATCTGGTGATTGCGATTGCCAGGGGCGACAAAGAATTGTGTATGGCCGGCTTGCCATACCTTTATGTCACATGCAATAACACTATAAAATCATCAGTCAACTGCTTCGCTTTTGACTCAACAATAAAGTGTACCAATCCACCAGACCACTGGCAACAAATTTCATGCTAAAATGCAATACTTGGAGTGCAACCATAACTCTATGTGACAGGTGTTCAAAAACAAAAGAAGATTGATCAGGTTCTCCATTCAGTGAAAAGCAAATCATGTATTATTCAGGAACCTGGTCAGACTCATATTCAATAAATTGGCTTGCATACAGATGACACATTTTCTTTTTTCTCTCCACAGGTTTATTTTTGAAGACTACACACCCACTAATTTTGACACTTTTCCAGCAGCTATCATGACAGTGTTTCAAGTAAGACTTAAACCAGTTATTGTCTGAGTATAATGCATGACTCATATATGTCTTAGTAAAATATGACTAAGAAGAAGGACAGCTAATGAATTATGCAAAAAGTTTATTGCATTAATTTAGATTCAGATAGGAAATTAGGACTAGAGCACAGTATTACTATTCAACTACTTTGTAAATGAATATGCCTGTTTGTCACAAATCGGACTCCATGTCTTCTAGTTCTTAATTATGTAGTAAATACAAGAAATTGCAGTGGTGCAGCACAAACAAAAAATCTTTAATATACCCTGAAATGTAAATAATAGTAATAAATTCACTTTCCTTGTAGATTCTCACTGGTGAGGACTGGAATGAAGTCATGTACAATGGCATACGGTCTCAAGGTGGTGTTAAGTCAGGGATGTGGTCGTCTGTCTACTTCATTGTCCTGACTCTGTTTGGAAATTGTATCCTTAATGATTTTAATGAATGTCTCAATTAAATTATTATTATTATTATAATTATTATTATTATTTGTTTGTTTAAAAAAATCAATTAATGTTCTTTAAAGCTTCACATAAGTTACCTATTATTATTATTATTATTATTATTATTATTATTATTATTTTAAAGAACAAAATAATTGGAGTTTTGTGGCTTTTAGTCCATGTATATTGGTTTTGAGACCATTTAAATGATAGTGTAATCCTAAATATTGACAAAATTCCCTTTTAGCAGATAATTTCATTACAAATTGACAGCATCTCTCTTCCAGGAAAACTGACCAATAAAATATGTATAATGCACAATGCAAAATATAAATAATGCTTACACTCAGGACCTTATTAAAATGTTCATCCAAAAGTGCTCTCTGGAATTAGAATGTCTTCTTCCCCTAATATGTAGCACATCATAGTTCATGGCTGTGATGTAAACTAAAGGCTTTTGCCAATTAAAAAAAGACCCCTCTGATATGTCCAGCCCCAACTTCCTATTTCAATTGGAAATCTTTAAATTAGAAAAGAAGACTGCTCTCGTCAAGCGGTGTCTTGGCATCTTTAAGCTCTCTTCTGGATTATTAATATGCTTAGTTTACAGTGTGTGATTATTGCTGCATAGTTCTTTGTTTTGAGTCAAAATCCTTGACAAAGTTGTCAGATACACTTCTCAATGTCTTCTTAGCTATCGCTGTCGACAACTTGGCCAATGCCCAGGAGCTTACAAAGGTATATCCAGCTCAAAGTTCTTTAAATTTCACAAACTAAAAGTTAAGTATTGCGTTTGAATGATACATAGCCTTGCTATTCCAAAGGACGAAGAGGAGGAAGAGGCTGCATTCAATCAGAAACATGCTCTGCAGAAAGCCAAAGGGGTTGGGCCCATGTCCTCGTTTATGTCCTCAGAGTAAGTAAAGCAAGTACATCCTCACCTGTTATGTTCGTTCTCTCACAGAGATGCTAACTAATACTACTAACAGCAGTCTCTTGTCTGTAAGTTTTATTTTAGGCTGGATTCAAATGTTTTGGAGAAATCGAAATTGGCATGGTTGCCAACCTACCTGTAGGAATTTCCAGCTTTAATATCTGTCCAAATTGACCTAGGTGCACAAGCATTGTTGTAAGGTTGCCACAGTATGTAAATACTTGAAGTCTTTGGTTCTTCAGATAATTCTTTCACTCTATTCCCTTGAAGTCAAGAAGTGGATCTCATGTGTACCAGAAACAATGACTCAAATTAAGCTGCACAAGATTTAATGGCCTGCAGATTTTAGCTGAAAGATAGGAATGTAGCAACTAGCATTTCAACTTTCAGGCTTTTACAGCTAGTTTAAAAAAGACAGATCAAGACAATTACTTGGCTAACAAAATTGTTAAAGTGTGCTTACCATCACTGTGGGTTGTACACAATGTCCTCTTTGATATATTGAATTATGATTTTGGGGGGCCCTTTATTCTTAAAGCACGATAAGATGCTTCAAAATCAACAGCAAGTTGTCATAGCAACCGGCAGGCTTCCCAGCCTACTCAGGGATGAGTCTATTATGTTGTCATAGAGACAGCTTCGTTGCCATTAAAAGGAGAATATTTAATGCCTTTAAATCGGTCAGCCTGGATTTACATATATTATATTTTGTAAGAACAGTGGAGTGCCTTCTAGCTCGCCTTAAATATACTGTAAGCAATTTTTTTCATGGAAAAGTATGCATAAAATTGTCCTACTCTCTTAAAGATATTAATGAAATAAGTGTCCTGAGATATCTCACCAGTCTCTGTGACAGCTGTAGACTTTGTAAAAAAACAAAAAAACAAAATGGGTTTGCGAGCTGCGGACATTAACGCTTTTCACCAGTCAATCATTTTGCTCGTTCTCATAGTGGTTGTATTTTAAGCAGATTATTGAGGCTATGATTCATAATGTTTGTCAGTTGGGGGCACTATTGTGCCACTTTTGAATTTGACAGCCACAGTGAAAAACAATGCTACTATTTTGCTCGGTTTTGGTCTCAAAATTATCTATGGAGGTTTTGGAATGAGGGGACTGGCTAATTCAATGGCTCAGTCACGTGATCGCCTCAGAATGCTAAAATCGCTTACAGCACCTTTAATCTCAAAACATAACAGAGAATCAGTAACCAAATGGCTAAAAAGATTAACCATATATTTTCCATTATCTGAGTTTTTACTTAAAAGCATACACAGATGCACCTTCCTATATTTTTGGGAACTTAAAGGGATAGTTCAACCAAAAATGAAAATTCCATCATTGTTTGCTCACCCTCATGTTGTTCCAAACTTGTTGTTGTTATGACTTCATATCCTACATGGAACACAAAAAAGAGATATTAGGCAGAAAATCAGTTACCATTTATTTTCATTGCATCGTTTTACCAAACAATGAAAGTGACTAAATGTGACCAAACATTCTGCCTAACTCCCTTCATGTTCTAAGAAAGACAATCATACTGGTTTGGAACAGCATGTGGGTGAGTAAATAATGACAGAATTTTCAGTTTTGGGTGAACCATCCCTTTAACACTGCATGGATGTGATGCGAGATACCTGGAATTGAGCATGTGCAAGTTTGGGATGACAGTCTAGTGTGTTTTTGGCGTGACATTCCACTCACCTTTACATCTCTTGATTGATCATAGATGCTTTGGAAGCTCATGTAGGCCCATTTTTGCTTCTCTTTTTCCTTGACATAGCATAATGCAGATACGTACATATTGCGGTCACTGTAGAACTTTGTGTTTTTTGTATGATGATTTGAGTGCACATGCAAATAAGCTGTTTCATGTTGGAGGGGAAATTTGGAGGTCTATAGACCCAGTTGCAGCATGTTCTGTGGCCAGAAAGGAAAATAAAATAGTTTAGTAAGCTAAGCCAAAATGAAGTTGTCAGTCAAGAAATGTAAAAGGTTTTCAAAATTTGACAACTGTCTCTATGCCCTATACAGTGTTTATTTACTTATTTATTTATTTGGGCATGCTCACAATTTACAATACCTAATAACCTAATTAGGTTACAGTACCTAGTAAGAGGCTATGTCATTATAGAACAATTAATAAAGGAATCATTCACTCACCCTCATGTTGTTCCAGACTCGTATGACTCTCTTTCTTCATTGAAACACAAAATAATTATTATTATTATTTTGTGCAATTACAGTTAATGGGGAATAGAGCTATAAAACCTCAAAAAGGACATAAAAACACTATTTAAAAAAAAAAAAATGTAATCTTGACAAATCTAGCTCTCCATACAGATGTTTGTATCAATGTCCCATTCGTGCAAAAATCATTCAGAGTGGTTTTGTTCAACCGGATAAATTGATTAATTTAAAACATCCAAATCAGCAGAATTATTCTTTCATGAATCTTACATTGCTACTTCTATCATGAACACCCCAAGGAAATCTAGGTGGATGTCAAGATTTTCAGTGAATAACAACTTAAATATCAGTCTTTTTCTCATGTAAAGTTATCAGATGACTTCAGATGATGGCACATGATTTATATGGACCACTTTTGTGATATTATGATTCTGTTGCATCATTTTTAAAGCTTAATAGCTCTAGTCCACATTGATTGTAGTTGCTTGGAAAAGAGCGGGCAGTACATTTTTCAAAATTTCTTCTGGGCTATAATCACATAGGCCAAAAGAAAAATCTGATTTGACTGAAATCCATTTATGTTTTTGTAGTGTAAAAATGCATAAAATAAAATATTTTACAAGCCTTATCAAACAACATTCATAGGTGGTTTAAAATCTGATTAAAATCCTATTTTTAAAGTGTTTCAGTCTGAATGGTCAGATCGGATTTCATGTGGGTTTTTTTTCATCATTTGTTGTGCCTAGTGGGTCGTTACATCAGGTTTTGTTACAAGAAGCCATTTAGTGTGTTCCAAATGGCATGAATGTTTTATTACACCTTACAGCCCTCTGAAACTGTCACAAACTGTCCGACCCTTTGAGAATTTTTCCACTTCAGTATGTGAAACAAAGCCTTCAATACGGTACTGCCTGCTAAATTACGGGACAATAGGCGTTCCATACGGGACATCATAACTTTGGCCAAAATACGGGATGTCCCGGTTAAGCAGGAGAATTGTCAACCCTAGCAGCAACAAACATTGCATATGCCACCTTTCTCATGTTTTAAGCCATTGTCAGTGATTATTGTGTTCTTATTTGGTGACTCCCCTCGTGAAAAACATAATCAATGGCAAAATATCCATTGCCAAAGTCTCACGCATGGTGAACCTACACAAGTTGCATCATTACTATGACAACTAATGTGAATGTGCTAGCAAAAGCAACTGCAGTCTGAACAGAAAAAAATCTGAAATGGCTACATATAACATGCAGTTTGTACAGTCAGGCTAAAAAAATCTGATTTGAGAAAACATCTGATTTTCCCAGCAGTGTGAACAAAGCCCTTTTGTTTTCCGCAGAAGAAAGGAAGTCATACGGGTTTAAAATGAGAAAAGAGTGATTAAATTATTCAGAATTTTTATTTTTTGGGGTAAAAATTTATATAATACATGCCTGCATGACAAATACTGAAATCAAACCCCAAAAAATATGTTCTATATGAGGCACTGCAGACATGCCTTTGTCAGAACACCTCGGGATGATGTAAATACCACAGGATCTCTTCTCTACTGCATTTTGGGAGATAATGTGAGAGCCGGTCGCACTTTGTCAGTGAACTCAGACTGGAAATTGTGGCTTGTGGCATTTGGATCTTGCATGTTTACTTCAAAGTTAAACAAAAGAGGTTGCAGCATGTCCGAAACTGCTTGAAAAACTCTGGAAAATGAATGCATGTCTACAGTTAGCATGACAGTTATGGGTGTCTTCCCTGAGAAATGCATATGTTTGACTGGTAGACTACAAAAGAAATGATTCAGAGTGCTTTCTCTTTCTCTAAAAATGTGTGCTTATGCATATGGACTCCATTTATATATGTTTATATCTGTGCCATGTTTCTTACTGTCTTAACATTCCAAAAAAGTTCAAAAATACTGTATTTGTTGCTTCTGATCTAATATATCTACCATCATGTTGTCATGTGACGCTTTGCTGCCATGCTACACAGTCCAAAACATTTGATACTATTGTTAAATACAGCGAAAGTGTAATGTAAAATGTAATAAATGTTGTTAACACCATGTCCCAACCAGGCGTGATGCAATAAAACGACAAGTGATTCAAAATAACTTCCATGTTAATCAGACTTTTCGTCCTTACAAGATGCGACCGGGACTAGCAACTACAGGGCATTTTGTTAGTTGCTTGGATTCTATTTCTGCTGGGTAGTCCCACACACTGTGAAATTGGTCCAAGATCCAGCTCCTCTACTGTGCATTAAACATCAAACATCTTCTGATTGGCTGTGATTGTGTCACATAGCAATTGATTGTTGCTTGGAAAACCTGTACATATCAGGGAATCAGGGAACTTTATCCTAGGCCTGGAGAAGTCATGGAAACGGTTAAAATCTTAAAAATCATGGATTTTATTTTTGGCAATAAAAGTTTATCTAGTTAGACTCTGCTCTAAAATATTTCATTGGCTTGATATTGCCCTTGTGTAGAGTAAAACTTACACGCAAGCTGTAGTGATGTCCAATTTGTGAGCAAATTATTCTTATGAGTCTGATCTTTTCAATGTATCTGTCAAACCCTTTCTCAGATTATTTGAATTAAGTCAAAATTATTTTTAAAAAGTCTTATCCAGTAATCACAAATGTGTGGAAAGTTTATGGAAAAGTCATAGAAATCCATTGATCAAAAAGACTGAGAACCCTGTAATTAGGGCACGGTGTTCATTGGCACATAGAGTACCAAACCCCCTAAAAATATGTTTGTCTAGATTTTTGTCCTTGATTTTTTTGGGCTGTGATGCTTGGCTTGTTTTGTCCTTGTTCTTGAAAGCACTAATGTCTTGTTTTCAACCAATCGCTCATTGATTACACGGACCACACAAGAGTACAAGTGCCAGTAAGTAATAGTCTGTTTATTCCAATTTTAACATTCTGCACTGCCTAATTTTCCTATCTCTGTGAAGTTTTCTGTTCTGCCATCTTTATCTAAAGTCTGATTTCACATTTTCATATCTGATCTTTGGTTGGCATTTGATTTGTCAGTTTCCTACAATAATATTTCTTGCACTCGTTACAAGTTTCACTGTTTTGTTTTTCACTTTGATATCGCAACTCTATCCAGTTTCCATCTCTGCTATCCTAACCAGCTGGACCATGAATTCCAGTCACAAAGAAACAGTCACAGAAACTAAATTTCTGACCTTATTTACCAAATGTACTTGTTACAGATGCATACATTTATTATTAAGATATTGACCACAGATATTTAATTTTAATTGGTGCAAAACCTCACTTTAGGTAATTTCTACCCTGCTGAATGGACCTTCATACCTGGTCACCATCATGTTATGCTTTGGACTCTGGTCCCCAGCATGTTCTGCTTAACCAGTAAAATATCCTTGGGCATCAAGCTTTTAAAAACAGTGGACTTCAATTAAATTCAGATCATTCAATGGTCTAATCCAGTGGTCTCAACTGGTGGGTTGAGACAAAGAAATGGGTAACGATGTTTGTTCTAATAAGGTTATGAACAGTGGGGAAAAATTCAAGCTAAAGGTAAATAATAAAATGCAACTTACAATATTATCGTGTAAGGGTAGCACATTAATTAGGCATATCAACTCTTACAAGGGAGGTGGAAACGCTTTCCATTTCTTTTGTTGTTGATGTCAAAAGAAAATACATTAACTGTGAGTGTGTTGGTTTGTGACAACTACAGTGTTTTGTGTAGAAAATTATTGCCTTCTTACAGTATTAAACTGAAATTCAAGAGACATTTAGAAACCAAATGCTCAAATTATAAAGACATGTACAATAAAAAGTCATTTTTCATATTCAGTCTACTGTATATCATGTTAATTTTGCATACTGTTGGCAGTTCATGGCTTTAATATTAATTGTAATTGTTTGATTTTAAAAGAATATTCCGGGTTCGAAACAAGTTAAGCTCAATCGACAGCATTTGTGGCATAATGCTGATTACCACGAAAATTATTTTTGACTCATCCTTCCTTTTCTTTTAAAAACAGTGGAAGTAAATGGGGCCAATTTTTGGAGGGTTTAAAGGCAGAAGTGTGAAACTTATAATTTTAGAAAAGCACTTACATTAATTCTTCTGTTAAAACTCATGTATTATTTGAGCTATAAAGTTGTTTAAATTGTAATTTCAACAGTCATTTTTGGGTTTGTTGACATTACATTGTCATGGCAATGAAGTTGTAAACTTGGATATAACTTTACAAAGAAAAGATTAGTAAGTAAATTTATCATACTAAAATCATGTTTACACACATATTGTTTATGTCTTGTGGGAATACTTTTGAAAAATGAGTATTTTAATGTTAAAAAATTGGCCCCCATTCACTTCCATTGTAAGTGCCTCACTGTAACCCAGATTTTTTTTTAAGAAAACGAGGGGCAAGTCAAGATGAATTTTTGTGGTAATCAGTATTATGCCACAAATGCTGTAGATTGATCTTAACTTGTATTGAACTGGAATATTCCTTTAATGACATTTTCCTTTTCTTCTGTACAAAAAAACAAAGCAAAAATATTTTTTTGTATTGAGTTGGGTCATGAAGCAGAACAGTTGGGTACCACTGGTCTAAGCTGGTCTTTTCAGTAGAGTAGAAAGGGTTTTGTTGTTTCACTGTTTACCAATGAAATTGTACATAGTAATGATTATTGTGTAATGTAAACAATGGTTATGGCATGACTGTTGAAATTCATTGTTTGTCATCCTGGCTTATTGTGTGTCCTTTCTTTTTTCTTGTCAGGAGGAGGAGGAGGCCCTACCTGTATAGGAAGCGTGCAATTCACCGGAGCCGCGCGGCCTACTCCTTTGAAGATTCTGAGAGCCTCGCTGATGCTCCTCCACTCAATGCTTCTAACTCTTTCATGTCCAGGAGAGAGAGGAGGAGAAGGTTGACCATGTCAGTCTGGGAGCAGAGGACCAGCCAGCTGCGGCGACACAGGCAGATGTCCAGCCGCGAGATCCTTTTCAGCAGCCCGAGCGAGGAGCACGATGGACCACCCGGCTGCCACCACCGGAAGCCTGGGATTTCCCCGTCTGACAGCAAGCGTGGAGCCATTGAGACCACAACAACCACCACCATGCTGGAGGCCACCTTAGAGCCTCCCATGCCTATGGACATGCCCATGGATGAACAAGCTTTGTCCATCCCTATTCCGGAACCGCCTTTGGCTATTCCAATACCGGAGCCTCCCATGCCTGTGGACATATCCCTCCCTGAGCCTCCAGTAACGCTAAATCTACCCCTAACAGAGCCGTCTGAATCAAAAACCTCAACAGAGGACACCAATAACCATTGCCCCAGACTGAAGGGGAATAGGCGACAGCGAGCGGTGCGCAAGTACAGGCCTCCTGCGATGGGGGACACGCTGACCCCTGATATGGGGCCCAGGCCCAGGCGGCCACGCCACCACGATCCACAACTAGACACTAGGGGAAAGGAAGCACAACAAGGAGATGGTGGTGTTGACAGCCGAGAACAGAGGCTCGGGAATGAGGGAGAAGAGAAGGAGTCAAAGAATGATGGAGAGATCAGTTCAGACAACAGAGTGATTGATCATAGGTGATGCAAAGCTATTTACATGTTTTTTTTTTTTTTTTATGCACTTTGAAGAATATAGACAATTTAACAATTTAAGTAGGGGATGATTAGGAGATCATAAAGTATTTACAAATATTACAAATAAAAGGCACCAGCTTTATGTAAATAAACAAACAAAGGGCAATAACTGGTTTATAGGAATATAGTTCCTGGAAGAGTTGGAGGCAATGCACTAGAAGTAATAGGTACTATGTAATTACTTAAGTAGTTACAAGAAAAAGTAAAACAATTTTTTTTTTAATTTACTCAATAAAAAAACTTTTTTTTTTTTTTTTAAAGTAAACACTACCAAATGCAATTGTAAACCTACATCTTGCCTATAACTAGTTCACAAAGGCCTGAGCAGCGCATCTGACATGACTCTACACTACATTCGAGTGGCTCCCACTCCCACTACGTTGGGATGTCAAACATTTGTCCACAAAAAATCACACTTTGAACTTAAAGCTGAAGTGTGTAATTTGTACGCCACTAGCATCACCAAACGAAATTGCAAAAATAATGATTTTTTTCAAACAGGTTTCCCGACCACTCACCCTGTATTTCATTGGTTGGACAAACAGATAGTCCTGCCCCAAACATAATTTTGCTGTGGCAGGCTGATTATAATGCTTAAGAATGTTTGTTTGTTTGTTTTTGCATAGTGCACAAAATTCCTTGTTGAGAGTCTGGAGAGAGAAATGCTCCCATTAACATCTCCCCTTCTACAGGCAGAACAAACCAGACTGCTCTGAATCCTCAGAGCCTAAACCACCCGTCAATTCCCCCCCCAAAATCCAGCCCCAGGACTCAGAACCTGCAACACTACATCTCACTGACAACACACTCCAGAAGTCCCCACAGGCCACTAAGAGTGCCGGTGAGACAGAAAATAACAACCATGGATCCTTGAACCAGGATAAGTCCTCCCTCAACACCAGCATCGTCATAGAAGTGACAGACACTCAGCCATCCATGGAGTTGACCTCGATAACGGGTTTGAGACTCCCTGCACCCCTGATAACCCTCCTGATAACACCAGTTTAGACCAGCATGAATTTCCATGCTCCTTCAGACAGTTTGAAGGTCTAGCTGATGGGCCAGCAGAGCCATGCTTTTCACTAGCAAAAATTGTCAACCACCTTCACCAGGAAGGCCATGCTGGTTGACCATTTTTGTTGGTGAACAGCATGGCTCTGCTAGTCCAAGGTAATCTTGCATGTTAATTTAGTTAAAGGTGGGTTTTTTTTCTCTACTGCTACAGATATTACTGAAGTAGTAAACAGCATAAAAGGAGTCATGGGGCAGCCAGTCAGAAAACTAACCAATCACAAATGCTCTATGCCTGTCAGTCATTTTGAGTGTTCAGTTTTGTTGACAGAGGTGAGCGAGTGGTTGAAGTAAACAAAATGATGTAAGTTAGCAAAATGGATGCAATTGCTTATAGCACATTTAAGCCTATTTAAAATCCACGTGGAAAAAACAGCAATCAAGAAACATGCATGTGACCAGCAGTGCCGGCCTTTTCAGCAGGGAAACTGCACAAATTATTTTAAAAGTTACTTAGGTTGTTTTAGTCGATTAGGGTAAATAGCATAAGCTTTTTCGTATCTGTATACATTTTACAACTACAATGCAGAACTATCTTACACAGGTAGTGTATTATGAGTTGCTTGTTAGTGAAATGTTAGTTAAATGTAATGGAGGTTGTAAGCCTGGTGAGTCATACTGAGTTTATCATATAAATCCTATGAAATCCAGATTTTTAATACAAATACCTGTATTTTACAGGTAATAGCAAAGATGTGGAGGCCTCAAAGTCAGAGAAAGAAGAAGAGGAAACCCCAAATGCACCCAAAGGCCCTCCACCTGTCAGCATGTTAATTTTCAAACCCAACAACCCGTAAGGCTAGGCGTTTGTTGAGCCACAGCTGTATTCTGTATTTTATAGATTTGTTCGCACTTCATCTGTCTGTCTTTCTCTCTTTCTCTCTATCTCACTCTTCCTCATCTCTTCTACAGGGTCCGCAGGGTCTGTCACTACATTGTCAATCTTCGCTATTTCGAAATGTCAATCCTTCTTGTGATTGCTGCCAGCAGCATTGCCTTGGCTGCCGAAGACCCCGTCAACACAAATTCAGAAAGGAACAAAGTAAGAATATCCCTCCACTAGTCAGTCTACAATTGACAGTATTTGTGGATGCAACGACCATTTGCAAAACATTTGTTAATTGAAAATCAAAACTCACATAAAAATATTACTTCTATTTTTAATACTAATGATATTATTATTTATGTAGCATAAAAATGAGTGTGTATCTTAAGCTTCAAAGGTGAAAATTTTACTTTTTAAGGATTTTTTTTTTCTAGGTTGTTGGGGCATTTGATATAACTATAACGGTAACACTTTACAATAAGGTTCCATTCATTAACATTAGTTAACAACATAAGTTAACATTACTGTTACTGTTACTGTTACTGTTAATTAAAATATATACTAATACATTTGTAAACATTAGTTAATGTACTATGAACTAACATGAACTAACAATGAACAATTGTATTGTATTAACTAACATTAACAAGATTTATAAATTCTGTAAAAAATATATTGTTAATTGTTACTTCATGTTAACTGATGTTGTTAACTAATGTTAGCAAATGGAACCTTATTGTAAAGTGTTACCACTATAACTTTAAAAGTTGTTAAATGATTGATTATTTTCTATGATTCTAATTAAATAAATAATAAAAGCATGGCTCTATAATAATTGCTTTTTAATGTTAAATGGCTAAAATTAAATAATTTATTCCTAGAAATTACGACTTTACATTTAATAGAGGTATCAGCATTAGTATTGATATCAGTGATACTGACCTTGAGAATACTTTGGTATCAGATAAAACTGATGAAAATAAGTCACTAATTCTTGAACATTCTAAAGTACACTTGCATTAATATTTTATTAATTGCATCTAAAGAACCTTACGCCATGCACACACTAACATGTTTTTGTTTGAAAATGCATTGATTCGCTACGTTTACACCTCTTATCCACACTAGAACTCTGTTTTCCTCCAGCTAAATAGAGACTTTTGAAAATACTCTCCGTAACAACTTACTTTGCAAAATGATGTCATTACAAATAAAAACTGAGTTTTCAAACTGATTGGTGTGGACGTGGCATTTGAAACAACGTTTAGTATCTTCACATGTTTTTTTTTTTACCCATTGCATTCATAATAAAATTCTCAATAGGTGGATATTGCATAATAATGAACGCTTATATATTACTTCTACACATTATGATAATGACACAATCTTATGTCAAACACTCACATCACAATTTGCGTTTTTTTCTTTTAATATTAATATGTACTCCTCAGATTCGCACAGAATTATGTAATTTCACTACAAATGCAACATCTGTTAATTGTTCTGTATGCAGAATAAAGGAAAAGGGGAATTTATATCTTTCTGATTGTCTGATGTTTTTTTTTTTTTTTTTTTTGGCAACAAATCAAACAGAAAGCCAAAACAATCAGGATCCAGGCGTGTTTGAGTTCTGTTGGTCCTGATGATGTTCCCTGAGGTTCATGAAGTGTTTGGAATTGTTTGCAAGCTAATAGAATGATATTTTAGTTGCAGGTTTTACATTTCCCTAGTGTAAGCGCACCAGCTGTATAAATCACAACAGCTAATTACAGGCTAAGACTGTTACAGTAAGAGTTGATGTGATCTTGTATGCATGTAAATTAATTATGTGAACTGTACTGTCGATTCAACGAATGCCAAGAAACCTCTACATTACAAACTTGGGTACATCACTCTCCATTCAGTGTGAGTAATATCACTTCTGTGATGTCATCAGTACATCCATCATGGGATCATGAGAATAGCAACATGCTCTCTTGTTCACTTGTTCAAATTTAGCAATCAATGACAAACAACATTAATATCTAAATCTCTGGTATGCTGTTTTCTCACTATGCCTGTTTGCCAATACCAAAGGAATATGATTCTTGTTTTTTTATTGTGCTCAACAGGTGCTCCGCTATTTCGATTATGTATTCACTGGCGTCTTCACATTTGAAATGATAATCAAGGTGAGTGAGTTTCCTGGTTTATACTAGGGGTTTGGTTTCCTTTATGTTCATGTATAAAGAACCAGTTTAAACTGTACGAGGCATACAGAGAGAGATAGAGTATTACAGAGAAAGGAGAAGGACACAGGAGGTATGAGAGCAAAATAAGAAACAAAAATCCACCTCTTACCATGCAATACAAACATGGAGTGACTATTTGCACCCTAATAGTCTGATGGAGTCAGACAAAGGTATGAAAAAACAATTGCTTTTTGGAGATATGGAGCCTGGAGATACATATAATTTTAATTTTAATTTTTATTATATTTTAGATTAATAGTAAAGTTCTAGTAAATAGTAAAGTCTATGTAAACTAGTGTAGTTTATATTGGTCTACTTAACTAACTTCAAGTGTTTAGGCATAAGTCTTTGGATCAAAGATTTTTTTTTTTTTAAAGATAATGATAAACTCTAGAGAAATATATATATATATATATAATTTTATTTTATTTTTTTATTTTTTTACTAATTAGAACAGTACGTTACTGCACAAAATACCAATATATACTATATAAATAGTTATTGTTTATACTGGGTAGCATCTGCCACTATTTACACCTGGGACCAAATGACATGCAAATATAATAAGCTAATTGTTATTATTACTTTTGTATTATTATTATTATTATTTGGATAACAGGATCTACCAATATGATTGTAATACCCTGGTAATTTTCTGCTCGGCTCAAGAGAATTGCCTAGTCCTGTAGTATCTAATAAAAAGATGTTAAATGGCTCATGAATGAAACCTTGTTATAGCTGGACTCCGTGTGTGTTTCTCAGATGATTGAACAGGGTTTGATTTTGCACGACGGCTCCTATTTCCGTGACCTGTGGAACATTTTGGACTTCATAGTTGTGGTGGGAGCTCTGGTGGCCTTTGCTCTTACGTGAGTCAAATCAACATGTGTGTATTAGTAAATAAAGGCATATCAAGTGTTGTTTTTTTGTTCAAAAAATAAAATGGGCTTTAAGCCCGAGTTCAACAGCTCGAACTCCTTTACATTTAAGATAATAAGCATCAGATTTCACTCTCAGTTAAGCAAGGATTCATCCTGTTGGTAAATCTGAAGCATTTGGATTCAGCTGTTTTAGCTGGATTGCTCAAATGTTTTGTTGTTCATTTACAAATTCCATTAATGACATGTAACAATGCCATGGGCTATGTGGGGGAAAACATTCAGACATTCCGAATTGTTCACATATATTGTTGTTAGTGGATGCTCTCTTTTCTCTGTTGTGAATGTAAAGCATTTGTGTCTTCATTGAGAAGTTCTTAAGTTCAGAAAGCCTGTCTGTTTCTCGTTTGTTTCTCTGTTGGTTTTCTTGTGGATTGTGGCTCACGGCAGGAATGTGATGGGGTAAAAACACTCTCTTGTGATTTTGTGCGACTGCCATGTGATGATGATGATGACGTGTTTGTGTGTGTGTGTGTGTGTGTGTATTTGAGAAATATGAAACAAAGGCCTTTAATCTGTGTTGAGTAATACATGTTTTTATTTTATTCAGGAGTAACACAGGACGAGACATAAAAACCATAAAATCACTGCGTGTGCTTAGAGTGCTGCGTCCTCTTAAAACTATTAAAAGACTTCCCAAACTCAAGGTATATGAATATGAAAACTGTATATTACCAACCAAAAATATCCATATAAAAATATATTGTTAAAATGTTAAATGGGTGCATATTCTAATTGTTTGTGATGTTTACATTTACATGTATTGTTATTCAAGGATTGTTTGCACCAAAAATAGTCATTTAAACTAGTAATTTAGTTTTAGATGACCATTGTTTACCCTCTCATTGTCCCTTAAAATTAAACAGTCTGCCTTTGCTACTGTAACTTTAAGAGTTCTTTATGTTAATGACCTCTGGTGTAATTGGCTAATCTCAGCATACCAGCATAGTTCACACTGTCATTCATACCTACCTACATACCTATCTATCTGTCTATCTATCTGTCTGTCTGTCTGTCTGACTGTCATCTTTACACAGAATTTTAAGCAGGCACAAACCAGCCTTAAATTGGCTGTGTAAAGACACCTTTTGTTTTATTGTGACTTTGAATCACAAGGTATGTTATTTGATTAGTCAGACAAAAAGTGTACCCTGTTCATTTGCAAGCGAATGAAGTCATGTGATCCCTGCAGTCAGCAAAGACAGCAGAATGAGGTGAAATAGGTGGTGAAACTGTCTTGCCTTGTGTAAAAAGATTGTGTCAGGATTTTGATTTCCCAAATCTCACACTTGGAAACTCTCTCTACAGACTAACTGAGCACTCACTATGTAAGGGTGTGTGTCTACATGTGTCTGTACATGTAAAAACGAGAAAGACATGATGTAAGGTATAGAGAAAAAGAAAGAGAGTGATGTGTGGAAAAAAAGTGGCAAAGTGTTAAAGTGTAAGAGACAGAAGGACAAGTGCTTTTCTGTCTCCAAGGATGATAAAGTGGAACAGATCTCATTAGAGACTTCAGAGTTGCAAATATTTCAAATGGAAAGACTTTTTTTTACCACTTACCATTTGTACTGACCATCACAAGATTATCAATACACGCAGCAGTCACCTAAAACTATATTTTAATAATATAATCAAAGAATAGTCACATAATGCCACAGATTTAATGCTAATGTAACACCAGTTCTGCCAGATAGCAGGTGACGATTTTTAGACTTCTCTTGGTCTGACATGTACTCTTTGAATTCTAACACTTGTCTCAATGATTTACAGGCAGTGTTTGACTGTGTGGTCACATCACTGAAGAATGTCTTCAACATCCTCATTGTCTACAAGCTCTTTATGTTCATATTTGCCGTCATCGCTGTGCAGCTTTTCAAAGGGAAATTTTACTACTGTACTGACAGTTCCAAGGACACAGAGGAAGAGTGCAAGTAGGTGTCCATTAATCCTGCAGTGTAAATTATTTTCATGAGAGTAAAAATTTGTATTTAGCTGCTTAGACATTTCAAAGCTCAAAAGAACTTTTCTGATAATAGACATCAATTTTACATGTTTTGGGGAGATTCAGCCAGAAAATGAAAAATGACTACCTGTTTTCTCTGAATATTTTGTAGGGGCTACTACATTGACTATGACAAAGACAAGAAAAAAGAGAAGCGAGACTGGAAGAGACGTGATTTCCACTATGATAATGTCATCTGGGCCTTGCTCACTCTCTTCACTGTTTCTACTGGGGAGGGCTGGCCGCAGTAAGAGCAAACTTTAGTTTAGAACTCTTAAAGATTTTAGCAACCTCATTTCACACTTTATTATTGTCAAATTTATTAACCTCTCAATAAGAATAACATTCATACAGTACTAACACCTTTCTATATTATTAAGCTGTGTGTTATTTGCATGCTTGGTCTCTCACACTTAAGGCTTTACTATCTGAAAATAGTTAGATTTTTTTGTATTTTTTTCATTTTCTAAAGGAAACTTGGATGTGAATAATTTATTTTTGTTTTGAATGTGGTAAAACTCTTAAAGCTGTAGTTATTGCAGAAACTCTGATTGTTGGTTATAATACATAGAGTAAAACATGTTTAATACATATGTAAAGCACTGATCCATGTAAAAGTCATCAATTGTGCATAGTTCTGGCTATGAACAGGCTCTTGTTTGCATTGTAGAGTTCTGCAGCACTCTGTTGATGTGACCGAGGAGGACCGGGGTCCCAGCCAGGGCAACAGGATGGAGATGTCCATCTTCTATGTGATTTATTTCGTTGTGTTCCCCTTTTTCTTTGTAAATATATTTGTGGCTCTCATCATCATCACCTTTCAAGAGCAGGGCGATAAAATGATGGAGGAGTGCAGTCTGGAGAAAAACGAGGTAACCGATTATAAGTACAAAAGGCTGATTTTTTAAAAGAGATCAGACAAGGTCAACTTCACAATGTTTTCCAAATTTTGCATTCTAGCTACAGTATGTGAAGTTTTCAGTGGAGCGAAATAATGTTCCTAGTTCCTCATTTGTCATTTTTTTTATAGGAATAGTAACCCCAAAAGTGAAAATTCTGGCATAATTTACTCACCATAATGTGCTCCATACCCACATACTGTAACTTTTTTTTTTACTTTTGTGGAATGCAAAATAAGATGGCAGGCAGTATGTTAGTCTCAGTCACCGTTCAATTTCATTGCATCATTTTTTTTCTGTTCATTGAAAGTTAATGGTGACTGAGGTTTACATTCTGCCCTAACATCTCCTTTTATGTTTCATGGAAGAAAGAATGTCATACTGTATGGGTTTGGAGCAACATGAAAGTGAGTAAATGATGACAGAATTTTAATTTTCTGGTGAACAATCCCTTTCAGAAAATAACATAAATCCATTATATTTTTTACATGATGCATACAATCTATTTATGACAATTTTATAACCATTTTAATAACCCTAGATTATCATCAATATTGTCATATTGGCTCTCATGGGGTCTGTTCCAAAACTTAGTGAGCTACCTCGCTGTATCCTTCCTACATAGGCAGCTGTGTCCTTTGGCAGCATCCAAATGAAATAGAGCATTATGAGAGACCGATTTGGAAGGCTCTTCAGAGGCAGCAACTCCATGCATCATTCAAATAGTGCTCCTCACCCGCCGCGCGCAGGAGACTCAGCTCACAGCTGATTTCAATACAGATGGCGCAAGAGGAATAATGCAATACTCTAATGAGCATAATATAAACATAGCACATACATTTTGGGGAAAAATGTTGAAATGAAAATTAAAGTTACCTATTATTTTAAGCTGTCTTTTATCGGGAGTCATGTGACGCTATGCGAAGGTTGGTCGCTTAAAGTCGAGCTCCTTTTAAACTTTGCTACATTTATCCTTTTAAGCAATATTAACTGGTGAGAACTGTAATAGTTTGACCCTATCTGCTCCAGGGGTGCCATATCATGGCTGACTCTGCACTCTGACCCCAGCTTAGCTGGGATATGTGAAAAAAAGAATTTCACTGTATATGTGCAAATGTATAATGTGTGATAAATAAATAAAATTAATATTAAAAAAGGATGTTGGAAAATTCAAAATCATCAGCCTGTGGGGACATACAACTTACATTCTCACACGTCGGACACCTTGCAGGATCAGGATGGCAGAGGTCCAGTCGATGGTGGCTGCGAGCTTTGTGAAGTAGGTTGGGAGATCTCAAACATTTATGCAGCACTGATGAAAATCTCGACCAACTTGGAGGGCCTCGCAGAAATACTTTGAGCAATCACACCTATGGAGGCAAAACTTTTCACCCTGATTAAAAGAATGGACGATGTTGAAAAACAGGTAGAGTTTCTGGAGTTGGTCGAAAGAGAGTTACAGGCTAACCCGTCTGCTACCAAGGCTGATGTGGAACACGTGTGGGAAAAACTAGAGGATATGAAAAATCAGAGCAGGTGTAAAAATGTTCATTTCATTGGAATCACCGAGGGAAAGGAAGGTCAAGAGATGGTGAAGTTTTTGTACAGGTTTATTCCAAATTTGATCAACACAGCAGACCGCCTGTTCGAAATTGAGCATGCCCACAGAGTTTTTGGTCAGATTCCCGTGGCGGGTGACAGACCCCTATCTATGCTGGCAAGATTATTGCGGTCGGCTAACAGAGACTTTGTTCTACGAGCGGCGAAGAATAAAGGCAAGTTGTGCTGGGAGGACCACAACATCATGGTTTTTCCAGACTTTGCTAGATCGACTCAAGTTTTACATTCAAAGAGTGTAAAAAATTGCTTCATTAACAGAAGGGTTTTGCTAAGCTGAGAATTGACGCCAAGGGTGGTCGTAAGACTTTTACATGCCCACGACAAGCTATGGCCTTCATTAAATCAATGATGTGAGTGGGTAATTTTGCCTGCACTCGGTCAACAATACAGATTACACATTGTGCATTTTACTGATGCAGCCTGAGAGGGTATGTTATTCTGTTGGCTGCCCACTGACTCTCGCTCTACTCTTTTTTTTTTTTTCTCTCTTTCTCCCTTTATTAACTTTCTGTTGAGTTAATTTGTTCATATTGTGGGTTCGATGTGATTATTTACTAGGGCTTATTTTATGGAAAACCTTTTTGTGTAATTTAATGGCACAGTTTATGTTTAAAAAAAAAAAAACACCGGACTTGAGCAGTCTGGTAGCAATAGTGTTGCGGAAAATCTCGTGAGCGTGCATGGACCGTTGGATTTCCAGGGGATGGATGCCAGTTGGGACTGTTGTGTATTTTTTTTTTCTGTTCTGTGAGTTGTTCAGGATTTGATTGTTACATCAATGTTGGAAAGTGGTCTATATCTTTTTGCCTTGGGTACACAATTTATCTTTACATGTCAATATGTCACACTTTAATATATTAATATATCTTACATTTTAATATAAATGTTTCTCTCCACATGGAATGTTAATGGGCTGGGGCACCCTATAAAAAGAAGAAAGATTGTATCTTTCCTTAAGCTTAAAAATATAATATAGTGTTCCTTCAAGAAACACACCTTTCTTCACAGGAAGCTGAAAAACTTGGTAGGGCATGGGGTGGGCAGGTGTTTTGCAGTGCTGGTTTTAGTAAGAGCAGGGGAGTCATCACATTGATAAGTAAGTATTTACAATTCAAATGTCTCAAACAGATCAAAGATAATTTAGGAAGAGTCATTATTTTTTTGGCTGAAATACAGGGGCAAAACTTTATGCACCCAACGCTGATGATCAGAACTTTTTTATAGATCTTGAGGGGAAGCTACTGGGATCCTTCATAATATGGTTTTGGGTAGAGACTTCAATCTTTTAATGGATCCAGTCCTTGATCATATTGATGCAAAGGTGTGTAGACCATTTAGAGCAACGTTGACACTACAGAGGATGTGTAAAAATGTTGGTCTTACAGACATTTGGAGACTTCTGAACCCATCTGGGAGGGACTATGCCTTTTTTCATCTGTTCATAAGATTTACTCTAGAATATACACTACCGGTCAAAAGTTTTGAAACACTTACTCATTCTTTATTATAATTTTTTTTTTCACATTTAGAATAATAGTAAAGTCATCAGAACTATGGAATAACATAAATGGAACTATGGGAATATATGTTATATTTTAGCATCTTCAAAGTACCTTTGCCTAGAATTTGGAGACATGTACTCTTGACATTTTCTGTACCAAATTCTTGAGGTATCACCCTGGGATGCTTTTTAAACAGTATTGAAGGAGTTCCCATCTATGTTGGGCACTTATTGGCTGCTTTTCTTTATTATTTGGTCCAAGTCATCAATTTCAAAAACTTTTTTTTTATTATTAAATTTTAGTTTTATAATGAAATAAATTAATATGGTGGCACAATTATATTTTTGTCTATAAAACTAATTTCAAATATTTAAGCATACACCTTCAGATCAAAAGATTTTTAAGATCATGAGAAACATTTCAGTCAAGTGTTTCAAATCTTTTGACCGGTAGTGTATGTGTATATAATATATATAATGTAAATATATCGTCCAATTTCCCTGATCCAGTTAGATGTAAAAAATATCATCTAAAATTCTGGCTAATTGATTAAGTAGAGTAATTACATCTATTATACATATAGATCAAGTGGGGTTTATTCATGGTCTTAGTTCTTCTTATAGTATTGGACATTTTATAAATATTATGTGGTCAGTAGCGAATGATCAGACCCCGATCGCTGCAGTCTCACTTGACACGAGAAGGCATTTGATAGGGTGGAATGGGACTATCTTTTTATGTTTTGGAAATTTTCGGGTTTGGGATACTTTTATTGGGTGGATTAAGTTACTTTATAAACAACCGTTAGCAGCAGTGCAAACTAATGGATTAATTTCATATTATTTTTCTCTTGGTAGGGGAACCCGGCAAGGCTGTCTTCTCTCCCCTTTATTGTTTTTTGTCTTGCCCTGGAACCATTAGATGCCGCAATAAGAAAACAGGATGATTTTCCTGGTGTTGTAGCAGGAGGTGTGGTGCATAAACTCTGCAGATAATATATTATTATTTGTCTCCAACCCTAGTAGATCTATGCCTAGCCTTCATAAAATTATTAATTCCTTCTCTAAATTTTCAGGATACAGGGTGAATTGGTCTAAATCGGAAGCTCTTGCTCTGACAGCATATTGCCCTGCCACGGCTTTCCAACCTGGCACCTTTCAATGGCCCAAGCAAGGCATTAAGTATTTAGGCATTTTATTTCCAGCAAATTTGAGAGACTTAGTTAGAGTTCATTTTGACCCATTAATGAAAAGGTTCTTGTGCAATGTGGATAGGTGGGCTTCACTACATTTGTCAATGTTATAAAAATGAATTGTATCCCAAAATTCAATTATCTACTACAGTCTCTCCCTTTAGAATTTCCTCTTTCTTATTTTAAACAATTTGATAGAATATCTAAGTACTTTCTTTGGAATGGTAAATGACCTCAATTGCATTTCAGTAAGTTACATCGACCAATTGACAAAGGAGGTTTAGGCCTCACCAAAAACAAAACATTATTACTATGCTTTTAATCTTAGACACTTGGCCCATTGGTCTCTTCCACCTGAGAGAGCCTCTCCCTAGTACTATATTGAACAAGTGGTCCTTGCCCCATTCTTACCATTGCAAAGTCTTTTTATCAAACTGCCTGGAGAAGTAAAAATGCATCCCATTATTTCACACTTACATTCAGTATGGACAAAGGTTTCCCATTTGTTCAATTTTGATATTTACCTAAATGTTTCCTCAAGCATATGGCTGAACCCCAAATTGTGTATTAACAAGTCCCCCTTTATAATAACAACATATAGAATAAAATTAAATAATATGACTCTCTCTTTCTTTATTAGCATCATAATCATCGTCCTGAAGGCTATGAAGATGTGTTGAACCCCTTTTTCTGGAAAGAATGGATTGAGAGGGGTGTTGCTACATTTGGTGACCTTTATGAAATCGGAGCTTTGAGATCATTTGAAAATATAACACAGCAATTTGGGATTTCTAGGTCTTAGTTATTCAGGTATTTACAGTTGCGCCATTTACTTTATACTATTTTTGGTGGTAGTACACAGCCCCCTAAAGCTGCAGACACCCTCTCTAAGGTGCTCACAGCCTTTGGAAAGGGTCATGAAATGTCAGTGTATTATTGCTCATTGATTCAGAGTCCTGGTGACGGAGTCTTAACAGCTCATAAGAGGTTATGGAAAAGATATTTGAACTTGGTATTGGAGGAAGGGGAGTGGGAAAGAATTTTTAAAAATCTTAAAACTATGTCTAGGGATGCAAGGGTATGCCTTATTCAGTTTAAGATTGCTCTGTGGTTCTGCTCTAAGATTCAAGAATTTTGGGCAAGAGTCCAGAATTTATCTGTGAGGTTTTAGATACTAAAATTTCATTTTGCCCCAGACTATATATATTGGGTGATGGGGTGGTTATTAAACTAGGTGACAAACTAGGTATACGAAAAGCTGGGTCCAAACTAGCGTAATGATCGACAGACAAATAATTCTTAGAGGATGGAAGTCAATTGGCACTCCCTCATTTCAAAAATTGTTCACCGAATTGGGCAGGGTGGCGGCATTTGATGTCGTATAAACAGTTTGGCAGATTGGATGCATTGAGGGGGAAATAATGGGGGTTAAAGTTGATTCTGTGTGTGTGTGTGTGTGTGTGTGTGTATATATATATATATATATATATATATATATATTATTCTGTTTTTACATATATGAGTCAATAAAAAGTGTTAATAAAAGAAAGTTATCTTTTATCGCTACTTTGCAGTATTGAATGGATCATAATTATTGTATATTTATCATCAAAATTACACTTGCTATGTCCACCATCTTGGATTTATTTTTCACAGAGCTCTTTACAGTGCATCCTGGGTGCACCCTACTTTTAGAATTTGGCCAAAGATATCTTAGGAGGCAGCAAAATTAAGAGGCCTACCTTTTAGATCGGCCTTCGTATCGGGAGTGCACATATAATGCCTAAAAAGGCTTCCTCTGGAGGCAGCTCACTAAATTTTGAACAGAGTAACTTGAATCCTTAACAGAAGTGCCAGTGATTTGCTTCTCTGTTGACAATTACATGCTAATCTAATGTGTGATTAATTGTTAATGTCTTTTGCTCAGGCAGAAACTGCCCATGTCTTACCATATATTTCTTTCTTAGAGGGCTTGTATCGACTTTGCCATCAGTGCCAAGCCTCTGACACGCTACATGCCACAGAACAGACAGACCTTACAGTACCGGCTGTGGCACTTTGTGGTGTCGCCCTCCTTTGAGTACACTGTGCTTACGATGATTGCTCTCAACACCATCGTGCTCATGATGAAAGTGAGGAGAAAACTCTTCATGTTGAATATAGCACAGCTGCATATAATTATGAAAGCCAGGTGCAAGAAAAGCGTAAACACCCTAATTTAATCCTAAAAGTTTACAAACATTTTTATGAGACGATCCCTTCAGTATGTCCCACGCAACTTTCTGTTCCAAAAGGAAATATTTCAGGAAACACAGGAAAGAAAAATGCACATCAAATAATTTCATGGCATTTATTAATAATTCTAACATTGAAGTGAACTGATATCATGCCCTTAATATTCTTTTACTGAACTGATTTTCATAAGCACAATTTTTGCCTAGAATATCTGTAACCATTTGTTAAAATTTAAAATATCTTGAAATATTAATTTAATTTAGAATCATAAAAAAAAATCACTTTACTGTTTGCAAACTGTAGGGAGCTTTGGTGAGAAAGTGGAAAGAAAATTATTATAAATGTTATTGTTGGGGCCTGTAGTCTGTGATACTGCTCTCATACCAGACAGTCATGAGTCACATCTTATTAAATATTGATCAGAAGCCATCAGCTACTATTCAACTTTTCCTCATTAGCTTTGGCCTAACATCCCCTGTGACTAATTTTAACTGGAGTTAGATCTGGGCCTCCACAAGTCATCATGTCTGCTTTGGTCTGCATCTGTGCAGACATTTCTATAATAATAAGATATAAAAGCACAGATATTTTTAGATGTTGATCCTTATGTGAAGTGAAGTCTGAAAAGCTTCTATAATTAGGTCTCATGTAGTTTGAATACCTCAGTTTTGATGTAGGAGTTTGAAGATTTTAGCTGTTTTAAGTACTTGCATTGCTAAGATAAATGAATGGAGGGAGAGATTAATTGACTATTTGCCAAGCCAACATAATAACAACATATAGAATAAATAAAATAATATGACTCTCTCTCTCTTTCTCTTTATTAGCACCATGATCCTCGTCCTGAAGGCTATGAAGATGTGTTGAAACACCTCAACACTGCGTTCACAGTGATTTTCTCTGTGGAATGTGTCCTCAAAATCCTGGCATTTGGTTTTTTGGTAAGCACTGGGGAAATAGCACTCTGCATAAAACTGCATAATAATGTATAATCAATATACATTAAAATTTCCTCATCCAACATCAACTTTGTGTCTTTCAGAATTATTTCAGAGACACATGGAATATATTTGACTTCATTACAGTTCTTGGAAGTATCACTGAAATTGTGGTTGACCAATTATCTAAGGTGAGAAGTAAATTTAACCTATGTACACACTTATTTATATGTATGTATATACAGTATTTATATACTTAATTATTTATTCAGAGTCCTTTTGATTTTTACACTTCTCCAGTTTGCAGACAATATTCATTTGCATTAGAAATGAATTAGGTATTCTGATTGGCTTGTATGCAGTATTTATTTATATGAGCAATCACCTCTGTGTTCTGATTGGTTTGTAGGCTGGAACTATTAATATGAGCTTCCTAAAGTTATTCCGTGCAGCTCGGCTGATTAAACTTCTGCGTCAGGGCTACACCATTCGTATTCTGCTCTGGACTTTTGTTCAGTCATTCAAGGTCAGACTGGTGCATCATTAAAGTCAAAACATAAGTGAAAAACATTGACATGTCAGCTGATATCAGCAACACAATATCATTTTATGTAACACTCATAGAATATTTCAGTCTTCGGTACATGTAAATGTAATGTTTGCATGGTGAATTGAGATTGGATTTTCAGACATCTAAGTTTTCATGGTTTATTAATAGAAAGTGTATCATTAAAGGAGAGTCTCAGTCTTCCTCCCTCCCTCCCTCTATATACAGTATATTTATACTGTCATATTACAAAAAATCTTTAACACTGTTCTTTTGCTACTTTGGAAGCACTAGTATTTCCTTCGGGAAATATCAGTCTTTAGATTAATTTTTGATGAGGGTTTAACAAGATATTTGTCTTGCAGGCTCTTCCTTATGTCTGCCTGCTCATCGCTATGCTGTTTTTCATCTATGCTATCATTGGCATGCAGGTAAAGGTTGTCTTTTTCCCCCAGCTGTCTTTCTACATCTCTATATTCCTTTCTCGCTTTGTCTTTCTCTCTCTAAGCATGCAAATTTAATCAACCCCTCTTGTGTGTGTTTTTGTAATTTTGTAAAGGTTTTTGGCAACATCAAGGTAAATGAAAAAAGCCAAATCAACCGACACAATAACTTCAGGACATTCTTTGGTGCCCTCATGTTGTTGTTCAGGTAAGATGATGTTTATAAAAGGATATTAATATTCTTACAAAATCTGCATATTTTCATGTAATTTCTTTGTTAAAAAAAATGTTACATGTTGAATGTCGATTATTTCACTGTGAAGAGAGTACAATGAAACAGACATAGTGTCTAATAATAAATAAATTATATATGTGTGTCTGTTTAGGAGTGCAACAGGTGAGTCATGGCAGGACATCATGTTGTCATGTTTAGGAGAGAAAGAGTGTGAAACCGACATGTCTCTCCACAATTCAACAAAAAAGGAAATAAGAAAAGAATGCGGGACCGACTTTGCATACTTCTACTTTGTCTCCTTCATCTTCTTCAGTTCCTTTTTGGTGAGGCAATACAGTTTACTGACACAAACACACAGCAATAAAAAAGCCTTTTTACTTGAAAGCAGTATACTTAAAGGAATAGTTCACCCAACAATTAAAATTCTTTCAGAATTTACTCACCTTTAAGTCGCCTAAAACTGATATGACTTTCTTTCTTCTGCAGAACACAAACTAGGATATTTTGATGGAGATATGATGTATTTATATCCATACAATGCAAGGCAAAGTGGTCTAACACTTTCAAGCCCCAGAAAGGACTTAAGACAGCATAAAGGTAATCATCTACACAACTCGAGTGATTTAATCTATGTCTTATGAAATGATACGATCGGTTTTGGGCGAGACCAGACCAAAATGTAACTCCTTTTTTACAATAAATCTTGACATCTGCAGACATCTTAACACGTGCTCTGTGCATGCACATGTGCTGTGCGCCCACGCTAGGTGTGCAAATCAAGTGTCAAGTGCAAGGAAGTGTAATCAAGCTTTAAATCATGATCGCCAAGGAGACTGTTGATGTTTGATTATGAAGATTTATAGTGAAAAATAGTTACATTTTGGTGTGTTTGTCACCCAAAACCAATTGTATGTCTTCAGAAGACATGGATTAAACCACTCAAATTGTATGGATTAACTTTATGCTGCCTTTATATCTTTTATGGAGCTTGAAAGTGTTGGACCCAACTGACTTGCATTGTATGAATATAAATCCATCATATCTCCATCAAAATATCCTACTTTTTTATTCCGCAGAAGAAAGAAAGTCATATGAGTTTGAAACGGCATAAGAGTAAGTAAAAGTCTTTTTTTTTTTTTCAAAGAACTATCTAACTATTTTCGAAGAATGGGAAAAATTCATCATCATACTCTATGTGAATAGTTTAGGTGTGGAAAGTAAGATTTACGTGAAAGAACTTTTTAATGTTTGTTACTTTATTGCATTGCATCTAGTTAGGACTTGATGTTGACCTCACTTTATATCATTGAACTGTTCTATCTATATTCTTCTCTCTCTCATAGATGCTCAATCTGTTTGTGGCTGTGATCATGGATAATTTTGAGTACCTGACACGAGACTCATCCATTCTGGGTCCACATCACTTGGATGAGTTTGTACGGATCTGGGGAGAGTATGATCGTGCTGCATGGTGAGAGAGATGGTTTTAAACACTTTCAGTTGATCACATGCCGTACAGATGTAATACAATAAAACAAAAACAAATAACATGTTGATAGATGTTTTACAGGGTCTGTTTGCTTGTTTTCTCAATTTGCAAGAATATCATATTTGAAAAACATTAAATTGGGTATTTCCGTTGTAAATGTCCCATGAATGTCTATGAAAAGTACAGGATAATTTGCTTTTACATTTGAAATAGTCTGTAATGTCTCTGTGTCTCTCTTACACTAATTTGAACAACTGCAGGGTAATTTAAAGGGGCCATATAACTGAGGGATCCATTTTTCTCTTGAGATAAGAGTTCATTGTACTATGAAAAGAAACTGTAACTTTTAGATCTCAAAATGTTCTCCCAGTCCAAAAAGACCATTTATTTAAACTAAATAAGCATTTATTTTGCAATTACGCTAATACTGAACTTCTGTTTACTTAGTTTATGTCTTAAAGGCACAACAACAAAAACGGCCTGTTTAAAGGAATATTCCGGGTTCAATAAAAGTTAAGCTCAATCAGCAGCATTTGTGGCATAATGTTAATTGCCTCAAAAAATTATTTTGCTTTGTCCCTCCTTTTCTTAAAAAAGAAAAAAAGAAAGAAAGAAAAAAATCTGGGTGTTACAGTGAGGTACTTACAATGGAAGTAAATGGGGCCGCTAACATTAATATACTCATTGTTTCAAAAGTATAGCCACAAGACGTAAACAGTATGCATGTTAACGTGACTTTAGTGTGATAAAATTGCTTACCAACCTTTTCTGTGTAAAGTTATTTCCAATTTTACAACTTTGTTGCCATGAAGATGTTGCAATATAAACCATAAAACCTTAAAATTACTGTAAAAACAACAATTTAAACATCTACAGCTCAAATATAACACAAGTTTGAATAGAAGAATGAATGTGTTTTTATAAAATTTTAGGCTTCACATTTCTTTCCTTTAAACCCTCAAAAAAATTGCCCCATTTACTTCCATTATAAGTGCCTCACTGTAATCCAGATTTTTTTTAAAGAAAAGGAGGGACGAGTTGAAATTACCTGTAATCAACATTGTGCCACAAATGCTGTCGATTGAGCGTAACTTGTATTGAACCCAGAATTGTAATTGGAATGGTTGGAGAGAGTGAAGTAAAATTATGGCTACTAAATTACTAACTTAATCTACTAAGGTTTTAAAGTATGCCATGACCCCTTTAAAGTGTATTTTATACCACTCCTATCACACGTATAACCATCCTAAATTGTCTGCTGTTAACAACGGGTGTGTCCTTCTCCAGTGGAAAACTACACTATAAGGAGATGTACAAAGTTGTACGCACAATATCACCTCCTCTGGGCTTTGGAAAGAATTGCCCCTACAGGGTGGCGTGCAAGGTTTGGCTCAACTGTGAAAAACTACCCCACAGCCTCTTCCTCCTCTTTTTTTTTTATCATTCCCTGCTCCTTCACTACCTAACAACCCCCTCCCTCCTCCTCGTCCCTGTGATCTCCAGTACTCAAAGACTCCACCGTGTCAAAGTCTGGCAGAGCCAAGAGCTCAGTGCACAGAGAGACAACTCATCCCTTTGGCCCGTGTCCAGCTCCTGAAGTGTAAATAACTGAAGCAGTTCATGACACTGAGAGCCATCCATCATTAAACACCATTAGATCATAACTAACACTGCCAATGGATGTCAGGAGGGAGTCAGTCTCTCTGTGTCTGAATTGGATTTGGGGCTTTTTATTGAATATCTTTCCAGAAATGTGGGTTTGAGGTTATAGGAGGGCAGACTCCTTGTGTTCACCATTGCCTCACATGTTTGTAATTCATGAGAGCATAATGCCCATCTGCCCTGGTCTGCTGCAACCACTTCTGTGGGTTTCTGTATTATAGTAGCAGGACTTTATTTTGAATAGAGATGTTCAGTTTGTAGTCCTTAAACCCGGAAGAGATTTAGGAATTTCAAGCCATGGGTTATTAGAGTAGTGGATCTCTCAAAAATTCCAGTTTAACCCCTGGCTGTAACCACCATAGAATTTAAAGTGGAAACCAATATATAGATAAGGGGTCGATCAAAATTAGTTTTTAAACGGGAGATTCTTAAACTTTTACATTTGGTCCCCCAATTGTTGAACATTTGTATTCATCCTTGCTCGAACATGAATTGAAACCTCTATGTGGTTTAAAAAAATTTGCTGCATAAGAACTACAACATTTGTAAAGTACATTAAGAATGTAAACACACATCCACACACATTGTAGTAGTTGTAATCCTTATGGAGCAACTTATAAGCAAGTTATGTTTTCAAAGTACAAAGTGGTTTCAAAATTCATTTTTGAGGTTTGAATGTGTAATTTTCAATGATTGTTTACAGCAGACCTTATTTGACTAGAAAACCACTATTTGAAAAACATATGGAAAATTCCTGAGGGAAGGTATGGCGAATCAGTCTTCCATGTTGGCATACAAATAGAGCGCAACAGTCCCCTCCCTCTTTTTCAGCCATTTTTGGTTCTTGAAGTATTTTTCCTATTTATTTTTTCCTTAGGGTTTTCATAAACTCCTTCATATATGAGTTCTAAGCCATAAACCAAACCAATCAGCTCCGATGTGAATCACACTATTACAAACTTAGATTTGAAGCTAAAAATTATTTGAAAATCTGAGAAAAAGACAATGGTACAAAATTGTGTACTTAATGCCTTTCATGAGGGCATGAACTACAATCCCATGAAGCAATGACAAATTATGTGTAAATACAAAGATTTTGATTTTAAGTTTATGATTATAAGTATAGAACTAATATATTTGAATTTTATTGCAAAATATTCAGATAAATGCAAATATCTAAGTAGTTGGGAGTGTATGGAGACAGGCCCAATTGCATCATTGTGTCATGGACCTGGCCAGGTACTGCAGGGCTTGTTTGGCGTGTTTTTTTGCTGCGATTCTGTGATTGGTGGATTGTTTCCCTTCAGGATCATGGGTAGTATAGATGTTAACCAAGAATTCTGCTATTAAACTATATAAAAAATATTGCAGACTTGTGGTTTCAACAAAAGCATACACTATCGATTAACAACCTTGGCTCTCATGGTAGGTCTGTCTTTAAAAGTTTATAAGTTATCGTTAAAAATGCATTTGCCTATGGAGAAAATGAATGGGATTTTTACTTTCAGAACCCGACTGTTGTGCTCCATTGACTTCACGACTGAACAGCTCTGTATGCGCAGTCAAGATCCCCTCAGATCCACTCACTTGACTCATCAGATCTTTGACTGTTCTAATCATTTCTCTCCTTAGCCTCTTCTATGCCTGCATTGCATAGAAAGACCTCCACCTGACTCCACCTATTTGTTTAAACTAATTTGTTTAATTTCCCTTTTGACAGTGTTTTTCTTTTCCTGTTTCTCCCTCTATCTTTTCTGTTGTTTCCTTTTGTTCCTTGTCACAATCTTCCTCTCCTCCCTTGTTCCTTGGGAATGCCCTATTCTTCCTCCTCCTCTTCATCACATTGCCCCTGGTGACTACCCCCCTCCCAGTGGCCGTATTCATTATACTGATATGTACGAGATGCTGACCTGCATGTCGCCACCGCTTGGCCTGGGCAAGAAATGCCCCTCCAAAGTGGCGTATAAGGTAGTCTGCAGTATTACTATTTAGTCTGCTTATTTACAAGAGTCCCAAACTAATCAAAGCTTATTGTCCCAGTTTACAGTGGGTGTGCACTGATATCCATTTTTGCTTCCAGGTAGTCATGATTAAATGATTTTGTCAAGATATCAGTGAGCACCTGTTGTAAAATGGCACCAAAGCACAGCATCACATGGAAGCAAGCAAAAATGAAATATTGCATTTATAATTTGTGGCTGGTATTTGGTATCTTAAATTATTTTAAGCATTTCTATTTTCCTATGTTTATCGTTTTAGAAAAGTTTTTTACCTATTCTACATTACTTGTATGTCATGCACTTTGCTTGATTTGTTTCATAAATTTGTTTCAATATTACTAGCCATTTTTTTTTACTAGATAGTAGATTTAGGATTAAAATAAATGTTTTAGTGGCAGATTTGCCAATCTGAACAAACTTTTTGACATCTCATAAGGCTCTTATTATTCGTAGATTATCAGTGATGTTATTTTTTGTCATTGTCTTCTAGTCATCATAATATAATGTCTCTGTATATCCACCAACAACACTTTATTTGAATATGTCGCCATAACACTGTTTTAACTCTGACATTAGTTTATTTCAGTGTTATAGATGTGTTATAAATGGCATGTTCATAAAGTGTGATCCTTCAAACTTTTCTAATGTTTCTTTGCATAAATCTCATCCTTTACTCTGTCTTGATCTACTTTAATATATGTGTTTCAAATGTGTGCATGAATTTGTGGTGGTGCACCTAATAAAAGTGTTTTTTGAGTTTTTGAGAAAGTTCCTTTTTTTGTAAGGAATATTCTTAACATACTTTTCTGGTGAACATTTCCCAAGCTACTTCGAAGAATATGTAAACAACTAAGCTCTTTTAAGCTCTTTTTTTTTAATTTTTTTTTATTCAAAACAACACTGAAATACATCCTTCAACTAAGACCTGACCCTTAACTACAGAAAGAAATAGATGGTCATTCAAAAATCAGGAAACATGCCTTAAAATTCATTCATGGCAAAAAAGCTAAAGTCAGTGTAGAAGAGAACCCACAAAAAAGTGTGCTCACCAGAAAGGTCCCTTAGTTTTGCTGAAACAAGAAGTGCACTACTTGTATTTCATTTGTCTTTTCCTGTGTCCTTGTGGTGACCTGCTCTCAGCGGTTAGTGCTGATGAACATGCCAGTGGATGACGACATGTCAGTTCACTTCACCTCCACTCTTATGGCCCTGATACGCACTGCACTGGATATTAAAATTGCTCAAGGTTAGCATCATTCCTAATTGTGATGCCTGTCAAAATCAACTATAGTCGTGATTTGTTTTTTTGTTTTTTTACACAAGGTAACAATGAAATAATATAAGATTACTGGTGTTTGTGTGGCAGGGGGTGAGGACAGAGGTCAGATGGACATAGAGTTACAAAAGGAAATTAGTGTCATCTGGCCACACCTCTCCCATAAGTCTCTTGACCTGCTTGTACCCATCCACAAAGGTGAGAGATTAACACTGCCAGCTCGGACACAGGGTTATTATACTTTTTATATAGTTTTTATTCATATTTTATTTGAAATGTGTCATTCCAATTTTAAAATGTTTTTATTAGTTTTTGCTATATTTAATCTAGTTTTATTTGTTCAAGTGTTTTCTAGTTTCTTTTTAGTAATTTTTTATTTTAGTTTTAGTGTGACAACCTGCCTGCCACGCGTCAAAAGCAAACACAGTAGATTCCATTATAATCATTTAATCTGTCTACACTTGAACAGTTAATTGCGGTGTGTCACATTGCGCTGGTAGTAAACAGATGCCCTGTTCTGTTGCTGACATGCTGCAGAGCTACTCCAGCCACTTTAGTATCTCGTTCATCTGAAATGAAATGATTACATACCAAATATCATACCTTTCATTTTTTTTTTTTAGAATGAATTTTCTGACTGCTATATTAATGCCAGCTTGTGGTGTTTCTTGTCTACTAATTCAAATGAAATTTGTTTCTTACCACATTTAAATGCAATTTTACCAATAATAACATTACAGTAATAAATATTTAATAAGAAAATGTTTATACCAGTGGATTTCCAAAATTAATGTAGAATAGAATTTATTTTCCCATTTAACCGTTGCTGAAGTCTATTCAAGCTCAGAACTGATTGGTCCATGCTATGCATTTAGAATGTTCACTTTGACTTGTCCAGCATTAATAGCCTCTAACGGACAATGGACGCGCCTGGTGTAGACAGGATTTTAATATTTTAGGACAGCCAAACTTAATGCCTATACTGTTTTCAGTTAAAACATTTCCATGGCCCATAAAGTATTGCTGCTATTTACTGGCATTTTCATGTTAGCTTAAATTATTATTATTCAGCTATATTATTTTTTCATTTCAGTAAAAAAAAAAAATAAATAAATAAATAAATAAAATTCATTTAGTTTTCAGTTTAGTTATTGTTTACAATAACAACACTGCTTTGACCATTAATACCTATGAAAAAAAAGGTTGCATACCATACAACTCCAGCTTTGGAGACATGCTTCTCTCCCATAAAGTGTGTTCTGATGCATCTCTACATTGAAGTTCATTTATTTTGACCTTAGAAATCTTAGATTTTAGAAACCAATCTTTCTTTCAGCCAGTGACATGACCATTGGGAAGATCTATGCAGCCATGATGATCATGGACTACTACAAGCAGAACAAAGCAAAGAAGCTCCGCCAGCAGATTGAGGAACAGGTAGGGGGTAGTTGGCAATAAATACTTCTGATTAGTTATTAGATTAGATGTCCTGCAGTGTTGCATTCTATGTGTATATAGTAAAGCTATTTTAAGCAGCATTTTTCTAATTGTTTATGCATGCAGTTTTATGACTTCATATTAAATATTACAAAGAATTTTTATACTTTTAAAATACTTTTGTCACCGCAGCACTATGTAAAATGAACTAGTGAAGTCAAAATAGTGATAAAAAAGTATTAGACCTTAAAAGAAATGGTCACCAATTACAGAACCTAAAATATACATACTTACACTTTCAAAGAAATTTTAACCTAAAATCTTGTTGATGTTGATATAGGAAGATTGCCATCTACTTGTTTGGAATATTGTTAAATTTACTGAAAAATACTACTAAAATGTATCATGTTTCAGTTTAAAGTGTTGACTTCCTGAAGCTGGAAATGTGTGCTGTTTTTGGGGTGTTCTGGGTCCCTGTCCTTAGCTCTGAGATTGCACTGACCCTGTATTGTTGTCTTGCAGAAACATGCTCCGATGTTCCAACGCATGGATGCATCCTCACTGCCACAGGACATTCTATGCAGTGCCAAGGCTCTGCCATTCCTGACACACAGTGCAGGATCTGCCCTGTAATTGTACATGTTGTGTGTGTGTGTGTGCGCGCGCGCGCGTGTGCGTGCGTGTGCATCCCAAATGTGTATGGCTTTCTTTCTTCTGTAGAACACAAACAAAGAATTTTAGAAGAATATCTCAGCTCTGTAGGTCCATACAATGCAAATGGATTGTGACCAGCAATTTAAAGCTCCAAAAAACACAGACAGTCATAGTAAAAGTGATCCATACGACTTCAGTGGTTAAATTATTGTCTAAAGTGATTCGATTGCTTTGGACGATAAACAGATCAATATTTAAGGACTTTTCACTATAAATCTTTACTTTCTGGTCGCTCTCCAATGCGTGTTCATGAGAGAAACAAGTTTATACAGCCTCTCGTGTGACGTAAGCACGCTGGCATGATTAAATGAAAGCAAAACCAGTGAAGCTTGTGTACAGCATTCTGTTTTAATAAACCGAGCCTTACTTCCGGTTGTATTGCGACAGTTCTCGCGTGAACATGCCAACACACTTATGTTACAGGATAGGCTACGTGAACTCGGCCCCCTCATGAACGCACATTGGAGAGCAAAGAGAACAATACAATTATAGTGAAAAGGACTTAAATGTTGAGCAGTTTCTCACCCAAAGTGATTGTATCACTTTAGAAGACATTCATTTAACCACTGGAGTTTTACTACGACTGTCTATGCTTTTTGGAGCTTCATAAGGTCACCATTCACTTGCAGTGTATGGACCTACAAAGCTAAGATATTCTTCTAAAAATCTTTGTTTGTGTTCTGCAGAAGAAAGTCATACACATCTGGCAGGGCATGAGGATGAGTAAATAGTGAGAGAATTTTCATTTTTGGGTGAACTATCCCTTTACTGTAAGTTGGCCCTGTATCTGTCATCATTTCATGTCACCGTCTGATCTGTTAATCGTCCTGTATATAGCTTACACACAAAGATCTCACTTATGTATAGCATATACAGATGCAAGCCAACATGAGCATGATTGACAAGTTTCTCTGTTGTTTTCTCAGCACCAGAGGTGGGTTTTTGGCACTGAGTCCCATCTCCCCCCAAGATCTTTTCATGCAACCCATGGCCCAAGAGTCCATGGAAAACAGGGAGGAATACCAACACCATTATCACCTCCAGAGCATGGTAGGAGCAACTAAATTGAAAATACACAAACTAAAATATCTTTCTGTTTTTATTTTATTTTATTAATTTGACTGACAATATCTCCAGAAAGTATTTGGGCATTTTTAAAAGTATACATTTAATTGCATGACCAACAAAATATAAGAAAAAGTGACATCTGCAAAGAAATGCAGATGCTAGAGGTTTTCTCAGAATTAGCTAACGACTGACAACCAGAATCTCTCCAAAAAAAAAAAAAAAAAAAAAATTTTATTGTAAAATATTTTGCTTAAAATGTGTGCTTGTGCTATTCTTCTTTTTTTTTTAAATGGCCCTTGGTCATTTTTGTGATGCAAAAACATTCATAAGTTGTAAAGTGTGGTTTAAGTGTTCAAATATTCTGTGGGGCCAGCGTATGTGCATGAAATACCTGAAAGCTATTTTGTACAGTATTTGGTTTTATGAATAAACATTCAAATTATCATCTATTTAAAATTCTAAAACTGTATGCAAAGTTAAGCCCATGCTCGCTATTTAATTCCATGGCAGTTAATGAATTATTCAGGGGTGCATTTCCCATACAACGACTTAACTCACTGCTTAACCACCATAGTACGATGCATCGTTAGAGAAGCTAACTAGCTAGTCACAACTGTTTCCCGAAACCCTAGTAACTATGTCGCACATCCATCATTCAAACTGTCGTTAATGACGTTAGGGGGTGGAGTAAAAACTTCTGCAGAGATCAAAGGATATCAAATTATAACAGCTCATTTACATGGACAGAAAGCCATTTATTGTGAAAAAACTGCTTAAGACACGAAATAGACATTTACGTTTATATGCACTTTGTAAGTGGCATACTCTTTACTACAGTATACAAGCGGTTCGGTCAGTAAACAGCTCTACAGCAACGTTATTTCCCCGTGACGCTGCTGTAAATAACGAACATGTTATCTGAGGACTACTTCTGTTATTTTCTGTTCTCCGTTGTTACGCTTTATTTTCACATGCCCCTCTGTTGCTGGTGTGTTTGTTTTCATTGCAACCTCTCGTAGCATTGAGCTGCAATAGTGGGGTTTCCCTCTTACCTCCGGGGCACTTGAGCACATACATATGCACATTTTTCAAAAACCAATAAGAATGCCACTTTTATTCTTGACACAATAAAATATATAGAATTAAATATATATGGAGTGAAAGATACAGACTGGGTCTGGCAAATTGGGCTCTGGTGAAGCTGTGTGAGAAATTAAAACCCTTCACAATCTGAATTTAAATACAAAATATAATATCCCATTTGATGACCAAAAATACTCTTGTCATTTTTAACATGTTTCGAGTTAGTGCTTTTCTAATACACTGGGAAATCATCCAGTAGTTTAACATGTAGAAATGAGCACATAATAGGTGATCACAGTAGCATTGGAATGCCAGATCAAATGTAAGCAATTATTGTTTGAATCATATCATGCAATGCCATTACTTCATTATCAACTACCAGAATAATGTCATTAATAAATTATATACTGTTTGTGTGATTAAGAATCCTATGTATGGAATGAAATACAAACCATTATTGTTTTGCAATGTACACTACAACAGTCAAGTAACTAAAGCTGGCTATGTAAAGATTTTCTCGATACACAAGATAATGGCCATGATAATATAAGCCAAACATGACACAAAATACATCCTTTATTTAAATCCTCAGACAATTCTAAAGAGAGGCCTTACTTCTCATTTTTCCCAAGCCACAGCATGAAAACTATAAAAAAAAAAAAAAAAAAAAGCATGAAAGCAAACCCATTAACAGATGAATACAATAATTTGATAATCAAATTAAGCTGCACCCTATTACTGTCACAAATCATTGATGAAACGCTCACATTTAGCTAGTTAATTTAGATGATTATTAGCCACCAAGGTGTTTCTATCCATTCCTCAGGTCCACCAATAGCAGGTGTATTAATGACTCTCTCTGTGTGTGTATCAAATGCTTAACAATGGCGGCTTTACAAAGAATCCTACAGCTTGAGCACTGAAGGTGACGCAGAAGTCAGGTAGTGTATATAAATGCCTACATAAGGACAAATTTCTCCCCACTTGACTCTTTATCTGACGACATCATAAGAAAATTCTGCATTCCAAGGACCAAGATCCTTGAATTTCTGCAGGTTGTGAAACCAAACCTTCCAAGGGCCACAAGAAGAAACTACACCTTAAGCCCAGCAGTGCAGTGCTTAGCTGCACTGCATTATTGTGCTATGGAAAGTTTTATGGATGTGGTTGGTGATGGCCTGTGGCTCAGCAAATCTTAGGTCAGCAAGGCTGTGAAAGCAGTAACACCTTTGCTGTTACAGGTTATGAACATCACGCTGACTTTCCCCAAAACACCTAAAAAATTCCAGTCACAACATTGCAGTCACGGAAATTTGTTCAACTTCCTGAGAAGGAAGAGGAGGTCATACTGGTGCTGCTGATGATGAAAATGCTGCTGCTACTGATGATGATGATCCACTGAACCCACATCAAGGCAGAATGCATCCTGCAGGAGCAGAAGTCAGAGAACATTTAATTCAGAAAATGTTTGGTTACTTTTTTCATTTTTAAATACAGTTTGTTTACTGTATTTTCTATTAATAAACTAACTTGTGTTAATAAACATTTTGTGTAATTTCCTACATTGGTCTGTTTTTTTCCCCTGCAAACATTAATTGAAAGACTACTGCAAACAAGAAGTATACATTTGTTTTCTATAACAAACCCTATTGAGAATATTCTATATTCTGTTATATTCTACTTCTGTGAACACCTCACAATAAACACAAAACCACTTACATAGACATGTTATCCCATACAGAAATCAGATATATGGTCATACATGTATATTTCTATAATTATTGTTCATTTATTTGGGTATATTGGCTATATAAAATAACACTGTGATTTGGGAAATTATGTTTTACATATGAAAGTGTAATATTTTGAAATATGTAAATGAATGAATTTTACACTTACTGTAGGGCTTTTCTAACACTATACACAAAGTACTGCAGACTATGTTGCATATACTCTATGTACAGTACAGATAACTTTTTATATCAGTGAAAACCATTAACATGCATATTGTGTTTTACATATATAGCCATATGTGAAATTTCTCTTTGCAAAATGTTGTAACAAAGATATTCGCTTGTAAATAATCAAATAACTCACCTTTTCTACGCGAAAACGAAGCCAATCCTGCGTTCCAAACATCATAAATAATGCCTTCGGAGGGCACTTCGAAGGGAGAACAATTGTGACAGTCACGATCGAAAATCGTTTTAAACTGAATTTCCAATAAAAATAACTTTGAGCACCAAACTTCAAGCCTTTCAAAGCTCTCTAAGTGGATGGTGAAGTATTTGAAAGGAATAGGGCATAGGGGTGATAAGTCTGAATAGAACACACCCAAGCTGCGGCGAAATCAATGATGTCGACACTTTAAACAAGGAACTATGCTTCTAACCACAGGTGGAGAGCTGTAGTTCCAACTACACAACTTTGCGACGCTGTTTGCGAATGTTCGTTGGAACATATGTTGGTAACGATGAAACTTGCGACCATAGCTGGCTAACGATGCTTTTGGGAAATGTACCCCAGGTATACAAAACAAATAATTAGAGTAACAGGGTCTGAATACCACACAGCTAAAACATCTCAGATCAGTCTGTAAGAGTTTAATGAATAGCATGGAAATATTGACACCCAAGGTGGAACAAAAATGTTCTGAATCTAATTTGCAAAGCACCAACTTTAATTGACAGCACTTGCTCATAAACAAAGGTTTTATCCATATAACATTCTGACAGACAGTATTCTAATGTAAATCATCCCAAAATTAATTCACACATGCTAACAGTGTATCACTCCTACTGACATAGATGGTAATTCGTTTTCTCAATTAATCAGTTGGTTGCCTCCAAAACATTAAACTACCATTTGATTGGATTAATGTCTCTAATCGTTAGGAATTAATCTGCATGTTCATTAACTTTTCTAGTTCACAACCCTGCATGGCATTTCTACCTCTCCTGGCTCATTCTCTTTCCACAACTGAAGCTTTATTGTCATTGCTATATTATTTGGCTTTTGGTCTTGGCTTTTAACAGAGGAGTTGCTTGTTTTTTTTTTTTTTTTTTTTTTAAAGGTTTGGAAGGGTATGTTGATGTACTGTAGTTTCTAAAGGGGTGGAAGAAGGGGCTGAGTCAAGGTGACCTCCAGGCCTTATATAATTGATGAGTAGAAAATAACAAGCTTAGATGAATTTCTGTGCTTGTATTTTGGTTTGTTTGCTTTTGCTTTCCTGTTTTCTCCTTTTACATTGCCTCTCTACTTCCAACTAAGGTGAACCTCTAGATGTTTTTAAGGACTAGTTCACCCAAAAATGTAAATTCCATCAACATTTACTCACCGTCATGTTGTTCCAAACATGTATGTCTTTCTTTCTTCCTTAAAATACCAAAGGAGAAGTTAGGCAGTATGGTAGTCAGTCACCATTCATTCTCATGCATTGGAAGTGAATGATGACCGAGGCAGTCATTCTGCCTAACATCTGTTTTTTGGTCCCACATGCCTTTATTTCGTCACACTTAGATTACTGTAACTCCCTCTATATCGGAGTAAATCAATCATCTCTCTCTCATCTTCAAATGGTCCAAAATGGTGCAGCCAGACATCTGAAGGGCAGATGCAGATATGAACACATCACTCCAATTTTAGCTTCACTGCATTGGTTGCCGGTTAGATACAGAATTGATTTAAAATCGTATTATTTGTTTTTTAACCATTAAATAGCCAGGCGCCACAATATCTCTCAGATTTATTGCGCCCACTCAATTAGTCTTGATCTCTTAGATCAGGGGATCTCGGATTGCTCTCTGTTCCCAGATCCAGACTGAAGCAAAGAGGTGATCGTGCCTTTACCATAGCTGGCCCTAAGCTCTGGAACAGCCTGCCGGTACAAATCAGAACTGCTCCACCTCTATCTTTTTTAAATCTATGCTTAAAACCTATCTATTTTCATTGGCTTTTAATCAACTTTTAATTCTTTGTTTTGGTGTGATTTTTTTTTTTTTTTTTCACTTTTACTTTTTCTAGTTAGTTGTTTATTGTCTATTTTATCTGCTTTTCTCATGCATGATACTGTACACAATTTGGTCAACATCAGTTGTTTTAAAATGTGCTTTATACAAAAAATGTGGCATTGACATAGTAACTCCATCCTTAAAATGAGTGTTACTAACAGTTAATAGGTTGTGTACATTTTGAAACCCAAAAATTAAAAAGTGGCCCTGAACATTAATATTTTGCAGAGGAAAGTGTTTGTATATAAATTGCAGCAGTGCATAATGCATTAATATAATGAACAGTGATGAAAAAAATATTCCATATATACAGTATATCTGGTCATCTGAAATTAATTAATTAATTGCTTAAATCTCTCTCGTGCAACCACGTACACACTGCATGGGCACATTTGGACTAAATATCACTTTTTGCTGGCCAAATTATTGTTTTTAAACCAGCTGTTTCCTTCAGAATCAAACAGGAAAGTGGTGTAATTCCGAAAATGTACTATAATAAACTCTTTGGTCTTTGTTTTAATGAAAAAATATTAGCACAAAATTAACAGATGATTAACTGGTTACCATATTTTTACTCTAACAATTTAAAGGGACTTAATTCACAATGTTTTCATTCCTTGAACCGTTTCTAGTCTCTGATCATGAACAAGATGAACGATTATTAATGTATGAAATGAACTTGGAATTCCATAGGAAGACTAATATTGAGCAATATAAAAAATAATTAGCAAATATAAAGTGCCACGTTGCATTGCTGCTCATTTGCATAGAAATAAACTAACATTTTCATCTCTGGACACACCCGCATTGCCTCACCAAAGCTCATGTCTCCTGAAACCACCAAGGCTTATGTCTCAAAATGATTTCTGGTCACTTTGTCACTACAAATTACTGTTAGAGTGAATGCTTCTTGAGTATGACCTGACGGTGACACACTACTCGACATGAATGTATTCATTTTCTTGCATAAGGACTTAATGTCTCTCCCTCCTCCCTAATTTTTCACTCTCTAACTGCTTAGGTGCCAGAGCACAAAGAATTTAGCAGTGAGCTGTGCCCCACTAGCTTGCAGGCCGATCCTCTGCTGGTGCCAGGGAGAGGCGTCTCTATCCGAGCCTCATCCATGCCTCGGTTGGCAGTAGAGTCACAGGTACTGCTGCCTGTGTTTGCTTAGCCTAGCTATAGCTAGCTGCTTTCTCTGAATCTGCCTCATGGGTGAGATTATAGTTAGCATCAGTGTTGTGATTGGTGCAAAATTGGGAAAAGGAGAGATGGGCATTGAACTATAGTTTGTGATTGGGCTAAATTTGCTAAATTTACCATTATAAGTGGGCCACAGTGAGGGAAAATAAATAAAATAATGTACAGTGTAATATTCCCCCTTTAAACTGGTATGACCTGGTTTTTCCAGCAGGGATTGTGAAAAAGTTGTACTTGCCTTCGTTAGAGCTCTGTTCAAAACTCTTTTGTTTACAAGAACTCTTTAATTTACATTCTTCTTTATTATATCACTGTATGTTTTAAAAGCGAGATAAAGTCCAAATCCAACAAATGTAACATGAATTTGTTTCATTTTTGTGTCTGTTTTTGTGTGGCCATTTGTTAATGCATGTTTGCTCTTTGGGTTTGTCTTTCATGTTGTGTTTGTTCTCTGTTATGTTTTATGTGTACAGCAGGTGTCTTCAGAGAACAAACTGATGAAGCGCTCGTTCTCCACAATTGGTGATCAGTGTGTCAATGGTGATTGGCAGGAGGAGTTTTCTCTGGAGAGGGTGAGCCCTGATCGACTAGAGAGACCGAGGCAAAGAAGCTTCAGAGGTCAGTTTGCAGCATTCATTCCAAACACTCAGATACAGTGTACACGCTCAGAGAGATGGAATTCTTGAAATTCTCTGTAATGGTGATGATACTGTGCACACTATGGTAGAGGTTATTATTATCTTTAGTATGCTGGAGACACTGTCTTGTATGAGACCATAAGATGAGATCCAGATCCAGAGGAATAGAGACTCAGGTCACATTTAGTACTTCAACTCAACTTCAACTCAGATATGTAATTTTAACAACACTTTGTCATCTTTGCAACCGGTGAGTAATTAGACTGATAAAAGTTTTGGTTCACATCTGTTTTGTCATCTTACTGATTCAACCAAAAGAACGAATAATTTGCATGCAGTCAGTGAGGACAATGCTAAAAAGTTGTTTTGTTGACTGTGTTATTGTCACATGCACTTCACGAGCTCACACCTCATATAATATAAATATAAACATACGTATGTGTGTCTAAACATGTTAACTGTATTTTTGTGCACGTGCAGCTATCAGGTCAAACCTGCGGGAGCCAGTGGACAAGGAGAGGGGACGATCTAAAGAGCGAAGACACCTGCTGTCTCCAGATGTGTCTCGCTGTAACTCAGAAGAGAGGAGCCAGTCACAAGAAAGACGCCACTCTAGATCGCCCAGTGAGGGCAGGAAGCACACAACACTCAGACAGGTGAGGACACACACATGTGCACATACCTTATGTCATACCGCCTGACCTGGTAGATTATTTGGTAACACTTTATAATAAGGTTCCATTTGTAAACATTAGTTAATGCATTAGGTATCATGAACAAACAATTAACAATATGTATTTTACACTATTTATTAATCTTTGTTAATGTTAATAAAAATATAATTGTTCATTGTCAGTTCGTGTTAGTTCATAGTGCATTAGCTAATGTTAACAAATGCAACTTTTGATTTAAAAAATGTATTAGTATGTATTAGTACTGCCACTTTCGATACAGTCGATCATGACATTCTCATCGATCGCCTAAGAGACCAGATTGGTATTCAGGGGTCAGCCTTGGACTGGGTCTCTTCATATCTCAAGGGTAGAAAAATTTCAGTCTGTTTAGAGAACTGTTCTTCATCAGTTGTTCCTTTAACGTGTGGGGTTCCTCAGGGCTCCATCTTGGGACCTGTTTTATTCTCCCTTTACATACTTCCATTTGGAAAGATCTTTGATAAGCATAGAATACACTACCTGTATGCTGATGACTTTCAACTTTACGTTCCTATTAAACATGGGAAGCAACCCTCTTTTGAGTCTCTGTATAAATGCATGGCCAATGTAAAGTGTTGGTTGGCAAACAACTTTCTTCAATTAAACGAGGATAAGTCAGAGTTTATTCTTTTTGGTCAAAGGGGATGTGGGGTAAATTTAGATGGCAACTTGTCATTGCTTCCAGGGACAAAACTTTCCTATGTGAAAAACCTGGGTGTTATTTTTGACACTGAGCTCAAGTTTGATCGCAAATAAATGCTGTTGTTAAAAATGGCTTTTTCCATCTTAGATCTATAGCAAAGTTGAAGTCCGTCTTCTCTTTTGATGATTTGGAGAAGGTTGTGCATGCCTTTGTGTCTTCTCGTTTGGACTATTGTAATGCTTTGTATCTGGGTGTGAGTCAGGCCTCTCTCTCTCGCCTGCAGATGGTACAGAATTCAGCTGTTAGCCTTTTAACTGGAACGAGGAAAAGAGACCAAATTACCCCTGTATTGATTTTCCTACATTGGTTACCAATTCAATACAGAATCCAGTACAAAGTGTTGCTATATGTATTTAAGGCTCTCCATGGTTTAGCACCAGAGCACATCTCTGATTTAATAAGTTTGCATCAACCTTCAAGGTCTCTCCGCTCTGGTGATTAGCTGTCTGTCGGTTCCTTGATCACCCCTTAAAACTCTAGGTGATAGAGCTTTTGCGGTGGCAGCCCCTAGACTTTGGAACGAGCTTCCGTTGGCCATGAAATCATCTCCGTCTCTAGTGTCATTCCAGGGGGCCTTAAAAACGTATTTATTTTCCCTAGCTTTTAATGAATTGCATTATAAATTGTACTATGTTAATTTCTCTTATCCTGTCTTTGTCGGTTTTAAATGCTTGTTGTATTCTTAAGATGTATGTATGTGATTTTATTTTTTGTAACTCCATGTATAGCACTTTGGTACCCAGTGCGGTTTTTGAAAGTGCTCTATAAATAAAAAAAAAATTGAGTTGAGTTGTAACGGTGATTTTTGCTTCACCTACATAATTTTTTGTGGTAAACAACATTATACAAATGCTGTTGATGGAGCTTAACTTGTGCTAAACCTGGAATATTCTTTTAGGCTAGGACACTTTTTACACTAAAATAAGTTACACACTTTGTGACCTTCACTAATGACTGATTCTGAAAGTCTGGACAAAAAATAAAAAAATAAACCTGGAAGATAATAATAAAAAAAGTCCTCTTCTAAATAAAAATATTTTTTTCTTTTTCTTCATCTTTTCTTTAACTTGGCCAACACATAGGCCTACATATCAGTGCCTTGTGCTATTACACTCAGTAACAGACAGATAGCAAGTATAATGCAAAAATCATATACAATCTAAAATTTTTATTTATTTAATAAGTTTTCATAAATGCATTTAAGCAACATTTGTGTCAAAATAGTATAACTTATCCAACTCAAATACATGTGATATTAAATAAGAAAGAGTTTGATAAGATGTAATCCAAAAATAATCAGATTAGATTACCTACAAAAATATAATCCAAGAGATTGTTACCGATTGCAGTTTTATTCATGTAAATTGTAATTATTACCAGATTACAATTCAGAAGCAATCTAGTCATATAGCAATGCTCTGGCATTGACAGCGAGTTTTCTACCGCAAAACATCACTTTTCTTCCTCTGTAGATTTCATGTTCTGATTCTACATTTGTTTATCCCCTCAATCTCTTCATCACCTAATTGCTCTGTTTGTCTTTCTCTGTTTACCCACAATCCTTCATTCAATCTCTTCCTTTATAGGGAAATAATTCATGCAGTCCTGGTCCCTCTACCTCTGATTCAGGCACACCTCGAGGGCGTCGTCAGCTCCCACAAACGCCCTTGCGCCCTCGACCCCACATCTCCTACTCTCCTTTGGTGTGCCGTGCAAATCCAGCAGCGGGAGTGGGCCGTGCACGGGCCCTGCCCACAGAGGAGGGGGAGGAGCCTACTGGAACCGGTCCAGGCACCGCCGTCGCCCACTCCACCCCCCACCGTTACATTTCGGAGCCATACCTCTCACTGCAAGAGGACGTTAACAGTCCGGACTCTAGTGGATTGGAGGAGACTCTTACTTTTGAGGCTGCCATAGCAACCAGCTTGGGCCGCTCCAACACGATCAGCTCTGCCCCTCAACTACGTCACTCTTGGCAGGTGCCAAATGGACATTTCCGTAAACGACTAGCAGAAGCCACAGCGGGAACGTCAGGCTGCGAGCTTCTAAGTGACACTGATGAGGATGACCGTTGTTAGGAGTGTCTGAGTCTGAGACTGGAAGATTCCATGATAAAATTTGAGCCGACACAGTGGCATCCTGGATTGATGACTCTGATCTTGAACTCTGTGCCTCAGTCTAAAGAAAAAATATGCCTGTTTGTTTTTTAGTTTTTGTGTGTGTTTGTGAATGTGGAGTCTGAGTAGAGATGTTGAAGCATCTCTGAAGAAACGTACTGAAGAATGGAGAAAGATCTGAACATCACAACCTGCTTTGGGTAAAAGAATAGGTGACTTTGCCAAACGTGCTGAAATGATCAACAGTCGTAGCTTGCATGAGCTCGTTGAGGTTGAAGATCAGGTATATGCCCTCACACTTTCTCTGGACCCATCCCCACAGATGAGGAGAAGACACAATTTAATACAGATTAATCCAAATCTGACAGCATGCTCATCATCAGGAACTGGGCCGCTCCCAAACACATTCAGGCTTCCAAACCTGCCTCAAGATATTGAGACGTTCTGTATAATACAGATAAGCGTGTTTAAACAGTGTTTACAAAGTTCTTTCCTTCTGAGCTGATAAGGCAGCTGAAAAATAGCAGCATACACTTAGATATGTGTGTGTGTGTGAATGCCACCTCTTTGACAGGCAGATGTTTTGATTTTCAGAGGCCAATGGGAAGGTTCATGGGGGGGGGTGTGCTCTTTGGCATCTTGAACATTCTGCTACCCGTGTGGTTGGTTCTCTTACATTTAGGAGGTGTGCACACACACACACACACATATTCTCCAGTACACACTTTCAGAATGCAAGTAGTGAATTTCAATCTGTCACTGACGAGAGGTAAATACCCCTTTAACTACATATCTTAATAACATGCAGGTAACAGGGACTTAAAAGGAAATAAGGCCTGATAAATTGTGTATTCTGAATAGTGCATGAAGTTTAATGCAAATGGCACCAGGTGACGTCCTGGCCTTTAACAATAGAGTCTAAACGGATGACTCATGTACCATATGTAAACATTTCAAATCCATCTTATGAAGTCTCCAAGCCATTTTTGTAAATAAGAATTGTCTTAACGATGTTATCTTTTGTGAAACAAAGACTAATCTCTTTCAATTCCATCTCATTCTTATTTAGCAGATTTTTTCTTGGCCCTTAGAAAATCTGAAGTACTTGGGCAGGTTTCTTCTCTCCTTTGGTGAATCTCACAAAGCCTATCTGGGTTAAATCAAGAGAAAAATAAGAAATTGTATTTTCTGCATAAAGTAAATGCTTCATGCTAAATATATTTTCTTATTTTTTCCGGGTGAAATATGACCACAACATGTTTTTGTGAGTTTCACGCTTGTAGCTCCATTACTAGACTGGGAAAGCAATTTCAATTAATGTTTTGTTGCCTTTGGGTTCATTTGTAATGTTTACTGTGAATTTCCATTCCTAGTTTGACTTAGAAACTGAATGAGTTCTGTAGTCTAAATCAGTGAGAAGCATTGCCTCCATCAAGTGCTTGACCTAGAAATGCTGCAATTAACTAAGGTTCTGTGATTCTCACGAAACCATTCAAGCAAAATGTTCGGAACCTATTTTACTCCAAAATCAAAAGGAACAAAAACTACATGTTTTTTAGGTCATAGACCCTTTTCACACCTCCGTGTTTTGGAACTCGGAAGTAAATTATTACAACTCGAAGGCAGTGAATGGGAGACCACACTATTTGCTCCAACATAAAAAAAGCCACTTATGTTTCCAAATGAAGAAAAAAAATAGAGAGTGATGGATTACATCAGAAGAAGATGACAAATTAACTGTCACTCTTTCAGCAGCTGTGTTAGAAACATCATTGCATCTGTATTAACTCATTTTTTAAAACTAATTCCAGGGTAATATAGTACAAATGTTACAAATTTATACTAATTAGCTGAAAAATTGCAAATACAAAAGAGTTTGCTAGATTTACGCTGCTAAATAAGACGTATCATCACAGTCTGTGAAAAGGGTCAATGGAGATTCGTTTACATTGAGACATTAATTTCATGACAGTTACGCATATTTTACCCCCCAGTTCTCATTACTGCAATGTGGAAAAAAAAATTTTATTATTTAATTGTAAAGTATTTGTACATCATAGTAGTAGTCACTTGGTCCTGCCTTTCATTGCTGATTTTAGTAATAATAAAAAAGATCATACTGTATACTGAGTCTGTCATTTCATATTTTTGTATTGATTTGGGGTTAAATATGACTAAGACATTTTCTTGACAGGTTTTCATGAGAATCACCCGGTTTTTAATTAATGTTTTTGCGGAAATTCTAAATGTACGTTTAGCCTGAATGTGGGTGACCTGGTTTTTAAAGGTAGCTGTGGGAAACTGGCATAATGTAATGCATAATATTAGTCAATAGAGAATTGTAACGGAAGTATGGAATGTAGTTCATATACAGTAAATGCCAAATTTATTGTTCATCCAACATGCCATCTCAAAACCAGCCTCCTCTCTGGATTCCCCCCCCCCCCCCCGCCCCCCCAAAAAAAAGAACAAAAAAAAAAGAAATAAGAAAATTACATTCCATTTTTTATTAAAACATATTTGAAGTCTTACTCTTTGGTTAGATTCTGTATATCCAGCATCTTAAAAAAGCATTTCAAGATCAGTTGCCCCCTCAAGAGAATTTCTGTATCATGTATTGTGTTGTAATTTGTTTTCTTGACATGTTCCTAAACGTGAATAGAGATTATTTGGTACTTGTTCTTGACAACCTGCTGGAGGTCACTGCCTTGTGAATTATGTGAAATAAAAGATTCCTGTTGCACCAGAGTCTCTGCTTCCTAAATCTTCTGGTTTGTCAAACATGCTTTGTCTGATTGGTTAAACAGTTTTTATGGTACATTAGATACTTGAAAATATATGTATTTATATAGAAACATAGAAATAATGGAAAACATATTGTTTTCTGACAGATCTTTAGGGTGTTGAAAAGACTTGTACATGCCTTTGAATATTTCCTCTATTTCATGCAGTTATGTTGGCAGTGTCATGGTTATTTATAAACTCAATATCAAACTGTGAGATTCTGTATAGCACTTTAACAGTGTGTTGTTGATGACGATACACTGCCGTTGTCTATATTTGGCCTGTCCCACTTTCCTGGAAGCCTAACCATCTGTTTTTTTTTTTTTTTTTTTTTTTAAGAAAAAATGGCCACCAAATATGGTGAGATATAGCATTAAACTGTACCATAAATGTCATGATTGAAACATCTATGTCTTTGTAAGTTTTCCTTGTTTGGTTTTAATTATGTTCTTATCAATTGCATAGTCAAAATGTCCAATTCGTATTTCCATTTTAGGATATTGTTTTTAATGTTTTTTCTTTAAGTTACACTTAAACTGTTCCATTTTAAAGAGATAAAGGCTTTTATGGTGTGGTGACTGCCCATAGATTTGCCAACCTGACATTTTCACTATAATATAAATGATGCTGGACTATTCAGTGGCGCACACATACAGCTATGAGTCCAAACCGTTACTGACCCAACCGACCCACCCCGTGGGTGGAAAAACACTGAATGTTTGAGGGTTCATGAAGGTTTGGGAAGAGTCCATATACTGTAGACATGTCTTACTGACAGGTGGAGGTTTTTGTTTTTGATGCTCAGGCATGAGTGAAGCCAGGAACACATATATAAAGCTGAACCTGTTCCAGGTGCCGGCAATCTGTCTGTTACATCAGGTCAGCATATGCGAGGGAGCTGAGGCGAGACGACCATCTGCTGCTAATATTACTGGCAGCATTTTAAACCAATACATCCATCAATCACATGTTTGTTTGTTTGTATATAGAAGTTCATGTTTTTGTGCAAGCGCTCACATTTTAAGAAGAGAGAAATGAGACTTTCATCATGATCAACAAGGTAGTTTTTTTTTCTAGTCCAAATGCCATAGCATTGGAAGTGATGAAATGTTGTTTCGCATTTATACGAAAGTGAGGTGATCTGTTGATTTACTTTCTCGCATTGCTATTTTTATTTTTTATTTTTTACTATCTGCATCAAATCTATATATCAATATATAAATATATATATATATATATATATATATATATATATATATATATATATATATATATATATATATATGTATATACAGTACACAAAATCCAAGTAATAAAATTTTGGAAGAGCAAAAATATCTAATATGGATCAGCATTTTTGGGTGGGATGTAGCTAAGACATTATATTCAGTGTTGGGTGTAATGCATTACTAAGTCAGTAATTACTGTAATTAAATTTACTTTTTCATTGAAAAAACTAAAGTAGGGGATTACTCTTAATTTTCAGTCATTTAATTACAGTTACTTCTAATGTAATTGTGCTAAATACTGTATAGACTATAGAACAATTCTATATAAAACAATTGTGAAAAATTAGCATCTAATGTTAAAATGTATGTTTTGTGGGGCCTGGGTAGCTCAGTGGTAAAAGACACTGGCTACCACCCCTGGAGTTCGCTAGTTTGAATCCCAGGGCGTGCTGAGTGACTCCAGCCAGGTCTCCTAAGCAACCAAATTGGCCCGGTTGCTAGGGAGGGTAGAGTCACATGGGGTAACCTCCTTGTGGTCACTATAATGTGGTTGGTTCTCGGTGGGGTGCGGGGTGAGTTGAGCGTGGATGCCGCGGTGGATGGCATGAAGCCTCCACACCCGCTATGTCTCCGTGGCAATGCGCTCAACAAGCCACGTGATAAGATGCATGGGTTGATGGTCTCAGACGCAGCGGCAACTGGGATTCATCCTCTGCCACCCGGATTGAGGCGAATCACTACGTGACCACGAGGACTTAAAAAAAAAGCATACTGGGAATTGGGCATTCCAAATTGGGTGAAAAAGGGGAAAAATCCCCCCCCCAAAAAAGTATGTTTTCTAATTTAATGCAGCCCCCTTAAATACTTTGGCCAGTTCATGAATAATTAATTTGATTTTATATGATTTATTTGAAAGTATTAAAAGAACAATTTCATGTCTATCCTTATATTTTTCATCTGGTCGAAGTTGATAAGGGTTTAAGAATGTAAGTAATACAATTACTTTTCAGACAGAGTAATAAGTACAGTAATCTAATTACACTGTAGAAGAATTAATAGTTAGTAATTAATTACTTTTTTAGAGTAACTTACACTGATTATATTACGTTTGCAGAAATATATTACAATAACACTGAATGAAGTATTATATTCAAATCCAGTCAACAGATCCCACAGGCCTAAGGACAAAGTCAGTATCGTGATACAGATACCACATGCATACATATGATAAAACGTCTTTTGAACAAGTGTATAATTTATTTTCAGAATTTATTTAAGTCATTGAATGAAATAACTCGCTCTGTAATAACTGATTAAATAAAAATGTTTGTTTAAATAAGCGACTGGCCATGCTTTCTGGCATATTGGGAGCGGAGGGAGAAATAGTTCCCATCGTACACAACTAGGCAGGATAACCTTTATTTTTTATATCTAGACATTCTAGTTAAGTTAATTCATTTTAGTGATGGATACATAATAACTGTTTTTAAATCATGTACTATTATGTGAGGAGCCATACGCGGAAGGAAACTTCGGAATTAGCATCAGTAGTCTGTCATTTATTCAAGATCAATCCGCCCATCTCCACTCTCTGCTGCTGCTGAGTTTGACTTTCCTGCCCGAGCATGAAGGTGTGAAGTTCACACTATTTAAGTGAAGCGGACATGTGCTGCTACGAGCTAACTAAACAACCAAAATAATATTTTTTCCCCTCTTTGAGCAATGTACTACATGTGTTGCACTGTATTGAATGTCTGCGATGGCGAACTTGGCAGTTTTCCCTTAAAAGTGAAGAGTAGTCTACAAATAAAATGGCACTCGTTTGCCAAATTTAAACCAGCCATGTGCTAATAACCACATAATTAACTTTGTACTGAACACAGAATCTTATTGCTGATGATAATATGCAAGGGCATGTGAAGTATTTTAGGAAACACGTTGACTACATTGGGCAATCTGAAAGTGAGGTTTATTGCCTTTTATAGGAATATTCGAGAAAGAATAGCTTGGCAACTTTATTAAACTAAAAAAGTACTTTTAATAATGTGAGCTGAGTGTCATTCTTGAAGGTTAATTATATTAGTAATATTTATTTTCTTTCTCTTGAATTTATTTTTCAAGCCGAATTGTTTTTGCTTTTTTCCTCTCAGCATATGAACAGAACAGGAGAAATTGAGTTGAGTTTTCTCGTCCAAAACTATCACTACTTCTGATTAGGGTTGAAACAGTTTCAGGTGATGTAGATCGCAAAGTATGAGGGAATTATAATGCAAAAATACAAAATAAGTAAATACAGAAGCTCTCTCGTTGTGGAATAAGTGGAACCAGAGCTCTTTAAAGGAAACACCCCGGCGTTACTTCTTAAATGCAGTTATATTTAATGTGTTATAGCTTTATTAAAGTTAAAATAAGGAAGCAGATCATGTAAATTACTACAAACTCCAAAACTGTCATTTCTCTGTGCGTTCAGCACCTCTTCTATTGGTTGCGTGAATGTCCCGATCTAAGGGGGAGAGATTGAAACTGCTGATGCACACTCTGGCACGGGGACGCTCGTCCCTAGAGCCCGCTTGCCGCAGCTAGATTATAATGTGATGGCTCGCGACTTATTGAATCATAATATATGTCTCACTGTGCATTTCTTATCATGAAGAAAATTGGCAATACGCAGCTTTATTAATATGAGAGAGTTTGTTTTTTGTGAGTTAAAGATGGATTGAGAAGTGAACAGAAAGGTGAGAGAAAGTAGTCTTCGCCCCATACACTGCAACAAAATACATTTATTATTTGTTTTTGTTTTGGCTTGTTTTCCAATATAAATATCTAAAACTCATTTAAAACAATGTACATTTACTTTAGCAGCTATACTGCAGAAGACATTTTTTTTATCTGAGAATGTTACATTTAATATTAAAAATACAAATATTTTAAAATATCTAAAAATCCTTTAAAAAAAGATGCATTCACATGAGAAGCAGCATATAAGATATTTAGACTTGCTTTTAGAGAATCGATCTTGAATACAAGTATATTTTGTCTCTACTGCACTCGCAGAAGTATAACCAAGTGAAAAAATAATCATATATATACAAAATACACTTAAATTTAAGATACATTCTCTTAAAACAAGTCTCAGTATCTTATATGCTGCTTCTCAAGTAAATGTATCTTGTTTGACAATTTTAAATGGAAAACAAGACAAAAACACGATAACATTAGGATTTTTTTTTGCAGTGAATTTCTTTACTGAAATAAACTTAATAAAAAGTATTTCTTTCCCTTTAATTCAGTGAATGTCATTTAGAGGTATTTTTAAAAGATGATTTTGTCCTTTTTATTGTTAGTTAGCACATTTAATACAACCTTTTAAGTCAGGGTACAAGCTGAATAATTGGTTAAGAGCTAATGATTAATCGTTGCAATAATCGCTGAATAGTTGAATAATCGTTCGAATAATCGGCTTGACAAAACACGTAGACATTTATCGTTGCACTTTTCAGTCGCACACGATAAGGCCGCTTTTCAGCAGTACAAAGAAGGTTTGCTTTTCAGCAACAACACACTGACACGCAGAAACACACAAACAGCTTCACACATCTTTCTCTCCTGTCTGCCGCTGTCTCTTCTCCTTAAGTACTCCCGCCACCCCTCGCTGGAACGCGAGACCGGTGTGGCACGCAGGTGAAAGTCATTCGCCACTTATCTTCCCGGCCTCGCTCTGCCCAGACGCTGCTCGGCTCCGCTTTGCTCACCACAGAGAGTTAACAGGTATTTAGTAAACTCACTTTATGAATGTTTCACTGTACTATATCCTTTACTTATTACTTCTTATCTAATCTTGTTTTGAAGATCTAAATTTATGTTAAATTTAAAAGAATTATTGGAGTTGATCTGCACTCGACTTTCCACAGTCCGGCGGTAGACCTGAAGGACGTGTACTTTCACGTCTCGGTTCTATCTCGACACAGACCCTTCCTACGGTTTGCTTTCGACGGCCGGGCGTATCAGTACAAGGTCCTCCCCTTCGGCCTGTCCCTGTCCCCTCATGTTTTCACGAAAGTCACAGAGGCAGCTCTTGCCCCGTTAAGGGAAGTGGGTGTCCGTATACTCAACTTCTGGAACCTCCACGTCTGGCCCTTGGACGGGACGCGGAAGACCTAAGTGGCCTGCCACCAGTAGTGGTAGACATGATCATTCAGGCCAGAGCTCCCTCCATGAGGCAGTCAGTTCGCGAATTGGTGTTCTTCCCTAGCTGAAGACCCTCAGAGATGCACAGTCGGGTCAGTGCTTTCCTTCCTGCAGGAGAGGCTGGAGGAATGGCTGTCCCCCTCCACCTTGAAGGTGTATCATGATACAGTGGATGGTAAGTCCTTAGGGAAGCACGACCTGATCCGGAGGCTGAATCCTCCTAGGCCACGCCTGTTCCCCTCATGGGATCTCTCCATGGTCCTCCTGGGCCTACGCAGAGTCCCCTTTGAGCCGCTAGAGTCAGTCAAGTTGAAAGCCCTCTCCTTGAAGATGGCCCTTCTCATTGCGTTCACCTCCATCAAGAGGGTCAGGGACCTGCAAGCGTTCTCTGTCAGCGATACCTGCCTTGAGTTCGGTCCGGGTGACTCTCACGTAATCCTGAGACCCAGGCTGGGCTATGTGCCCAAGGTTCCCACAACCCCCTTCAGGGATCAGGTGGTGAACCTGCAAGCACTGCCCCAGGAGGAGGCAGACCCAGCCCTGTTGTTGCTGTGTCCGATGCGTACTTTGCACATCTACTTGGATCGCACGCAGAGCTTTAGACGCGCTTAGCAGCTCTTTGTCTGCTTTGGCGGACAACGGAAAGGAAACGCTATCTCCAAACAGAGGCTTGCCCCCTGGATCGTGGATGCCATCGCTATGGCATACCAGGCCCAGGCCGTGCCCGCCCCTTCGGGAATACGAGCACACTCCACAAGGAGTCTGGCATCCTCGTGGGCACTGGCCCATGGCACCTCTCTAGCAGACATCTGCAGGGCATGAGTGACACAGTGCCACCGCGCCTCTTCCATGTGCAGCTCTGAGACCACATGACGTGCTTGCAACATGTTACCTCCCCTCCGGGCAGAATGTGGTCTCCGCGGGGTCTTTTCCCCCTGAAAGAATAGGATAGGAAAAGAAAACCTTCCCCGGCGCATATATTGAGCGTTAAAATGGCCCCAGCCGAATAACTGAATACTCTGTGGAGAAAAAACATAGAGAGAAAAGGCCGTGGCTGGCGTGGCCTGCTTCCATACTAGATACGTCTCTTCCCCCCACCGCCCCCAGGGATGTGGGGAACTATACAAAGTTTTTTGGGGCATTGGGGGAGGCTACGTGCAGACCGGTATAGATCTAAGGGTGACTGTGCCTTTTCTGTGATAGGTCCTAATCTATGAAATAGTCTCCCTTTCCATGTGAGGTCAGCTTCATCATTAGCCATTTTTAAATCTTCTTTAAAAACATATTTTTATTCTGTTTTGAATAGATCATTGAATCGTTTGAAATGGATAAATGCATGATGTTGTCTTTAAATGTTTTTATTTATTTTATTATGTTTTATATTTAACTTTAAATCAGTCTGTTTTTATATCACTCTGTCATCTTGTTTGATCTGTAAAGCACTTTGGATCAACTTCTGCTGTTTTTAAATGTGCTCTGTAAATAAATGTTGACTTGACAGTAAAAAATGTTCAGCTTGAATTCAGTCACTGAGAACCAGACTGTTGCTGGCATAGACACACTTGGCTCCTCCACATACAGTAGCTGATCTAGTTTAGAGGCCAAATTCAAGTGTCATGATGTCAAGTACTGTCATCTGCTTGATGTTTATCTGCTTGCTTGCTTTCTTTCATATTTATTTATTTTTGTTACACAGTTGTTGACAACATTTAAGTTATTAATTAATACAATGATTCAGCTTTCTTAAGTTATTCTTAATGTTAACTTGAGTGTGGTAGAAATTTTAATATCTTTAGCTATGTTTCCATCCAAGTTGCAAATTTAATTTATTTGAAAAAACTTAATATCACAAAAACAATTTGCGAATAAAGCCGCATTTTCATCCCATGTGTTTAAAAGAACAAAATCGCCACTTCCAGATAAATTGTTGCCATTGTGACTCTTTTAGAAATAAAATACTCGTGGTTTAGCATACACACAAACACTATAAAGAAATTTGTCTCATGTCTGGGAGCACTATGTGTGTGCGTTCCTCCATCCTTATGTTTTTATCATGCGGATCTCTAAGGTATTTTTCAAAAGTGTCAATAAACCTGCTCTTTGGCACTTTTCAAGTTTGTGTTCATATTTATTTGCTCTTCAAACTCTATGCAGGCTTAGCGTTATTTCAGGATGACCAGAGCAACATTTCAGATGCAATGATTAGTCTGCTGGTTTGTCCTGTTATGAACAAATTATTCTGTCACGTTGCTTTTTTAATGTGCATCTTGCATTCCTAATAAATTTAATAGGAGTTTATTCAGGAAATGTATTTCCATCAAAGATTATAAACATTTCTTATTATCAAATAAAAAACGTATCCTCAAGCGAGTGTATAAGTTTATGTGTATTTTGGAGATGTTATTTGCATCTTGGTGTTTCCATCCAGCATTTTATGTGCAATTTCCCAAAATGCGCATAGAAATAAATGGATGGAAACACAGCTATAGAAAATTATTGACACCCACTGTTTGTAAAAAAATGTTGGAAATATTTTTCAACATGTTTAATGTAAATCAGCTTAATAAAGCATTACCAGTGTTAAGGGCTGGGGTTTATCTCTTTTCTATTTAGAACAAGTGAACATTTTGTAAACTTAAATTTGTTGTTTTATTGGAAATTAACAATAAGGAATTAAATGTGTGTCATTTATTAATGTGCATATGCTAATGGAATATTGTTCCTAATACAGACTGAGGAAAAACAAAAAACATGGTTTTCATGTGCTTTAAAGTTCATTTAATTCTTTAATTCTAAATTATTATTTAAATGTAAATAATAAAAAATGTAAATAATAGTTTAGTAACTAGTTCCACAGCTATTTCTAGTTGAGATTTCCAAATAATACATTCTAATTCACTGAATATATATAACATATGGTGTAAACACAATTTTTAATTGAAAGAATCTTTGTGCTAGTTTTCTAAATGTTGCACCAATTAAAATATTTTTGTTGAGTGAATTATGAAACTAGTTGAGCTAACATACTATTTTAAATTGGAGTTCACTTTGAGTCAACTAAACAAGAATAATTCAGTTAATACTTTGAAGAAAGAAATTGAGTGAATGTAAAAATTCTGAGGAACTAGTTACTAAATATTTATTCATTGAGATGGCTTGAATTTTTTTACAGTGTATATATATATACTTATATATATATATATATATATATATATATATACATATATACATACATACATATATATTTTGAAACACTTGACTGAAATGTTTCCCATGATCTTAAAAATCTTTTAATCTGAAGGCCTATGCTTAAATGTTTGAAATTAGTTTTGTTTAGTCACAACATAATTCCCATAGTTCCATTTATGTTATTCCATAGTTTTAATGACTTTACTATTATTCTAAAATGTGAAAACAAATTAAAATAAAGAATGAGTGTTTCAAAACTTTTGACCGGTAGTGTATATATATATATTTTTTCATTGAAATATAATTGTCCCATCCATGTCATGGTTCTGTCAGTCTGTGTTTTTGTCTGACAGGACCGTGGCATTATCATCCCATGTCTGTCTTGTGTTTTCGGTCGGTCTTGTTTCATGTCTGGGGCATGGTGTCTGGATTCTGACCCTTCTTTCTGGTTTGGTTTTGATGTCAGGATCCGGACACTCATGTTCCATGTCTTGTCCTGTATTGGCGTGAGTGCATTGTGCTTGTCATCTTGGTGGCATGCACTCGTGTCAATAATCTATGTCTGTCTCTCGCGACCAAGGACATGCGCTGCGCTCGCTTTGCGCTGGGTGCCCGGGTCGCGAGCTGTCTTCACGTTGTGCTGCGGTTCGGTCACTTCGGTCTGAGGTTTCGGGTTTGTGTGTGGCCAAACTTTTGCACAGGTGTCCTGTCTTGTTCTTGTGGCCTGTTGTGTGCATTGCATGGCGTTTGCCCTGCGATTTACGCTCAGGTTTCGTTTAGTTTGAGAATGTGTGGCATCACTTTGTTTGGGGTTGCTACGCATTCTCTCATCTTGTTTGTCGGTTGGCATTTATGTATACTGCCTTATTGTCTTGCCAATGTGCACTCATTCCATTCGGGTGTTTTGTTGTCTTGTGAGAGCACGTGGCTTTGTTTTGTTTCTGTATCGCCGTGTGTCTCTCTGTCTTATGTCATACCCCGCCTCCTTGTTTGCCCATTATTAGTTTATTAGTCACACCTGCCCTTTCTTGTTAACCTGTTGATTTCTCTTCCTACTTTAGTCTCCTCGTGCTTTCTGTCCAGTGCCAGTTCGTCTTGTTTCCAGTCTTGTGTGCTGTTGTATCCAGTCGGTCTTTAATGTCTCATTTGGTCCCATTTAGTTGGTCTGTTGGTCCTGTTTTTATTCTCATCCATACCTCGGTCCGGTCAGTCCTGTTTCCCCTGCCCCAGTCTGGATTAATTACTTCACATTTTCCTCTACGGGGTAGTTTGTGTTTGTTTTTTTCCCCCTTGTGGGAGTTTTATGTTGAAATTTTGTGTTATTTAATTAAACCTTTATTTTTCACTCTGCGTTTGGGTGCTGAGCCTCTGCATTCTCTGACAGTACGAACTGGCCAAGATGGACCCAGCAGAGATTTTTTTTTAATGGTTCTCCTGCTTTCCAGCGTCCAGAGCATGCCAAGAGGCTGCGTGGGGTAAGGCAGGAGGACAAGTCTGTGTGGGGATATTCCCTTGAATTCTTGTCACTGTCCTCGGGTCTGGGATACAATCAGACCTGCCTAATTGATATTTTTGGGCAGGTCTGAATTAACCTATTAGATCATGTGTAGAGGATGAGTTCTTTCTCATGGCAGTCAGGGAAGTCCTTAAATGGGAAGAAATTAGCACAGCTGGTGCCTCATGAGACCTCCCAACTCATCCCAACCCGAAGACGAGGGCTCTCCCCACATGGAGGTGGACGCCTCGGCCATTGCCCCCGCACATCAAAGGAGGAAGCAGAGAAGGAAGCCCAGCCCATCGGCCAATTCCACCACTACCAACCGCCAGGAGATGGCAGTCGTTCTTGCTGCTGACCACCAGGAGGCTGAGGCTGTCACTGCAGCAGTACATCTCTCTGCTCGGAAGAGGGGGAGGAGGAGGAGGAGGATGCCCACTCTTCAGTCACTGACACGGCCACGGAGGCTGTTCCCCAGCCGCTGTCAGTGCCCACGACCATGGAGGCCGGTCCCCTGCTGCTGTCAGCGCCCACGGCCACGGAGGCCTTTCCCCTACTGCTGTCAGCTCCCACGGCCACGGAAGCTGTTTCCTAGCCTGCCATGGCCAACGAGCCAGTGCCAACGCCTGCCATGGTCTGAAGCCTTGTCCATCCCAGAGCCAGCGTCTAAAGCCTCATCCGTCCCAGAGCCAGCATCCTCGGTCATAATGCCCGCTCCCACGGCAGTGCTTCTGGCTGCCTGGAGGTGGAGAAGGGCTCCTGTTCCCCAGTAGCTGCCAGTGCTCCCACCCACGGAGGCCGTTCCCCTGTCATTGCCAGCGCTCACAGCCATGAAGGCCGTTCCCCTGCCAGTGCCCATGACCACGGAGGCCATTCCCCTGTCACTGCCTGTGCTCACAGCCACAGAGGCCGTTCCCCTGCCAGTGGCCATGACACTGCTTGTGCTCACAGACACTGAGACTGTTCTCCCTTCCCTGCTGGTGTTCACGGCCATGGAGGCCATTCTCCTGTCGCTGCCAGTGCCCGAGCCTTCCACAGCTTTGCCCCCTGAGCCGCTCCCTCCTGAACCCTGTCCAGCGGCCGCTGTCCAGTTCACTGCCCCCTGTCCAATGGCCACCACCCAGTACTCTGTCCCCTCTGCTCTGAGGCCACCTCCCAGGCTGCCAGACCCCACCTCCACCCTGGGGCCTCCGCCCAGGCCGCCGGACCCCACAACTTTCCTTAAGTTCCCTCATTGTTTAACATCCATTTCTGTTGTGTTTTATGTTTTATGTTAATGCTCGTTTTGTCTGTCATGTGTATTGTTTGATGTTCCCGGTTTGGGGATGCTGGGAGGACCATGGTATTATCGTCCCATATCTGTCTTGTGTTTTCAGTCAGTTTTGTTTCATGTCTGGAGCATGGTGTATGGATCCTGAACCTTCTGTCTGCATTCTCTGACAATCCATTACTCCATATATATTTTTATAAATGTATTTATGCTCAGGGTGTTTTAATGGTACCATTTGTGTTTTATCTGTGACATTGCTTACTACTAATATAATTAACATGATACTGCCACGTTATTTGATAGATTTATCTCTGTTTAGTGTGTAGCTACAAAAACCTAAAAAAAAACACTTCAAAATCACCTACTTGTGAACTTCATTCCTCATCATTATATTTTAATAGGTCATGTAGAATTAATTTAGCTTTTATTGAAATATCATGCTTCCATTGTCTGTTTTTTTATTTTTTCCTAAAATGCTTCATGCATTTCTAAGAAAATGTGATGTTTGTTTATTTCCCTGCATTTTCTGTTACAGCACTACTAATTTTGGCCTAAGGTGGTAAAATGCCATTTTTTAAAAGCTCTGCAAAAACTTTTTTTAAATGAAAGCAAACCGCAGGAAGGATCTGTGTTGAGGTAAGACTGAGACACGGAAGTACGCGTCCATCAGGTCTACCGCCGCGAACCAATCTTGATGCTGGACGCTCGCTAAAATGCATTTTAGCGTCAACATTTTGAACGGGAGTCTGTGCAAGGCCCGGTTCAGTACTCGCAGGTCCAAGATTGGCCGCAAACCACCGCCTTTCTTCGGTACGATGAAGTAGCATCTATAAAACCCCTTCTTCATCTCGGCCGGAGGGACAGGCTCTATCGCACCCTTCCATAGAAGGTAGCGATCTCCACACGCAAGGTAGCGGCATTCTTGCCCTTCACCGAGGTGAAGCAGATGCTGCTGAACCTGGGCGGGCACCTGGCGAACTGAATCGTGTAGCCGAGTCGGACGGTCCGGGTCAGCCATCACGACGGGTTGGAAAGCACGAGCCACATGTCCAAACTCCGGGTGGGGGGGACCAAGGGGACAATCACGTTGGACATACCAGTGGGTGGGGCAGAGCCTGAGGCGCCACATCGAGGGGGCTCGAACCCCGTGGCCGTGCTGAGTCCAGAGACATCGAAGCACTTACCTGGCTCCTGACACCCACCACAAGATTGGTCGAGGAGGGGGGAGGAGGAATATCATCCCCGCAGTCCGTCGGAACCAACCCGGTGTGGGCATGTTTGTGCCACAGCTGGGCACACAGGGGCGGAGAGTCCACCGTTATAGTGCCAAACCTGCCAAAATGGGATGGTGGACGTGACAACAGGCGTGCGCACCTGACATGTGACCCAGGGAACAAGAAAACCACTCTTTTGTTGAAGTTTTGGGTACCGCAGCCTCTTGGGCATGCGGCAAAAAATGAAACAAAAGATTCTCCTCCCGGCCCTTCACCGCGGGATGGAGTGGTCTGTCCACCAGCTCCATAGAAGCGGGTCTCCTTGTCCCTGGGTCACCCGTCTCAGGGGCACTTCGAAACCTTCCTTGGGTTATTGGCGGCCAGCCATGAGACGGATGGCGTCTGCTTCCTGCAGGATGTGCTGTATAGCCTCCGTCTGCTTCACTGCCAAGAACTGCTGGGCGAAGTCCTCGATGGTGTCGCCGAACAGGCTGACCTTGGAAATGAGGGTGTCAAGGAACCGTGCCTTGTCAGCCTCTCCCATCTCGACCATGTTGAGCCATAGGTGGCACTCCTGGACCACCAGGGTGACCTTTGTCACCCAGAGAGCGAGGTCGGTCACCGAGTGCAGCTCCTGCATCAATCCCGTGTCAGAACTACCCTCATGCAGTTCTCTTAGTGCCTTGGCTTGGTGCACTTGCAGGGCGGAGGCAGCCTGTCCAGCGGCACCGCAGGCCCTAGTTGCCAGAGACGACAAAACCCTACAGGCGCTGGATGGGCGGCCCCGCCAGGTAGCGGCTTTTTGTGGCACAGGTGCACTGCAACCGCCTTATCCATCTGGGGAATCGTCAAGTACCCCCTGGCAGCCCCACCATCGAGGGTAGTGAGAGCGGAGGAGCTCAGAGACCGGGTCCAGGCAGTGAAAGGTGCCCACCACGACCTCATGAGCTCCTCATGCACCTCCGGTAAGAAAGGGACCGGGGCGGGGCATGGCCGTGAGCGGCACTCCGGCCCAGGAACCAATCGTCAGGCTGCGAGGGCTCATGGGGGGTGGAAGTTTCCACTCCAGCCTGACACATGCAGCCGCCCGGGCAAGCATGGCTGCCAGCTGCGCATCAGGCTGCGACTGGGCGACCACACCCAAAGGTGGGAGCCCAGTCGAGTCCTCAGCGTCAGACTGGACAGCCTGCTCTCCGATGCTGCAATCGAGAGCTCATCCACTTCGCGAGCACTGAAACGAGCCGGCGGTCTCATCCCAGCAGGGCAAACAAGTGTACTGGGGAATGGGAGGTCCGTGGGGAGTTACCCGGCGGAGTGGCTCCCATTGGGGTCACCAAATCGCCCCCAGTACTAACCGACACGGCCGCAAATCCGTAGGTAGAAGGACCGAGGCGGGGAGCCGCTGGGGTGGTCTTTCCCTCTAACGAAGGAAAAACCGTGACCGCAATGTTGCCATGGTCACGCTCTCGTAGTGAGAACATGACCCGTCCACGAACGCTGTCTCCGCATGAGCAGCGCCCAAGCACGTAAGACTGTGATCGTGGCCATCGGAAGCGGAGAGGTAACGACCGCAACCAGGAAATACACACAAACAGAGAGGCATCTTTAAAAAGACGCTCTCCGTTAATGCCACTCTTTTAAGAAGAGAAAATATACTCTTTTAGTATGAAGAATATACTCTTTTAGCTGCTGAAGCGCCCAGGGGCGTTCTCTGCACTTCACCAGTGCAAGAGGGGGAGAGGCCGCTGTAATGCGCCGTAAATCCAACAGCTTTTCGAGGTGAATGGATCAGTAGAGTAATTCAGCTCGCTGAACACAACCGCTAGGCTCTGAAGAGAAAATCTGAATGAGTGGTTGCCAGTGTTGCCAACTTGTTTCAATGGAAAGTAGCTAAAGCCTGCTCGAAAAGTCGCTAAATGTCGCTAGATGACGTCATACGTTAATTAGCATATTTGTGACATCATCGCGTCTCATTTGCATTTTGCATAGTGTCCGCCCTTTACATGTGTTTGCTTCTCTGTGCTTATCGTACATACTGTAATACCCAAATAAATTCCCTATATCCATCAATCACTCAGAGAGAAAGTTAGAAGCGACAGAAAATTTCTTATCTTTTCTCTCACACAGCGCTCAGCCATAATAAACCACTATGTGCATATTTACAAAAATTCATAATTTTATTGTCTAAGTAAGTGTCTGAATTCAGAGAGATCAGAAACAGGAATGAACAACTGTCTAAAAATCTCTTGTGATTAAGTGCATGAAAAGAATAAAAATAAACGGCCAAATTAAACTCTTTAAATTTAAAACAAAAGGGAGCAAACAATACAGATTCGTGATTGGTCCTTGACAGCGCTGTTTGCGCAAGCGCAGCTCATTCACGTCTATGTCAGCTGCCATGCGGTCAACTGATTGTGCTGCTCCGTCTTCTCGCCTGCTCACCTCTCTCACTCTGTCAGTCTCACTGAACAGAGTAGACGCAGAGAGAGGTGTGCCTCTGAGTCCGGGCAGGAAAGCAAGACCACGCGCTCGCGGGGCAGTACTGGCGACTTTCTTCTACGGAAGGTAGCCAAGGGTTCTCCAAAAAGCCGCTAGATTTGTCGCTAGGTGCTTTTTTGAATAAAAGTTGCTAAAGAGGTCTGAAAAGTCACTAAATCTAGCGACAAAGTCGCTAAGTTGGCAACACGGTTGCATACCAGCGCCTTTTATACCCGTATGTCCGGGGGAGTGGCATGCAAATTCCATTCGCCAATTCCCATTGGCCTTTTTTCAAAAAGCAGAGGTGTTTGGGGCTCCCAAGAGTGACCCCTAGTGTCACTATAACGACACAACGTTGAGTGAGTGACAGATAGGGAACACCTTGATATATTCCTCACTGGGGTCATAGTATTAATATAACATATAAAATCCTTTGGAAAAAGGAAGATGGCAATGACGAAAGAGGTTTCCATGCTGTGCTTGTGGTGAATATGAGTCATTGTGCCCAGTGGAAACCAAATATTTGATTCACAGGCTGAGCTTGTGCTTTAGATCTACAGAGCTGAACAATAAGCCAGTATTATTATAAAGCACTGGTTCACATGAACATTGTACTTTAATGAGGCTTCTAATGCTTATCAATTTGACATAAGTTTTGTTGATGTTTTTTAGAACATTGGTTCTCAAATGGTTATTTTGCCTTAAACATCGACTTGTGACCCAACACAGTACCAGAATTGTACAAAAATGTCCTTTAAATCAAACATTAATGTTTACATTTTAAATGTCTTTTAGATTTCTGTTGTTTCTTGCTCTCATCAATAATCGATAATTCATTCAATAATGAATCAATAATTCAGAATTTAAAAGTTAATTTTAAAAGATAATTTATTTTGCAACCTTAAAGGGACAGTTCACACAAAAATGAAAATTCTCCCATTCACTTACCCTGATGCCACCCCAAATGTGTATGACTGTCTTTCTTCAGCAGAACACAAAGAAAGATTTTTAGAAGAAGATAGAGCTCTTTCAGGTCCTTATAATGCAAGTAGATGGGTGCCAGCACTTTGACGGTCCAAAAGTCACATTTCACAGTAAATTTAGGGAATTACACCACTTCATGTTGCCCTAAAAACATTTATTTTTCTCCTTTTAGTAGAACATAAGCATGTGCTTTGATTGTGAAGCAGGGGCAGATCCAGGAGTTTTTCACAGGGGTGGCCGGGCATGGCCCAGCAATCTGTCTGTGGTGGCACATCGTTGGAGGAGGGGTGGGTTAGGGGTGATAGCGGTTGTTGGTGTAGAAAGACTAACTAAATTGTGCCCAAGACAAAAAATGACCAAAACAGCATTTGCGACCCCCTAGCTCCGCCCCTGTTGTGAAGGAATCTGCTAGTTTAAAAACATCTTCTTTTGACTGCTCCCGTGATCCGCATATTTGACTTGGCACAGGTTTTACGCCGGATGCCCTTCCTGATGCAACGCCCAGTGACTGAGGGACTCTCACTCACACCTATGGGGCAATTTAGAGTCTCTATTTCACTTAACCTGCATGTTTTTGGACTTGTAGGGGAAACCGGAGCACCGCTAGTTTAAAAACCAATGTTAAAAAAATTATAATAATAATTCGGCCTGTAAAATGACATTTAGCCCACACAGTGTGTGCGTGCATGCAGGAGAGAGAGATTTAGGCTATTAATTGATTTTTGGTGGCCAAATGAATATTTAAACTATTATAAATATTTTGTGGCAAATATTTAATATTAAGAATACATTTATTGAAAAGACATTACTTTATATAGGCTACTGTATGCTTTGCTTGTTATGATTTATGTCCTGAAAAATTCCCCCACACGGAATAAAAAAATAAATCAAAAAGTTTTGCTTGTTTTGGGTGGGCAAGTCCTTAATTTTAGGGACAGGTGCCTTGTTTCTCTTGTGAGATCTGGGAGCACTGCAATTCAACCATGCTTAGCATAGATTCATTTTAAAAAGAATGTTATTAACAATTTTTATTTCATTCTAGGCGGTTACTAATTGGAAATGAGGCTGCAAAACGCTGGAACCGGAACAAATAAATACTGTTTCTGCTCAGAACAAACAGAAATGAAAAACATTTAATTTTTTATTCCCTGGCACATTTATATGATTGGTTGCATTGTATTATTCACATTTAGTAATGATATTCTGCACTGTCTGTGACCTTATTAGAACAGACCTGCAGTCCATTTTTGGGTCGTGACCCATCAGTTAAGAATCATTGCCTTAGATTTGTTTGCACTGAAGTGCATGCAAAAGTGTTTGTTTCCAGAATCAGAATCAGAATGAGCTTTATTGCTAGGTATACTAACACATAGAAGGAATTTGTCTTGGTGACAGAAGCTTCCATACAACAACTGGCAAAAACAAGTCAAGATTGGCAGCAGTCTATAACGAAAACATTTTTGGCAGATAACATTGTGTATACTCATTCAAAATCTTAAATTATATTGATAAAGACAACATCTTTGCAACTCTCTCGCACTCTTTTAACCTCCCTTAATTTTGAGAATAAACTAGATGTCCCGTCTAAATCAGGGTCACAGCAAGCCTTCTTCACTGTTTTGGTGGTTCTGAAGCAAGACTTTCCTCTGGGATACAAAGCACTGGATAATTTGGCGTAAAGGAAGGTTAACCGGTGTTAGGAATATGTGGAGTCTGTGTTGGCTTGCTTTGATTCTCGTCACTGTGGTGGGATCTACACTTGTACAAAGCTGTGCCATGGAGAGAGTGTGCATGGCACAACCCATCTCTGGTCACTCTCCAGGTACAGTTCTGTTTCATTGCTGTCCAGGGTTCCAAAACTGGCCATACAGTACTGTACCTCTGTCTAAAGTGCTCAAAGATTGGCCTGACTCTCTGAAACCATGCAGGACTCTGACACTCTACTTAAACTTCTCTTCTGTGCAGTAAGTGTCTATTCTTATCCTCATATACAACAAATGCTTGAAAGGTAATTTACAGTGATACTTATTCATTTGGAAGACACTGTTTAAAAAAAAAAAAAATCCAGAGTAACAGAATGCATTCAAGCAACTAATTTTATCACTATGTGTTACTTAGGAATTGAGCCCATGACCTTGCGTTTGCTAGCACCATGCATTACCAGTTGAGACACTATTTTTTGAATTCAGAGTAACAGAATGCATTCAAGAAATTAATTTTATCACTATGTGTGTTACTTAGGAACTGAGCCCATGACCTTGCGGTTGCTAGCATCATGCATTACATCTATGCATTTGGCAGATACTTTTTATCCAAAGCAACTTATAATAGTCCATTAAATGTAGGGTACAACAGGGCTAAAGGCCCCTGGGTTGTAAAAGGCACTTTTGATTTTATTTTGTCCCAAAACCCTGAAGAGCAACAAAAACTACCACTTTCCTTAACTCCTGTTTGTCATTACACACACTGCAAAATATTCTTGATTCATGAGATCATAGCTTGCATTTAATATTGAATCGTTTTTAAAATGTTACACATTAGCTCATGAAAATCCCTGAAATGATCGCATTTATTTTGAGACAAAATACTTATTTTCAGTTTTGTTCAAGATGATAAAATAAAATACTAACCGACAGGTGAAAGGATAGAATTTGGGGTAAAAGCCCACCTGTTGCAGGGGCTAAAAGCCCCCGTAAAACACAATGTTTTTCTTAAGTGAGGCGTATAGATTTGTTGTGAAAATTTTTCAAAGTGGGCTAAAATTGACTGATCAAATTACAGTGAAGATGAATTTGTTTATAGAATACCTATGTGATTTATAGAATGCCAAATGTGATTGAAATGAACAGAAAATGGTTAGCCCTTTTCCGAAGTGGTTATTTTGAATAAGCATTATCTTAATTTGTTACTCAAAATAGCATCTTGCTGTCTAAAAAAATATTTGCCCAAATTGACAAATTTGCCCTATAACTATTGTCCCTATATTTAATCAATATCATTATAACCTCCTAGGGGCCGTTTACCCCAAGTGTAAGGCAAAAGGCTCCCTTGCCACCCTTTTAATAATAAAAAATAAATAAATAATCAAAACAACCTCCGTTATGATTTCTTTTCACACAAATTATGTTGCTCCATCAAAATTGAATAAAAATAAATAGATTTTTTCAATCTTGATAAACTTTGTGACAAATAAAAGCACATTTTCCTTAAGGTGTGCCTTTAGTCCCGTTGTACCCCTACACATTTAATCAGTTTGGATGTTCCCAGAAACCAAACCCATATATTTGGTAGTGTTAGTGCCATCCTCTACCAGTTGAGCTACCAGAATGTGAACATGTAAAGGAACTCTACTTGTGATTAAAGGGCTTGGATGGGGTACCCTGAGAACTAAACTGGAATACAATATGTTTAGCATTTGTATAAAATAGTTTTATTCTGACTATGATGTAAACTTACTGTTTTACTTTTTCATTGTAACACATAAAAACATGCTCTGTCTCAGCAAACACACATGGCTGCACTGTATAACTGTTGCCCCTGAAAAGCACTGTTGCCATAATCACAGCTCAAGTTCAATGTCGGCAAGACCATTAGCATCAAACCGCTAGTTCTCTTTGCAATGCAAACGAGCTGGCTAGGGTACGTTGTAGCCTCAATAACAACACAGTCTCCTTTAAATGAAAGCGGAGTTCAAAGCGGTCTGGTGTGGAGCCCAAGTGAGAAAAGCAACAGCCACATGAGGAGAAAAACGACTGGCATTATTGGGGCTTTACCAGAAACAATGAAGCAGCGACGTAATTGTGCAGACAATTCCTATGCTGCGTGTTTAACTTAAGCCTTCATCTATTTAAATGCTCTTCTTTTTGACTATAGCACCAGTAACAGCTTTTCCAGTCAGTAAACTAGTGACTTTTTCATACTGAAAGACAAGAATTCCCTCTGCCCTCCATTGATTTATTTTCTTGATATGTAAGATGTTTCCACAAATAATTTCATGGTTTTAGTAATGACAGTTATTTAATAGCTTAAACAGCCAGTCAGTAAAAGTGTAAAGTATATGTCACAAATAGATTATGTATTTAGAACAACAACAACAATATATTATTTTGACATCAGGGCTTTCATAACATGGTCATGAGACATTGTCATACCAACTGTGAAAAAGTCTCACACAGTGTATCATTGCTAAGAAATCAATGAAAGCTCAATGACAAATCAGAATTGATTACATTTTTATTTCGGACTATGTTTTTGCCATATAGCTTTGATTACGGCATGCATTTGTCATGGCGTATTTTCGACAACCTCATGCAAGGTCACAACATTTATTTCTGAACAAGAGTTGCATTAATTTTTGGCTCAGATCTGGAAGTAAAGTCTTCTCCAGCACATCCCAAACCTGGTCATTCAGGTGGTCAGCTGACTTAATATTATTGCCATAACGTTGCTGAGCCTAGACCTGACCAACTGAAGCAACCCCAGATCATAACATTGCCTCCAGAGGCTTGTTCAGTGGGCACTATGCATGACGGGTGCATCACTTCATGCGCTTCCCTTCTTACCCTGACGTGCCCATTGCTTTGGAATAGGGTAAATCTGGACTCATCAGACCACATGACCTTTTTCAATTGCTCCAAAGTCCAATCTTTATGCTCCTTAGCAAATTGAAGTCGTTTTTTTCTGATTAGCCTCACTAACAAGTGGCTTTCTTGTGGCCGCAAAGCTTTTTAGTCCAAATCCTGCAAGTTCTTGTCGCATTGTGTGTGTGTAAATGCTCTTACTTTCACAATTAAACATAGCCGTGTGTTCTAATGTCGATTTTTTACGATGCGACTTCAAGCATTTTAGTGATCTCCGATCACGATCATTCAAGATCCCAGTCTCAAACTGGGACACCTGGGGGGGTTCGCGGTACATACATAAATATATATATATATATATATATATATATAGCTCGAATAATGCAAAGAAAACAAGTTCATATTCATTTTTAAACAACACAATACAATTGTTTTTTTGTTTTTTTTTAACTTAGGAAGAGTTCAGAAATCAATATTTGGTGGAATAACTCTGATTTTCAATCACAGCTTTCATGTGTCTTGGCATGCTCTCCGCCAGTCTTTCACATTGCTGTTGGGTGACATTATGCCACTCCTGGCGCAAAAATTCAAGCAGCTCGGCTTTGTTTGATGGCTTGAGGCTATCCATCTTCCTCAGGTTTTCAATGGGGTTCAGGTCTGGAGATTGGGCTGGCCATGACAGGGTCTTGATCTGGTGGTCCTCCATCCACAACCTGACCTGGCTGTGTGGCATGGAGAATTGTCCTGCTGGAAAAAACAATCCTCAGAGTTGGGGAACATTGTCAGAGCAGAAGGAAGCAAGTTTTCTTCCAGGATAACGTGCCTTGATTCATGCGTCCATCACAAAGACGAATCTGCCCGATTCCAGCCTTGCTGAAACACCCCCAGATCATCACCGATCCTCCACCAAATTTCACAGAAGGTGCGAGACACTGTGGCTTGAAGGCCTCTCCAGACGACCACCTGGCTATATATATGTATATATATCTGCCCAATTCCAGCCTTGCTGAAGCACCCCCAGATCATCACCGATCCTTCACCAAATTTCACAGTAGGTGCGAGACACTGTGGCTTGAAGGCCTCTCCAGGTCCAACCATTAGACGACCAGGTGGTCGAATACAGCTGTATGAATATGACCTGCAATCTCTTAATTAACACTGTGGCCATGGGAAAGTGAACATTTATGGTGACAGCAAAACATTTCAAATTCCATTTTCACATGATGTGCAAAGAAATAGGTCGGCTTCTTTCAGCTTGTTGAACTTGCATTTTCATTTGGGCATTTCTAATTTGCCTTGGATGATGACAGAGAGCAGCAAAGCGTGAGCTGGTCATGGTAACCAGATAGCATCTGAGCAGATTGCTGCGGATTGGTTGAATGAAAGTATCGTCAAATAATTGTGCAATACAATAAAATATCTTCCCTTCCCTGCAACTGATACCAGACACGATACCAAGAAGGACGTTGAAGATATTTAATTTCAAATTTAAAAAATCAGTGAGCCTAACAGCTGAAACCGGGACGTTATTAAATTTGTTTTAGAGAAATGATGGGACACCGGGACACACCTTGTAAAACCGGGACCGACTTTTGGTCACACTATTTTTCTACCTGCTTTGCTTCTCTCCATGATGTACTGTAGTGATCCCCTCTTGCTCTGTCTTTGCTAATGTAATGAGGGCAAAAGGCCATCTGCTGGTGCTATCGCCACCTAGTGGCATCTTCATGTTAAGGTGATAGTGGGTTTAAACTTTTAAAAACCTGTCACAACAAAAACGAAAACTAAATATTTTTTAAGATTATTTTTATTTTAGTTTAGTTTTTTCAGAGCCATGAAAATGTATTTGTTAATTTCAGTTTATGAAAATGCTTTTTTTACATTTAGTTTTAGTTTTCGTTTTCGTTTTAGGTTATGATAATAACCTTGCCAGTGAGGTAACTGGAAGAGGCACAAAAACACTTGTCAAGCCCACCGTAGTACCCACATAGCAAAAAACACTGAAAACGAATCATCAAGTGCAAACAAATCACAGCAAATTGTGAGGGGGACCACCATACACGGTAACCAGCCTCCCCAGCACTTCGTAAAAAGGAATAAATATTAAAAGTAGACAATGAACATACAAAGTGGCAGTAATTTGTAAACATCAATAACACAACAGTCAGTTACTCCCAGATGAGTTAAAAGAAAGAAAAACCAAACAAGAAACAAAACCAAAACAAACAAAGACAAAACAGCAGCACCGCCCAGGTTCACATTCACCCACTGGCACCCATAAGTTACTGCAGACAAGTAGGGAACATATTCCAACTTATATACCTACAGTGAAGAGCAGATAGGAATAAGATAAAAATACAAACAGGTATCACAGCTCTCCATTTCAAATGCATAGTTACGATGCCAGCACCATAAAAGTGAGTGAAATAGGCACTGTTAAGCATTGGGCATAATTCCAGCTGCAAGACACAGGGTAAAGTCACAAACGTGAACAAATTTCATGAGTGCAAAACACATTTCATATAACCACACACATACCTCTGTTCACTACGAGGGGAACAAGACAAATAAAAACATTGGCTGTACAACGCCACCAGCCCTCACTCTGGGAATGCCGGGAGTGACCAAAGGGTGCAAACACCAGAAATGCACACTGGCAACTACTTGTGATATTGCCTTTAGCAGGGGCACAGGTGATGACAATGTGGAGTTGCACTGAAGCAACACACTAAATAGAGGAACAGGATCTGTGCCTCCTGCTACACAAAGTTGGTACCATAACCAACTGAACCCATGGCATTGGCATTGCAAGTACCAGGTGCTACCAGTCGAGCATTTAGCAGGTGCAATTTCCATTTTATGATTATAGGCACTGGGTGGTTTATCCCATAACCTGTTGTCTTGTAATAATCAGCTTGTAATAATCAGCACAGTTCCATCTCTATTTGCACTCTATTCATGGTCAAGCATAGCCACTAATATACAGATTTTTTTAAAATATCCAGTAGTCACCATTGATTTGGATTTATAGGCAGTCACAGTCAGTTGTAATGCCTGGGGGTTTGTTTCGCTGCAGTTAATGCAATTGCTTTCAGTGTTTATAGCTTTTATTGCGCTTGTTGTCAGTCATATTTTGCTCTGTATTGATCTTGGGAAATTGTCATGTTTCCCAAGTGGATGTGCCAAATTGTTTTCAGAGAAAAAATACAATTCACGATATTTACTGTCTTGTTGCTAGTACCTATTGATGCCACAGGGTTGATACATGTTTCTATGGGTAACATCCAGTGTTACATTATTTATTTTCCCTACCAGCCACAGTTGCTGGTGGTGAATTCCCAATTTTACTGGCCACATTTTTTCCATTTCAAAGATAAATGAAATATTAGAGACGTCTTACAGGCAAATAAGCAAAATTATTTGTCACAGAACATAAAGTCCCTATATTGTAACAATGTTGTTCATTGTTGGTTTATGATACCTAATACTGTTACTGGAATTCTTTTCTCCATTATCTTTTCTGTCACCAGTCATAAGTCATTATCTGGAATAGTTTGTCTACCTTAACAGGGTATCATGCAATAAATGACATTGGGTGACCTCACAACAGCTGGTCGCAGCTGTCATAATAACAAATCTCAGTGTGTCCAATAGTCAATGAAACAGGTAAAGAAGATGCAGCTTCATTTTCACTATTTTCTTCCATTTAACCCAAGCTATCTAGCATAATCCTCAAATATTTATGCAACCAACAAATACTTTGATGCAACTTATTTGGGAGAAATCACTCTGTCCATAAAAATGTTCCATGCTTACAAAGAAGGACTACAGCCACATGTTAGGAATGTTTATTTAAAGCCATGAGGAATACAGCTTATTGTATGCTGAGGCTTTTCTGTGTGATTTTCTAAAGATCTGAGGGGCAATGAATCTGTCCACAAACACATCAGTGTGCTAACTTTATGAGCGGATAAGACTCAATTTACTTTGGATATAAAAGTGTCACTCAAATCTTATTCCAAGGAGGAACAAGTGGGAATGCCAGCTAATGTTCCCCTGTCTGACACACTCTCTGTTGCCATGGTGGAAATGGAGGAGAACAATAAAAAAGTGAAGACTGACACAGCAGGGAACAAGGATAAATGCCTGCATACAATGTCATTTCCTCTGTCGCCTTTTGATTTAAGGAAATGTTCAGAAACAGACACACAGTCATGGAGTGACTTCACAGAAATAGGGATGTCAACAGACACTGATCAGTTCTCCTGAAAAAGATAGAACTTTAGCAGGTGGGATGGAAACACTGATGTGTCTTACTGATGTCAAATATGAAACAACATCTGATTGGACAGAGGCCTCAGGTCTGACCCCAGACAAGACAGGTGAAGGTGGAATTGAAAAGAAATCCCTTCTTCCCTCATAGCCCTGCCCACTAAAACAGTCATACTTGACCTAGGGTGTAAAACTGAACCTGTCATGAGTGTGAGAAATATTGACTCTTTCAAAATGAGCACTAAGGTCAGAGTCCATAGAGGTCAAAGATCAAACCAAGGAGGAACCCTTGCCGACACCACAACTATCTATCTCAACTTTAAAGAACAGTACTGAGTTAACAGTTTCAAAAACATCCAAGCAAGGGGAAATATCTACTGCAGCCACAAATGTCCATCCAACTGATTTTTTTTAGATGCAGCTAATGATGTCTTACAAAAGCAATCTGTTGAGGATTCAATCACAGTGCCAGTAGTTGCACGTCGGAACCTGACCACTGTAACCATGGTTACCAGCACTGGCAGCACCTCAGTCAATAAGGAAAAGTCACAGGAGAAGAATGCAGAAATCAGAGCGACTCGTCGACCCACGAAACCGAGGAAAACACAGCCAGTTCCAATTACTCAGCGAGTGCCATTTCATCAAACTGAGAGTCCCAAAGCTGAAAGAAAGTTAGTACTAGATTGAGAGAGAGAGAGGGAGAGAGAGAGAGAGAGAGAGAGAGAGAGAGCAAGAAAATATGGACATTGAGGACACTCCACAGGTTAGACAGGAGGATCTCAGATATACAGATGTTCCAGAACAAAAAACATCTGTGAAGGAAGAATCAAAGACTGATGAGTGTGATTCAGGTGATATTGATGCCTGTCCAGGAAGTGCTATCACTGCACCAGGTACAACAAAACTTAAAGGAATGTTCTGGGTTCAATACAAGTTGAGGTTTCCTTTTCTTTAAAAAAAAAGCAAAAAAATCGAGGTAATAGTGAGGCACTTAACATGGAGGTGAATGGGGTCCAATTTTTGAATGTTAAAACGCTCACTTTTTCAAAAGTATAGACAAGACATAAACAAAATGTGCGTAAACATGATTTTAGTTGATAAAATCACTTACAAACCTTTTCTGTGTAAAGTTATAGCCAAATTTATGGCTTCATTACCATGATGATGTAATGTCAACAAACCCTAAAATGACTGTACAAATGACAATTTAAACAACTTTACAGCTCAAATAATACACAAGTTTTAACAGAAGAATTAATGTAAGTGCTTTTATAAAATTTCTGCATTTAAACCCTCCAAAAACTGGCCACATTCACTTTCATTGTAAGTAACTCACTGTAATCCCAATTTGTGTAGGAATGAGTCAAAATAAATTTTTGCTGTAATCAACATTATGCCACAAATGCTGTCGATTGAGCTTAACTTGTATTGAACCTGGAACACTGATTTATTAAAATAGCCAGATCTTTTTTTAATTGCCATTAAATGATTTTCAGGATAACATTTGCGTAACATTTTATATTTTCTTTTTTTCTTTTTCTTTTTATGGCCCTTTCCACAAAAAGGGTACATAATTTCATTCATTACATTTACAAAATTAAATAAATGGATAAATAAATAAATAAACTATGCCATAATAGGTAACGGGTTTTAGATTAACTAAGTTACAGAAATCAGTCATTATGACAACTATCTGAAAAATTTAGCACGTTAATGTGATGACATATTGATAGGATTTTGGTTTTGGTGGACTAGATCTGCTTTGCTGTTGCTGCTGCTGCTGTTGCTGCAGAGCAAGTACGAAGACTTGCTATTGCTAGAACATACACAGACATGCTGAGTTAAGCATGTGGACATGCTGCTGCACAATTAGCCAAAACACAAGACATGCTGCATCGAGCATGTATGACGTTCTTCTGCACAATCAGACATACATAAATCCATATGTAACAACAGATATAGACAGGTGAAGATGGGGAGGGGGAGGGTTTCAGAGAAAATTTTGCAGTATGCTGCTGTAAAACCGGCTTATCCACAAAACTGAGCAATTTCAATCTAGACAAAGAGAGTGAACACAAGTTGTTTGGCTACCCGATTACGTGTCAAAGGACCTTTCAGCTTAGACCATGCGAGCCGATTGGCTTAACATATCACATGTGAACAAAGCCACTGGCTAACAGATTACATGCTCAATGAACCTATCAGCTTGCTTTATGTAGTTTCATGCCTGAACTTCAGTAATTTATCACTCAGGGGCTCATTAGTTTTGGACCAAATGTTGGGTTTTAGTTAATGATGAACGTATATTTCCTATATATTAAATATATTTGTTTAATCAGTTTTTCTTATAGTAACAAAAACTATCCACTTGTCATGCTATGTTAATTTTATGTTATTATGGTGGGAAATAATTTCCCTCAGGAGTTTAAATATCCCAGGCAAAAACAAACAAGGCTTCTCTCTCAAGAAATGCAGAACAATGCTGTAACATAGCTGTTCATTTCTGTATTTTCAGCCACACAGAAACATACACAGAGAAGGAGATCTAGTACGCAGACCAGGTTTCAGAGGGCTAAGGGTGAGAAACACACTGATCGCACATAAGAAGTCTTATAATTCATGATTATTACATGATCTTTGCATGTATATTTGTCAATAATAGGCTTTACTTGGTAATGGTAATGACATGTTTGATTACAAACTTGTTTTTTATGAGTCTCTACAAGAGACTTTTTCTCCAAGTCTGGGGATATTGTCAATAATAATACATTAATAACAAAAATACAGTATATAACAAGATATTTTAAGTATTTTTAAGTAAATACTTATTGAAAATAACCACATCATAACCAGATACATTCCTAATGCAACATTTCAAAAATGATGACAGTGTAGTTGAAAACAGTTTAGGAAAGTACTGTGGTGTTTTCTGTTAACATTTAGATTTGAAAAGGAGGCCATGAGCCCCGTTGTACCCCACTAATATACTGATAACTTAAAATATTTGTTATTGTTTTAAAAAATAGAGAAATGTGGCATAATATTCACATGGTAACATTTCAGAGAAGGATATTAATGAATCATTCAATCTCTTTCAAACATGAAGAATTCTATCATATTTTAATCTTGAATACATTACACCACTACAGTGAGGTGGTTGTTTTGGAGGAAAATAAATAAATAATTATAATCTCCTTGGCTCGATCAGTCTAATGCTGCGATTCTCACCCACATCATCTCGGGCCCATTGCTAGTATGAGCCTTTGTAGGAAATTGAGTTTGCTGAAGGATTATTCAATTAAGTGTGGAGTAGAGGAGAAGGAGGACCATTTACCTCCACTGAATAGAGCTCAAGAACAAGAGCGATGATAGAGGCAGAAAAAGGAAGATAAAGAAAGCAAAGTACAGACACTCCATGTACCACATTTGTGGTATTTTTGTGCATTTGTTATACTTTCTAGTACATTAGCTAGCTCGTTTATTTCATTCGCCGAATTAAGTAAACTCTTGAATGCTTTGGCCATTTCTAATCCTTAACAGTCCTGACAATAAAGAGAGATAGAGAGAGAAGAGGAGGACACTACAAAGGCTATTAGTTAAGCACTTGCGCTCTCCAGTGGTTGAAGTGCCTATATGCAACACTGTGATCTTGCATAATAACTGCAGATTAAAGTAGAAAAAAAAAAATTATAGTAAAACTATAGTAGAATAGAAGAGTTTACCTGTATTTGACCTCTAGTAAGAGATCTACAGTACTTGAGTTGTATAATTATGTTGAATTGAAATTAATTTATCATTTTCTATAGAAAGCGAGGGGGTTACCAGGGCCTTTGGGACCACCCAGAGATCCTGGACCACCTGTAAGTAATGACATTATTGATTCAACCTGCATCAACCTCCATGTCTTTGTCCATGTCATTCACAGACTGTGAAGCTGTATTGATTTAAGAGTGTTATGCTAGCATTGTCAGGGAAGCTTCTCTGAAACTGCAGCTTCCTAAGCTACAAGCTACTCATAGCGAAAAGTAACCAAACTACAGTCAAGCTACCCTCTTAAAAATCTAGTTACAAGCAACAAGCAAAAAGTAATCAACTTTTAAAGCTACAGTATTTAAGGAAGACAATCTTTCTAGTAATATTACAATCAGATGTTCTCATGTGCATTCAGAAAAGTATTATTTGGCACAAAAACAATGAAGATCTCAATTAAGATGACATTAAACAATTTGAGTGACAACATTAAACTGTACATAACACAACATAAATCAATCTATAGTAAATACTCAACTTTGACTAAACTGAACATAAATACATGTATAGCTACTAAAAACAACTATGTTTAACTGTGTCCCAAATATAGGGATAAACTCAGGAATAAACTAAATATTTCACTTCAAAAAAAGAAGATGCAGTGACTTAGCAGAACTAACAATTAACAATACTTTAATAAATGCTGTTAATCTTAGTTAATTTCAACATATACATTTAAAATCAAAAGTTGTATTTGTTAACATTATTTAATGCACTATTAACTAGCACGAACTAACAGTAAACAATTGTATTTTATTAACATTAACAAAGATTAATAAATGCTGTAAAAAATATAATAGATATATATATATATATATATATATATATATATATATATTTATTTTTTTTAATTTTTTTTATTTTTAATTGTTTGTTCATGATACCTAATGCATTAACTAATGTTAACGAATGGAACCATATTATATAACCGTAAAAAGTGTTACCGAATCGTTTATTTGAACTGGTTCATTATTTACAAGAACCATCTGAACAAGCCAATTCATTAAAACAAATTTTAATGAACTGGCTATATATATATATAAGGAAATTATTGAATTGTTCATTTGAACAATTTAATTACGGAAACTGTCCTAGTGAACTGACTCATTAAAAATAATTGGCCTTCTCCAAGCTACATATAAGTAAATTGGTAAATTGTTCATTTGAACTGGTTAAATTACATGAATTGTCAGAATGAACCGATTCATTAAAATGAATGGGACTTCTCAACACTACATATACTGTAAGTGAATCAGTGAATCATTTATTTGAACTGGTTAATTTACATTTATTCATTTAGCAGTATCATTTATTTAAACAACATGAACCGTCCGAATGAAACAGTTCATTAAAATGAATTTACATGAAGTGTCCGAAAGAAATGAATCACGAAAATCAACTGAACTCCTCAATTATACGTATAAGTGAATTGGTGAATCGTTTATTTATTTTTACCATTTCACGTACATAGTTAAGTTAGTAGCATCACTATTTTAGTTAGTTACTCCCCGTATTCAATATTGTATGTAATAAATGGATATTTCTACAGTTTATGTATTTTAGGGGCCTCCTGGAGTTCCTGGGAAACAGGGGAGGAAGGGAGAGTGAGGGATCGTAGGTATCTCTTTGTGTCCTCTTTACATCATGCCACTTAAAGCACCATTTATATTTGTCTACAAAACTAATTTCAATAATTTAAGCATAAGCCATTAAATCAAATTTTCAGGAAAAAGATTCATATGGTTTTGATTTATCAGTTTCTGATATCAGTTTTTAGACATGTCTCATAATGGATTAGGTTAAACTTTAATTAAGCTTCTAGTTTTTAATTAAAAGAAATGTCCAAATGAGTAGAGCACTGTTTAATCCTGTGTCTTGTTATAAAGCCTGGCTGATAAATGTGGTTAATCTTACCTAATGGCTGAGTGAGTGTATTTATATCTCTTTGGTCCGTGATAGCTTCATCTAATAGAGTTGTGTCAAATGACATTTATGACACTAATGGTTCACTCTGTGAATGCATTTAAGAATGCACTGTGCTGTTAGTGTTAGAGGGCAAGGACTCAAAAGCAGTGTAGTATGGGCTTTATCAGAGATGGGCACTTGAGTTAGAGACTCAGACTCAAGTTACACTCAAGTTGCACTCTTTTTACAGACTTCAGACTCGACTCGAGGAAAATTCATATCTTTCATATACAGACAATATTGAGATTTAAAAAAAGAAAATGTTTTAACTTGGAACACGATTAAACGGTTTACGCATTTATTCAATCAGATGATGATTATGGTTTCGTTCTGTTCTCGGAGCTGATTATAAATGAATGAGGTCATGCAGCTCTCAACCCTCTCTCTCTCTCTCTCTCACACACACACACTCACACCAGTGGAGCACATGTTTAGAAGTGATGGTGAAAGACCCTCTTTACAGATAATTTATTTTTAAATCAAACCGAGATGCAACGGTTGACAAAAGAGATGTGCATTATTTGAATAGTGGAATCTATAGAAACGTGAACAGTAGAGCACTTGCCTGCCACTGTCATCTATGCATAACTTAATGTAGCCTACGTCCATAAAATGTGGCATAAGTTGTTTTATTGTCGAGTTTTTGCACATCTGTATTGCGTTCGGTAGTTGCATTTCTTGTGTGATTTTGGTGCTGATCAGGTGCGAGACGAGAACAGCCAAGGATGATCATAGGCACCCTTTTAGTCCTTGTTTAGACAAGTTTAGGACTTGTTCATCAGAGACTTCAGACTTGACTCAGACTTCACCTGAAAGTACCTAATAGGGTGAACAACCACAACGAACTGGCACGGGACAGAAAACATGAGGTTAAATAGGGAAGGAAATGAGGAGGGTAATGAGGGAAGGCAGGTGGGGCAAATTAACTAATAACAAGGTAACAAAGGGGGCAGGGTATCACTCACGACTGAACTGACACAGATGCACTTGTCAATGAAAAAAAACAAAGCCAAGTGCACTCACACAACAAATGACAAGACACAAGAACACATGGCAATGAACCAAACAAAGCCATGTGTTCACACAACATGACACAATACATGAGTGTCAGAATTCAGCCACAAAAAGCTAAATAACACCGACAGATGGTGTTTCACCATTGGAAGAACATATGCATGAGCTTTCAGCCATTTTAGAAATACAAAACATTATTGTAACAAAGTTCTTAGTTTTCATGACAAGGGAGGAAGCGGGAGACGGCAAGATCCAACTCAAAAGGGCTTTATTTCCCACAGCTTCACAGTAAATATATATGTTCCACTTTTCAGTGGGCACACTCAAATTAATGCTTTTCAGCAACACAAATCGCACTCTGGACACACTGCTCCGTGCAACTCTCTCTCCCCCTCTGTGGACTGGGCCATCTTTTATCTCCGCCGAATCTTACTGTGCACATAGAAACAGTAATTAGTAACAATTAATCTCAGGTGGATGTCCTTAGCGCTTTCTCTCTCCCCTGATGGCCGCTCGACCACACCCTCACCTCCACATACCCCCACCACCAGACTCAGGCCGGGGGAACTGTCCAGACTGCCTACTCCTCCCCCCCTTTTCTGGAGAGGAAGTCCGCAACAGCCATCTGTGCCCCCAGTCTGTGGACCGCCTTGAACTTAAATGGCTGGAGTGCCAGATAGCAACGGGTGACCCGGGCATTGGCATCCTTCATGCAGTGGAGCCATTGGAGCGGGGCTTGGTCCAAACAGAGTGTGAACGCTCGTCCCTGCAAATAGTAGCGGAGAGTGAAGACTGCCCACTTGATGGCCAAACACTCCTTCTCTATGGTGCTGTACTTCGTCTCTCTCATAGAGAGCTTTTGACTAATGTACAGCACAGAGCGCTCCTCCCCCTCCACCACTTGGGACAGAACAGCACCCAGCCCCCTGTCTGATACATCCGTCTGTAAAACAAAAGGGAGAGGGAAATCAGGGGAATGCAGAAGCGGCCCACAACAATGTGCAGCTTTTACCTGTGTGAAAGCCCGTTGGCATGGCTCTGTCCACTGGACCGGGTCTGGAACTCCCTTTTTAGTGAGATCAGTCAGCGGGCTGGTGACGTCCAAATAATTAGACACAAACCTTCAATAATAGCCAGCCAGCCCCAAAAACTGTCTCACCTCCTTTTTGGTCTTAGGACTTGGGCAGGTCGCAATCGCTGTGGTTTTATCAATTTGGAGTCGCACCTGCCCATGCCCCAAGTGGAACCCCAAATATCGTACCTCCACCCATCCAACTGCGCACTTCTTCCAGTTTGTCGTGAGTCCCACTCGTCGCAGCAACCTCAGAACAGCCCCCAGATGCTGCATGTGCCGCTGCCAATCATTACTGTAAATAATGATATCATCCAAATAAGCAGCGGCATACACAGCGTGTGGTCTGTGGACTCGGTCCATAAGATGCTGAAATGTAGCTGGTGCCCCAAACAAACCGAACGGAAGGGTCACAAATCCAAATGCTGTGGAGAAGGCGGTTTTCTCACGGGACCACATTCTCTCTCCCCAGACAGGCACTCGACCACACCCTCACCTCCACAGTTATATAAGGTTAAATTGTGAGAGTAATCAAAAAATGTGGGGGAAAAAAAAATAAAGTAGCAAAAATTTTGAAAACTACATCTGAATCTATTGTATACTGTTCCAAAATCATCCATATTGACTGTGGAGAGAGAAAAAAAAAAAAAAAGATACTCTGGCTTATATCATATTCTGATACAGTGACAAACCCACGTGCTGTACCTTCTAAATTCTGCAATTGTATTGTACTAGGGAAGAATAGAACCTGATGGGATGCCAGGCCCACCTGGGAGACCAGGACAAGAGGGCAAACCTGGGAAGGATGGGGAGATGGGCCCACTGGGACCACCTGGGGGAGGATGTAAGAACTTACAGGAATCTAAATATTTATTTTCTGCATCTTTTCAAAGTTGTTTTAGGTTTGTGTTTGCATTGTGTTAAATACATTGTATAAGTTGTAATATAATTGCATGCATATTTGTCATTTATTTCTTGTAGGACCCAAAAGGCTATGAGGGAGAGAAGGGCAGTAAAGGGGAGCTTGGTGAGTGGGTAAGAACGGCCAGGGTTTTTCTGTGGATAATGTTTCATCTGACCCAATAGTCACAGAACCATATTCAAGACCAAAACAAGCACCGAGTCTAGCACTGAACACTTGCTTATGTACTGACATATTGTATATAGATGAAACAAGTAGTTGGTTCCCTCATGTACCAAATCAGATTCCATGCATTGTTTTTAGGGTGACCATGGAGAACCAGGGCCAAAACAGACCACAGGAAGGAAAGGAGAGAAGGTAAGATGCCGTTTCTGCTTTCCAGACTTTCATTAGATGTCTGATATTAATGACCAGACAATTTATTACTCTGCTTCTCAAGGGAAACAAGGGACTGAAGGGCCACGCCGGGGTAACAGGGTATATTGTGAGTAATTGCATAGTGCATTCTGGCAATGCTGATTCGACACCAAGTATATTAAAGTGATAGTTGAGGGATTGAGTAAATGAAGAGAGAGTTTTCATTTTAGGGTGAACTATCCCTTTAGAAGACCTCTATTAAAAGTCTGTCTATCTGTCTGTCTGTCCATCTGTCTATCCATCCATCCTTCCACCCATTTTTAAGAAGCTAAAATGATTACTGTGAAGCTGTAGGAAATAAAGCCCTTTTGAGTTGGATCTCGCCATGTCCCGCTTCCTCCCTTGTCACGAAAACTAAAACTGTTACAATATCTTTTTGTATTTCTAAAATGACTGAAAGCTCATGCATATGTTCTTCCAATGGTGAAACACCATCTGTCAGGGTTCAGCCATTTCTGTTGGTGTTGTTTAGCTTTTTGTGGCTGAATTCGGACACTCATGTATTGTGTCATGTTGTGTGAACACAATGTGGCCACGATACATTTTATGCCATTGAAAATATTTTAATGTGTTAACGGACATAATTTACTTTATCAGCCCTAAAATACCAAAATTAAAACTATAGACTATAAGACTAAAACCTCTTTGCAAATCTGTGGAAGGATCCCATCAGCACTGTTTTAGAACTACTGGTAGACTAACAGAATAACATCGATTAGTATGGCTCATGTTATCTCAATGAATTTTTAGTCAAGTTGCTATTGTTTGATTGTGATTTCATCATCATTTAGGGACTAGAGGGTGTTTCAGGGAGTCAAGGACAGGATGGGATTCATGGTGCACCTGCAAGGTCCACGCATACACATTTTAATAAGGAATGTCATGTTAGTTTGCCTAATAAGACACAGAGTAATGTGTTACAGGGATCCATTGGATCACCAGGTTCAAATGGAGATTGTGGCCCTCAAGGACCCAGGGTAAGACCTCTGGTTCATTAGACCTCTTCACAGGAACAGGCCAACAAATTTGTGTAATACATCCACTGTTAAAGAAAAAATAAAATCTGTCATTTACTCGCCCTCATGTTGTTCCATGACTTCCTTCCTTACTTGGAACACAAAAGGCAATGACAGCCTCAGTCACCATTCACAATCATTGCATTTGTTTTTTTCCAGATAGTGAAAGTAAATGGTGAGCGAGGATAACATTCTGCCTAACATTTCCTTTTGTCTTCAGGTCCCTTTAAGTATCCCTTTATACAAATTATTTCTGCATTAATATATATCTTTGCAGGGATTACAGGGAAAGCCTGGTGCATCAGGAATCCAAGTTCCTGTTGGAAATATTGTGAGTTTAATTTTCCTTGCATGATTGACAGGGTTTCCAAACCCTGCAGTCTCTTGGTTATGGAATTCTCCATCTTGTGGTAAATTTAGCTGTTAAAAATGTCAGCGTTGGCCAATTCTGACAGTACTGTCTAAGAATATGACCTGTAGCACAACGCTAGAAAATATCTTTTTTAGGCAGCTGAGGTCTCACTGGCAAACCTGGAAAGCCTGGCATCAGAGCAAGGAATGATATCATAAAGTTCCAACCACGATTTTTATTAGAAGCTGAAAAAAAAATTACACCCAGTTCAGAGGCATAAAGAGCAAAACAGACTATGTCCAAAATATTTTGGTTTTTCAGTGCTATTTTATTGCAACTGGCAATGAATTGTAGGAAGTTAGAGTCTTGATAGATTTTGTTGTGGTCTGTTATCCTCAGGGTGTTAAAGGTGAATAGGGTTCAAAAGGGCTTCCTGGTAGTCTTGTAAACCTGGTGGTTTTGTAAAATTTTGCTGTCACTTTAAGTGACAACCACACTTGATCGCATAACTCAATACTAAAAACATTTTTAGACATTTTACCAGAATTCAGGAACTGCAGAAAAAAAAAAAAAAACACTTCTTTCTTAAGTCAAACCAAACATCCATCCATTCACAAGCCATCTGTTCATCAATCTATTCACTTGTTCTCTGGATAAATATCCAAATACATTTACAGTCTGTTTACTTATGTTTAGGGGAAAAAAGGCCCTGAGGGACCAAAAGGAAAGTCTGGTCGGCCAGTAAGTGCTTTCAGTTATATTTTCGATTTAATCTTATTCCATTAACCTTTAGGGTCTATAACTGTTGTTGAAATCTTAATTATACTATCCAGGGTCCTCAAGGCATACCAGGCCAAAAGGATTACATAGGACCCCCTGTAAGGATTTGACACACATGCTCATGCAAAAACAATTTATAATCAGTTTCAGATGTGTAATGACATTTCTAAAAAGGTATTTTTAAAAAAAAAAAAAAAAAAAAACACACCATACTATGCTATATTTTAGTCTTTAATTCCATAGCTTTGGATGACAGACAAACCAACAATTAGCAGTTAACTTTCTTTAAATGCCTTTAAAAGTCACTTTGTAAAGAAACACTATGCGCCTGCGCACATAAGCACTCTTCCACAGAGCGGTGAATACAAACAATGAAGATGGCGAAAGCGTCGAGCAATTTTGTCTTGATGGACGATGAGGTTGCTTTATTACTACGATTAGTTTGCTGGAGAAGTGTCGATAAACTCAAAACCTTGAGCAGCACAAACACAGTCCAGTAGTCCGCCATTGTAGTTTTGAATGTCTCGCGCGTTGTTTTGAAGTACTCGCGCATGCCTATAGACTGAACACTTAAGATTATTCAATAAACTAATTTTTACCATCACTTCGTATCCTGCCTTCTTCTGTATTCCCCCTGCTGACTCTTGGGCTGGTAGGAGAGTAAGTTAACATAAGCTGTTGATGTTGACTGGTTCTGGATATCAGACAGAACTCTGATATATGGATATCTTCTGACAGAGAGAGAGGTCTTGTGTACACTGGATCTAACGTGTATTTTCACTGCCTCATGTTTTCATATTCTAAGCATATCATTGAATACTGTACATGGCATCACATCTCTGTCTGTAGGCTATATACATAAGCGGTGGGTGAATGAACTGCAGGGTAAAAAAGGTACAAAGTAAATAAATAACATTTAAAATACAAATACACTTTTGCCCATCTGAATCCATACATTAAATTTCAAGATTTTCAAATTGCAGGTTCTGCCTACTGAGCAATGTTCACACTCCATACAAAACACTCCAAATTAATAAATTGATTATCTGCACAGACACAAGTATTCATATTGATAATTATACGTCTCAAATTGATGCCTATCAATCCATCATTCTTTATATAAACACGTAACACGCGTGCGCATGATGTCATCGCTTTCACAAATTCGTGTTTTTGTATGTTTACACGGAGACGATAATGGCATCGTTTTCAAAAACTTGCACTTTGAAACCGGTTTTCAGAAGTCTGCGTTTTCAGGCCCCAAGACGCCGTTGCCGTGTAAACGAACAGCCAAAACGCATAAAGTCTTCCGTTTTTAGTTGAAAACATTGTGTAAACGGCCCCGATGGTTGAATAAATTCGTTGCATGATGGTGCAGAAACAGCTGTTCGACATAACCTACAGTATAACACACAGTTCGACATAAATCGCTAGTGAATCCAAAATTATTCCACACCACAGATGATGCTTTTCGTTACTAATGCTTGATTCTAATCAACACTTTGAAAGTTGTTGAACATTTATCAGCACACGTTCACGAAATGAACCGGACATGAAATGTAAGACATGCAGCAGTGGATGACCAGGGAAGGACACGCCTACGATTTGCCTCACAGCGAAACATGCTCTAAACAGACCTCTTAAACATGCAGAATAACGCAAGTGGACATCTGTAAATCGCGAATTTTAATCGCTATTTCTGAACCAATCCTTGCCAAAACAGGAAACAAACTTCAAACAGGGTTTAACCCTTTAAAGCCTGAGCCCAAAATTCCATTCTGTGCCAGAATATGATATTCATATCCAAATTCATATTACAAATCACACACCTGAACTGTATATAACATATTGAAAAGAACTATAGCTTTCAAATGATACATGTATGATTAAGGATAATTAGCCTTTATCAATATAATTTAACTGCATTTTCAACCATTTTAAATTACAAGCTAGAGGGAAACTTAGTGTATGAAATATACATAATTTTATGGGCAATGTAGAATAGCAGACAGATTAGAAATATAAATCTATCGTTTAAAAGTTATGACCATTCTAGTGATTAGTGGGAAAACAGAATAAAACATTTAGAAATGTCAAGATACATTTCAAATGACCACTCCTCCAATACTCCTTTTGAGCACCTGTAATAATAAATTGAGATTGCATCTGAAATTTAAGGACACAAACACTGAAATACACATTTTATGTGTTCAATAAAACACTTTAAATTTGAACATTAGAATTACACACAAAAAAAAAAAAAAAAAAAAAAAAAAAAAAAACAACTGCAATACCTGTTGAGAAAAGAGCGAGAACGAGGGGAGGGGGAGGACAACTAGTAAACAGCCCAACCTAGGCCTCTTTGCGAAACTGGTCACACTCAGCTGAGCGCCAAGACTGAAAACATTTCCTATCGCGAACCAAGCAAAGTCTTCTGCCATTACATCCCGGCACGCAACAAGCTACTTTAGTTTTATTTTCAGTCCTACTTTTCCAATAGCATAGCCAACATCACTTAGAGGACTCTTCAAATTTAGGGACATGGGCTGTGTGGAGTGATGACGAAGGAGGGACTACAGGCTTTAGTGTATGCAAAGGGAAACTTGCGTGAATATCAAAACCTGCTCATCAGCTGGGAGGTATTCTCTGAAATCTGGCTGGGTTAAGTTCACCGGTCTACGCTCATCCCCTGGTGTCACATGAATGTGTTGCCATTCCTTAAACAATATGAAACTATTGACAACGGCAACGTCTATGAAGAGAAGCAAAAAAATAAATAAAAATAAAAAGTCTTCCACCACTTCCGAGTTTTTTGTAGGACGTTGTAAGATTTTCATTTGGTCAGACCCATCAACACCGCCCAGGTTTCGCTGATGAAAGTGGGCTGGAGGGCTACGTTTGTCCAGTCGCCATAATTTTTTACAAACCTAGTAATTTCGGTTGAGCCATTTGCATTGTGGAAATTGGAGAGGCATGTAACTGCACGTGTATCCTTCCACTGAATTACAAGTATATTCCCCCTCAATCCTACACCACCTCATATCCACACGAGCTGTCTTGCATTCCCATCTTTTGATTTTTTTTTTTTTTTTTTTTTGCCCCCCAATTTGGAATGCCCAATTCCCAATGTGCTTAAGTCCTCGTGGTCTCGTAGAGATTAGCCGCAGTCCAGGTGGCGGAGGACGAATCCCAATTGCCTCCGCGTCTGAGATCATCAACCTGCGCATCTTATCACTTGGCTTGAGCGCGTTGCCACGGAGACACAGCACGTGTGGAGGCTTCACGCCATCCACCGCGGCAACCATGCTCAACTCATCACGTGCCCCACCGAGAACGAACCACATTATAGCGATCACGAGAAGATTACCCCATGTGACTCTACCCTCCCTGGCAACCGGGCCAATTTGGTTGCTTAGGAGACCTGGCTGGAGTCACTCAGCACGCCCTGGGATTCGAACTAGCGGACTCCAGGGGTGGTAGCCAGCATCTTTACCACTGAGCTACCCAGGCCCCCACAATCATCTTTTGATGTCTTTAAATTCTGCAGGAAACAGTTTACGATTCACCCTGCATGTCCCACAGGCATTAGTTCCCATTTCCAACAACTTAACCATAAGAGCTGGGGATGTGTAAAAGTTGTCAAACCAAACATTGTGGCCCTGGTCTTTGAATGGCTGCAGTAACGATTCAACTACTTCGGTGACAAAGTCAGTGACACGCCCATCATGACTACCTGTGTAAACATTAAAGTCGAGAGTATACCCCAGAGTCTGATGTTGCAATTACCCATAATTTAAAACCCTACCAAGTAGGCTTGCCCTTCATGTATTGTTTAACTCCTGACCGAGCTTTAGACTTGACCATACGTTCATCTATTGCGAGATTTTGGTTAGGCTGAAAGAGCTGCTGGAATTTTGTTTGAAGTGGTCCATAAGATGACGCAACTTCCTAAGGTGATCCCGATTAGAGCTGCTAAAAGAGTCTTGTAGCGGTCACGCGACAAATCCCCTCGCCCACAAGTCCTGAAGTGACTTGGATCCCCAAGGACGATGGGAATCAGGGAGAATTGAAAACCCCCATGTGAATGAGCAACCCAAGAAACTTCTAAAATTCATTGGGGATCACCTCAAATCCAAGCTCCTTGGTAGCTGGAATATGACGGACAGTTTAGGACGAGCTCCCACCCCTGACAGTTTGTAAAGCTGCACATCTCAGCAACTACAGCCGGAGTAAAAAAAACACCATGAAAAAGTCAATTTCTCGCAACATCATATTGGAGGTGGACCACACAGCCTGACGCACGCTACTAAGTCGATACAGAATGGATGGCTAGGCTTAAATGGGAGAGGTTTTGTTGCCTGTGAATCAATGTCAGAGTACGAGGGAAAAGAAACAGAGTCAAGGAAGTTTTTACACTTTCTAGCCGACTTGGGACCGGTGCGAGAATGGCTAGCCATACCCAAAATATGAGTAACAGTGTTAGTGTTACTGTGAGTATCAGTCATTTGAGAAATAGAAACAAACAATACATTCATATATACCCAGTTGATGGTCTTGGCTGGGGATCAGGTTCCATCATCCTCCATCTCCTCGTGGTCCGGTTCTTCCTGCAGTAGTTCCTGGTCCAGCAGATCTTCCTCCTGTGTGCTCATGCCCTCAAAAGCAGGGAGCCATAGTCTATCCATCTCTACAACAGAGAGAAGAGAGAGAGGTACACAATTGGTAGCCAGCAGTGCGTTCACAAATCCATACACTGAATAGTCAAAGGCTTGCAGACTAACCAGAATGTCCAACTGCAGACAGCCCTCTCATTTTCCTTGTGAACAGGAAGCTACACACAATCTAAAATCATGTCTGTGTGATGGATGGGAAAGGCTAAGTTATAGAAAGATATCTACCATTTTTTTATTATATGGGAAAATCAACAAGCTAGATAACTTATCTAACCAGCAGGCCAGTTTCCAGGCAGGTCTGAACAGAATCTGCTCTCTGCCTCACATTACTTCAGGCGGATTTTTCACAAGCGACAAAATTGGCCCAAAAAAAGTTATTGATATTAAGCTAAAAATGTACATAGTATTGCTAGCTAATGTTTATTTAGCAAGTTTCACAGAAATGTGCTTAAAAATAGAGGCCATCTGCCTGTCCGATGAACGCCAGAAATAACTAGCATCTCTCCTACAAATAAATGCTTCGTAACTAAGACGTTTTGACTTTCAATTGACAATATTGACAACACATGTTAAATAACTTGTCTTACCTCGAAAGATCACCTCAGTTTTCATGTTGAAGCAGTAAATCCAACACCTGAGGTAATCTCCCGGCATATCCTCTCTGACTCCGCTCAGGCAAATTGAGGATGACGCCAATGATGATACATTTATTATTTACGCCCAGTAACTCCTTAACCAATCATATGTGCTTTTAGCTTATATTGTCATGAGTATCTGGCAGTTTTCAGAAATAAAATCGGTGATTGGATGGCGAAGATACGGAGACAGGAACCATGGGAATAATTGTTCCCAAATTTGAATGCTCCGGCTGGAAAGGGTTAAGATTCACAACTTCCCAACTGAGGAGCAGGTCAGAATTTCAAGGCATAATGTAAAATCAGAGTTCTCAAAGTCACTTATCTTGCGCATCCAGAGCAATAAACAGATAAGTCACACACAGGCAAATTATTTTCCTCCGAAGCAGAGGATAAGGTGAGTGCTAGGAACATACAACAAAGCCAGATGCTGACTTGAGTGTGAGGTTTAAGTGCAAGTCCAAACAGGGTGATGATGAGCTGCAGGTGTGCATGATTAACACTCAGGCGAGTGAGAGCGGGTGACTGACGGAGTGAGGGGGAGAGAGAGCAGAGTGTGGCGTGAGAGTGTGGCAGTTTACAACAGCTTGCACAATGCTTTTACAATGCTTTTTTAAAAATATAAATATTGAGAAAATATTTTGTTCTTTCTGGGAAATTTGTCATGAAGAAATGCCTTGTAGTCTTTTTTCTTTACTTTTTTTTTTTTCTCTTGATGATGCAATAAATAAACCCTGGATGACGAATACTCTTTGTTCAATTCTTTTTCATTTGAAAACTGAGAAATATTTCTGATGAATTGAATGTTTAATAAATAACTAGTTTGTTACTGTGGTATGGAACGTTAATGGGAAGTAGGCTAGGAAGTTCTTTAGATATGCACAGTGCACAAGTACTTTACCCTTTAAAAACAGGGTCAGAAGAACTATCTCAAATGGGGTTACATGTATTTAAAATTAACGCAAATGTGTCCATTAAAAATGAAATGCCATTATTTAACCCAAAATCACATAATTTACAATAAACAGTAGTACTAGAGACAAGATATTGGTTACAAATAACATTTTTCACATTTAGAGCCGCACTCAGCAATTTTTTTCCCCATTAAAAAGGTTTTACTCCTAAAGAAATGAATTGCAATTTTGAAATATATGTATAAAATTATGACCACTCACTTGAGATGAGGACTCTATTCATATCAGTAAACTTATAAAACGCTGTTTTATTCTACATGGGCCAGGGGTGCCCTCATGGGGGCTGCCATATTAGAATCACATAACCAGCTGGATACTACTCTATCTCAGTAACCATCTTTCACTCTTGGATTAAATTAATCATGGCTGATTGTGAACTGTGAATTTCTACAATGGCTACTGTAACTGAAAACTATTGATTTTGAATGATGCTGTATGCATACCACCAGGTGTCACTGTAAGTCCAAGATGACACGAACAAAAAGTTACTGAGTGCACCTTTAAAAAAACAGCACCCTCATGTTGCACATACCTATATAAAAAGCGATTTGAAAGTAACAGAGAATGGCTTCTCCCTTGAATCATAATGAACAAAAGCAGATGTAACAATACAAATGATATCATGTGACTCTATCCCACATTATTTATGGGAGAGTGGTGAGATAACTAATTATTTCGTAACAAATCAGGAAACATTGATTCTGTACGCTTAAAATCAGTTTGCATACGCGTAGGATCCCGGCCAATCAGATGGCGTTTAGAAATAGACTCCGCCCTCCAGTCAGAGAATGAGGGTTTCGGTCCATTTTAACAGGCCGCTGCTGCTGCTGTCATTTATCCCATTCAGTCGCACTTACACTATAGCAGCACGCGAACGAGTGTTTCTCAGTCACTGGGTTTGTCCTCAGAGCCCGATTCAGCCATAACAGACACGCATATTTTGGAAGAAAACACAAGTAAGTGATGTAAATATTGTTGGTTTTTTGTCTTTCTTAAACGAAGCCAGTACATAAGACATAATTCATTCTGCTCGCGAACATTTCCTGGTTAGTGAACGTCTGTTGTGCAGCAATTGCTGAATCGATAATGTATTATTTTGCTCGCCAACAGCATATTTCGTCTCAGTGAAATTAGTGAAGTTACTGTTCAGTACTGACGATAAGTTAAACCAAAAATAAGACGACTGCACAGCATTAACACTGTTAACGACCTCATAATTTAATGTACTATAACAGTTTTAGTGTTAAAAACACTTGAACTGATGCAGTTACATTTGTGATGGATGGAAGCCTGTTGCTAAGAGACCGTTTTCTACCTGTGACATCATCTTGACTTGATCTTGACGTAATGAAGCACAGAACTTAAAAAAAAAAAAACGTTTTTTTGTTTAATTTTGTCATTTGTACTTTTTTTTTAAAAGTATCTTTTAAAAGTAAATACTTGACATGAATTCACTAATCTGACTGTTGAGCAGGATAACAATTCTGTATTATTATTATATGTATTCTGTATTATTTACTCAACCTCATGTCGTTCCAAACCTGTGTGGAACACAAAAGTAGACATTTAAAAGAATGTTGATGCTGCTCTTTTTTTTCCACACAGTGAAAGTGAATGGTTACTGAGGTTTACATCCTGTTTATTTCTCTATTTGTGTTCAATGTAAAAGAGAAAGTCATACAGTTTTGAGGTGTATATTTTTCACTCTGCTGTATGATGTTGAGTTTCAGTAGCAGAATGGCGAATGAGGGTGCTGGCACCCCACACAGTCGCAGGGGGTCTCATAAGATGACTCCATCATCCGACCAGGACAGCACAGGGACCGAAAGAGCCACAAGAGAGGTCCCCTGCTCCAGTAATGGTAAGACTGAATCACTGCACAAAACGCTGTCGTCAGTAACATCGATCTTCCAAATGTTGGCTTTTGAAACTGGGAGCAATTCATATAGACACATTAGGATGTTGATTGCAGGAGTCATTTATTTTAAGGGTCAGGCTTTTCTCTTCTGTAAGATCTAATTCAGGTCATTCAACTCTCACCCAGTGGAATTAGTTTCTTTGAGTGTCATTACTGTTTATTTTATGTTAACTGTTTGCACAACTTGTGAATAACCCATCATTTGTGTGATCCTGTGACCTTTGCAACTATAATTTAAAACATTATTTACAGTAAGATTTGGTGATGACTGTGTAATCTAATATTAATTTAAGCGAAAGGGGAGAGCAATAACCATGATACATTCCTGTTACGGTAGTGAAACAATCAAGCTTCATTTTGGGATGAATAGACAGACTGCCATGTGTTTTACCATGTGACTTGATTGAGAAATTGCCATGTTCTGCCCAGTAATGTCATCAGTGATTCACTCCTTCCATTTAACTCTGAAATGTTAATTCAGGTTTTGCTGTTTCTTTTATTGTAATAAACGAAAGATGACTAACAGTGAAAATGCTAGAGTCGTTTTTTACACTCTGTAATATACTGTAAAAGTGAATATGGCATTTGATTGCAAGTTTGTTTTAATGTTTATGACATTTAATTGCTTGTTAACATAATGGTGTAGAATATTGCATATTTTAAAGGGTTAAAAGTGTGCTTTTTATTTAGTTGTCATGGATTTTACACTCACTATTAATTTATAATAATCTTCCATTTGTCTAATACACACTATATAGGCTAAGGACACTGTTTGAATCACATGATCTTCTGTGTTTGTACTGCAATGGATGCAAGGACTCTGTTTGTATTATGCTGAATTAGTTCAAGATTAGTGGCATGGTAACCAGGACATGATGCCCACGAGTGTCACAAAATGACCTGTGTCCTGCTGTATTTAGATTTGACAGTACATCTCTATCAAATATTCATATCTCATTTCAGGAACAGTGGAAGTGGAGCACATTATTAGCAGAAAACTACAGCTGAAGAAGAAAGCTGAGGTAAACATTCCCTAGTGCATTTTTTCTTTTTTTATGTATCTCATCGGATATCAAGCAATATAAGTTTGAAACTTGCATACACACACACACACACACACAAAAAGTGGAAAATGTAATTCTTATGTGTAAAGAGTGTCATTTTCAGTATGTTAAAACCAAAGCATTAAACATTAACAGCATTAAACATATAATTTGTGTGAGTCCTGTTCTTTATTGCAGATTATCATTATTATCACAGATTGTTATTGATTAACAGATCCTAAATATTCAAGTGTGACCTTTGAGTTGACTAAATCCTTTGACTGATTTAAATGAAATGCTTACACCTAGCACTTTAAAAATGCCTTAACTGTCTTAAACTTATGATAATTTATTCTACTAGACAATATACTTCAAAGAGCAACATTTTAAATACTGTTTGCTATACAGCTGTGATTTTGATTAGTTTAGCTGATCCAAATGTTTGTTCTGCTTTGTTCTGGTTTATCTGAAGTGAAAGATACTCTAGACTCAAGGTAATCTTGTCAAACGGCTCTTTATCATGCAGGATGTTGTGCTCTATCAAGCACAGTCTCTGTTAATTATTAAAATGTCAGGGACAGTATTTTCACTGGGATTAACAGATCAAAGAAAACTGGAATTAACTGTCTTTGCTTTGTCAAGATCTTCTTTTTGAGTGAGTGCATATAAAGGTTACAGGAAGTGTAGAATAGAGAAGGAAGTGGTTGTCAGCTAGGGTTTTATGTTCTTTATATTTACATATAATATACCTCTTAATATACAGTATATATATACAGGGTTGGGGAGTAATGGAATACATGTAACAGGATTACATATTTAAAATACAAAATATAAGTAACTGTATTCCACTACAGTTACAATTTAAATCATTGGTAATTAGAATACAGTTAGAAGAGATTACTTTGCATTTTATTGTCATTTGTTTCATTTAATATTTAGTCCTTTCAAATGGAAAAATATTTATAAATGATGCGATCCAAAGTGCATTTGAACAGCAATGAAACACTTTCTTATGATGTGTTACATTCACGAGCAGACAGAGAAGTAAGTTTGGAGCAGAAGAAATGCTATTTCTAGACATTTTACATGCACATGTTACCAGGCACGATCATATTTTTTTTATCAAGAAAATTCACGTTGGATCATAATTTCTTTTTTTCTAGCAAAAATCATATTCTTGATAATGTTTGTATTGTTTTCCTGTAAAAATATCTAAAAATCCTTAAAACAAGATCAGTTAGATTTAGAATCAACACTGCATAAGATATTTAGTTTTTTCAGAGAATGTATTTTTAACCTGTGTATTGTGTCTCACTGTACTGGCAGAGTTTTTATAGTCAAAACAAGTGAAAAAATCTACCAGTGCTGAAGAAGTAATCCAAAGTATTTAGAATACGTTACTGACCTTGAGTAATCTAATGGAATACATTACAAATTAAATTTTACAGCATGTATTCTGTAATCTGTAGTGGAATACATTTCAAAAGTAACCCTCTCAACCCTGTATATATATATATATACACACACACACACTGGTGGCCAAAAGTTTGGAATAATGTACAGATTTTGCTCTTATGGAAAGAAATTGGTACTTTTATTCACCAAAATGGCATTGAACTGATCACAATGTATAGTCAGGACATTAATAATGTAAAAAATTACTATTATAATTTGAAACTACTTAAACTACTTCAAAGAGTCTTATCAAAAAATCCTCCACGTACAGCAATGACAGCTTTGCACATACTTGGCATTCTAGCTGTCAGTTTGTCCAGATACTCAGGTGACATTTCACGCCACGTTTCCTGTAGCACTTGCCATAGATGTGGCTGTCTTGTTGGGCACTTCTCACGCACCTTACAGTCTAGATGATCCCACAAATGCTCATTTGGGTTAAGATCCATAACACTCTTTTCCAATTATCTGTTGTCCAATGTCTGTGTTCTTTGCCCACTCTAACATTTTCTTTTTGTTTTTCAAAAGTGGCTTTTTAAGGCCTGCACCCCTGAGTCTTCTCTTTACTGTTGTACATGAAACTGGTGTTGAGAATCCAATGAAGCTGTCAGCTGAGGACATGTGAGGTGTCTATCCTCTTGTTTAGTTGTACATCTGGCCTTCCACATCTCTTTCTGTCCTTGTTAGAGCCAGTTGTCCTTTGTCTTTGAAGACTGTAGTGTACACCTTTTGTATGAAATCTTCAGTTTTTTGGCAATTTAAAGCATTGTATAGCCTTCATTCCTCAAAACAATGATTGACTGAAGAGTTTCTAGAGAAAGCTGTTTCTTTTTTGCCATTTTTGACCTAATATTGAACTTAAGACATGCCAGTCTATTTCATACTGAGGCAACTCAAAAACAAACACAAAGACAATGTTAAGCTTCATTTAACAAACCAAATAGCTTTCAACTGTGTTTAATATAATGGCAAGTGATTTTCTAGTACCATATTAGCAATTTAGCATGATTGCTCAGGGATAAGGTGTTGGAGTGATGGCTGCTGGAAATGGGGCCTGTCTAGATTTGATCAAAAATGACTTTTTTCAAATAGTGATGGTGCTGTTTTTTACATCAGTAATGTCCTGACTATACTTTGTGATCAGTTGAATGCCACTTTGGTGAATTAAAATAGCAATTTCCTTCCGAAACAGCAAAATCTGCACATTATTCCAAACTTTTGTCTGCCAGTGTGTGTGTGTGTGTGTGTGTGTGTGTATATATATATATAGTATATAGTGTATATATAGTATATCCACCTAAAAAAAAAAAAAAATAACACCTAAAATCATAGTATTTCTACCAGTATCCTATGTACAAACGAATGTGATACTTTTGAAAGACACATTTTGTTTGTAGCTAAAGGATTGAACTTTAGAATTAAAATCGAATTCCTGACCTTTTTTAAATTAGGCATACAGAAGAAGTATTGCATCATTAGATCATTTTCTTGATTTTCTGTCTGTGTGGTTAAGTCTAGTATTATAAAATTGCCTCAAAAGTTTCACTGACATACAAGAACTTAATTTGTCTCCATGAAGAGCAGCCTCAGTCAAACAAAATGACCATGACAGGAATAGCATTGCTTGAGATGTCACATGAGATCAGTGTTATTTTGTGTAAATGATGAGTCAAGGCTAGAAATCTGTCAGTGGACGTTCATAAGACCTTTCAGAAACTTACTGTTCTTGTTTGTAAGAACCTCCTTTGATGTACAAGAGACTAGCTGTTTTGTGTATTTACTGTTTTTGTTCAGCATTTGAAGGCAGACCTGATGCAGCAGTTTGACATTCAGGTGAATGAGTTCATGGACAGTCTTATTGAGAAGTCTGCCAGTCTGGGTTCTTCCCATGTGAGCACAGTCTTTCCTCTCTCTGATAAGGAGAAAAGCAAACTCAGGTACTCAAATAGATATAGCCTACTTGTTAGGCCCAGAGAAACCCCCTCAAACCCCCATAAAAATGTTGTCCCGGGCCCCGAGAAAGCGGCGGACCTGCTCGAATATACAGCATTTATGAATGTCATCAAATGTCAAATGAGATTGGCACCTATCTAGTATGTCTGTTGTCGGCCTATCAGCAAAGTGCTTTTATCTCATATTCCTTTCATTATTTATGCTTCATTTTTCCTTTTATCCTCTTTTTGTGTCTAACCCTTTCATCTTCTTCTCTGCCCCTGTAGGCATACACAACCTTCCCAAGACCAAAGCAAGCAGTTTGTGATTCGTCGATCCCTGTTAGAGTGAGTCAGGGGTGTCTTTTCCCTAAAAGTTAACTGAAAGCATGTACTGATGTGTGAAATCTGAGATTTGATGCTGCCTATGATCATATCTGGATGAGACATGGAAATAATTTGATTAGCTGACTGTAATAAACCTGCCCTTTTTTGTAACAAAGAATGTAAAATGGTTAAGCTGCTTTTTTAATTTTTTTTATTTAATGTTTGATCAGGAAGGCAGAGTAATCATGCAAGTGACCCCAAACATACAGATGGCACTGGGCTGGAGATAAATATTTGTGATGTAATAATACTTATTTAACTGTTTTATTTTTATGCAGTGATCTGTTTGAGGTGAATCACATCCGCACCATCTATCACATGTTCATCGCCCTCCTCATCCTCTTTATCTTCAGCACGCTTGTTGTGGACTTCATCGATGAGGGCAGGTCAGAGCAGTCATTATGAAAAGTGTGCCAATCATAATAATCATATCACTTTTTATAAGAGGTTGACCGATAGTGGATCTTGCCGATACTGATAACTAAGGTGGTGGAAAAGGCAGATAACCGATTAATCGGCTGATAGATTTTTTAAATAAATTCATAGAATGTTAATAAAAATTCGTATTCTTTCGTTACTCTGACAGCCACAGAGCCTACAAGAGTCCAAAATGTATAAAATCCCAGATTTAGTTTATTGTGCAACCAAAATCCCAATAATAATCTGAAAAAAATTGAGATTTGTTGTATAACGTGGGACTTTTAACCAACAAGCCTGAAACACAATGGGGACTGTATTTTTTATATGACAGAGACTTGGCTCAGTTACAATGCTCTATATTTATTTAAGCTTTTTATAGCCTAGGTATATATTCACCAGATGACGGGTTTTGTATATACATATAAAGTATATTTCACCAGAAGAGGTTTAATGAGGAATGTAAACCTTATTAATGTAGAACCAGGCTGTTTTAACAGTAGAATCCTCCAGTGCTGGCCACAGGGGAACACAGAGGAATAATAAAATAAATAAACAAATAAAGAAAAAAAATCTAAAGGCAACTATCAGCATAGATTTTTTCCAATAACCGACAGTTCCAAAAAGTGGGAATATATTGTGAAACAGGGAATAAAATGAATTTATTCACACACACATGATGTATTTTCCCAGATAAAGAAATACCCGACCAGTAGAGAATGCACAGATGAAGTAGGTTGACAACTGTTGTAAAACCATCTTTCAAGAAGTTGAACAACACACATTTTAATTGCACTTATTTTTTTTCCAGTTTCAATAGAATTTTTAGTTAAAAAATAAATAAATAAAAAATTAAGTTCTAAGTTTGAAATCAAGGTGTCTTGCTTTATTGTGTAGGCTTAACCCTAACCCTGCTTAACAAAAATTACGCCATAGTATCACCTAGCGTCAAACCAGTGGTCAAACCGACCAACTAGCGTCAAACCGACCAACCGACCAATCAAAACTTGGTCGACCAAGACTCTTCTCATTGACTATCCTTTGGTCGACTATCAGGGGGCAGCCCTACTTCCCATAAGGCCTGCACCCCTGAGTCTTCTCTTTACTGTTGAACATGAAACTGGTGTTGAGCGGGAAGAATTCAATGAAGCTGTCAGCTGAGGACATGTGATGGCGTCTATTTTTCAAACTAGAGACTCTGATGTACTTATTCTCTTGTTTAGTTGTACATCTGGCCTTCCACATCTCTTTCTGTCCTTGTTAGAGCCAGCTGTCCTTTGTCTTTGAAGACTGTAGTGTACACCTTTGTATGAAATCTTCAAGCATTATATAGCCTTCATTCCTCAAAACAAGAGTTTCTAGAGAAAGCTGTTTCTTTTTTGCCATTTTTTACCTAATGTTGACCTTAAGACATGCCAGTCTATTGCATACTGTGGCAACTCAAAAACAAAGACAATGTTAAGCTTCATTTAACTAACCAAATAGCTTTCAACTGTGTTTGATATAATAGCAAGTAATTTTCTAGTACCAAAGTAGCAATTTAGCAATTTAGCATGATTACTCAAGGATAAGGCGTTGGAGTGATGGCTGCTGGAAATGGGGCCTGTCTAGATTTGATCAAAAATGACTTTTTTCAACTAGTGATGGTGCTGTTTTACATCAGTAATATCCTGACTATACTTTGTGATCAGTTGAATGCCACTTTGGTGAATGAAAGTACCAATTTCCTTCCGAAACAGCAAAATCTGTACATTATTCCAAACGTTTGGCCACATATATATACATACACACACACACACATATATATATGTATATAACTCAGCAAAAAAAGAAACATACCTTTTTCAGGACACTGTATTTTAAACATAATTTTGTAAAAATCCAAATAACTTTACAGATCTTTATTGTAAAGGGTTTAAACAATGTTTTCCATGCTTGTTCAATGAACCATAAACAATTAATGAACATGCACCTGTGGAACGGTCGTTAAGACACTAACAGCTTACAGACGGTAGGCAATTAAGGTTACAGTTATAAAAACTTAGGACACTAAAGAGACCTTTCTACTGACTCTGAAAAACACCAAAAGAAAGATGCTCAGGGTCCCTGCTCATCTATGTGAACGTGCCTTATGCATGCTGCATGGAGGTATGAGGACTGCAGATGTGGCCAGGACAATAAATTGCAATGTCCATACTGTGAGATGCCTAAAGTGGTGCTACAGGGAGACAGGAAGGACAGCTGATCGTCCATGCAGTAACAGACCACATGTAACAACACCTGCACAGGATCGGTACATCTGAATATCACACCTGCGGGACCGGTACAGGATGGCAACAACAACTGCCCAAGTTACACCAGGTATGCACAATCCCTCCATCAGTGCTCAGACTGTCTGCAGTAGGCTGAGAGAGAGGCTGGACTGAGGGCTTGTAGGCCTGTTGTAAGGCAGGTCCTTACCATACATCACCGGCAACAGCGTCACCTATGGGCACAAACCCACCCTCGCTGGACCAGACAGGACTGGCAAAAAGTGCTCTTCACTGAAGAGTCGCGGTTTTGTCTCACCAGGGGTGATGGTCGGACTCGCGTTTAGCTGGTGCAGTCCATGAGGAGGAGATGCACTGCAGTACTTAATGCAGCTGGTGGCCACACCAGATACTGACTGTTACTTTTGTATTTTGTATCATTTCTGTTAGTCACATGTCTTTGAAACTTGTTCAGTTTATGTCTTAGTTGTTGAATCTTTATGTTCAAACAAATGTTTACACGTTACGTTTGCTGAAAATAAAAGCAGTTGAAAGTGAGAGGACGGGGTTTTTTTTTGCTGAGTTTATTTATAAAATATTTAACCATGTGATTAATGGCTATTTTTGGGTAATCCAGTAAATAAAATACTTAACTAATTAAAGGTACTTCTAATTTGATTATTTTCAACTTGATGAAACAAGATACGATTGTTTAAAACAGAATAAGTCTAGCATCAGTATAAACGGCTTCACATTATATAACACGAGTTATAAACAAAAAAGTGACTTGGGACCGCACATCGGTTGAATTCTATAATGTAGCAAGTTGTGACGTTGCTTGGAAACCATATTAAATTTACCTCCACTTTGCATTGTGCCAAATAACATCACAAAATTAATAGTTATTTCTCATCTTTGTGACACATCCTGCTTTGTATTTTCACATTACCTCATGTCTCTCTCATGTGTAAATAATGTAAAGCAGCCTTACCCACTGATAACTCGCATATATCTGCTGTGGCATGAATGAAATGGCAAAACCTCTGCCTCATGTCAGCTGTCAGCAGTGCACTGTACTCTATACACAATCATACAGTCCAGCACAATTACTGACGCATACAAAAAGATTCAAAAGTGTTTGCCAGTCTATTCCATAGCCTACACAAGATGCATGTAACCAATATAACTTCCAATCAAAAAAGGACAATACAAGGAGATAGCGTGTTCGAAGTGCAAAATTGTAAAAAAGAAAAAAATTAAATCCTATTTTTGGTCTAATTGTTGCATCATTCTCTCTTACTGTGTCTAGACTGGTGCTAGAGTTTGACCTGTTGGTGTACGCTTTTGGCCAGTTCCCCCTAGTGGTTGTCACATGGATGTGTATGTTCCTATCCGCCCTAGTGGTTCCCTATGTACTGCTCAGTGGCTGGGCCAGCGTCTATCCAGCATCAAACCATCGGCCCCTGTGGACCTTGCTGGCTGGTTTCCTCTTGCTGCTTTATCAGGGACTGTGTTTGGGTTTCCTGCCCACATATGTGGTACTGAAGAACAGCCTTCCCCCCGCATCATGCTTCATTCTCATTCTAGAACAGGTATTTTGTCGCCATGGCAACAGCTTCTTTTATTTTGCTCTGTTTGTTGGTGTTTTCAGACTGTGGTTTGTGTTCCTCATTCAAATATTTATTTAAATTTGTTGCTAGTTAGAATGTGAATTATATACCAGATAGTATCCTGCTAAACTGATCAAAGGTGTGTTAACCTTGATTTTATCTTTTAATATAACCATCCCAGTAAATTATGTATTTATTTCTACTTTTATTTATTGTTGTTGTTATTGTTATAAAAACAGGTGCGGCTGATCATGAAAGTTCACTCTTTTATCAGGGAAAACGTGCCAAAAATACGATCCTTAGAACGAAGTAAAACCAGTAAGATCATCATCGCCTTGATGCATAGATTAACCTAAAAAAATAAACAAACAAAAACGTTTGTTTTATTTTGTCGTTTTCTTTTTGATTTTTGCAGATTCTCTAGTTGTACCTCAGCTGACCCAGTACCTTTATTTTCTCTTTGCACCCACCCTTATATACAGAGACAGTTATCCAAGGTAAGACTCACTTCTACTGGTTTTTAGAAAAAGTTCATATTTTTTGCTTTAGAGAAATGATATATGCTTCAAAGAAGTAAATACAATTAGACTATAAGTATTTTCAAGTCAATGTGAAATGCCATCTGCAACCCATTGTAGTTCCGTAATCACCAAATGAAACAGGATATTCCATGAGAAAAATGTAGGGCGGGACTTTGGTTAATCCATCGCGATTTGATTGGATCATGAAAAGTGGATGTTACATACTAGATTGAGGTGGTTGGAAAGGAGGAGCTGAAAGATAATAGGGATTAATAACAACATCAGCTAAAAAGTAGCTCGTCGTTGCAGAGGCAGAGCATGTTGTTGCATTTTAATAATACAGTAGTTTATGAGGACAAGCACAGTAAGAGCAGTAATTATGAGCAATTTAAATTTCATGTTGACTTCAAGAGCACCTATTTTGGTTTCTCCTTTTAGAAATCCATGCATTCGGTGGGGCTATGTGGCTACGAAGTTTTTGCAGGTGGGCTTTTTTTTTTATGAAAGAGTGCATTACATAATTCAAGACTGGGTAATTACATGATTTTTTTTTCTGTGTCATTCCAGGTGCTGGGGTGTTTGTTTTACGCATATTACATATTTGTGCGGCTGTGTATCCCTCAGTTCCGCAGTATCAGTATGCAGCTCTTTGACCTGAGGGTCATGGTGTTGTGTGTCTTCAACTCTATACTGCCAGGTACACCGCGATGCCAGTGCCAACACGGCCTCCGCATTTAATTCTTGCACATCCACATGTTCAAAAAGATATGTGTTTGTGGGGAGTAATTTGAGAACGTTCTTAGTAGAAAAGTCTACCTATGAACACAGATCATGATGAATGCAAACGATTTGTGTTTTTATTATTCAGTTTGTTTGATGTTAGTGTACTTTTTGTGCTTGTAGGTGTGTTGGTGCTCTTTCTCGCTTTCTTTGCCTTTCTGCACTGTTGGCTCAATGCATTTGCCGAGATGCTTAGATTTGCAGACAGAATGTTTTATAAGGTAAGAAACAGCACTGGAAAATCACATACTGTACATGTGGCCTATACTTCAATTTTACATACACATATATAGTCTGTAGTTTTCGATTCTAGAGTACTTTCTATACGTTTTACATTATCAGACCTACTGAATTAAAAAAGTATTCATTGCCACAGTCATGGAAAATCTTGAAATATATAGAAAAGTTACGGAATTTGAAAGTGAATGGTGACTGAACATGGAACATACTTCTTTCTAGTTATGCTCTGCTCTAAAATATTTCTTCGGTTAGATATTGCTCTTGTGTAGAGTAAAAATTGCTCACAAACTATAGTGATGTCTGATTTGTGAGGAATTTTTTTATTTTTTTTTTACAAGGGCGTAGCAGCCCTTAAAAAGGTGATTTTTGTCCCTCGCACTTTTCCAAGCTAAACCCATACCGAGTCCAAATGCTGGATTTGTATACAGTATTCTTTGCGTTTTGTTACTTTGGGCTGATTGAGAAACCATCCAGGCATTCACAGGTGAGTTTCATGATCCGAAACAACCCTTACATAATAGGCCGTCAATCAGACAGTCTAATCAATGCGGCTCCGTTCATTTCTACAAAGTTGCTGTCAGCAATGCTCATTTATCCATGTTTTTTGTCAGCATTGATGTTGATCTAAATGAATAATCTAGAGATGAGGTACACGCAGATGGGAGTTATTCATAGGCATATTGTTCTTGACTGGCAGCATTACATGAAATGCACTGCAGAAAAAAACAAAGGACAATCCTTCTTTTAAGCACACATTGTAAGTGGAGTTTATATCAGCGCATGAGTCTTCATTAAGTTATGTTTTTTACATTATGTTTGTGAGGTAATAGTTTGATTGGTTCTTTTTGCCAATTTAAGCAGATTACTAGATCTGTGTTAAATATGTAAAGCTGTTTTTTTTTCTGATTAACACTTTTTATTGATTCACACATTTGAAACAGGAAAGCAAAACATATATTCATAGAATCAACTATAAACCCCATTATTCCCTTTCCCCCCTCCTAATCCCACCCTGAACCTCAACAAATATCCCCGTGGTCGCAACTTGAGTTACAGACAAAAAAGAAAAGAAAAATATATATATAAAAATAGTAATAATCACACATTTAAAATTGCACATTTCTCCACTGCCCCTCCCCGAAAGTCCCCCAAAATGCCAAATAGCAGCCCCATTTTTCACTGAACAAATCAAAATTGCCTCGCCTTCTATATGACATCTCCTTTAATGCCACTACCCTGCCCATCACTGTGCACCACTCTTGAAATGAGGGCGCTACAGCCGACTTCCATCCCCTAAGAATGATCTGTCTACCTGTCATAACACTGGCTAGGACCCAATGTTTTATGCATTACTCCCTATATTAATGACCGCCCGTCGCCTAAAATACAGAGTCTGGGGCAAAATTAAATTTGAGTATCAATATGTCACACATAAAACTCTGAACCCTCAACCAAAATTCTTGGATCTTAACACACCACCAAAAACATGCGTTGTGTCCCCATCCTCTGATTGGCATCGCCAGCAGGTGTCTTTAAGACCAAGCCTATACAATCTAGAGGGGGTCCAATAGAATCAATGTAAAATCTTTAATTGCATAAGGCACACCCTTTCATCACTATATGTAGACTTGATGTTTTTTAGAATCCTTGCCCACACGCCCTCCTCCAATACAAAGTTTAAATCTTTCTCCCATAATCTCTTTTGAGAAGTTGAAGCTCCGTCCCCCAGACTCTGAATTAGCAGGGAGTAATACACTGATGACTCATGACCTTTTCAAAAACCAGTAATCACCACTCCCAGAGTATCTGCTGCTTTAGGGGGGTGTATGCTACTCCCAAAAATGGTACAAAGCAAGTGGCACAGCTGTAAGTACCTGAAGAATTTAGACCTGGGAATCCCAAAATGTTGAACCATATTTTCAAAGGATCTCAACACTCCACTCTCATATAGGTCACCGAGCATATTAGCCTCCCACGCAATCCACTCTGTCCAGCAGAAAGGGGACTTATTAATACATAATTTGGGATTCAGCCATATGCTTGAAGCAACATTTAAATAAATGTCTGAATTAAACACTCTGGACACTTTTGTCCATATTGAATGCAAATGTGAGATAACAGGGTGCAACTTAACTTCTCCGGTTAATTTGATAGAAAGGCTTTGCAGTGGCGAAATAGAGCAAGAACTTCCTGTTCAATACAAAACCAGGGAGGGGCTCTCTCAGGTGGAAGTGACCAATGAGCCAAATGTCTGAGACCGGATGCATAATAATAAAACAAAATCTTGGGTAGGCCTAGCCCACCTTTGTTATTTGGCAAATGTAACTTATTGAAGTGTAATCTGGGACGTTTACCATTCCAAATGAAAGACTTCGCTATGCTATCAAATTGCTTGAAATAAGAGAGGCTGACATCTATAGGGAGATATTGTAGCAGGTAGTTGAATTTTGGAATACAATTCATTTTAATAACATTAACCTTCCCAGTCATAGATAAATGTAATGAAGCCCACCTGCTCACATCGCTCGAAAACCTTTTTATTAAAGGGTCAAATTAACTAAATCACACAAATTTGCTGGGAATAAAATACCCAAATACTTAATGCCCTGTTTGGGCCACTGGAAGGCACCTGGCTGAAAAACCATTACCGGGCAGTATGCTGTCAGAGCCAAAGCTTCGGATTTAGACCAATTCACTCTGTATCCTGAGAACTTAGAAAAAGATGAATAATTCTGCAAGGCATAGATCTAGTAGGGTTGGAGACATATAATAAAATATCATCTGCGTAAAGCAAAAGCATATGCGCCACACCTCCCGCCACCACCCCTGGAAAATCATCTTCCTTTCTTATCGTGGCTGCTAATGGTTCCAGGGCAAGTCAGAACAATAATGGGGAAAGAGGGCAACCCTGCCGGGTGCCCCTATCCAGAGTAAAATAATCAGAAGTTAATTCACTCGTTTGAACTGCTGCTACCGGGTGTCTATATAGTATCTTAATCCACCCAATAAAAGTATTACCGAACCCGTACATTTCCCAAATCCTAAAAAGATAATCCCATTCTACCATATCAAACGCCTTTTCGGTGTCGAGTGAGATGGCAGCGACCGGAGTCTGATCGTTCGCCACTGACCACATGATATTAATGAAATGCCTAATGTTATCAGAAGAGTTACGGCCCAATAAACCCCACCTGATCTATATGTATAAGAGGTGTCATAACTTTACTTAATCGTTTAGCCAAAATTTTTGACAATATTTTAATGTCTAGTTGGATCAGGGAAATTGGATGGTAACTGTTCCACTCGCTTGGATCTTTGTCCTTTTTAAAAATCAGACTGATCCAGGCTTGTGTCATGGTTGGTGGAGGCTTTCCATTCTTTAATGATTCATATAAACTTCTAGCAAAAGTGGAGCCAGTTCTGTAGCATAAGATCTAAAAAATTCAGCAGCAAAGCCATCTGGCCCTGGAGCCTTGCCTCTAGGCAAGGCCTTAATTACCTCGCCAAGCTCCTCCAAGGTTATCTAAAAATCAAGAGACTTTTTTTGTTCAGTCGTCAGTTTAGGAAGTTCTAATGGTTCCACAAAGTTTCTAATATCCTCTTCAGTAGATGAAGACGTGGTGCTATTAAGATCTATATAGTATTCTTTAAAAGCATTGTTAATATCAATGGCCGAGGTAAATATTTCACCACCAGCAGATTTTACTGAGGGAATGGTAGAAAAAGACTCTCTGTTTTATATATCTAGCCAGATGTTTTTCCTGCCTTGTCCCCCAAAGTATGACTGTCTTGCCCTGAATAGCCAAAACTCCACCTTCCGCGACAAAACAGTATTATATCTGTATTTCAATCGGGTCAATTCTCTGAGGCCATTAGACGACATTCGGTGCTTCAGCTGTGCCTCGGCACTTTTACTATTCCCTTCCAATTCCACATGTTCTTGTGCTTTGGATTTTTTGGTGAATGCGACATACTGTATGATCTGGCCCCTAAGAACCGCCTAAATGCCTCCCAAGCCACGCCGACAGAGGATACTGAGGACCAGGTGGTCTCCATATAGACATAGATTTCAGCCTTTAGCATTTGTTGGAATTCAGAATTTTGCAGAAGGGATACATTAAAGCACCAACTATATGATTTCCTTTTTCTCCATATGTGGCAACATCTCTAAACACACCAGGGCATGATCTGAGACTAAAATGTTTCCAATTGAGTAATCAACAACAGATGAAATGAAGGACTTAGATAAATATTTAACAAATCTACTCTAGAGTAAATCTTATGGACTGATGAAAAAAATGTATAGTCCCTACCAGATGGGTTCAAAAGTCTCCAAATATCTGTAAGACCAAGATTTTTACACATCCTGTGAAGCGTCAATGTTGCTGTAGGGGGCTTGCACACTTTTGCTTCACTATGATCAAGGACTGAGTCCATCAAAAGAATAAAGTCTCCTCCCAATATTATATCATGAGGGGTGCCAGTGGCTTGCAACATCCTTTCAAGATCTATAAAAAAGCCCTGATCATCAATGTTAGGTGCATATATATTAGCCAAAATAAGACTTTGTCCCTGAATTTCAGCTAAAACAATAATGACTCTTCCTAATTTATCTTTACATTGTTTGAGAAATTTGAAATGTAGATGTTTACTTATCAGTGTAATGACTCTCTTCTCTTACTCAAGCCAGCACTATAAAAAAAAATTCCCACCCTTCCCAGATTTTGGGAGAAAGTGGAGAACGGTGCATTTCTTGAAGAAACACTATATCATATTTCTTACGCTTAAGAAGAGAAATAACCTTCCTTCTTTTTATGGGGTGCCCCAACCCATTCACATTCCACGTGGAGAGAGACAATCCACTCATATTAACATTTGACAATTTGACATATAAGAAAAAATAGATTGTGTGTCAAAAACATAATTATAAAGACCACATTCTAACATTCCAACAAAACAAACAGAAAAAAGAAAAAGTGTGCATTAACCCCGCACATGACAGCGCTGACTGGTGTCCATCTCTCCAAACTCAAACAGTCCATGTACGCCTATGAGAGCCCCCGTGACAACTTTGCCATCGGATTACTCAAGTCCGGTGATTCTATACAAATTCTGTGAGACAGAATTACACGGCAAAACACAATCTATAAAACAAACTCCAGCCAATAGGCGGAATAAACACAAAGAGCATGCAGATTCATCCACAAAACTGTCCTGAAGGTGTGTTACTCCACAAAATAAACTCCAGCCGCTAGGCGGAACCAGCACAAAAAAGGCATGCAGATTCTTCAAACAGTCAGTCAAATGTTCAGTGAGCTGGCCCACTCGGCTGCAACATGATTGCAAACAAATGACTTAATCACTCCAATGTCTTTGCAAGAAATACTCCACAAAACAAACTCCAGCCAAAAGGAGGAATAAGTACAAAGAGCATGTAGATTCATCCATAGAACCGTCCTGAAGGTGTGCCACTCCACAAAATAAACACCAGCCGCTTGTGTAACACAAGATCTTTATCGGATGATCTCAGACATTTGGCCAGAATTGATTGGGGCCTGCCTCCAACCGTGGATTGCCGAACGGGAACCCTGTGAGCTCGCTCAATTTCCAGCTTATGGCCTGCTATGTCGAGCAGATTCGGAAAAGAGCCCGTCCAGGAATTTCATCATATTCTGTCCCTCTTCACCACATATTCTTGTTATTCTGCTGGCTATGTCCTCCAACTTCTCCCAGACATGCTCCAAATCCACCTTGGTCGCTAGTGGATTAGCAGATAATTCCCTCTCCGATGACTCCAGGTAATCGATCCGTTTCTCGACATCCCCCACTCTGGCGGTGATCAATCGACTTATCACAGCAAGATCCTCCAAGTCAGCAATGACCTTCGTCAGCATTGCCGACATGTTCAACATCCGACATGTTCAACATCTCTCGCTGCATTTCTTGCACTTCCCTGACCAAATCGAATCCCTGGCTCACAGCCTGCTCAGGAGCATCAGCTTGAGCACGTAAGTGTCTTTTAATGACTCCAGAGCCCGAGGATATTTGACATATTGTCCTCTTAGAACAGTTATGGAACAGAGCGTATCGAATCTCACCGGTTTATATAATTAAAAGTGTTAAAACTAGCAAAGTGCGCAGAGCTCGCCGCTCACACATCCGATCTCCGCATGGCGTCACGTGACCCTCCCTGTAAAGCTGTTTTTAATATCAGCTCCTGTTTTTTAACCTCTATGTTGGTATGCAGTTGACAATTTGTAGGAAAAAAGATAGTTCTGCTGTGTTCTTAGAACACTTAGGCATTTTACTGAAGTGAGTAGATACAGTTGAAGTCAGAAGTTTACATACACCTTAGCCAAATACATTTAAACTCAGTTTTTCACAATTCCTGACATTTAATCACAGAAAACATTCCCTGTATTGGGACAGTTAGGATCACTACTTTATTTTAAGAATGTGAAATGTCAGAATAATAGTAGAGAGAATTATTTATTTCAGCTTTTATTTATTTCATCACATTATCGGGGGTCAGAAGTTTACATACAATTTGTTAGTATTTGGTAGCATTGCCTTTAAATTGTTTAACTTGGGTCAAACATTTTGGGTAGCCTTCCACAAACTTCTCACAATAAGTTGCTGGAATTTTGGCCCATTCCTCCAGACAGAACTGGTGTAACTGAGTCAGGTTTGTAGTCCTCCTTGCTCGCACACACTTTTCAGTTCTGCCCACAAATTTTCTATTGGATTTAGGTCAGGGCTTTGTGATGGCCACTCCAATACCTTGACTTTGTTGTCCTTAAGCCATTTTGACACAACTTTGGAGGTATGCTTGGGGTCATTGTACATTTGGAAGACCCATTTGCGACCAAGCTTTAACTTCCTGGCTAATGTCTTGATATGCTACTTCAATATATCCACATAATTTTCCTTCCTCGTGATGCCTTCTATTTTGTTAAGTGCACCAGTCCCTCCTGCAGCAAAGCACCCCCACAACATGATGCTGCCACCCCCATGCTTCAAGGTTGGGATGGTGTTCTTTGGCTTGCAAGCCTTACCCTTTTTCCTCCAAACATAACGATGGTGATTATGGCCAAAAAGTTAAAATTTGGTGTCATCAGACTAGAGGAAATTTCTCCAAAAAGTAAGATCTTTGTCCCCATGTGTACTTGCAAACTGTAGTCTGGCTTATTTATGGTGGTTTTGGAGTAGTGGCTTGTTACTTGCTGTGCAACCTTTCAAGTTATGTTGATATAGGACTCGTTTTACTGTGGATATAGATACTTGTCTACCTGTTTCCTCCAGCATCTTCACAAGGTCCTTTGCTGTTGTTCTGGGATTGATTTGCACTTTTGGAACCAAACTATGTTCATCTCTAGGAGACAGAATGCGTCTCCTTCCTGAGTTGTATGATGGCTGCATGGTCCCGTGGTGTTTATACTTGCGTACTATTGTTTGTACCGATGAATGTGGTACCTTAAGGCGTTTGGAAATTGCTCCCTAGGATAGACCAGATTTGTGGAGGTCCACACATTTTTTCAGAGGTCTTGGCTGATTTCATTTGATTTTCCTATAATGTCAAGCAAAGAGGCAGTGAGTTTGAAGGTAGGCCTTAAAATACATCCACACATACACCTTCAGTTGACGCCAATTAGCCTATCAGAAGCTAATTGGTTAATTGCCTAAAGGCTTGACATCATTTTCTAGAATTTTCCAAGCTGCTTAAAGGCACAGTTAACTTAGTGAATGTAAACTTCTGACCCGCTGGAGTTGTGATATAGTCAATTAAAAGTGAAACAATCTGTCTGTAAACAATTGTTGGAAAAATTACTCGTCATGCACAAAGTAGATGTCCTAAATGAGTTGCCACTATATAGATTGCTAATATGAAATCTGTGGAGTGGTTAAAAAATTAGTTTTAATGACTTAAACCAAGTGTATGTAAACTTCTCACTTCAACTGGAGGTCTGTAGTAGGCCTGTCGCGATTATTAAATAACCGTCTGATTGCGGTTATTTGATCTAACTGTGGTAATTTGAGACAACTGCGATTATTGGTCATTCATATTCCAATCACATTTTAATGCCCAAATAAGGTAATTTTAAGCTACTGGTAATATACTGTATTAATGACATGATCGGCGTGTTTGTGTCATTCAGTTGAACTCCGCATCCGAGCATCACTGAGCTGCATCGCGGAGGTCAACCAGCTCCTGTCCTGAAGAGTGCATGAAGCGTTCTGATTGCCGCGCTGTCAGCAGAGGCTTGCGCCAAACTCCCACGAAAATATAAATTAACAAGTATAAACTTTGATAGTAAACACAAAGTGCTCCAGTTTCACTTTAAACGATTGTGTACTAGCAAATGTTCCTGGTTCATACACGCTGTGTTAATGACATGCAGTGACAAAGAGGAGAAGATGCACGCTAACTCTATTTCTGTGAAGTGATAAAATGATGAAACGAAATCTCAAAGGTTTTACTTCATGACAAATAAGGGCTTGTGGGTTTAATCAGAGCATTAAAATAGTGTGTGAAGGTGAAGAAATTAGGAAATAAATGTTTTACTATTGCATAATATAATAAAAATATAATATAAATAGAATAATATATATATAAAATAGATATTTTATTATAAAATATAAGAGTTAAAAAACCAGTGTAAATTTAAAATTGACAAAAATTAACGTTGACAAAAAGAGAGACATATTTTAATTTAGAAATATTTTACTTATTTTATTTTTCATGTCATTCATAAGTTTTTAAAGCCTTAAAATGAAATCATAGTTTATCACTATTTTATTATTTGATTTATATATTTGAAGGTAAATATGTAAAAATTACTTCTTAAGGGGTATAAAGTAAACAAGCAGAGAAAAAGCATACCATAAAAAATATGACAATTTATATAAAAATTAATTGTAAAAGTCCTTAACGAGACAATTAATTGTCACAGCCCTAAAACAGACAATTAATCATCATAATCACAATTGTTTGTTTGACAATTAATCGTCAGCCAAATTTAATAATCGTGACAGCCCTAGTCTGTAGACATACACGTTTTAAAGGATTAAAATGTTCTTTTGATCTTTAATTCAGTGACTAACTAATTTCACACAAGACACTCATTTGCCACCACCTTCTGGCATCACCAGAAATGGTCGCTGAATCATGAAATGGATCTGAACAAATTTTGGTGAATATAGTCAGAACACTCAAGCCACTTGGATACATTCAAATCCCACAATGCACAAGCACAGAGTAAAAAATAAAATTGTGCACATACACAATTGTCATTATTGTAATTGATTAAATAGTATATTCAGACCAGCTTGTGCTTAGTCTTTTATTGTCATATGTGAAACAGAATCAAATGCTCCACAAGATGCCCTTTATTTTTGCAGCTAATTCTTCAAAATGTTGCAATTAATTTGCGATACTTGAATCTTTAAAAAACTACAAATATTAAAAGTAAATAATACATATATATTAATACAATACTTATATAATACTTATAAGTATATATTAATATATACTGTAATATATTAATATATTAATACTGCACTGTAATTGTTGGGTCTGTGCGAGCCACCTACTGACAGCTGTGTCTCCCCTCCCCTATTTTGGAAGAAGTCATCACAAAATAAATTAATTAGTCAAAAACTGTTATAAATGAAGTTTCAGTTATGTGATTGGTCACTTGAAAAGGTGCTTTTTCTCTAGGACTGGTGGAACTCCACTTCATTTGCTAACTATTACCGTACCTGGAATGTTGTGGTACATGATTGGCTGTATTACTATGTCTACAGGGACTTCATGTGGGTAAGTCATCGGTTTATAACTTATGTTAAAGGAATAGTTTACCCAAAAAGAAAATTCTCTAACCATTTCCTCACCTTCATGCCATCCCAAGTGTGTATGACTTTCTTTCATTCTTTTGCTGAAGACAAACAAAGATTTGTAGAATAATATCTCTGTATATTATATATACTCTGTAGGTCCATACAGTGCAAGGGAATGGTGACCTAAACTTTGAAGCTCCTAAAAGCACCTAAAGGTAGCACAAAATTAATCCATATGACTCCAGTGGTTTAATCCATGTCTTGTGAAGCCATCCATCCTTCCGGTTTTGGGTGAGAACAGACCAAAATAGGCTGTTACTTCTTTTTCAATGTAAATCTTGACATCAGCAGTCTCCTTGGCGATCATGATTTCAAGCATGATTACACTTCCTAGCACAACCTAGTGCTCTGTGTATGCGTCAGTCACTAGCAAGTGTAATCGAGGTTGAAATCATGATCGTGCCTAAAGACTGCAATGACAAGATGTATAGTAAAAAAAGAGTTACACTTTGATCACCCAAAACCGGTTGGATCTCTTTAGAAGACATGGATTAAACCACTGGAGTCGTATGGATTACTTTTATGCTGCCTTTATGTGCTTTTTGAAACTTCAAAGTTTTGGTCACCATTTACTTGTATTGTATGGACCTACTGAGCTGAGGCATTCTTCTAAAAATCTTTGTTTGTGTACTGCAGAAGAAAGAAAGTTATACATATCTGGATGGCATGAGGGTGAGTAAATGATGAAGAATTTTCATTTTTGGTTGAACTATCCCTTTAAGACATACTGTCCCCTTATACTATATTTTATTGAACACGTAACACTTGTTATTATGATCATTGTGTGGCTTATTTGAATGGAAAGATTTTGGGGAAATCCTGTCCAAATGTGCATCATACTAAACCAAGTTTGACCATCCAATTCTGTAGATGACACAAAAGCGATTCCGTGCAGCAGCCATGTTGGTTGTCTTCACTGTGTCTGCCGTGGTGCATGAGTACGTTCTGGCCATCTGTTTTGGCTTCTTCTACCCCGTCCTCTTCTGCCTTTTCATGTGCTTTGGAAGTAAGAAATTAATGTACTACAAGAGAAAGTCAAACTTAGAATTCAAATTTTAGGTTACCTTTACTCAACTTTCATGACTGATTTACATGACAGATCCTGTGTGTGAAAATCTGCAATCCTTCATCACTCCAAATCCTTTCTTTTAGTGGCGTTTAACTTTGTCCTTCACGACCGGAGAAAAGGGCCGATCTGGAACGTGATCATGTGGACTGCTCTGTTCTCGGGTCAGGGGCTTCTCATCTGCCTCTACTCTCAGGAGTGGTATGCGCAGCGCTACTGCCCCATAGAAGAGGTAAACAATGGATTGGTGTCTGTCTGGTAGGTTAATTTGTGAGGAAATAATATTGTGTAAATTATTCAGTAATTGTGGATATTTTCCTTTTGTTTCCTCAGCCCTCTTTCATAGACTTGCTGAAGCCTCGATCCTGGACTTGTCATCCACAGACCAACACTGCTATGGATGCTAACTAATGGGATTTACACTGGAGGGAAAGGACATTTAAAAAAAAAAAAAAAATTTGCATTTTTTTTTCTTTTTTTTGCACTTAAACTTTAGTGACAATTTGACTGTACAAACATGCCTTAGATATATTTTTTCTTGTTTACTGAGATCTTAATTAACAATATTTGTGATAATGCCCATCATATAATGTAGACTATATTTAATGTTCCTTATGAATATTTCATTATCTCCAGTTTCTAAGCGACACAGGTTAGTTAGCATTTGACAATCTATTTTAGGTTTTGACTGATCTGGCTAAAGATGTTCTATTTTTAAAAGCCTTTGTGATGTCATTAAGTTGAGGTCAGATTATAAATGTGTTTCGTTTACTGTCACCTCACCTCACAAGTCATTTCATTTTGTTGTTAGATAGCATTTGATATTGTAGTGCTGAATATTTGAGAGAACTGAATGTATTTTAATATGGGAGACAACTGTGATGTCACAGACAGACAAGCTGGGTATAGACGATGCCACATTTTGAAAAGTTTTTGATAGGACTACTACACAAGGACCACAGCCAAGCAATCCTAGAATGTTTTCAAAATGGTGAATTCCAGAACCCCAGCAGGTTTCAATTTTGTGCCATACTACTGTGAAACACAACAAATTGTCTTACCTTGCACTCCTCGTTTTAATTATAATTAATTTAAATTGTATTTTTGTATTTAGTTTAAATTCTTCATTCTTAGTTACTGTTTGGTGAGTTTGACTGGCAGCCTGAACTAAGATTTCTGGATTCTTGTACTCTTATTTTACTCTTTTTTTTTTTTTTCTATAACAATACTAGGGATTATATAAAATACAAATTTTAATGAGGTGATTTAAGCCTTTGTGATAAGTTCCTTAGCTCTCTTGTGAAGGAGGAAGCAGGGGCCAGGTTAACAATCAACACAAGTCTTTTAATTCCTATACTTTTCAGTATGTACACAAATGGTTCTGCTTTTCAGCAGCACGTAAACACATGCACGTGCGCACACACACAAACACTGCTGGGTGCTTCTCTCCCCCTCAGGGGGTCTGGACACCCTTTTTATTCCCCTGCAGCTATCACTGAAATGCAGAACAGCTGTTAGAGATAATTTCCCACAGGTTTCAATCCTTGCTGTTCTCCTCCTGGCCTCTCTCTCCACAGATGTCGCTCGGCCACGTCCACATCACCACAGCCTTATTTATTGCACAATAGAATATAAAATGTTGGAAGTATTGAGGTCTTGCAGCTGGCTGCACTGATCATTGTACTATTACTGATGGTTTTCAATCACATTCCCTTTATTAGTTCTAAATTGCTATTATTGTTTACACTGCCAAGACATTATTGTAATTTCTTGTATTCATTGCAAGCTAATTTTGTTGTCATATAAGACATTCAGAATGTTATTTATAAGCGCAGTTGTAAAATTAGATGTTTAAGTGAATATTCTCCAATTCCACAAGGTAAAAGCATTTCTGATATTTTCTTTGTGATATCATAAAGTATATTTTTAAACATTTACCGGCAATAACTGTGATGACCAGCAGGTGGTGGTGGAGAGTTGATTGAATCATGTAGTCAACGGTTTTATCATTTTTTTTTAATGGCACCTGCTATGTATTTCCTCAGATTTAATTTCGAACAATTGATACCTGTAATATTAAAAATAATAATAATTAAAAAAAAGATCAATCTTTTGGAACAACACAAAACAAGTGCCGTATTTTTAAACAAAATGTAGGCTAGTCTTTGTCACAACATGAAAACATAAAAAATTTATAGACTTTGCTTGTATTTACTACATGGTACCAGGTTGTTTATTTATTAGAAATCAATTTTCTAACCTTAAGTCTCATGTGACGTGGTTAGCCTACAGAAAAAAGTATTTAAAAGTGAATGGGAATATATATATATATATATATATATATATATATATATATATATATATATATATATATATATATATATATATATAAATAAATATATATATACACACACACACTCATGGGTAAAAAAATTCAATATGCTTTGAAAATGCAAATTGTATTTTGCCATTGCTGTCAATAGACATAAAGAATGAAAAGCCTAAATTTACTTGTTAGATATTCGAGAGGAGAAAATCAATGTGAATACTTTGTTGTTAGGTCTCATTAAGCTAAATAATGCCTTATTTTATTTTAAATTCAAATGGGCCTTCCTGGTAATTCAGAGTAGGTAATTTAGCATAAAATATATACAGTTGAAGTCAGAAGTTTACATACACTAAGGCTGAAGTCATTAAAACTCATTTTTGAACCACTCCACAGATTTCATATTAGCAAACTATAGTTTTGGCAAGTCATTTAGGACATCTACTTTGTGCATGACACTAGTAATTTTTTACAACAATTGTTTACAGACAGATTGTTTCACTTTTAACTGACTATATCACAATTCTAGTGGGTCAGAAGTTTACATACACTAAGTTAACTGTGCCTTTAAGCAGCTTGGAAAATTCCAGAAAATGATGTCAAGCCTTTAGGCAATTAGCCAATTAGTTTCTGAAATGCTAATTGCAGTCAATTCAAACTCAGTGCCTCTTTGCTTGACATCATGGGAAAATCAAAAGAAAAAAAGATTGTGTACATCCACAAGTCTGGATCATCCTTGGGACCAATTTCCAAATGCCTGAAGGTACCATGTTCATCTGTACAAACATTAGTACGCAAGTATAAACACCATGGGACCACGCAGCCATCATACCGCTCAAGAAGGAGATGCATTCTGTCTCCTAGAGATGAGCGTAGTGAAAATCAATCCAAGAACAACAGCAAAGGACCTTGTGAAGATGCTGGAGGAAACAGGTAGACAAGTATCTATATCCACAGTAAAACGAGTCCTGTATTGATATAACCTGAAAGGCTGCTCAGCAAGGAAGTAGACATTGCTCCAAAACTGCCATAAAAAAGCCAGACTACAGTTTGCAAGTGCATATGGGGACAAAGATCTTACTTTTTGGAGAACTCTTCTCTGGTCTGATGAAACAAAATTTGAACTGTTTGGCCATAATGACCATTGTTATGTTTGAAGGAAAAAGGGTAAGGCTTGCAAGCCAAAGAACACCATCCCAACCGTGAAGCATGGGGGTGGCAGCATCATATTGTGGGGGTGCTTTGCTGCAGGAGGGACTGGTGCAATTCACAAAATAGATGGCATCATGAGGAAGGAAAATTATGTAGATATATTGAAGCAACATCTCAAGACATCAGCTAGGAAGTTAAAGCTCGGTCGCAAATGGGTCTTCCAAATGGACAATGACCCCAAGCATACCTCCAAAGTTGTGTCAAAATGGCATAATGACAACAAAGTCAAGGTATTGGAGTGGCCATCACAAAGCCCTGACCTCACCTGACCTTCTCTCTACTATTATTCTGACATTTCACATTCTTAAAATAGTGATCCTAACTGACCCAATACAGGGAATGTTTTCTGTGATTAAATGTCAGGACTTGTGAAAAACTGAGTTTAAATGTATTTGGCTAAGGTGTATGTAAACTTCTGACATCAGCTGTATTAACTAGATAAAAAAAAAATAAAAATAAAGGTTCACTGTATTACAATTAATGAGACAGCACAACTGTTTCCAAAAAAGAAGAAGAAAAAAAACATGCGTAAACATATATATAAACTAACATTGCATAAAATTAATACGTTTTTTTATTTTTTATTTAATCTATTTAAAATACATATTTTTGCATGCTAGGCCATACAAAAATAGTTTAGTTATTTTAACTAAATTTACAGTCCATAAAAAAATTATAAATATGAGTTACAAACCCCTGTCCAACTGTGATCCAAGTGTTTATGAGAATACTGTTATATATTGTTATAGTGTTATGGTTGGTTTATATTGTTAATGCAGTAGTAATGTGAACAATGTGCTAAATATTAATGAAAAAAAATTGTTGAACATATCCAGTCATATTTTTCACTTTTAAAATATTAGTTTAGTGGGATTTTGACACACAACAGTCTCTAGAATTTACTCAGAATGGTGCCCAAAAAAAAAAAAAAACATCCAGTGAGCGGCAGTTCTGTGGACGGAAATGCCTTGTTGATGAGAGAGGTCAACAGAGAATGGCCAGATTGTTTTGAAATGACAAAGTCTACGGTAACTCAGATAACCGCTCTGTACAATTGTGGTGAGAAGAATATCTTCTCAGAATGCTATTCTGAGATGAGGGTTGGCGCTGTTTTGGCAGCATGAGGGGGACCTACATAATATTAGACAGGTGGTTTTAATGTTGTGGCTGATCGGTGTATATAATATTAATATTATATATATATATATATATATATATATATATATATATATATATATATATATATATATATATATATATATATATATAAGAAAATAAAAGTCCACACTTTTTCCGCCTCAGTTACGTCAAAACACGCGTCACAGCGATTCAGTGAATCGAATCTTTTGCATCAATGCGATGATGTGCTGAGCGAGCGCTCTCCGTCATTGGCTCTTGAAGCGCACGCCACTGATTCTGCGGTAAAGATGGCGGCGGCGGAGGGGGCTCGCAGCGGCTGGAGCTGAACAGAACGACCCCTGACGGGTCCGCTTTAAGAGAAACAGTCTCGGGGGGCCTGAGGATCGTACATTCCCGTTTAACCCCGCCGCTTATCCAGTGCCGTTTAGTAGAATTGAACATTTTGACTGTGTGCTGTTAGGTGGTGGGTTCACACACACATACACACATCGATTGCTAAGCTAAGCTAAAGGAGCTCGGTCCGGTCCGGTAGAGGAGGGTGAGGAAGAGAAGAGGCGGAGGAGGGGGAGAGGTTATCCAGAAGAGGAACACTACCATCCCGAGCAGAACAGACGTTTTAGTTGGGGGATGTGACCGATCCAAACGGACGGCGGGTCTTTCCACGGATCTGTGTTGTTTTCCCACCCCGAACACTCGCAGGATGGGACAACAGGTAGGCCGCGTGGGAGAAGGGGCTTCCGCGGGGCTCCAGACCCCACCGCAGGGACAACAGCAGCTGCAGCAGGGCAGAGCGAACCGGGCCAGCAGCTCCGGGAGGAGACCTCGAGACGGCAGCAACATCATCGGGACGCCACCGGGCAGAACCGCTGCTGCTACTGCTGCTAACATCATTCCGGATCCAGGAATCAACATCTTCACCCAGCACTCAGGTATATGCTCACGCAGATGAATGCGGTTTATTTACATGAGTGTTTATTCAGGTCCACCTGCAGCATGCATGCAGTAGTCGCTGGAGTATTGAGCTGTGCTTTCCGGTGAGATCTCTATGTGACACTCAAGCTGAGTTCCAAAATCAAACGAGCTGCCTACAAGACAGCATTATTTGGACCTCGCGAGCGCATTCGAACGCTCGAATCGAATGTTTCTGATATTATATGCGAGTTTGAACTATTCGTTACCTAAACATTCACAAACAACAGTTCACCAGGGTAGGGTTGTACTAGCTGTGCGTAAGGTCTCACTTAAGTTGAAACGTAAAGTTCACACTAAGGGCTTAGTAACTACTGGTTAGTTTGTAACTAAGTCAGTGCTTCATTTGGTTGCTCCACCTGTTCTTAAGGCAAGACTTAACTAGTAGGTTGTAAGCTCTCCATAAAGTAATGCTTATTTGCATAATATGATGTTTACCCGTATTGATCCAATAAGCGGCCTTGAAATTTGTACACAGAAGTGTTAAACAGCCATGAATTTCAGTTTGATCTTGTTCAGACCTAATTTGCTCGTAACTGTCAGCTGTAATAAATGATAACCCCATTGAAATACAATAGGTAATAAAACAAGATTTAATTAATGATATATTTAGCTTATGTAAATAACAAAATCAATAACTGTATCTAAAATGAATAAGGGACATCAAATAAATAAATACTAATACAACAGGCTGGAAAAATCAACATTTATTAATTTAAAATCTATTTCGTGTATGTTGAAACTTGACACCGGGCGGCATACACAGGAAAGTGCACCGTTAGATCGGTTTCATGCTGCAGAAGTACATTTTCTTTTACATAATGTTTTCTCCCGTAAATGTAAACCAGAATGCCAACATCATCATATATGTAGAAAAGACTGAATCCTGTCAACAAAAACATGAGCTCGTTGATGTCATTAAGTGAGTCTGCTTATTTATTCCAACCGTTACTCCTGGTCGGAGGCATCCGTAAATATTTAGTTTATACGTAGGGTTACGTTCTACCTAAATTTAATGGTGCAACATTCAAATATTTAGTAGTGCATAAATTATGACTTAGTGCCCATTTATGCCAAAACTAAGCTAAGTTGTAACTTACGTATAGCTGGTGCAACCGGCCCCAGGTTTTGAGGGACAATCTCAGAAATCTGGGGCCGGTTGCACCAGCTATACGTAAGTTACAACTTAGCCTAGTTGTGGCGTAAATGGGCACTAAGGCACAATTTACGCACTACTAAATATATGAGCGTTGCACCATTAAACTTAGGTACAACGTAAACCTACGTATAAACTAAATATTTACAGAAGCCTCCGACCAGGAGTAACGGATGGAATAAAAAAGCAGAATGATATTTAATGACATCAATGAGCTCATGTTTTGGTTGACAGGCTTCAGTCCTTTCGACATATATGATGATGTTGGCACTCGTTTACATTTATGGGAGAAAACATTATGTAAAAAAACGTACTTCTGCAGCATGAAACTGATCTAATGGTGCCGCCCGGTGTCAAGTTTCAACATATACGAAATATATAAAATATTAAAATTTATAAATGTCTATTTTTCCAGCCTGTTATAGTAGTATTTATTTATTGCCCCTTATTCATTTTAGATACAGTTATTGAATATTGTTGTTTACATGAAATCTTATTACGTATCGTATTTCAATGGGGATATCATTTATTACAGCTGACAGTTACGTGAGCAAACAAGGTTTGAACATCAACCGTAACGATCAAATTGAAGTTCACAGCTTTTTAACGCTTCTGTGAACAAATTTCAAGGCTGCTTATTGGATAAATATAGGTAAACGTCATATTATGTGACTACGCATTACTTTACGGAGAGCTTACAACCTACTAGTTAAGTCTTGCCTTAAGAACAGGTGGTGCAACCAAATTAAGCACTGACTTAGTTACAAACTAACTAGTAATTACTAAGCCTTTAGTGTGAACTTTACGTCTCAACTTAAGTGAGACATTACGCACAGCTGGTGCAACCCTACCCTGGTCCATTAAGGGCTCAGGTTAGTCAGCTTCCTGACCACCTATTTCCTAGAAGTAACACTTTCACATGTTTAGTGACTGGATTTTTCAGTTTGTGAATTTAACATGGGTTTTTTATGTGTGCTCAGGTTTTGGTCATCTTCCATTACAATCATCTGACCTTTAAAGTGTGAAGTGGTGATGTGATTAGAAAGCTGGGCTGGTAACCAAGAGGTTGTAGGTTTAAACCCCAGTAAGGGGAGATCCATGAACTTCGGTTGGTTGTTCATGTAACAAGTTAACTTTAGGTCACTTTTCAGATTAAAGTGTCAGCTAAAAAGCAAATTAGTAAGGTTTACGGTCACTGAAATTTAGAAAAAGCATGCTTTTTAGATTCTATATTATTGTTTATCTTGGAAGTGGAGAATTATGGTTGTTTAAGGCTAGTAACAAAACTGATCAGACTGAATTCTTTCCTGACTGTAGAAATGTTGTCTGATGACTGTGTTATTTGATAGGGACTGGCATTTTGATCTCTTATTATGTGCTTGCTGGTGGGAAAGCTGCTGTGGAAGCCACCACTTTCTCATATTTCATTCAGTAGTGATTTCAATGACTCACTGTTTCACTTGCAGGGAGGAACACGAACATATGAGTGAATGTTAACCTGTTTGTACAGCATTGATTGCAATAATGTGTCATACAGGTTTATCTTAGTACAGATCTTTTATTCCAGACATTGTTTGAATTATTGTGACTTTAGCTGTTGAAGTTTAGCACATGGATTGTGATCACATTAGTTGTTTGGTTCACATTACAAAGGAAGCAAAGACATTGCCTTTCACTGTTGTTTGCTGTGCACACTTTATTGTTCTGCTTAATGATACTACCTACAGTGTGCTATATTCAGAAAGTAATTAGCTACTGTTTTATCCTGATGATAGCCATTTTCTTTTGTTAACTAGAATGTGGGTTGCAACAAGCTAAACCCATAAATACTGGGACAAATGACCTTCTCAGTGGCCATAAGCCATAGCATGTCATTCACATCAACTGGCTTCAGATGCACATAGGCAGCTAGACAATGCAAAGGCCAAAGATAGAACGAATATCGGTGTGATCAGGCGATAAAGGGATTGGAGTGAACATTGATGTCCATAGTTCACTACCTACAGGCTGTAGAGGCAGTCTTGTGCCCAGTGATGGTCTCTTCTCCATGGGGTGGTTTGATCAGTGCCAGAAAGGAGCTTGTCACATCTTGACAGTTGAACCCCTTTGGCTGGAAACTCTGACCTGCAAGAGCTGGAGATGAGTTATTTTTACTCCCATCCCTTATAGCCAGATGTATAGCTGTGGAAAGTCATCTGAATAATCAGGATAATAATTAAAGGGTTACAGGCCTGACTGTCATAGCAGTGATGATAAACTGCCATGCCAAACTTGGATCAGACACACCTTGTATCTGATGCTGAAGACTCATGAAAGGAGAATGGAAACATCTTTGGTTCTTGTCTCTGTCTGGAGGAAAGATCTGATCTCAAATGATTTAGCTTGGTCACACCAGTCACTGTGGAACAAACTCTGAATCATTTACTCTCTGTACGGTATGGTGAGTTGGAGCCTTGTGGCCATTGGCGATAGAATTGCATCTCTGACTTTACATAGTGGTGAACAAGATTGTATTGCTTTTTTTATGTAAATATTCAGAGTGTTTGTTTGATTCAATGCATAAAACTAAAATATCGTGTCCTGGTCACATTTTGTTGTTACATCTATCTATACATTTTCTATGTCTCCGTTACGCCACTGATTCCCTAAATCAAAGTTGAAAACTTGGTTTTCACTGTGGCCAAGCCCATATACTGTATAAGTCTTAAAGTCAACCTTGTCTCACATTCCTGACCGTATTATCAACAATTCTTAGGCGCATGTTATTTCAACATTTTTTTTACATTATAATATTTTAAAGAAATGTAAAAGCTGTGTACATCTCTGAGACAGCTTTCCTTTTTTGACTTGCATCACAGATCTCTCTTACTTTTCCAATCCCTCTTCTCCAGCTTCCTGTCATAATTTTTTATGATCAAATCTGCTCCTAATGGATAAACCTTCCCTATGTTTTATCATATTTCAAACATATATATTCAACTGAAATGTGTCACATTGCGGATATGAACTAGTTTATGAATGGCATTTCATTTAGGCTTGAGGGTTAAATCAAGGGAGATTGTGCATTTGCATAATGTTGAACTTTATGTTTAACTTTGTCACTCATGTTGGCTCAAATTGCGAATTCTCATTGCAAAAGAATAATTTCCAGTCACTTTGTTGCTGCAAAATGCTGTCAGTGTAAATGGCCCTGCACTGTCATTAATATTCTATTATTACATCACCAACAAAAAGCTACCATTCTCTTAGATTTCTCAATCACCAAGAAACTGATGACTGCCCAGAGGCATAGGAGGAGGTTGTCCAATCCCATTTTTCCCTTGGTTCCCCAAATCCTGTCGGCCCAATAGGGCGTTAAGGACTGATGAGTCCTCTTTTGCTCCAAAAGAAATTCCATCAGATCAAGAAGAATCTTTTTCTCTCCATTAAATGGAATTTCATCTGTAATGACCATTACAATTTGTATTTAATTGACCGGTGTGGTCAGACGGTGGGACAAAAGAATAAATGAAATGTCCTGCCTGCATCTTTCCCCTGCAGACAGCCAATGAGTCAGCTTGCCGGCACTCTGAGGTCACAGGGCTAGTTCCACACTCTTTTCATTTATTTGTTGACTCTGTCCCATGCCAGCATGCTTTTATTATTTCGGTAGGGATGTGCAAGGTGGTGCCCTGAACTTAATGTAGTCCCAAGAATTTTCTCAGAACAACAAACAGTTTCAATATAAAACATACCTCTCTCTGAAGTTTCCTGTATGCATTTTATGCTGGATTTTTTAATGCATTTCTACTAGGGATGGGATGATATTGTAATCTCATGATTCGGTTCGATATACCATGTGAGGTTCACGATTCGATATACTAACACTTAAATTACACTATTACAGAAAAAAGTTTGAGCAAAATACACATTATAATTTCTCATCAAAATAAAGTTCTTTAATACACAATATAAATGCTCAAAGTTTAAATAATAATACTTGCTCATATACCTTTCTCCATGAGAAAAGATCACAAACAAATAAGCTTTCAAGAATAGTGGGGTACATTCAGGCTGATCAGGTGCTGCAATAGAACTGAACAAAACCTGTCCTGAAAAAAGTATGTGAAAGTGAATATTTTTTTAATCATTTGTTTTTCATTGTTATTATAATCACATTTTAACTTTAAAAAATACAAAAATTCTACATGTATGTACCACCCCTGGAGTTCGCGAGTTCGAATCCCAGGGTGTGTTGAGTGACTCCAGCCAGGTCTCCTAAGCAACCAAATTGGCCTGGTTGCTAGTTAGGGTAGAGTCACATGGGGTAACCTCCTCGTGGTCACTATAATGTGGTTCGCTCTCGGTGGGGTGGGTGATGAGTTGTGCATGGATGCCGCGGTGGATGGCGTGAAGCCTCCACATATGCTATATCTCCACAGTAACGCGCTGAGATTGTCCTCCGCCACCCAGATTGAGGCGAGTCACTACGCCACCACGAGGACTTAGAGCGCATTGGGAATTGGACATTCCAAATTGGGGAGGAAAAGGGGAGAGAGAAAAAAACGTATCACTGTTTTTACTGCTGGTTGCACATCCTGAGCAGGTAGCACACCGGTTCAGCGAACATCAACAAGAATCTCTTGTTTTCTTTAGCTCATCCATGCTGTGTGAGATTAAAATGAATATTGTTTTATTTATATTTCTTTTTACTTTTTATCTGACTGTAAAGAACCGAAAGGATGTTAAGACACATTATTCAATGAAAGTGGAGTTGCCTCATCTTTGATGGACACACATTACACGGAGGAAACGATCTGTTTTAATCTCAAGCACTTTTCATCAAAACAAGGTGATTTTTCCAAGTATTCCAGTACTTAAATTTGAAAAAGCTAAATTCAAGCACTTTAAGCACTACAAGGACCTTGTGTGAACCCTATAAACAGTGTAGAAAAAAGCACAGTAGTGGTAAAATCAAGCGATAGAGAAAGATTATGATGTTTGCGGGGTCATTTCATTTATGATCACATGGACAGAAAACAATGTTATATATTTCGAAATAGCGAGTTAGGCCACGATATGGTTCATAATTTTTTCATCCCTAATTTCTACAGAATGATGAAGGAATAAACGCCATCAAACTGAGCATTACAGTGATTTTACCACGGGTGAGATGTGTTCTTAGGGATAACACAAAGAGTTATTCAGTTTCTGTAAATATGATGTAATGTATATATTATGAACCTTATCAGCCATGGTTCGTTTGCCTAAGTGTAGGCTTATTACAATTGCCAAGCAGCTGCAACTTATTTTCACGTAGAATGTGCTGTAGCAGGTGTGTTTATTGGCATTTTACAATGTCTTTAAACAGCTCGTGCAATCAGTATTTAGAGTCAGAACTATCGTTTTGTAATTCTGAGTGCACTGAGATGATTCTCAATGGGTTTCTTTCATAGTAGTTCTGTCATCAGAGTTGATTACATATCACAAAAAGCTGACTGAATTCACAATTTTATTTCTGGTATGCAGACAAAGTGTTGCTGCAATTGCATTGTAATTGTGTTACATTAGCAAACTTCTATTTTGTGTTTGTTCTAAAGGATCAAGTGCACTATGTTTGATTTTCCAGGACACAAGCTGATTGGAGTTAGACACTAAACTCAATTAAATGATTCACTTTGATATGATTTGATATGTGAGACAGCTTTCACGAAAACGGCTAAAGATAAGCCGCTCAGGGAAAATCAAGTTTTGTAAAGAAGCTTTGAAACTTGGATTTCTCTATTACTCTTTCATTGTGCACACTTCATATGAGGCACCTTTTTTGGCCCATGGTTCAATTTGGACAGTTTTACACCACTAGAGGTCATTAGAATGCCATAGGTTCAGTATATTAGTATTTAATTGATGGTTTTTAATGTTCTCTAGCAGTTCACAAAGCAGTCATCATCTTTGGATGTTTCATCTTCGTCTGTTGTGGGTGTTCATTATGAAAGTGGGTGCCTGTGCTTCCCTGGCTACCATTCTATGTTTAGAAGCCACCCTGGAGTAATTCTCCAATATTGGTGGCAGTGATGGAGATAAGGTACGCTGTTTCGATTTGTCAGAACGCCATGCTGTATATCTCTTTCTTTGTTGCAGTTTTCAGCAAATCAGGGTTTTCCATGTTTTTCTCTTAAGAGCAGCAATAAGGTGTCATCATCCTGTATCTGTCTGCATTTTAAGCTTTTTACAGGCCAGGGGAATCGCATCCATAAATTCTTGGTCATGGCCTGTTTTAGAACAGCGCAACAACATGTCTTGGAACGCTCAGTATTTAACCCCACAATTCAGTGAAAACCACACCCAGCAGACTGGTGGAACCCTTCTCAGATTGGACACAAGGAGATTAGGGTTAAATCCAATAGATCTGCATTATTGTGAGCTTTATCCTGGCATCTGCTCAGTTAAAGTGTCACCAGGATTCCCTTCCTAGCCAGTGTGTGTTTTTATGTTGTGAATGTGTTGGTTTTATTTGTTTGGGCATCATTTTCAGCATAGGAAGTTTATGAAACGGAGCGTTCTGTACATTCACATCATTAGATGGCATTTTGTCACACCCTTAAGCTTCAGTATGGCACATTTTGTACTAATAATGGATGTTTGAATCAAACATGTTCCGATGTGTGAAATACAGCATAATTAAATGCACTGGTGGGAGTGTCGCCTGCCTAACTTTTACACCTTGCTGCACATGATGCGTGTTTAGACAGGACCTCCGTAGGCTGCCAACACTTTCTGTTTGCAAGTCCATTTGGCTGATTCAATCCATCCATCTAATTTAAAATACACCCTAATGGGTCTTGCCGACCATGCTCATTAAACACAGAAGGCTTATGCTGTCTTGTCTCCGGGAACAAGCTAATGCGGTCACTCTCACCTGATGACCGACTGTCTCGACTTAATTTCCTTAGAGGTTGTCTTCCTAAAACCTTCATCAAAACCACTCCAAATTACCACTCCCATCTCTGAAATGAAATTCAGGCCCTGTAGGCATTGAATGGTTTAGGCTGGCTCTCTTTAGACCTGCACAATGGTGTTTAATCGTCATAACAGAGCATGTTGACTAAGTCAGTAGGTTTGGTAAAATGCCAAACGATATGGAGAACTTAAGTATTCTGATGCGTACTGTCCTGCCCACTCTGTTGTGACAACCGGAGAGGGCAACGGTGTGGTGTAAACTTAGGTGGTGTTTGCTCAGAGTGAGGAAACAGAGATCTGGATGCCTCTAACACAAGAGAAGTACAAAAAACCAAATCTGGTATGCTCCGAAGTTCTCCGAAGAAAATATATGAAGGTGCTCTTGAATGAGGAAATAATAATCCAAAGAGGAAAATCAAGGCACACTTCCAGATCAAAAATATAGTAAAAGCCTTTATTGTCAATGGCTATAACAATAGTTAAAAACAATGGAAAAAAGAGGGCTGCAAATAAGAGAAGTACAATTGGTCAGAGCAAAGAGAGAAAGATAGAGGGCGATTGAAAAGGGCAAGAACAGAAAGAGATTCCTGAGTGTTTGATTAAGGTGTTGTGCCTGTGTAAATGTGTGTTTGTGTGTCAGGCGCAATCTTTTTGATTGACGTCATGCACTCTTGTTGCTTCAGAAAGTAGACTGTTACTGTTGAGTGTACAACCTATAGGCTAGTTTATACTTGTGCGTCAAACATATGGGGTAGGTAGCCAAAATGCTATTTTATTGAGAGAAAATGCCTTAATTTATGAACTGTACATTTCATAAATACACAAAGGCAATATAATAAGTGGATTCAAAAGTATTTATTAAATGATTGTAGCATTTAAACAAGTTCATCAAAGCAGTACTAAAGGGATAGTTCACCCTAAAAATGAAAATTGTCTTATTTACTCACCCTCATGCCTTCCTGGATGTGTATGAATTTCTTTCTTCAGCAGAACACAAATGAAGATTTTTAGAAGAATATCTCAGCTCTGTAAGTCCATACAGTGCAATTAAATGGTGATCAGACCTTTGTAGCTGCAGAAATCACATAAAGGAAACATAAAAGTAATCCATATGACTCCAGTGTTTAAATCTATATCTTCAGAAGCAATATAATTGTTGTGGGTGAGAAACAGAGTAAAATGTAAGTCTAAATCTCCACTTTAACTTTCACTTTCAGATGTGAAAGTGAAACTAAACAGGAACCACGTGTGACTTTCAGATGTAAGTATGATATTTTAGCTCTGTAAAGCAACAGATGCTCACAGAAAATAAAACAAGTACAAATACAATGTGACATGATCACTGATCAGACATTTTTTAATGTATATTAAAACATAAATCTTAAAATAAACTTGGGAAAAAATGTGACGCTACCTCAGATATCTTATTTTGTCACATTTTTTAAACATCCAATATTGTGCACATAAATGTCGCAGGATTTTTCTCTGTTCTTGTCCATAATTTGGTGCAAGTGTGAATCAAGTATCCAGATAAATAGAAGACTTTGTATGAAAAACATTGAGTTGTTGCCTATTGAAAACTTGATTTGTAATTTTATGGGGTCATATTCTACACTTTTGTAGCATTTTATTTTTCCACTTATGTTATTCAGCGAGCATGTTAACATGCACACCAATTTGCTGATAACTAGCAAAATCCAGCCCTAGAAAATTTAGTTTACATGAAATTTTAAATAATCAGGTTATTCTCTGCTTTTGACACCAAATCGTATACGTCTATGCACACAAAAGTTGCACACATTGGATAAGCTGGTAAGAATGTGAGTAAAGGTGTGTACATGCAATGCAAAATATGGGTAACAGGCAAAAATCTACATGTCCGCCACTTTTTGCTTAAACCATTTATGACCTTACCCTCACTGTAAAAAAAAAAATCCTGTCGTTTCTTCAAAAAAAAAAATAAAAAAAATAACGCAGCTGTGGTTGCCGGAATAATTATGTAAAAAATACAGTAAAAATCTAAACAACTTTACAGAACAACCTGTAAATTTGACAGTTTAAAACTGTTATAATTTACATGACCATGATGGCACTGTAAAAAAAAATTTTTTGTTAAATTTACAGTAAACAAAATGTAATAAACTTGATATTAGCCTTCTTAAACTGTAAAAATCTGCTTTTTACATTTATAAGGTATTTGTTAATCACCGTAGTAACTACAGTAGGGCACATGATGACATGAAGTTCAACAATAGTAGCTCTTCCAGGTGCAGTGACCAATAAACATATAGCGACAGCGCTCAGTGTCACTCACACAAACACTAAACACCATCAGGGAAACACATGTGAAATAAAAATAATGCAGTAAACATGAACTAAACTACATCAAATATACAACAGAACACCCCAATGTATGTAACTGATATTAAAAATAAGAAGAAACATAACTATTCCCATAAAATATAATGAAATGTAGTTGGTCACGCAGGGAATTCTGGAAACGCCCGATTACTGTTTTTTACTGTAATTTTAACAATCATTTACTGTAAAAAGTACATGTACTCTCTTGTTAAACATGATGTACATTTTTACCATTAATTATACAGGAAAATCATACTTTTTACATCTAAAAAATTTAATTTTTACAACATTTTATTGTAAAAACTACTGTATTGTCTTTTAAAATATATTTTAAAATTTTACTGTATATTTTACAGTTAATACTCATCAATTAATGTTTTATTTCTGAAGCATTTTTACAGTCTTTTACTGTTAAAATTACAGACATTTTTACAATGCTGATAAAGAAAAACCTTTTAAGGTATTGACATAACTTTTACACAATTGTCATGCATGTAAACATGCTCAATGTTTCTTGAACCAAAAGCAAATTTTTTATTTATTTATTTATTTTTGGCCAATACCGGCTGGTTGTGGATGATGCCTTGAACATCTTGACAATTTCCGTTTCTGCAGCTTAGTATCCATGAATGGTCTGTTTGGACTGTATGTCTGCGTTGTACTTCCAATGTATTTTATTTCTCTAGAGTCATTTTTCCTTTACCCTGTTATGGATAGGTCTGCCCTGCATTTTTCAGTTGTCTTGTGCATATTCTGATTCAAATGTGTTCGTATTTCAGTTTATCTATAGGCTAATATTTCTTCTGAAACCTTAATCAATCTCCCAAAAGCAAAAAGTTATCATCTTTATGTGGGCTTGTGTCAGGTGGAGGGTTGAATTAAAAGACGGTGCTGACGCTACAGGGTGAAAGTATCGATCAGGTGCTATAACAGTGTTCCAGAGTTCCTTCCTTCAGTTCATTATGTTTGCGCTGACCTGTCAAACCTGGTGTTAGCTTGGTGTTTTATCAATTTTAGAATCCCTTTGCGGGAGTGGGTGTGCTGTGTGATGAGCCCCATTAGCACCTCGAGTTAACAGGTAAATCATGGTACATGGTCTTCTAACTGCTGTGCAAGCTGTCAAAATCAGGCCTGAATGAATGGCACCGGGCACTTCCTCATAATCCCAAGTGCATCGTTATTCAGACCGGTCTGGCAGATTGATGGCCAGGCCACTAGAATGGAGGCTGACTGAAGTCCACTTAGCACAGGTAAAAGAACTGACTGTATCTGGACAGGGGAAGAGTTTAGAATATATATATATATATATATATATATATATTTTTTTTATACAGTAAACTGAAAGGCTTTGTATCTTAAGGCATCGTTTATACAGAAATGTTTATTTATTTATTGTATTGAAAATTCCATTTACTCACTCATGTTGTTCCAAACCCAGTATGGAAAAAATTATGCAAAGTAAATAGTGGCTGAAGCTAACATTCTGCTTATAATATCTCCTTTTGTGTTTTACAGAGGAAATATTCATACTGCCACTCCATGTATTCCTCAATTAAGGTTTCTTCTATCATGTCAAGTGACTTTTTTAATATTTAGTTGATTATTTTTTAAATTATAAGAGAATTTGCATCACTACCCCTAGAATGCATATTTGGGTCCTATTTAACCCATATGTGTTTCCTATGGGATTCAACACATTTAAAGGGTTAGTTCACCTAAAAATTCTCTCATCATTTACTCACCCTCATGCCATCCCAGATGTACTGTGTTTGACTTTCTTTCTTCAGCAGAACACATTTGAAGAAAAATAGAAAAATATCTAAGCTCAGTAGGTCCTTAAAATGCAAGTGGATGGTTGAAGCTCCAAAAATTACAGACTGTCAGCATAAATGTCATCCATATGCTATCATCCAGCTATTAAATTAATGTCTTTTAAAGTCATATATATACCTGGAATGGCATGAGAGTGAGTAAATGATGAGTGAATTTTCATTTTTGGGTGAACTATTCCTTTAACACGGCTATAATTTTTGTAATAGATTGATTGTTTTCAGTATTTGTTATGTAATTAAATATGTTTAATACCATGTTCACGGTTATATTATGTATAGTATGTGTAGTATGTATGCAAGCTGTCATTCTGCCAATGCTTATATCCAAAGTGCTTGACATTACAGGGACAGTTTTCATGGAGCAACATTAGGTTAGATGACTAGTTCATTGCAAGGGCACAATGGTCATAGCTCCTGAACCACTTCTTAGTGTGTTTGAACCTTTTCTTTTTTTAGTACGCCTCACCACTCCAAACAACAACTACAGCTGCACAGAGTAATATAGAAATATAGTGTCATTCGGCAATATAGAGTACATCAGGTTGTCATTTTACAAGTTTATCACAATTTTTTTTGTTGTTGTTGTAAAAAACATTTTATCCTAGTCCATTGTACTTAATTGTGTGTTTTGTTTGGGTAAAGTTGACATTTCATATTTTACCACCAAACATGGAAATTGCCCATATTTCTTTTATACAGATTTTTTGTGTCTGAAACTCTTCAGAATTGAATAAATTATATATCAACTATTTAAAAATGTAAATTACTATTAAAATGATCACCAGAGTAAGTTTTCCTTGAGAAAAGTAGTTTTATAAAAAGATGGTAGATTTCACCTAGATATTTTTGACCCACATATGCATGGAATAGGGGTTAAGTTACATATGCATTCTAGGGTTAACAGCTGCAATGCAACCAGTTGTGGTAACAGTGCAAATGATGTAAATGATGGAACTCTGCTGTCTGTTGCACAATAGGGCTGCAACTAACGATTATTTTGATAATCGACTAATCTAACGATTATTAGAATGATTATTTGACAGTTCGGCGATTATTGCAATGATTAATCTTTAGATCTTAACAGATTATTCAGCTTGTGCCCCAACTTAAAAGGTTGTATTAAACGTACTTGCTAACAATAAAGAGGACAAAATCATCTTTTAAAAATACCTCTAAATGACATTCACTAAATTAATGGAAAATATAGTTTTTATTAAGTTTAATTTGGTAATAAATTCACTGCAAAAAATCCTATTTTCATCAAGTGTTTTTGTCTTGTTTTCCATTTAAAATAGTTTAAAAATCATTAAAACAAGATACATTTACTTGAGAAGCAACATATAAGATATTTAGACTTGCTTTAAGAGAATGTATCTTAAATATAAGTGTATTAGTTCACTTAATTATACTTCTGCGAGTGCAGTAAAGACAAAATATACTTATATTCAAGATCTATTCTCTAAAAGCAAGTCTAAATATCTTATGTGCTGCTTCTCAGGTGAATGCATCTTTTTTTTAAAGGATTTTTAGATATTTTAAAATATTTGTATTTTTCATATTAAATTCAAAATTCTCAGATTAAAAAAAAAATTTCTTCTGCAGTATAGCTGCTAAAGTAAATGTACGTTGTTTTAAATTAGTTTTAGATATAATTTTTGGAAACTTTTTTTGTTGCAGTGTATAATGGGCCGAAGACTACTCTCTCTCACCTTTCTGTTATCTTCAATCCATCTTTAACTCACAAAAAACAAACTCTCTCATATTAATTAAGCTGCGTATTGCCAATTTTCTTCATGATAAGAAATGCACAGTGACATATATTATGATTCAATAAGTTGCAAGCCATCATGTTATAATCCAGCTGCAGCAAGCGCATGCTTGAAGGACGAGCATCCCCGCGACAGAGTATGCCAGTTGCAGTTTCAATCTCTCCCCCTTAGATCGGGATATTCGCGCAACGCATAGAAGAGGCACTGAACACACAGAGAAATGCCAGTTTCGGAATTTGTAGTTATTTACATTATCTGCTTCCGTATTATTTGAACTTTAATAAAGCTATAACGCATTAAAAATAACTGCATTAAAGATGTAATGCCGGGGTGTGTCCTTTAAAGACGCTCAACACACAAGTTTTGCTTCAGTGGAACGGCAACTCTGGCTCCGCTGTATTTCACAATGAGAGTGCTTGTGTATTTACTTATTTAGAATTTTTGTATAATTCCCTCGTACTTTGCGATCTACATCACCTGAAGATGTTTGGAAAGTTTAGAGTGCATCTGGACTGTGGTGCAGTGCTGCTCTCACGCGTCATCATTAGTTTCGTATGATCTGATGTTACGTTAAATGAGCTCGAACGACTATTCGACAATGAAAAAATTTTGTCACTTTTTTTTATTGTCGTCGTTGTCAATAATGCCGACTAATCGTTTCAGCCCTATTGCACAATACTTGTATAATGATTTTTTCTTGTTTTTAATCTTTTGAAGAATTTAATTTATTAACTCACCCTCATGTTGTTCCAAACCTGCATGATTTCCTTTTGTCTGTAGAACACAAAAGGACATGTTTGGAAGAATGATAAAAAATAAAAAAAAAATAAAAAATGAAAGCAACATAAAAGTATTCCATATGACTCATGTGCTATATACCAAATTTTACAAAGACATGCGATAGCTTCTTTTGAAATTTAAGTTGTTAATCACTGACATTTTTCTCAACGACATGGGGGCGAGTAAATAATGACAGAGTATTAATATTTGGGTGAACTATTCCTTTAACCCCAGGTTGCATATTGCACTGTCCCTTTAATAAGTGTACAGTGACATTTTGGATAATGACTACTCGCTATTGTTCCACAATTGAGATGCGTGATTGATTAGCTTTTGGTAATTTAAGTTCCCTCTTTACATTGGCATTCTATTCATTTGATTCTCTCTCAGCCTGAATTAATGCATTGTAGTCTTTTCACCAACTGGAGAGCCATTTTCTGGAAAGGAGGAAGAGAATGAGTGAGGAGGGACAACAGCACACTTGTTTTTGCAGTGAGCTCTTATTGGATCCTCATTGTGAATGAGCTGGATCTGGCCTTCATAGTTGTCTGTTTATGCAGTCCCATTGTTTGGAGAATCATTGTTCAGCGGTTCCTCTGTCTGTGCGTGTACAAAGTGTGATCATTCTGGAGGTATTTATGGGCAGATAGTTTTGTGTTGGATCTAAAAATAAGGCTCATCCTGCACCACACAGCCTCTGCTGTGGAACCAGCGATGTGATTTTGTAATAAACCGATTCAGATAAACAGGCAACCTTGTGCTGTAATTCCTGACCATTCCATTCACACAGGCAATTAGCTCCTCAACAGGAGACCTGGAACCAGTGTATCTTACTGTTGACTTGCATACACTCTACTCTGCTGGTCCTCATCTTCTGGCAGTTCAGTTCTTCAGACCAGACAGAAATACGGCAATATCAGGGAAAGTGTTTGTCCATCACCAAAAGCCTTCCCTCCTGCATACTGCTCTTACACATGAGAATGTTGGCCCTAATTTTCTGTGTGACAGATGTACTTGTCTCATTCTAGTGTAATGTTAGGGGGCTTTTCCTGTGACTTGGGAATTTCAAAGCTGGTGACGGGCAGGTGAAGTTTCTGGTTTATGTGGTTTCAGCTCTGACTCCCACATTTGCTCACTTAGCCAAGCTTTATTGAGGCGACAGTCTCTGATTTCTGACGAATACATGCATCACTTACTGCTACAGTTTGTCACTGTATGTTGATAAAGCGCCCACTTCTTCCAAATATTCTTCTAAATATTAATCTCAATGTAAATATAATGTTCAGAGAAAAATGCTCATTGTTATTTTAGTTGAGTGCCTGTATTAACTGACCTTTTGATTTGCACTCTTCACATGATCTATGTTGATGCTGTTAATGTTAAACAAACTGGAGAAGTTCCTGTGAAGTCTTGTGTATGTGATATGGCCTTTCCTAAATTTGTAGATCACAAAGTTCCTTTTTTAAACTCATCTTTTATAAAAAAAATAAAATAAAAAAAAACATTTTCCTTTTTAAAACCCTTATTTTTTTTTTCCTATTTTTTTTTTAAACCATTGTTTTTCCTTTATCTAACCCTTGTTTTTAACAAACTTTTTTTTATGTTTTTAAACCCCTAGTTTTACCCTTTTTTTAAAGTATTGATTTTTTTGTTTTCTTTTTTTAAACCCTTTTTTTATTTTATATTAAAGCTTACATTTTTCACAGGTTAGTAGGTGTAATATATAGTAATCTGATAACGAAACGTTTTGGACCCCGTTTGCACATGTGCTGTTATCAGATCACACAGAATGGATGTTAATACCAGGTGTAAACAGGGTCAATAATTACAGATAGGTTCAATAATACACTTAACACCTACCAGTAGCCTATAGGTGACTCAGATGCACTGCTGTCTTTGTAAATTTACTGAAGTTAAAAAATACAAGAACACATTTATTAACCTGCACTTGGCAATTAAGCTCTAGTACAATAAAGTATAGTTTAGTTGTATTGATCCTAAAGTAATGGATGTTTACAGGTCTGTCATATCAGGTAGCTCTGTTCAATAGCTGTCCATGAGCTTTGTGTTAGAAGTGAGCAGCCCCAGTACAGAGGTGCTGGTGCAGCTGCTGTAAGCCTGACATAAGCCCAGCACAACAGCTGCAGCAGACAGTCATCATTGTAAGGCTAGGCGGGTCAGCCCGTTCACTATCTCAATTACACTGCACACACAGTACACCCCCCTGCTGTCTCACAGTGGAGCTTCTGCGCACAAAGACGCACACAGATCCGCATACAGCATGAAGGAGAAACGCATGCAGACATGCGACATGCCCCATGCTTGTCAACTGCTGCATCAATCAAATGAGTTCCATAAGAGTAGCCAGTGTTTGTGAATAAGGGCTTAACATTTTAAGGTTTTCCAGGTCTTCTGTGTTTTGGATAAGTAAAACTGATTGCTTACATGTCTGAATGGTTTAAGCTGAAGTGTGCATTTTTCTGCACCACTATCGTCACTGTATACAGAATTTAAAATATGATTGTTTTCAAACGTTGTTTACGCTTTTTGGCAAAATCAGCTGATGAATGGCTTCCTTATATTTGTCTCTGCATATTGGGCTGGAATGGGAGAAAGCATTTTAACTTCGAAAACAGAGCGCATTAAAATTACTAGCAAAATGAGGTGACCATATTGTGATCCAGAATTTATACTTCATTACTGGAGAAAGTGTCAAAATTTTGTTAAGCGTTGATTCCATTGCATGCATGTTGCTGGATTTTTAGGATGCTAGCACATTAGAGCTTTTGATGTGGACATAAGTCCCTTCTACTCCAGTGTTCAGTTTGTTTAGATGGTGTAAAAGCTGTTTTCTGAACGACACTTGAAACGTTAGTCTGGGTTGTGTTTCATGTGGACTTGTTCACTGGTATGGTTCACAGCTGGTATGAATGTCCATCCATCCATTTTCCTCCGCTTATCCAGGTCCGGGTCACTGTGGCAGCAGACTCGGCAAGACGGCCCATACGTCCTTTTCCCCGGCCACATCCTCCAGCTCTTCCTGGGGGATCCTAAGGTGTTCCCAGGCCAGCTGAGAGACGTAATCTCTCCTGCATGTTCTGGATGTGCCCCTGGGTCTCTTCCCAGTTGGACATGCCTGGAACACCTCCCTAGGAAGGCACCCAGGAGGCATCCTGACCAGATGCACGAACCACCTCAAATGGCTCCATTCAACTGGCTCAACTCAACATTTAAAGAATGTAATCAACCAAACTTGTCGACGTTTTTGACTGCATCATTTTCCTGTTGCAGTAAATCAAATTGAATCACACTCTGGTTCAGGCCAAGCAACTGATCAAGTGTTACAGCCTTGGTGTTCTTGCTCGACAGTGAGGCCAAGAGCACATGTATTTTAGGATCAGATAACACAAACTATGACATCTGACCATTAGCATTCCATTGCAAGTTGTAGCATACTTAAATGTTCAACTGGATAACTTCTTTCAACATATCAGTCATTCGAAGTTGTTGTTGTCATGAACAAGTGTGAAAAGTCATTTTATGTAAAATCTAAAAAAAATCTGAAACTGCCCCGGTTGAAATATTTTATATTGTTGATACTTTTTTGAAGAAAATATGATGATGAAAGCCAAATATTAAATGTCATGGATCAATAATTGCTGAGTAATCCCTAATTTTGTAGGAGAGGGTCAGAAAGACAAATTTCATCCATGATTTTTGGGAAAAACTACAGGTCAAATAAAAAACCTTAGAAAGGTGGCAGAATCATTATTTTATTTTTACAGAGATAACGGGTAGATATTTTACTAAAATCAGTTGACTTTGGCACCCCTTGTTGCGTAAAATATGCCAATGGTGCAAATCCAAAATTAAGTTTAAAAAAAACAAACTAAAAAATACTTGTGTTTTCGCTAATAACTGTAGAACTATATGGGCAGAATAAAAAATAAAAAAAAGATCCCTCTGAATCCTTCAGTGCCCCCATATGAAATGGTCATATGGATTTCTACAAGAACATTTTTCTCCCACTTTTTTTTTTTTCTTTCTAACCTACCCTTTCGAAATCACCATAGGCCATTTGTCTAAAACTAAATTTTGAGCTGGGGACCTCAGGTTGAGTTGACACGGATGACCCAAAGGGTGTTTGAACATCAATTTGAGATCTCAGGATCTTATTCTGGTCCTTGCCTCTGTAACATAAAAAAGACTTGAATCTTTAATCTCTTTTATAGTCACATAAACCTTTCCTTTTACCAAGCAGACAGCATCCAGGACTTGTCTGTTGAGGTCTTGCTTGCAGATGTTCTTCCCTTCTGATGTCTTATGAGATTTGTTTCCCCTAATGTTGAGAGGTTTTGGGTGTGACTGAATAATTAAGCATCCTGTCTTGATACATTTAACATGATTCAACGAAAGTTGGGGCTATATCAATGTGGCACAGGCGTTTTGTAGTTCAGAATTTCCACACCTCAATGCTTTTTCTGCCTCTCCCGAGAGGATGTTGGGTAGGCAGCACACATGGTGTAGAAATGGAACCATCTGTTCTGTGGGTCCACCCTACCCCCCTTCTGAAACGCATGGGCTCTGCAAACACCTCCCCTCACAAGACCTCCAATAAAACAACCCTCAGAACTCCACTCTTCCCATTTCTGACGCAAACTCTCAAGCACATGTGGACATTTCTTACTCTGGGCAGTTGGCATGGAGGCCCATGATCAAGTAGGAGTGGAATGCCAGCAACAGGGCTGGAAACTCTGTGATTGAAGCCACACTGGAGACTTGGGCTCAAGGCCTCCACCTTTGTGAAATAATTGGACCAAGAGGATCATCAGATTTTCTACTCATTATGTTAGTGTGAAAAAAACAAAAACAAGAACCTGAGGAATAGGAGCTATTATAGGATTTTCCCATCAGCCCTTGTACTTCAACCAAGACCATGTACTGGGAATTGTGGCTCAGTCAGGTGACCAGGAGCGGCAAACATTGCATGCTGGTTAGGAACAAAGGTGGGGCTGCTTGTGTGCATGTATCCTTGTGCGTATGTGCCTGTGTGTGGTGTAATCTGTTTTGCCATCAAGGCCATGACCGTCTGCGGCATGTTCTTGCAGGTTTATTGTGTTATGTAAGATCTGGCAGTTTTTGTGTCAGCTTGGATATGTTGTGTCAATGTATAATGATTAAATTATGAGCTTGTATAGGATTTGTGCCCCAAAGACACTTGTTTAATAGTTGTTTACATTAAAGCCATACATTACAAATGGGGCAAACTTGTGTCTGATCCACGTAATTGTTTCTGTTGTCTATCAGTAAGGAGTTTGGGTATTTATCATGATGGAGTCTCTGTTGCTATTGGTTTTATGATGCAAGTTGAGAATGAATAATTTGGCTGTTGCTCTTGGCAGGCATTAAGCATTTGGAGTTGGTAATCTTCCATTACAACAAAATGAAATTTACACGAAGTTACAGTACCATTGTGACAATGTTTTTGGGCATAATAATCCTCATGTTCTGTTGTGATTGACTTACTATTATACTACTATTTTTATGTTTGGGGCACCAGATGTGCGGGGAAAAAAAGTAATTTTGAAATTATGGATATAAAAAAATGTATGGAGTATTGCTGAAGCATGTTATCAAGATGAACATTTGTTTTCAATAAGTTCTCAAGATATCTTGAAACTTTTAAGGATGTTTTTTTTTTTTTTTTTTTTTTTAGCTTAAAATGGCCAAACAGAACTTGTTTAATAACATGATTTATTTGGACATTTACCATAGTAATACCTTGAAGTACTATGTTAACACAACAGTATGCCAATCTGGTAATAATTCAGTACTGGGTGATTCTCATGAAACCCGCCAATAAAATACCCTGGTCTTATTTTGCTCTTATATCAAAAGAAACTAATAAGCATTGTGATATTGTTTTCATGACGGTTATGCACATTTTACACCCTAATTCTCATAACTGCAATGTGAAAAATATGACTTAAAATACTTGATGTTTATACTTCATAATAGTACTTTATTGGCACTGCCTTACAACACATACAACAGCATCCTTTTTACTGAAATACAGACAAAAATGACTGTGATGGTAACGAGAATCGTCATTGAAAACAATTGGGAATAGTAAAAGTAAAATGTCTTGAGGCGTTATGATAATGAGAATTGGGGGGTAAAATGTGTTTAAGTGCCCTGAAAATAATGTCTGTCACAATGCATAAAATCTTAATATAGGCTCAATCTTCATTATGCAAAATATAATTAAAAGGTGCACTTTTATCCCCATTATAAAAGTTTTACTTTTAAATAAATTAATTGTAATTTTGGAACATGTATACAATCACGACCACTCACATGAGATGAGGACTCTTGTCATATCAGTAACCTTATAAAAGCTGTTTTATTCTACATGGAGCAGGGGTACCCTCATGGGGGCTGCCATTTTAGAATCATCACATGACCAGCTGAATAATACTTGCTTAATCTCAGTAACTGTTTTATTGGACACTTTCACTCTTGGATTAATCATAGCTGATTGTGAATAGTGAATTTCTACAATGGCATCTGTAACTGAAAACTATTGAATTTGAATGATGCTGCATCCACACCTCTAGGTGTCACTGTAAGTCCAAGATGACACAGAAAAAAGTTACTGAGTGCACCTTTTAATGTTTTGTTTTTTCTCAGGATTCCTGAGAATCAGCCACTATGGTATTGCCATAACATCGCTGTACCATGATACCACCTCAGCACTATTTTATAAGGGTAAGATGGGAAAAAGTGACTAGATCTTGGAGGCAGAATTTCTTTTATAATCAACATAAATGTGAGTTTTTCATGATGACCTCTTCTATCTCCTCTGGCTTCACATTTTGTCCTACCACTCTTTTCCCCAAGGAGTGGGGCAGCTGCCCAAACATGCTGTGTGTTTGTGGGTGGTTAACAGCTGTAGAGAAAGACCAGTAGATACAGGCATGCTCAAGGCGTGGAGGCAATCCCACACCATTTTTCCGACCTCAAATCCTTGGCATGCTCCTCCCCTCCTTATAAACTTGCTCAAGGATCAAAACCTGTCAAATAGAGGCAGAACACAACCACCACACCAGGTCTTTGCTTTATTCCGTGTGAGTTCAGATTAATCTATCACTGCTAGATTATGCCATTGAGGATTCTGCCGTCTGGTAGCAGTTTTGAGGAAGAGAGGGCCAGGTTGACCAGCTTGCCTTGCCCACAGGATGTGGACCACTATTGCTTCACAGGTAGCCCTTTTTTGAGCAGCACTCTGGATAGGTCTCATAGCCAGTGCAGTACCAGTACCCAGAGTATACTAAATATGGAGGATCAGTGAGTTTTAAGTGCAGATTTCAAGGGATGTTTTTTGAATGGTTAATGTGGGGGGCTTTCAGGACTGCAGTTTTTCTTTTGGCTTCTTTCCAGTGTCCATCTGATTTTCACTAATGTAATTTAACATCTGTATGACAATGGGATGACCATGTTATGTTTGAGAGATATTAAAATGAAAAATTGTTAATTTTTTTGTTTACAATTTAAGTAAATAAACTTAGAAAATGTGAGTATTGATATTTTCCTCAGTGCATTTTTAGTCCTCTTTATTTTAATGTATTTATGTTTAGTATGAATTTATTTACAATTAATTTATTATTGTTAATATTAATATGTATAGGAATACAGATATGACTCTTTCTTCAAAAAGCTATCTTTTCTTCTGACACTTTCTTTTTTTTTGTGTAGATTATAAAACATAATTTGTGCTGAAATTGATTAGATGACAATCAATAAGCGTAACTGATTAAATAAAAATAAAAAATGCATTGATTTAACATCCATAGTTTGTAGAACAGCTTTGATGTGTGAGGTTTTCTAGTTATAATTGATTGCCATTTTGTGTAGCCATTGTAATATTATTTGCTCATGTGATTTGGAAAAAGCAGGAAATTTGGAATGACATAATGAGCAGTGATATAACCTTGAATCACCCCTTCTCAGTTTCTACTCCCTTTTTTTTCTTGACGTTCACTTGTTCGTCAACTCTTTTTGTTCTTTAACTCCCTCCACACTTTTTGATTTAGTTTGCCCTTCCAAGAGGCCCTGCCTCATTTAACATGCTCTATTCCCCTTCTCCGTATTTTATTTTTTCTGTCACATAACATTATCTCTCTATCTCTCTCACAGAGGCCCTGCACAGGCCGTTCGGACTGGACTCGTCTGCGCTGACGGAAGCTGTGCGTTGGAGCTCAAAGGAGAATCTGCTAGGTGCAGCTGAGAGTGACCCAAACCTCTTTGTTGCGCTTTACGACTTTGTTGCCAGTGGCGACAACACGCTGAGCATCACAAAAGGTATGATCTTCGAAAAGAGAGGTTGTGTAACAACTGGGGCATGTTTTCATTCTATGCTCTGGTCTATTTGAGTTCCACCTCTGTAAACACATGACTAGTGCATGTGGCATGACATTGAGAGTGTTTTCACAACGGTTATTGGTGACTTCCTCTTCATATAAAACTTCATACTATTCATGACTTCCTCATCGCTCTCTTTCCTCTTCTTTGCTCTGATTTTCAAATCTTGTTGTTCCTCTTCACGGACACTGTGTTTCGCAATGGACCGGGCTAAAACTTAAAGCGGATGCTAAATCTTGTGTTTTATTGATCTGAGGATGAGAGAATGAATACATAAGCACCTTAACCAACCTGAGCCCTTCCAAAAGTAAAAGTCCCGTTCATTTTCCCCTTAGAAAAACTGATTTTCATCAGTAACATTACCTAAAAACCTTTGGAGACAGACCTACCATTAGCTCTAAGGTTGTTAAATGATGGTGCATGCCTCTGTAGAAACAAAAGTCAATTTTATATTAAAAAAATTATCATGTTCCAATGCCAAATTACATGTAAAAAAAAAACAAACAAAAAAAAAACTACACTACCCATAATCCTTAAAGATCCACCAATCACAGAAGCTGCTGTCACTGTGGAAATGGGAACTGCCCCAAAATAGCTCAGACATGACATCTTACACTCATAAAGTAATGCGAATGACATAATTGACATGAAAACATTTGTATGTATTTGAATATTTTACAATAAACTTAAAATATATGGTATTTTATTCAGACTTATATTCAATAGTTTTACCTTACAATTATTTATGATTCGATTGTCATTTTCTGTTCATTTTCAAACACTTTGCTTTAAATCAAATGTTGTAATTAATCTCGAAACTGGTTGATTTGGCTCAAGGCTTAGAACTCTACTGATGAATTTTGTTTAAATAACAATGGAGAGAATGAATAGAAAATTTTTTTGGAAACAAGTCCGATTAAAAAGCGGGCAGTAACTGTTGTGTTCTATTGCACCAACGCCCACAACTCCTTTCAGCATGCTTTAATAGAGTTTACACTTCGATTCACAAGTCAATGCTCAATGGCTACCATTAATGTTAATGCTTGTTTTGAAGTGTAATCCCGCTGGCTGTATGAAAAGCAGGTGGGTAAACACAGACTAACCCAAGAGAAGAGAGTTCAGAGAGGGGGACATAGCGGTTTGCAGCTCTTTCTCCACTAATGACTGGTAATGTAATGTCATCTAGTTGGCAATGAAGCACCTGTCTCGTCTTGTCATGAGGGCCTTACTGCCACGCCAGTGTTGATTTAGGATTTGCAATAAGCATTTAGCGTTCTCAAGCTGTTTACTGTACAGCAGGAGAGTGCGCTTTACTGGAACAATGCTTGATAGAATCAGAGCAGGGAGAGGAAGATGAAGGAATGGATTAAAACTGAAAAAATGAGAGATGACACATGAAAAAAGTATGCTTGGGAAGAAAAGGGTAGGCTTTGGAGAAAAAGAAGGGTTAAAAAGAAGAAAAGATGGTAATGAAGTGGAAAAACAAAACAAAAAACGATTGACCTGCTGTGGCTGATGTTGCTTTTTCCAATCTCTCTTTCAGTTCCATTTCCTTTCCATTCAGTTTCATCCCATTTAAGGCAAATTTATTAGTGTGAATAACAAGGGTTTACATTGCTGAAGCATAAGTAAAATATTCCTCACGAAAAAAAAAAAAGAAAAACCCCCCCCAAAAAACAAGGAAATATTTACTTGAGAAAATAGATTCAAAATGCTAAATGCAATAAGTAAAACACAGTAAAAATCTAGTTAAAAATAGTCAGTTCATGTTTTCCACACTGTATTTCATTAAATGAACTAAAGGAAGAATGATATTTTATCATTTTTATTTGTATGCACCAATGTAATTATAGCCTACATAGTAAAATCAGAAATGTTCATCTACATAAATGTCTGCTAAATATTTTAATACAAGAAAAATGCAACATAGGTACATCTGTGAAGGTTTTTGAGTGATGGTCAGAGTTTAAAAAAATATGTGTCTTAGTGCGCTCAATGACACTTTTTAGGAAACTTAATGGTCAAATAAAAAGCATGTTAAAATTGTTGCATTATTCACAGTGTTGTTTACCATAATTCTATATCACCAGCAAAATCATTGCAAATTTATTGTGGATATTCTTTATTGCCCAGCCTCAGTAGGTACTGTATGTTACGGGTGTTGTTTCTCACTCTCGCTCTTACTCTTTGTGTCTCAGGAGAAAAGCTGCGAGTGCTGGGCTACAATCAGAATGGAGAGTGGAGTGAAGTGCGTTCAAAGAACGGTCAGGGTTGGGTACCCAGTAATTATATCACCCCTGTGAACAGTCTAGAGAAGCACAGCTGGTATCACGGGCCTGTGTCCCGCAGCGCCGCAGAGTACCTGCTCAGTAGCCTGATCAACGGCAGCTTTCTGGTTAGGGAGAGCGAGAGCAGCCCTGGCCAGCTCTCTATTTCATTGCGCTACGAGGGACGGGTCTATCACTACAGGATCAACACCGCCTCTGACGGAAAGGTAGAGCTTGAGAGCAAGAAAATGATAAAGAATTGGGACTTCAGCTGTTTGTTCGCTTTGCACCACTTGTCAATACCTGCTGGGTGTAGTGTGATCTAGTGTTTGTCTTTTATTTTATAGTTGACTTAAATCTCTTTCTTTCTTCTGTCTCAGGTTTATGTAACAGCCGAGAGTCGTTTTAGCACGTTAGCTGAGCTGGTTCATCATCACTCCACAGTGGCAGATGGCCTCGTAACCACACTACACTACCCTGCCCCAAAATGCAATAAGCCCACAGTCTACGGTGTCTCTCCCATCCACGACAAGTGGGAGATGGAACGCACCGACATCACCATGAAGCACAAGCTTGGAGGAGGCCAGTACGGAGAGGTGTATGTGGGAGTTTGGAAGAAGTACAACCTCACTGTCGCCGTCAAAACACTAAAGGTCCGCATTTTACATTTGAATATGTGTATTTTAAAATTTTCTCTGTTCTTTCAAATTTTAAGTTTTAGTCTATCACTGCTATTGTGTTTATACTTTACATGATGGTGCTATGGAGTAAACTGATGTGGTGCTGTGTGCCACCAAGTGGCCATTAACTGTACTGCATCCACAGATTTCAAATTTCAGAATCAGAATTAGAATGAGCTTTATTGCCAAGTATGCTTACACATACAAGAAATTTGTCTTGGTGACAGGAGCTTCCAGTGTACAAAAATACAAAAACAGCAGCAAGACAGATAAAAATAAAAAATTATTATACACATACGTACAGACACACACATACATACACACACACACGTGGGTAGTGCAAATCTAATACAATCTGTTATGTACAGTGCAAATGTTTTTTTTTGTTTTTTTTTCCAGAGGAATGAAATGGCAGAAGAGGTTGGATGTGTTGGATAAATATAAAAATAGACTGAACTGTGTATTGCACATAGTTATTGCTCAATGGGACAATTTAACTGTGCATGAGATGGATAGCCTGAGGGAAAAAACTGTTCCTGTGCCTGACGGTTCTGGTGCTCAGAGCTCTGAAGCGTCGGCCAGAAGGCAACAGTTCAAAAAGGTAGTGGGCAGGGTGAGTGGGGTCCAGAGTGATTTTTCCAGCCTTTTTCCTCACTCTGGAAGTGTATAGTTCTTGAAGGGGGGGCAGGGGGCAACCAATAATCCTTTCAGCAGTCCGAACTGTCCTTTGCAGTCTTCTGATCTCTGATTTCGTAGCTGAACCAAACCAGACAGTTAATGAAGTGCAGAGGACAGACTCAGTAACTGCTGAGTAGAACTGTATCAGCAGTGCCTGTGGCAGGTTGAATTTCCTCAGCTGGCGAAGGAAGTACAACCTCTGCTGGGCCTTTTTCACAATGGAGTCAATGTGGGTCTCCCACTTCAGGTCCTGTGAGATGGTAGTGCCCAGGAACCTGAATGACTCCACTGCTGCCACAGTGCTGTTTAGAATGGTGAGGGGGGTCAGTGTTGGGGTGTTCACAATCATCTCCACCGTTTTGAGCGTGTTCAGCTCAAGGTTGTTTTGACTGCACCAGACAGCCAGCTGTTTAACCTCCCTTCTGTATGCAGACTCATCGTCATCTCGGATGAGGCCAATGAAGGTGGTTTCATCTGCAAACTTCAGGAGCTTGACAGAGGGGTCCTTGGCGATGCAGTCATTGGTGTAGAGGGAGAAGAGTAGTGGGGAGAGCACACATCCCTGGAGGGGCACCAGTGCTGATTGTACAGGTGCTGGAAGTGAGTTTCCCCTGTCTCACAAGCTGCTGCCTGTCCGTCAGAAAGCTGGTAATCCACTGACAGATAGACATGGGAACAGAGAGTTGGTGTAATTTATTCTGGAGTATAGCTGGGATGATGGTGTTGAAAGCCGAACTGAAGTCCACAAAAAGGATCCTTGCATATGTCCCTGGTCTGTCCAGATGTTGCAGGATATGATGCAATCCCATGTTGACTGCATCATCCACAGACCTGTTTGCTCAATAAGCAAATTGAAGGGGATCTAGAAAGGGTCTAGTGATGTTCTTCAGGTGGGCCAACACCAGTCTCTCCAATGATTTCATGACCACAGACGTCAGGGCAACAGGTCTGTAGTCATTAAGTCCTGTGATTTTTGGTTTCTTTGGGATGGGGATGATAGTGGAATGTTTGAAGCAGCATGAGACTTCACACTGCTCCAGTGATCTATTGAAGATCTGTGTGAAGATGGGGGCCAGCTGATTAGCACAGGATCTAAGACATGCAGGTGAAACGCCATCTGGGCCCTGTGCTTTCCTTATCTTTGTTGTCGAAAAACGTGGCTCACATCATCTTCACAGATCTTAAGTGCAGGTTGAGTAGCAGGAGGGGGGAGGAGGGGGGTTGCAGGAGGTGTTGGTGTTTGTGTGAAGTGAAGGTCAGAGTGGGTGTGGGGTGTGAGATTGGGCCTTTCAAATCTACAGTAGAACACATTCAGTCAGGTCGTCAGCCAGTTGTTGGTCCACCACAGTGTTGGGGGCAGGAGTCCTGTAATTCGTAAGTTGTTTCATGCCACTCCATACTGATGCAGGGTCGTTAGCTGAAAACTTGTTTTTCAGCTTCTGAGAGTATCTTCTTTTAGCCACTCTTGATTCCCTTATTCAGTGTGTTCCTGGCCTGATTGTACAAGACTTTATCCCAAACTCTGTAAGCATCCTCTTTGGCCTGACGAAGCTGCCTGAGTTCCGCTGGAAACCATAGTTTGTCATTGTTAAATGTTAAATAAGTCCTAGTAGGAACGCACATATCCTCACAAAAACTGATATATGATGTAACAGTATCTGTGAGCTCGTCCAGATTGGTGTCTGCAGCCTCAAAAACACTCCAGTCAGTGCAGTCAAAGCAGGCTTGTAGTTCCAGATCTGCTTTGTTAGTCCATCACTTTACAGTCCTTAATACAGGCTTAGCAGATTTTAATTTCTGTCTGTAGGTTGGAAGAAGATGAACCAGACAGTGATCAGATAGTCCCAAAGCTGCTCTAGGAACAGAGCGATATGCATCCTTTTATTGTTGTGTAGCAGTGATCCAGTATATTTCTGTCTCTGGTTGGGCAAGTAATGTGCTGTTTGTATTTGGGCAGTTCAAATGTGAGGTTTGCTTTGTTAAAATCCCCAAGGATAATAATAACTGAGTCCAGGTATTGTTGTTCCGTGTCTGTGATTTGATCAGCCAGCTGTTGCAGCGCGGCATTCAAACACACGTTTGGCGCGATATACACACTCACCAAAATAAACGAGGAAAACTCCCGTGGCGGGTAGAAAGGCTTACAGTTAATAAAGAGCGCTTCCAAATTAGGACAGCACATCTTCTTTAACGTTGTTACATCTGTACACCAACTTTCATTGATGTAAAAGCATGTTCCACTGCCTCTTGTTTTCTCCGTTAACTCCGCAATGCGATCCGCTCTGAACAGCTGAAAGCCCGGCAGATGTAACGTGCTGCCCAGAATGGCTTCACTCAGCCAGGTTTCTGTGAAGCACAAGGCAGCAGAGTTTGAAAAGTCCTTATTTGTGTGGGTGAGGAGATGTAGTTTGTCCATTTTGATAGGTAGAGAGCGGAGATTCGCTAGATGAATGCTCGGCAGTGTTGTTCGAAAGCCCCGCCGACGGAGTTTGACCAGCGCGCCTGCTCGTCTCCCTTGCCTGCGTCTCATAGCGCGTTTAAATAACACAGCCGCGCCTCTGACTAAAATGTCAAACAAAACGTCCGAATATTCAAAATCCGGGAAAAGATTGACTGGTGTATGCTGTCGAATGTTCAGCAGTTCGTCTCTGGTAAAACTGACTGAAAAAAGATTACTAAACTCAGGACAAACAAACAAAAATAACAAAACAATAGAAGCGCTCCACACTGAGGCGGCCATCCGCGGCACCATCATGATGAAATTTGAAGGAGTATTGTCCGTCAGTCTAAACATATTTGTTATTTTGTTACTTTGTCTTAAAGGAGGACACTATGGAGGTCGAGGAGTTTCTGAAAGAAGCTGCAGTCATGAAGGAGGTGAAACATCCCAATCTAGTACAGTTACTTGGTGAGTGTACACTAATCTCGTAACACCCCTTAACCCCACCCACCATAGAAAGCCTGGGTTTAGTATGCATAATGAATTGAAACGTTAGTCATCGGTCTTTACCAAATTATCCTCTGGATCTGTTACTGATTGGTCGGTTCTGATGCATCCTTCTAGGTGTTTGTACGTTAGAGCCTCCATTCTATATAGTGACCGAGTACATGCCACACGGTAACTTGCTGGACTACCTGCGTGAGTGTGATAGGGAGCAGGTGAATGCTGTGGTGCTGCTCTACATGGCCACTCAGATCTCATCCGCCATGGAGTATTTAGAAAAGAAGAACTTCATCCACAGGTGAGGATATACAGAGCCTGAAGATGGTTGGACTAGTTGAATTTCATCTAAATGCCCTATTTCTTGTTCATTCCATTATTTTAATTTCTGTGCCACCACCTGTCTAGAATTGTCATGCTTCAAATAAAATCAGATGTCGAAGCATTTTAATGTACAATAGAAAAGACAAAAAAACTGTTTAGTACTTTCAAAACCTGGCGTAAAATATAGTTTCTGTCGCTTTCAGGGACTTGGCTGCTCGAAACTGCCTGGTTGGGGAGAATCACGTGGTGAAGGTGGCTGATTTCGGACTGAGCCGCCTGATGACCGGTGACACATACACTGCTCACGCAGGAGCCAAGTTCCCCATCAAATGGACAGCACCAGAAAGTTTGGCCTACAACACCTTCTCCATCAAATCAGATGTGTGGGGTCAGTCTTTTATGTGATGTTGTCAAGAGGGTTGTGTGTTGAAGCTTCTTAAAGTTTTGCATTTCACTATGTTTTACAGTAAGTAAAGATGGTAGTGACTCACATTTTTATTCCTCATATTTTCCCAGCATTTGGAGTGTTACTTTGGGAGATTGCGACATATGGCATGTCTCCATACCCAGGGATTGACCTCTCTCAGGTGTACGACCTGCTGGAGAAGGGCTACCGCATGGAGCAGCCCGAGGGCTGTCCACCTAAAGTCTACGAGCTGATGAGAGCCTGTGAGTACCAACAGAGGGTTCCACTTGGAAGATAACTTGTGCACTCTTTAGCATTAAGTATAATTAACTCATCTTTTTGCCCTTGGTTTTAAAATGAAGCATATTGTATGTTGGCAGGTTGGCAGTGGAGTCCACTGGACAGACCTTCATTTGCTGAGATTCACCAAGCCTTTGAGACCATGTTCCATGACTCTAGCATCTCAGAAGGTACGTTGTCTATTAGATGGGTAATATTAGATGCCAGCAGCAAATTACCCTGTAGCTCTCACCTGGTTAACCACTGAAGCTGAGCAGGGTTGAGCGTAGCTAGTACCTGGATGGGAGAATTCCTGGGGGAAACTATGGATGCTGCAAGAAGAGGTTTTAGGGAGGCTAGCATGGGGTGCTCACCCTGCTGTCTGTGTGAGTCCTAATGCCCCAGTATAGTGACGGGGACGCTATACTATAAAATGGCTTTATCTTTCAGATAAGACATTAATCTGAGGTCCTGACTCTCTGTGTTCATTAAAAATCCCAGTGCACTTCTCGTAAAATGTAGGGGTGTAACCCTGGCCAGATTTGCCCATTGGCCTCTATCCATGATAGCTTCCTAATACTCCCCTAAATAAATGTATGTAATTAATTAGTTGTGCAAGTTTCTGTTACTGTTAATCATAATCCTATACACTTTTCTTTCTTTTGTCTTTATGAAGATCGTAAAATCTTCTTATAAACGGTTAAATAAATGGTTCACCCAAAAATGAAAATTCTCATTTACTCACCCTTATGACATCTCAAACTTGTATGACTTTCATTCTTCTGTGCTGTGTACAGTAAATTAGAATGAAGCCCAGAAAACTTTTTTATGCAGTTTGTAAGTTAAAATTCAATGAAAGTACATTGATGGTACTGCAATTTACCATTAAAAGTAGGTTTTAATAAAGTTTTGAATTTGTTGAATGTTAGTCAAAGTTACAGTAATTCAGATTCCCTATCAAAGCATATTCACCAGTATTTCTGTCTTTGTTAGCTGTATGTTAATTTCATACATGACTCAAACTCACATGACCCCTCAACAAAATTAACCTGTGCTTTCTCTCTGCTAATTATTTTCCAGAGGTAGCAGAAGAGTTGTGTAAAACTGCTTCTGGTGGACATGTGCACACCTTTGGTCATGATATGCCACTCTTGCCTTCAAAGTCTCGTGGGCAGAAGAAATACTCTGAGAACAAAGAAAATATGGAGGAGGCAGGACCCCACGGCCCTGCAGGTATACAGGCCCAGCTCCGGCTCATTCGGCTCAAACAGAAGCTTAAGAGAATGGGAGTGGTGTTCCTTATCGATTAACAGAGCTACACACTATACAACACTACATTCGTTCATGCACAAATACATTTCAACTATACAGAATAATATCCACTATATAGAATAATAAAGCTTTGTGTTATATAACACTTCATACATTGTTTCACATGCTTTTTACATTTCAAAATGTATTACAATCAGCAGACTCATGTTTTGATTATCTTGCTATAAATACATTTCATTGCCTGCTGTTTGTGCCCAGTTGTTGCATGCCACTTAACCCCAAGTATGCACACAAGCACTTCACCCACATCATGTGTATCTGTATTATTAAAAGCCATTTTAACCTTACTTACAATTGAAGCATTTTTGATGTAGTGTGCAATTTTTTATTTTTAAAATTTTTTTTTTACATATCTCAATTTATTTATGTGCTATTTATTGAAATTAAAGTTAATTTAAGTTTATTTAAAATAACAATTTTAAGTGGTATTTGGCGGCCAAAAGTTTGGAATAATGTACATATTTTGCTGTTTCGGAAGGAAATTGGTACTTTAATTCACCAAAGTGGCATTCAGTTGATCACAAAGTATAGTCAGGACATGACTGATGTAAAAAAACAGCACCATCACTATTTGAAAAATGTCCTTTTTGATCAAATCTAGACAGGCCCCATTTCCAGCGGCCATCACTCCAACACCTTATCCTTGAGTAATCGTGCTAAATTGCTAATTTGGTACTAGAAAATCACTTGCCATCATATCAAACACTATTTGGTTGGTTAAATGAAGCTTAACATTGTCTTTGTGTTTGTTTTTGAGTTGCCACAGTATGCAATATACTGGCATGTTTTAAGGTACAAAATGGCAATAAAGAAACCGCTTTCTCTAGACACTTGTCAGTCAATCATTGTTTTGAGGAATGAAGGCTATACAATGCTTGAAATTGCCAAAAAAAACCTGAAGATTTCATACAAAGGTGTACGCTACAGTCTTCAAAGACAAAGGACAACTGGCTCTAACAAGGACAGAAAGAGATGTGGAAGGCCAGATGTACAACTAAACAAGAGGATAAGTACATCAGAGTCTCTAGTTTGAGAAATAGACGCCTCACATGTCCTCAGCTGACAGCTTCATTGAATTCTACCCGCTCAACACCAGTTTCATGTACAACAGTAAAGAGAAGACTCAGGGGTGCAGGCCTTATGGGAAGAATTGCAAAGAAAAAGCCACTTTTGAAACAGAAAAACAAAAAGAAAATTTTGCAAGGTGGGCAAAGAAACACAGACATTGGACAACAGATAATTGGAAAAAAAGTGTTATGGATCTTAACCCCATTGAGCTTTTGTGGGATCAGCTAGACTGTAAGGTGCATGAGAAGTGCCCGACAAGACAGCCACATCTATGGCAAGTGCTACAGGAAGCGTGAGGTGAAATGTCACCTGAGTATCTGGACAAACTGACGGCTAGAATGCCAAGTATGTGCAAAGCTGTCATTGCTGCACGTGGAGGATTTTTTTATGAGAACACTTTGAAGTCGTTTAAGAAAATTTTTTCACATTGTAATAGTAATTTTTCATGTTATTAATGTCCTGACTATACATTGTGATCAGTTGATTGCCGCTTTGGTGAATAAAATTACCAATTTCTTTCCATAAGAGCTAAATTTGGCCGCCTGTGTGTGTGTGTGTGTGTGTGTGTGTATACACATTTTTTTTTTTTTTTTTGAGCTGCATACTTTGTCATGTTATAAAACCTATTAAGCATGGAAATGTTTTGGTCAATTTACTGTGAAGTTAATATGTGCAGTTTTAACTTGGTATGACAAAATCAATTTTGATTAAAAAGACAATGGTAACACATGTTAAGGCCTAAGTTTGACCAACTACAGACTAACTGCTCCATCTATCATACATTTTGTTTTCATTTAACATTTGAAGATTACCATCCACTGTTCCACAAGCATGCACAATTTATATTTTTAAGTTAAATTCCTGCAAAAAAACAAACAAAACAAAAAAAAAACAAAAAAAGAACAAAACACTTTGTTTCATATTACTTCCTTTTTTCAATTTTTCCACACAACTCAGTTTCACAATTCACATTTTGTCATTTATAAATATGTAAAATCCTCTTTTAAGAGTCCTGTCCTTTTGAGAGTCAAATCCTCTTTTTAGGTAAATTAAGCAAAACTTGTTGATGGGATAATTTTACTTAAACCAACATATTTTGGAACACATGCCTTCAGGGTTAAATATGTGTGATATGACAAACAGGGCAATCTCATCTGGGAATTATAAGAGCAAGCAACAGCTCACATAGGCATATAATTTACATACATACAGTTTCTTGCAAGAAAGAATATGCTGGGCTAATTAATGTAAAATTACAATGAGGGTTAGCAGCAGAATTGCAAAGAGGTAGGTCACTTGCAGATAACTAAATGCTGCATGTTGTAGTGATCCCTAATGCCACCTCACTGCCTCAATGTACACCATACATCACCTTGATCCTGCAATTTACTCATCCTCCTTTGTCTTTGAGACATTTGATTGAGACACCACTATCGGCAATACTTCCTGGTAGCAATGTAATGAATTATACTAGTATTCTTTTTAAAGCCAAGTCATCACAACCTGGCACAGATTTTAATTTAAACACCTTATTGCTTGGTCAGATGAGATCTTCACACTGAATAATGCTTTAAGCTATGTGTTGGATTGTAGCACCAGCTTTTTAAATAAGAGAGTGTTTTTGCTGTTGTTTAATAGGTTAGTTTGAACTACAACTGCCTCTTATTTAGCTGCTCTTTGACCTGAGTTTTTTTTTTTTTTTTTTTTTGTCCTATTGTGTTCAGGTTTTGCAGCCTCACTTTTTGCTGGTGATGGGCGTTCCAGCAGCTCTCCGGCCTTGCCACGCAAACAGAGGGATAAATCTCCCTCTATTCTGCTCGAGGACTCCAAAGACACCACCTTCAACCGTGACCGCAAAACTGGCTTCTTCAGTTCTTTCATAAAGAAGAAGTCCTCTTCCTCCACTTCCTCCTCACAAAATCTCCCAATGCCTCCCAAAAGGAGCAGTTCTTTCAGAGAGATGGAGACCCAGCCTCATAAAAAGTATGAGCCCACAGCAGGGTTTGGGGGCCCTCCTCCTTTGCCCCAGTCTGATGGGTTGAGTTTTTCTCCATCTCATGGAGAAGGCAACCATGTGCAATCCCGCTGTTGTGGAGCTACATTTGGGCAGAAGCCCTCAAACTCTGTAGCAACCTCTAGTCAGGTAGGAGGAAGTAGTAGCTGGGGAAGCCTAGCAGGCTTCTTCACTCCTCGCCTTATCAAAAAGACTCTAGGATTGCGGACTGGTAAGCCTTCTGGGATAGATGAAGGGGGAGGAACCAAGCCTTTCCCACGTTCCAATTCCACTTCCTCTATGTCTGCTGGGTTGCCAGACTTAGAGCGCATGGCTTTGACATTACCAAGAAACCGTAGCAAACCCCCACTAGAACGCACAGCTTCCACCACTTCACAGCCCGAGAATGGGGCACCACATCCTTCAGATGCAATCCTGAGGAAATTTGATGAAGGTACGGCTCAGATACGGGATCGTCCCAAAGCCAAGCTCTTGCCACGAGGGGTGGCAAGTGGGGCAGGTGGAGTGAGAGCTCCAGGGGTAGGGGGAGAGGCCGATTCAGACTCCAACCCACGGGGAAAAGACGGTCATGAAGACAGACAAGGCTGGTCATCTCCATCAAAGACCTCCACTCTTGGGTTGGTCAATCTGCACAATCACAAAGTTCCAGTGCTGATCTCCCCTACCCTAAAGCACAGCTCAGCCGACGCACATCTAGTCGGCATGGACTCTCAGGGCAACCGTTTCAAACTGCTGTCAGACAGCGATCGTGACCGGCCACGACTTGTGAAGCCCAAATGTGCACCCCCACCCCCGCCCATGCTCCGCTCCCTCCAACATGCCTACAGTGCTGATGCAGCCGACGAAGCAGCCAGTGGCAACGTAGAGGTCAATGGAGATGGGATCAAAAGATCAGGGAGAGAAGCAAGAGGGGCACGTCCATCAATACCACCACCACAAGTGCCTCCAGTCCCCTATAGTAACAACATCACCCAGACTAAGATGGCCAATGGTGCTTCCAGTGGACCTGGCCCCACTTCCACCAAACCTACCTTTAGACGGACTCGACAGCAAGCAGAACGGATCCCATTGGAGAAGATTAGCAAGGAAGCTCTTTTGGAATGTGCTGAATGCTTGAGTTGTGTCCTTCAAGGCAGCACTGAGGTTTCATCCAACAGCCAGGTCTTGGAAGTGGGACACCAGCTTTTGGACTACTGCTCTGGATATGTTGACTGCATCCCACAAACACGTAATAAGTTTGCCTTTCGTGAGGCAGTGGGGAAACTGGAGTTGGGTCTACAGGAGCTTCGTGCATCCTCTACAGGTGGGGGTGGGGGAGGGGGACTAGGGGGACCTGGGACCAGCCCTGCCCTTGACAACTTGCACACCTGCATTAAAGAGATTAGTGATGTGGTGCAAAGGTAGCCACTGGGTCCATCTGTTGCTACACCCTCCAAAAATCCTCCTCCTCCACCTCTTGAGACTTCCCCAAACCAATCTAGTTTTATTTAAATGTTGGGGGACAGAGAAGATTCTCTCAGAAGTACCTCAGAAATTACTACAAACACACTCTCTTTCTCTCTTTTTATTGTTTACAGGTGACTTTCTTCTTGAAATTGCCAGTTGGGAACAGAGTCTATACTTTGTATATAAGCTTTATGTCAATACCAAAATACACAGTTTCGTTTTTAGCCAATGTACTTTGTAATTTTAACAGTTTTATCTTGGTTTGACAAAATACATTTTCACAAATAGATTGCACAGGTTATGGTGAGCCTAAATTTGACTGACAGCAGACTAACTGTTCCAGCTTTCAGAGAAAACATTTGAAGATTGCCATCCACTGTTCAGGATACACATTTTGCATCTGATCTACAATAACTGGATATTGTGTCATTACAAAAATAAGAATGCCTACCAGTTAAGACATTAATTGAATTTGCTTTAGGGTAAACCATACTGCCTGTTCAGAGCAAACAGTATCAACGATTGTGGAACACATTTAGCTCTGTGCACATTTGTTTGGTTTCATGTTACACACTACTCTGTAAGTGGCACCACATCCCATACTGTAATTTTAATTTGACCACATTTATAAACACTACAGCATTTAATGAGCATTGATGGTTTAGTAGATCTTTCTGTAATTAGTCTTTGCATTTATTGTCATTAGTAGTGGTTTGCTGAGTTTGAGCAAATTATTGAGTTGGTGTTGGGTCAGCCACCACATGGATCATATTTGGGCTTATATATCCTATATGGCCTTTATATAATGCCCCCAACAACCAGGTGGCAGAAATCTACTCTCTGATTGTTGTACACTTCAGAATTCTCAAGCCTTTGTGTATTATCAGTTTTTAAGGGATCGTTCCCACAAAAATGGAAATTCTGTCATCATATGGTTTCAAACCTGTATGACTTTCTTTTGCGGAATGCAAAAGATGTTAGCCAGAATGTTAGGGATTGACAGCCTCAGTAACCATTACATTTTATTGCATCTTTTTTTTTTTTTTTTTTCTTCACACAATGAAAGTAAATGGTGACTGAGACTCCTGCCTAACATCTTGTTTTCTGTTCCATTGAATAAAGAAAGTCATACAGGTTTGGAATGATGTGAAGGTAAATGACAATAAAATGTAAATTTTTTGTTGAACTAACCCTTTAAGAATTCTTAATTTAGAAGAGATGAATTTTTGATAAGATGTTGTAAAACATGGAAACCGCAAGACTACTAATACAATATTGCCAAGTCTTTTAAAACAAACTGCATTTTTTTTTTTTTTAGCACATTGATTTGTAACATTTGTTTTAACTTTAGATTGTCTCCATTTGTAAACTTGAATTTTAAATTATTTTCTATTAAAAGCACAGGCATTTTTATGATATTGTAGATATTGCATATTATTTTATACCCACAAAAGATGTGGAAGGTCAAGCTCATTTATGTCTTGTAAAAGACAGTGGTTAGTGGAATTATATGTTTGTCCTTGTGGTGAATTGCAGAATTGGTGCGAGGGTCTCCGTTTGTGCATCTACATTATGAATGTATTCATTTGTCAAAATCAGGAATGTTATTTTATTTTTTATTTTTTGTGTATGTTTTCCAGAATCTCTTCTCACAACGTTCAGACTTTTCACTTATTAAAGAAACCTTTTTTTTTTCAAGTCAAAAAAACAGTTACACAATTTGTCTGGTTCTGTAGTCCTTAAAAACAAATTTGATTTCTATTAGAATTGGCATAAAAGAGATTTTTGTGGGTACCCTGCAATGTCATAATTAAATATAATTAAGATGATTTGAACCGATTACACTGGAGCACATTTTTAAAGCATAAAGCTTAATTGCCTTGCCTTAATTCTAGTGTGTAATATGGAAATCTTTGTTTTTGCCATACATCTCTGTAATATTTCAGTTCCACTACAGCAGGAAAACACCCCATAGCACCATAGTCTTTGTCAGTTCGAACAAGTCTGGCCATTCTCTGATGACCTCTCTCATCAACATGGCTTTTCAGAACTGCCGCTCACTGGTTTGAGTATTTCTGTAACTGCTGATCTTCTGGGATTTTCACACACAACAGTCTCTAGAATTTACTCAGAATGGTGCCAAAAACAAAAAACATCCAGTGAGCAGCAGTTCTGAAAAGCGATGTTGATGAGAGAGGTCAACAGAGAATGCCCAGACTGGTTCGAACTGACAAAGACTATGGTAACTCAGATAACCGCTCTGTACAATTGTGGTGAGAAGAATATCATCTCAGAATGCTGTTCTGAGATGCGGGTTGGCGCTGTTTTGGAGGCACAAGGGGGACTTACACAATATTAGGCAGGTGGTTTTAATCTTGTGGCTGATAATATATATATATATATATTTATATATAGTATATATTAGTTTATTTATATATATATATATATATATATATATATATATATATATATATATATATAGTTCAGAAAGTGTTTTGCCACCCTAGACAACAGCTAGCTTAACCCTACACTAACTTAATCTTTGTTTTGCCATTTCATCTGCCATGGGCAATGTTTTTCTCTAATTACATGGTGCCTTTTGTGAGATTTAATGTTTTGTGCACTGCTAAGTCATGTTAAAGATCTGTTGTAAATATGCTTTGCTCTCAGATATTGAATATCCATTTTAAGGTGGCAATAGGGAATTTCAAGCCTTTATTATCGTTCGAGCTACCCTGTTCAGACATCAGGGGTTATTGTGAGGTGTCCAACTTGAATAGAAAAATGTGCAATGATCTGTCCTTTACTAAGAAAAAAACAGTACTTAAAGTCTGGAAAATTTTTAATGAAAGAGATCATCAATTTGTTTTGATTTGTCATGAGTACACTCTTTCGAACACATACATGTCTGTCTATTCCATTTATTATTGTGTTTGAAAGTCAATGTTTCATTATCAATAAATCATGGGGAAAGTGTTAGTGTCAAAAAGTATGTCTGTTTTTTTACGTTAGTTTTACATAATTGTCAGGGAGTGTTAAGTACAACAGCAAAGTGTTTTTCTTTCATTGCAGAATTTTTGTAAAATAAATCTATTTGTTTTACTTTGGCCAAAATCCACTTAATATCATGCTTTTACTGCTATTATAGCCAGTGCTGCACTGTTGTCACCGCAGTTAATTTTATTAGTCTCTTAATCCGGTCTTGTGCCCAGCTTTGCATCTGCATTGCCTATGAACAACACATATTATGAAGGTAAATTCATCCAAACCTCCTATGACAGTTTGTACTTTAAAGGAATGTTTGATTGTATCTTGTAGAAATGTCAGTACAAGCCGAACATTCAAAGAGAATCACCCTGTCCTGTTTTGTAGGCTTTATGTTTCACAAGGCCTCTGAGGTGCAAACCCATTGTACTGAATCACAGACATATCCTTTACAATTCATTACTATTCAGTTTCATTGCGATTACCCAAATGTGTGCTTTTCTTTCTTTTACACTTTTATTTATTTTTGGTTTATTTATTGGTCTGTGTTTTATGTTGAATCCTGGAACTCACATTCTTTTGGAGACTATCTTTTTGTAAGGTCAGAGTTTAAGTGCTGAAGAAATTTATATACCAAAGGCCACCTCTCTAGTCCTTCAAGTGCAATGAAAATAAAACACACTTAATTTTGAATATGTGAATTTAACAGGGATTAAAAAGGCAGAGGTTGACAAATTAACAGTATTTTTTCTGTTTTGTAAAAAGTATATTTTGTGTGATTCTAATTTAAAGCTCACTTTTAATAGTATATTACTGTGAAGTCCTTCCTTAGTGTTACACTTGATGTAAATAATGAATAAAGAAAACTGTTGAAACATACTGGTTGATTTTGGGAGTTTATTTTTAAGTTTAATTACAAATAAATGTATAGTACTAACGCAAACAGTTCTGTGGTGTCATACTTAATCTAAAACTAATGTTAACAATTTTTCTAATTCTTGTATAATTTAATAAATGGAGTTTTTCTGACCTCTTATTGAAAGACAACATGGAATATTTGTACTTTAAAAAATGTTTAATGTCAACCCAGGACTGTTGAAATGAACTGCTAAAAGGCAATGGTGAAAAACAACAGAAATGGTGACCAGTTACAGCACCTAGAATATACACTTTCCTTTATAAAAAGTATATACATTTTAATCCTAAATCTTCCAATTGAAAAAGTGCATGTTATTTGTCAACTACCCATACTTAAAGACTTCAAAGCAGGGACTTAAAACAGTTCAAGGAGGAGGAGAAAAAAAAAAAAAAAAAAAAAAATATATATATATATATATATATATATATATATATATATATATATATATATATATATTATTATTATTATTATTTTCTTTTTTTTTCTTTTTTTTTTTTTTTTTTTTGCAGAACATAACCGAAAATGGGAACGAAGTGATTTTCAATTGTTCCGGGGTGAAAATTGTATTTTTTAAATGCTGTTAAACGGTTATAACCGGTAAATTTTTTTTCGATAATTTTTTCATGAAGCCAAAGGGTTTATCACAGTAAATTTTTCTTCAACTACACCACTTCATGTTGACCGAAAAAATGAAACATGTGCTTTGATCCTGAAGGAAACTGCTGCATCACACATTTCTTTGCCTGATTGTCTTTTATGGATGTCACATTCTGTAAATGAAGACCTTTTTTAAACTACTGTATAATTACTACATACTGTATACATGCATGGTTAATCCAGATACAAAAAAACAATATTAGAGGTATTCACTTTATTGTTATATATGATGCATTAATACTGATTTGACGCTGCCGGGTTTTGACTGAGAAGCGTATCTGTACTTAAAATTATACTTTATTATAATTATAATACACTGTATGCTTGTTATGATTTCTATGTTGATAAATCCACCACACAGGAAAAAAAAAATGGTATTGCTTATTTTGGTGAGGCAAGTGGCTTGTCTTTCCAGGTCGCTTGTTTCTCTTGTGAGATCAGGCAACACTGCAGAGTAGGCTTCTGTCATTTTAAAAAGGACGTTATTAACCTTTCTTTTATTTTGTTCTTACTGGGGTGATAAATAAATACTAATACAACAGGCTGGAAAAATAGACATTTATTCATTTTAATATCCTATAAATATTTTGAATGTGTTGAAACTTGACCTAAATTTAATGGTGCAACGCTCAAATATTTAGTGTGCGTAAACTGTGACTTAGTCTTAACTTACGCACAGCTGGTGCAACCGGCCCCAGGGCATGTTGCGTGACTCCAGCCAGGTCTCCTAAGCAACCAAATCGGCATGGTTGCTAGGGAGGGTAGAGTCACATGGAGTAACCTCCTTGTGGTCACTATAATGTGGTCCTCGCTCTCGGTGGGGCGCGTGGTGAGTTGTGCGTGGATGCTGCGGAGAATAGCGTAAAGCCTCCACACCCTACCTCTCTGGTAAGGCGCTCAACAAGCCACGTGATAAGATGCGCGGATTGACGGTCTCAGACACGGAGGCTGTGTCTCGTTTGCAAGGCTGCGTCCTCCGGAGGTCTCATTTGTCGGCCGCATACGTCATCGAGTTTGTCTCGTTTCAGAAAAGCGTGTAGGATACTTCGAATGCGACTTCTTTCTCAGGAATTCGGAGGATGCATGAGGTGTATCCTTTGTGGGCACTCACAACCCACAATTCTTTGCTTTAACGGAAATGTCTAAAATTAATAACGCCAATTTGCCCGTAAATATGATGTTCAAACGCAAGGAATGTTAATTCCCATGTTGAAGTACCTCAGTAGATGGGTGCAGAGTATATATTAGGTATAATTATATTAATATATTTAAAATAAAGTATTAGACTAAAAGTACACCTGTAAAATATATTTTCTTTTCTCTCTAGATCATTATAACTCTCCTAAAATGTACCTCATACATTCCCTTCCAGAGATTTGTTCCCTTCTCACTCAAAGCACTCGCGCTTGTTAAAGAGTGGCGTGCTGTCATAGCAACCATGTTACCTTCCGTTTCCGGTCGTCCTACGAAGGCCGTCTCGTTTAAACGAGACTTGTTTAAAGGAGGACACTCGGTATACTGCAGCCTTCAAAGGACGCGACCTCCGGAGGACGCATCCTTCCAACGAGACACAGCCGGAGGCAACTGAGATTCGTCCTCCGCGAGTCATTACGCCACCACTAGGACTTAGAGCGCATTGAGAATTGGGCATACCAAATTGGGGAGAAAGGGGAGAGAAAAAAAAAAAAGTCAAGTTGGATCTTAAAGAGGGCAATCTGAGATTTTCTGTCACATGAAATGTTTAAAATTATATAATAATTGTATATGATATAATTATGTATAAATAATGAATTTATATTTTTCCTCAAAAAATAAATAAAATGATTAATATGTTTCTTAGGCAAGGCATCAAACTCTGTAGTGATGTACAAAACAAATAATAAAAATAAAAAAAATGCCCAAATATTTATTTGCTAGTTCCCAGGAGGATGGTGGTGTTGTTACTAAAACCCGCCACTTACATAGTCTGACAGATAGGGGGCGGTATCGGACAGACGCATCCCTCCATTTCCCCGCAGCTGAGGGGCATTGTGTGTGTCGGAAATGGGAAAACTCCAACCCTGAGCCGTGAGATTGACGCTGCTTGCTTCACTGGAGTATAGATAGTTTACACGACTGCAGAGCAAGGGAAGGACGCGCAACACTGGAGTTTTAAGCGGAGGAGACGTTAGTTCTTGGAGTTTTTTCCCTTTACAAAAGGACGCTATGAGCTGGGGAACGGATCTTTGGGTAAGCGCACTTTTCCATTTTCTCGAGTCCTGTGGCCTTTTGTTCCATCACAAACAACTCACGGCAGTTTTTGTCATGACTTCAGGAAACGTGTCGTACTAAAGCTGTCCCTGTATACAGGATATGCTGTCCTACTGGTTTACTGTGACAATACCGCGAGAAACAGCGCGCGACTTTGATACATTGTAACAGTACATTGATGCATTGCAACTGTTCGCTTGATAGAATGTATACAGTTTAAAATATACCATCTGCGTGACGTTCTATTTGATTCCAGTGACATTCAAATCTTAAGGTTTCACACCCAGTTTCGATCAATAAAAGGTGGGGAGAGAATCGTTTTTCCTTAACTCATTTTTCCTCACGTATAACCGATACGATATTATATATATTCAATTATTCATTTTAGACAAAAACAGTTTATCCAAACAGTAATTCGAACCCGTTTCCATTGTTGCGTGTTGGTATCAGAGACAATGCAGAAGACGAGGTGTACATGCGGTGAAATAATATCCTGAGAATTATACGTGGACATGTGTGGGTTAGGATTAAAATTGCCTGTTTCAAGTCGATCTTTGTTACGGTTAATCTCGACAGTTAAAGCATTTCTTGGAAACACGTATACAGTTAGCGAGTTTCATCTCAGATCTATTTTATTGTCTGGGCTTCAAGTTTGTCTGCCATGTAAAAGAGACAAAAACTGACCGCTTTAATAATAAATACATCGGTTTGTCATAAGCTTATCTGTTGGCGAGGACAATGAAGCCCGTGCAGTATGAATCGGGTACAGGGGTGTTGCCCAAACAGATTGGGCTACTGGACAAAAAACGGAGGATGGATGCATGAGGGATTTCTTGAAATATCCCAGTGCATCATTCTCTGACCATTTGTTTCTCTGAAATCATTCTGTGGTTAATTAGATGTTTTAGATTTAACCTGAAATACTGCGTATGCAATAATATTGGACAACATTTGTTTCTAATGATCTAGGTTTTGTGTTCTTACAACTGAAGCTGCATTTTTGTTGATGAGCGTGAGTTTAGTTGGGGGCACTTCTCATTACTGTAACTTTGTTCGTCATGATTTGTGTATGTTGGCCTTTATTGTAATTTAACTGAGTAATTAAGTTACCAAAGGCTGATACATTTTGGGTGATTTCAGGTTTTAAAGGGTCTTTATTCTTTAGAATATTCCCTGGCTTCCTTCCTGACACACATTCTTGACACGTTTTATTCTTCTCTTAACACGTACAGTCTCAGAATTCTATGACATTAAGAAAGAAGCACAAAAGACTTTCAGGCAAGCTTCCCTAATGTGTAGTTTTTAGCATGATCAAATGTGAGTGCTATGAACTTGGGTAGATGAGTAACTATTAGTTTGGTTGGTGAGTAATACATGGATCCGCATGTCTTGTTAGAATGACCGAATTCCCAACCTTTTATATGGGGTTGAAGGTTTAGTTCGGGACTGCAAGTCTGTTTACCCCAGATTTGGTATCTCAATTTCCTGTGCCGTAAATCCCTTATACCATGAAATATGCTATATCCTCTTTTTCTGTGGCAAAAGTCCTGTTGTAGATTCACTGTAAAAAAAAACAACTTCTTGCTATTAACCTTCTGAAACTGTAAAAATCAGCTTTTTATTTTATAAGGTATATTGTTTATCACCATAAGAATTATAAGAGAACATGATGACATGAAGTTCATCAATAGTGGCTGTTCCAGGAGCAGTGACCAATAAACATGTAGAGACAGTGCTCAGTCACTCACACACCCTAAACACCATCAGGGTAACACATGTGAAATTTAAATAATGCAGTAAACATGAACTAAACTACATCAAATATAACACAGAACACCCCAAAGTACATAACTGATAATAAAAAAGAAGAAACATAAGTATTCCCATAAAATATAATGAAATATGATGGGTCATGCAGGGAATTGTGGGAATGCCCGATTATTGTTTTTTTACTGTAATTTTAAAAATAATTTACTATAAAAAGTACATGTACTCTTTTGTTAAACAATGTACATTTTTACCAATAATTATACAAGAAAATCATACTTTTTACATCTAAAAAATATAATTTGTACAAACTTTTATTGTCTTTTAAAATATATTAAACAATTTTACTTTATATTTTACAGTTAATATTCGTTAATCAATTAACTTTTTTCTGTAGCATTTTTGCAGTCTTTTACCGTTAAAATTACAGACATTTTTACAGTGTTGTGTTCCTCTGTTATCCTGTGGCAAATCTATTTTTTATATGGAATGTGCGGAATAATCATGTTGTCTCATGGTGAAGGTTTTTTATTTATTTTTTTTTATTTTCATAAGATGTGGAAGTAAAAAAATTCCATCCTTAGCCTTGGCTCTGAATCATACTCCACTCTATGCCTTAAAATGCATTGTCCACTTTTCATCCTGTTTCCTCGACTGCACTCTGAATTAGACCCATTTGTGCTCTATTAAGAGTTTTGTAAACTTAATTAACGTCTCTTATAATCTGTCAAGTGCTGATTTTGAGTCATAATTAGTGATGCAACGTCTTGGGTGTGATTGGCTTGTGTGTGACGATTCACGCTATTGTAGATCAGACTGGTTAGACCTGTTAAAGACCTTGCTAGGTTTAGCCCTAGATAGTAATTGTTTTGTGAATGTTTTTTGTTGTGTTTTTGGCTTTAAGATGAAATGAATTGGCCATCCTCAACCAGCAAATGTGTAGGTTAAACTGTTTCTTGTCCACTGAACTCCAGGGTGACCATATAACCTTACCATACATAAAAACACTGTGTGTTGACTTGCAACAAAACACTGAAAACTATATATATATATATATATATATATATATATATATATATATATAAAACTGCTCATTATAAAAAAAAAAAAAAAAGACAACGCAAGAAATCCAATTACATTTTGGCTAAGATTTTGACATGATCAGGTTTTTTTCTTAAATCTTGATGTCAAAATTTAAACAGACGTGAATATAATTGACAGGATGGCAAAAAGCACTCACATGCAAGATGAAATTGGGGAAGCACACAAAAATCTAACATGTTTGACTTAATGGGTTAGGGTTAGTTATGGTTGACCTTTCCCAGATGAAAGTTTTAAGGTGTTTAAAGAAATAGCTTTAAGCTCCATTAATGAATGCATTTACATGACCTTTCACATTGTGAGCTTATTAAGCATAATAGTTTAAGTGCGTGATAGTAAATCCACTCACTGTAAGATTTAATGCGGTTGTCAAAAAGGGGGTAGTACCTACCTAACACTGTAATATATACAGCATATATGGATATAATAGCTTGGATCATGAGAGCATCTTGCATCCAGACAGAGTTTGCCCGCTCTACCTGATCTGATATCATCCAATTTTCTTCTAAATGGCAATGTAAAGATTCGGCTAAGAGAAGCTTGTCATAGATCAACTTTCTTTCTGTAGCCATGTAATGGAGATCGATAAAATGCCATTTTTCAAGACCCAGAGGTTATTTCAAGACTGTTCAATTAAAGTTAATCTGTCTTTCACTGTTCAGGTATTTGATGACTCTACCTACCAACCAACTTCATGTACTTGCCAATAGATGTTGAAAGTTTGAAAACAACTCCATTACTCTTCTATTTTAGGCCCCATTGTAAATGGTCAATTGTATGTTCAAAGTGCAGTATCTCAATTGACTGAATTAGCTTATGCCATTGTGTTTTCAAACCTGAAAAGTTTCTGTAGCTTCAGTTTATCATTGTAAACATAATATCCAATGTCGAATTATTTAAACTGTGGTGTAATAGTGAACAGATTGTGACGATTAAGAATTGGGACGCTGCCTCTTGAACTGGTTCTTTTTTTTTACTCACTACTTAAAAATCGACTGCCAATTTATTTTTGCACTGTGCAAGCTTAATTTGAGGTATACAAGTATTTTTCAATTGTCGTTTACTGCTTTCTGTTGGGTAACAGGCCAGAGCTCCACAGTTAGGGTGTGCAGATTGCCAAAATCTGGCAATCCAGGACACCTGGAGTTCAGTCAGGTACGACTCTGCCAGGTCATTTTGACTTGGTGCCAAGTCTACTGTCGCTGCCAATATGCTAGAGGAGTGATAGACATAAACACACACTCAGAACATAGTCGTGGGAAAAAGTAGGTCAGGAAACAATTTGTTTGAACCTTTGACCCTGCATTTACTATGTCATTCCAATGCGTTCAGATGTTTATTGGTGTGCGTGAGTAATGTTTTACTTGCTTACTACATGTGTCTGTGTTGTTGAGACAACCGGTTAGTGCTTATGCCGTCGCTGACCCATTTCCAAAAGAATGATAAAGACCCTAATTCTGTCGTCTTTAGGCTTGTTACAGCAGTGTTTTCGTAATTTGTTTTTGGAGCCTTAAACCCACCCTAAACCCCAAAACTGGGCCTAACAATTGGCTAAACAAAACCATTTTATATATATATATATATATATATATATATATATATATATATATATATATATATATGTGTGTGTATATACAGTTGTGCTCAAAAGTTTGCATACCCTTGGAGAATTGGTAATATATGTACCATTTTGAAAGAAAACATGAGTGAGCAGGAAAAACACATTTCTTTTATTTCTTATGGGTTTCATATTCAACTGTAGGTTATAACAGAATGGCACAATCATAAAACAAAACATGGCAACAAAGAAAAAAATGAAATGACCCCTGTTCAAATGTCTACATACCCTTAGTTCTTAATACTGTGTATTGCCCCCTTTTGCATCAATGACAGCGTGCAGTCTTTTGTAATAGCTAACTATGAGGCCCCAAATTCTTGCAGGTGGTATAGCTGCCCATTCGTTTGGCAAAATGCCTCCAGGTCATGCAAAGTCTTTGGTTGTCTTGCATGAACCGCACGTTTGAGATCTCTCCAGAGTGGCTTGATGATATTAAGGTCAGGAGACTGTGATGGCCACTCTAGAACCTTCACCTGTTTCTGCTGTAACCACTGGAGGGTCAACTTGGCCTTGTGCTTAGGGTCATTGTCGTACTGGAAAGTCCAAGAGCGCCCCATGCGCAGCTTTCATGCAGAAGAATGCAAATTGTCTGCCTGTATTTTCTGATAACATGCTGCATTCATCTTGCCATCAATTTTCACAAGATTCCCCATGCCTTTAGAGCTCACACACCCCCAAAACATCAGTGAGCCACCACCATGCTTCACAGTGGGGATGGTATTCTTTTCACTATAGGCCTTGTTGACCCCTCTCCAAACATAGTGCTTATGGTTGAGACCATATTACAAATTACAGTGTGCCAGAAGCTGTGAGGTGTGTCAAGGTGTTGTCGGGCATATTGTAACCGGGCTTTTTTGTGGCATTGGCACAGTAAAGGCTTCTTTCTGGCAACTCGACCATGCAGCTCATTTTTGACTATTTATACACAGAAACTAATTGCAATTTAAAAAGCCACAGGTGTGGGAAATTAACCTTTAATTGCCATTTAAATGTGTGTGTCACCTTGTGTGTCTGTAACAAGGCCAAACTTTTGATCAGGGCCATTTGGGTGATTTCTGTTTTCATTATGATTTAAAAAGGAGCCAAACAACTATGTGATAATAAATGGCTTCATATGATCACTATCCTTAAATAAAAGGATATTTTTGCATGATCAGTCATAATTTCAAAATCAATGCCAAAATGTCACAATTTCTGCCAGGGTATGCAAACTTTTGAGCACAACTGTGTGTGTGTGTGTGTGTGTAATATATATATATATATATATATATATATATATATATATATATATATTAGGGGTGATGATTTTGATGAGCAAAATTAACACGTTGAAATAGTCCGATGAAAGACGGGACTTAACTCACCTGAGGCGGCTATCCTGCTCTTGAAAAAGCCAGCTCGGTGGAAAAATAATTTACAAGCATGCACAGATTTAAAGAAGACTCAGATGTGCAAACATCTGACTTTCAAGCCGTCGTTTCAGAAATCCGCTTCCCACACCACCACCGAAGTGATTTCTATAGCCTAGTTACTTTGTTGAGCTTGCTTGTCTAGCGAGAGGACATTTTTCTGCACGTGCTGCAAGTGAGAGAGGGAAGCATGCACAGCCTGCGGTGAAATGAAACTTTGTATCTGCTCCAGATCTCCTCTTTATAAAATAATATTTTTATTATTAATTATATTTAAAATGTGTAACATTAATATGGCAGTAATTTAAGTGCAGCCTCTGTAAAGCCAAATGTAAATGTGTAAAAATGTTGAACAGTTTAATGGAGAAAAATATTAACAAACTAGTAATTCCAGTGTCAACTAGCAACATCAGAACCGTTTAGTCGACTAGTCTCTCACATCCCTAGTATTGAAACAGATTTCCCGGTTCAATTCCGATTCACAAGCTTTCGATTAGATTCTGATTCGATTCAATATCGATTCATATGTGTTTATTTCAGTTATAATGTGCCTTTGAATATTAAAATTGTACTAATTATATTTTATTACTTTTTCTTCATTTTGGCCACATTTTGACTTTTTAAAAATGAACAAATCAATGTATTCAATCAATAAATAAGATATTATATTTTTACATATTATTATTATTTTTATTACATATTTTTAAATTGCATAATTTGTAGAGCTGTGGAATATAATAGTTTTTATGATGCATCGCGATGCTGACATGAAGGATTCTGCATCGGTGCATAAAAATAAAATAATATATTTTGAAAAAATGTAATTAAATATCATATACAGTATATGCCATACTGTTTTTAAATAAAGTAAGTAGTCTTATTAACTTGCGTCTGATGTTCGTGGATAGGAGACATGGCAGAGGGAGAGCAGCAGCCAGTGCATAAAAATGCACCTAAATTCATGAAAGCAGATATTTGGGCACATTTCGGTTTTTACTAAGATAAGTAGAAATATTAGCTTGATAAAAAAATATGTTGTGTGCAAAACATGTCGAACCAAGATTAAATACTTCGGCAACACAACAAATATGAGGAATCACATCTCCCTTTTTCACCCAGAGCTAAAGTTAGCAGCAACCCCGCAAAACGCCACTAATCAGCCAACAATACAACAAGCGATGGTATCAAATTTACCTCAGAACTCTGAAAAGGCAAAGAAGATCACACAGTCCATTGCCACATTTATTGCAAAGGATCTCTGTCCTTACTCGGTCGTGGAAAACACCAGCTTTCGCTTCCTCCTCCATACCCTGGAGCCAAGACACAGAATCCTTTCTCAGAGTTTTTTCACAGACGCCGCTATACCTGTTCTGTACAGTGACACAAAATCCAGAGTGATGGAGTCGATGCGTAACACCAGCCAAGTGGCCATCACCTACGATTCCTGGACATCTATCACCACAGATTCATGTGTAACGGTAACTGCTCATTATTAATAAAAGAATTGGAAGACAAGATGCATCGTGATGCATCGAGAATCGTTTTATATTCGAATCGCTACCCTCTGAATCTTAATTGAATCGTGAGGCAAGTGAATATTCACAGCTCTAATAATTTGTACTATTTACAAGTATTTACATTGATTTGTTGAACACGTGCTTAAACCGGTACTGTCTCTAACCAAAAAACGGCGTTTCTGTAAACAACGCCTTTAAATGAGTGCATGTTAACTAGAGAGGACTCGAATGGCTTTACCTCATCTGTGTGATGCATGATTAGAATTAAATGTTTTTTGTAGTTGTTTTTGGTCAACAACTGAGTGTAAAGGACAGAAAGGGTATTAAAAGAGACCGTATTCAGTGACAAATGGGTTGCGTGGATCTCGTCTTGGACATACGAAACAACTTTTATTCTCAACAGGTTGTGAAAGGATCTCGCTGCGGGACACTTCACGACTAAACTACACAATTACTGGTGAGTGAAATGTAAACATTTACCAGCCAGTTGCCAAATATATTCACTTTAAAATTTAAAATAATCGATATCGAGATTGTTTAAATGAAGATCGCGATTAATCTAAAAAACTATATTTTTACTCACCTCTACTGCTGATTACAACAAAACTCCTGAAACTCTTTTGTGGATATTTGTCTTTAACTACACATTGTCATATGAACAACCAGTCAGACTCATTTAAATTTCACTAACCTTACGGAATAGAATTTTTTTAATTGCTTAAAGTACACAACACAGTTATGTTCTTAGCTCATTTCAAGTCGGACATGATATCCTGAGGCTCCTTGAGTAAATGAGTAATGTGAGCCAAATTAGCAAGGAAGTGAGTTGTCTGACTGATTCAGTTAACGATTTAGGCAGATGATTCTTGATTCGCCAGTTTATTCAAGTGATTTATTAAAAAGAACGGCACTGATCCAGAGACTTGTTTCAGTGACTTTTTGACCATTTAATGTCGATACATTATTGCTTTACCAAATAATTCTCTCGTGTCACATACAGTATAAATCATATATCATATATGTATTGTATTTAAGGTCACAACTCGTAGGGTATAATAGGGGCCAGGAAACATTGTTATAGTCATGGAGTTCTTTTGTGGAATTATATTTGAACATTTGTTTTGAACGTTTTGTAATAGCTCTTGGCACCTTTCCAGCCAATAGTGTTAGAGTTTTATGCGGTGTTATGTTCTGTCATTCCTACTGTAATCAGAACAAACTTATTAAGCTTTTCACAGTGTCCTAGTTAAACATGGACTCTTAGTTATGTCTAGTTGCAGAGTGAATATCCACACACAATCAGATCTTTGTAGTGTGTAAAGCTCAATCTTGGCTCTCTCTTCAGCCTCTGGCTCTCTCTGATAGACCAACAGCTGGGTGCAAATGTCCATCCATGTCATACAACAAAGACTAATTCAGTTTTGAGGGCAATGTCATCATAACCAGGGGCACAAAGCTTGTTTTTCTGCTGGAATCGACTAATTGGACATCAAACCTTTGGCTACAACCATTTTTTTTTCACAGAGCCAATATTTATAAGCACCACCACACTCAAACAAGTTCTGTGCTCCTTGGCCCTGAACCGGAGTTTGAAAACCGGTGGAACATCCTGTGATCTTCTCTCCTAAACATCTACATGGTGGCAGTCCAAAAATAGCTGTACCCTGAAGCTCTCCTTTGTCCTCTGGTATAGCTGTAGTGGTCTCATCAAAAGCAATTACTCTGGGTTGAAAATCTCAGTTGGTGCCACTAGGCTCTGCTGTGTTGGGTAAACAGGACCTCTTGGGTTGCTGCCTGAGTCCCATATCAACAATCATTGTGCCCAAACCATGAAGCATTGTTTCTGCCTTTTGTATTAGACTAACTGGATGTAGGGATCTTTTTGGCCTGAGAATTTTCAACAGTCACCATTTTCACATTATGTCTGGGGCATTTATGCCAAAATTGCTGGACAAGTGATGAGTATTGTGGGATATTTTTGGTAAATAAAAAATTACCCCCTTGCTCACTTCCTTTAGTCTAAAGATAGCAATGTTCTAGCACAGAGGTGTCAAACTCATTTTAGGTCACGGATTGGTTACCTTATGTGTCATGTTTTGTGGTTGGCCTAAACCTTGGTGTACCCATGGAGAGCATGCATATTACATGCTCTAAAATCACTTTATACTGTGCATCAGCAACTAATTTTGGGAAAAAAATATGGGAAAATATGGGTTCACTCATTTCTATCACCAGAAGCATTAAGATTACATATACATATAAAATTGGTGATAATTATTCAGTAGAGACTCAAGCGAATGTTAGTGGGAAATTGAACTGGCTTGCACTGGGACAGTTGTTTAATCACGCACAAATCAAATTGTCCTGTGAGCTGGATTTAGGGCCGTTAGACAGAACAAGTTCTTGCACAAAAAATCTTGACACAACCCAAGAAATTGAATAGAACACAGGTGTCTCGAGATGCCTTTTTTTAAAAGTTGAAGTTCGTTTTAACTTAACATGCGTCTTACATAACTCGTCACTCCTGCGCTAGATGGGGGAAAAACAGTGAGATATGGTGCAACGGTCAAAGACACGTGTTGCGTGTTTACATATAAAAACTATTGAAAAACAGCACAGACAGACACATTATCAGGGGTTGGTGTCAGTAACCCCTTAGATTTTCAGACCATGTGTTCCTACTAGTCTCATAGAATAAACGTTACTATTACTATATTTTTGCAATCTGACTTTGACGTGCCGCGTTCTACATTTCGCTGCAGTTTCCTGGTGAAATTAACATTAGATGTAGGGATATTAATGATTAATTGATTATCAAGTAATCGTCATTTATAATTCGATCAATAAAGCGTATCGATCATCAATTTATTTCAGGACAAACCATGCCAGCAGACTTTGATAAGACTGTCTATACAGTCATCTACTGTTAGAGGGCACTTGTGCATGCATGTCATGTCTTGTCCGCGTCAGAGAAGAAGAACGGCATAGATGAAGATGAAGCGGGCTCAATGTAATCAGTGTTGGAGCATTTCTCTATAAAGGAACAATACATTTCCTACATACACCGTGATAGTGTGTTAAAGTACAACATGAAAACAAGCACAGTTGATCTTCTGGTCTCCTTGTTTCATCCCAACCTATTGCGTCAGTGATCGCCGGGAAAGCACATTCAGCTGACATTTCACCAGCACACACTGTATGATATATAGGCTACTGTGTTTACGGAGCATGTTATGATTTAATTTAAAATAATAATGATCCACAACATGAAGTTTTAATGAACTTAAATATGTAAATGAGTTAAATATCTTGTTTACAAGTTATTACTAACAGTAATTAAACAATTGACAAATTCATACCAAACATAGTCTAAATGTATTTAAATGCCCTGAACTAAGAATATTTTAAGAGGACAATGTCAGTACATTCATTTCTTAAGTGTAATAATTTAAATTATATTTAAACAGTAGACTACATGCACATATTGTTTGGAGTCCTCCACCCGCGTTTTGCGGTATTAACGTTAACGATTAATTGATCGTTAATTTCTACGACGATCGATTATGAAAATGTCTGAAAATTGACATCCCTAACTAGAGGTGCTACAACAACTGTGCGTTTTGTTCACTTGCCCTCAAATTACGAGTACAATGGCTGATTATGACTTTATAAACATTTATTTTTCACACTATAATTCACACAGTGCTAGGTTATGATATCAAAACACTTTTACTCTAATGCATAATTTGAAAAATGATAAATTTTAATGCTTGTATTACAGACTTACCTACATTTACACACTTATTCCAGTGTGATTAGCTTCCGTGGTAGCTCACTAGTACTGAAACGATTAGTCAGTGTTATCGACAACGTCGACAATAAAAAAAAAATGTCGACAAATGTTTTCGTTGTCGAATAGTCGTTTTATGTCATTTAACCTAACATGAGATCATGTGAAACTATGATGGCGCATGAGAGGAGCACCGCAACTCGCGCCTGACTGAGGAGAGGAAGAATTACACAGCTCACAGTCCAGATGCACTCTAAACTTTCCAAAGAGCTTCAGGTGTATGTAGATCGCAAAGTATGAGGGAATTATAATGCAAAAATACAAAATAAGTAAATACAGAAGCACTGTCCTCGTGAAATAGAGCAGAGCCGGATCTGGCATTCCGCTTAAGCAAAACTAGCATGTCAGCGCGTCTAAAACGCAAACAACCTGGCATTATATCTTTAATGCATCCTTTATTAAAGTTCAAATAATAAGGAAGTGGGTCATAAATAAACTCCGAAAATGGGTTTGTTGTTTCTCTGTGCAGTCAGCGCCGCTTCTATGAGTCGCGTGAAGGGGAGAGATTGAAACTGCACCCGGCTGATGCACACACTGGCGCGTGGATGCTCATCCCTCATGCGCTTTTGCTGCAGCTAGATTATAACATGATGGCTTGCGACGTATTGAATCATAATGTACTGTATGTGTCATGGTGTGTATCTTATTGTGAAGAAAATTGGCGATATGCAGCTCTATTAAGAAGAGAGAGTTTGTTTTTTGTGAGTTAAAGATGGATCGAAGAGAACATAAATGTGAGAGAGTGTAGTCTTAGCCCCATTATACACGGCAACAAAATATGTTTTTGATTAGTCTTTTTTGGCTTGTTTTCCAAAAATAATATCTAAATCTCCTTTAAAACAACATACATTTACTTTAGGAGCTATACTGCTGAAGAAACTATTTTATTGGAGAATGTTGAATACAATATTTAATATTTAAATATTTTAAAATAGCCTACTTAAAACAAGATACATTTACCTGAGAAGCAACATATAAGATATTTATACTTGCTTTTAGAGAATATATCTTGTATATGAGTATATTGTTTCTTTACTGCAAAAAAGTTTTTTTTCTTTTTTTTTTTTCTTGTAATTCAGTGAATGTCATTTAGAGGTATTTTTAAAATATGATTTTGTCCTCTTTAAGTCGAGGCACAAGCTGAATAGTCTGTTAAGAGCTAATGAATAATCGTTGCAATAATTGCCTGATTAGTCGAATAATCGTTCTAATAAATGTTATTTTAGTGGGTAAGGGGGTGCCCCCTGCTGGACATTTCATTGGGAAACTGCAGCCAAACGTGTAATGGAGCACGTAATTTAGTTTTTGCAATAATGTTGCCACGGCCCTTTTCTCACATAAAACAATTGCATTTTACCACCACATCTGTTGCATTTATCTTGTTTTTTTCTAAAGGAATTTTACAATCACAGGAGCTACTTGGGAAAACATTAGGGCTGCAATTAACGATTATTTTGATAATCAACTAATCGAACGATTATTCAACTATTCGTCTACTCGGGCGATTATTGCAACGATTAAGCATTAGCTCTAAACCGACTATTCAGCTTGTGCCCCGAATTAAAAGGTTGTATTAAACATGTTTACTAACAATAAAGAGGACAAAATCATCTTTTAAAAATACCTCTAAATGACATTCACTGAATTAAAGGGAAAAAATACTTTTTATTATGTTTAATTCAGTAAAATTTCACTACAAAAAAAATCCTATTGTTATCAAGTGTATTTGTCTTTTTTTCCATTTAAAATTGTCTAAAAATCCTTAAAACAAGATACATTTACTTGAGAAGTAACATATGAGATATTTAGAATTGCTTTAAGAGAATGTCTCTTAAATATAAGTGTATTTTGTATATAAGTGTATTGTTTCTCTTGGTTATACTTCTGCGAGTGCAGTAAAGACAAAATATACTTATATTTAAGATACATTCTCTAAAAGCAAGTCTAAATATCTTATATGCTGCTTCTCAGATGAATGCATCTTTTTTTGAAGGATTTTTAGATATTTTAAAATATTTGTATTAAATAAAAAAAATAAAAAAGTCTTCTGCTGTATAGCTGCTAAAGTAAATGTATGTTGTTTTAAAGGAGTTTTAGATATTTATATTGGAAAACAAGCCAAAACAAAAACAAATAATTTTTTTTTTTTTTTTGCAGTGTATAATGGGGTGAAGACTACCCTCTCTCACATTTTTGTTCTCTTCAATCCATCTTTAACTTACAAAAAAACAAACTCTCTCTTATTAATAAAGCTGCGTTTTGCCAATTTTCTTCATGGTAAGAAATGCACAGTGATACATATTATGATTCAATAAGTCGCGAGCCACGTTATAATCTAGCTGCATTAAGCGTGCGCACTCGAGGTATGAGCGTCCCCGCGCCAGAGTGTTTCAGTCTCTTCCCCCTTAGATCGGGACACTTCGCAACTCATAGAAGAGGCGCTGACCGCACAGAGAAATGCCAGTTTCCTTATTATTTTAACTTTAATAAAACTATAACGCATTAAATAGAACTGCATTAAAGATGTAATGCTGGGATGTTTCCTTTAAAGACTCGACACGCAAGTTTTGCTTAAGCTGAGCGTCAGCTCCGGCTCTGCTTATTCCACAACAAGAGTGCTTCTGTATTTACTAATTTTGTATTTTTGCATTATAATTCCCTCATACTTTGTGATCTACATCACCTGAAGCTGTTGTGAGATGTGTTTTCTTCCTCTCCTCAGTCAGGCGCGAGCTGCAGTGCTGCTCTTGCGCCATCATTAGAGTTTCATATGATCTTATGTTAGGTTAAGATCAAACGACTATTTGACAACGAAAATGTTTGTTGACAATTTTTTATTGTCGATAACGTCCACTTTTCGTTTCAGCCCTAGAAAACATTTAATAAATTCTAAACAAATCCATTGTATTATTGCTCTTACATAACCTGAAGAACGAGACAGCACTGCAAAACAGATTGAGCCACCTCACAGGGTGACACACCAGCAGCGAATCCCACATATGTTTTAAATAATTCATAAGTGAGAGACCTGAGTATTTGGATTTCATTGTTTGCCTGCGCAAAACCTGAATTCATTTTTCCATTCAAGAGCTGCATACTCGATGGGAATTGGCCGTAACTGTGTATTGAGGGTAACTGAGTTCATTGTTCATAGATGGCCTCTTTCACATTTACAGGGCCCTCAGTCCCCTGACAAATCACTCAGGCTTGTTTACAGAATGAGAGCGAGAAAACACAAGAAACCAGACATGTCGTTTAGTCGTCTCCCACCTTTTGTTGGAGAAGATACATTACGTTTATTTTATGGCCCATGGAAATCCTGGAGCCATGAGACTGTTGCTTGGAATGGTCAGAATGCACTGAAACTGTACATTTATTTATTTAGATTGGTACGGTAGGGACAGTTTTACAGTTTCATCTCACGGGACGTCATGGTGTAATAGAGCATTATGGTTACTAGTAGGACTGGACAAAGCATTGAATATTAACAATGTATCCACAATGATTTTGTTGACTGTAGAAAATTAATCAACATTGTCAATATTGTGATTTTAATATTCTTTATATTTGGTATAATTTTGCCAGCAGTGATTTATATAAAATGTAAGCATTATTGTGAATATTGCAATGATTTTAATGTGCTTTATATTTCTCCATTTAAGTTTCTAAAGAGTGCATCCCTCCCTGTTTTGCAACTTCATGTATTAGAGCGTTAAGACAGATGTTTTAATCGCATCTTGTAGTTAAACTTAAGTTGCAAAAAAACTTGCGTTAGAGTTGATACATTCAATTAATTTATGTGAATAAGTTCAAACTTCGATTCAACAATTCGTTAGCGTTATCATTTGAAATTGTTCACAGTAGTCTTTGAATGGCATTTTTCATGTATTAAAATCAGCTTAGTCTCATAAAAATTACTTGACTGTGGTAACATTTTTGAAAATTTATATTATGTGGTTTAATTACATATAACGTGGCTGGTCTGAATTGAAATGTCAACTGTATGCCGCTAAAAGTGAGTTAAGTGTTCTCGCAAACAAATAAGGTTTTTAAGGTTAATGCTCTATCGAGTTTGGAATCAGCAAAACCTACCTCCCTACTCTAAACCTGAAATATTAACCTAACCAGTAGTGGTATAAAAGCAAATGTGAGATGAAAAATGTAATGGCTGTAGAAACCACAACATTTTGTGGTACTTCTATGTAGGGCTGGTCTTTTGACATGTTTTATTTTTATAAAGTCGAGAAATCAAGATTTTGCATAGAAACATTGCAAACGCTATAATTAGATATGTTGTAAATCTGCAAAAGGTTGAATAAGGAAAAGAGAAAGTATTCACAGCGCTTGTCTTAATGCCGCTCCCGATCTGATCAGCTGCACGTGTGGTGCGCTCCAAATGAACATGACAAGTGAACAACACAGAGACTGATATAAAAGACAGCAGTAATATTCCCAGGACAATTGTACACCATGTGATTGTAGCTCAACTTCGTCCATCATGCTGGTATACACCGGCTTAAGACCATAACTGGCCTCGGCATGCACATGTTGATGCACGGTCTCCTTTCTTTTCTTTTTACCCATAAAAAAAGTGTTAGTTTTGTGATTAGTTATGGGCGCTTCATTTCAAATCATGGAGATGCTATATATGGGAGAACCAAACATCCACTGCTCCTTTTACCATGATGATTCAAATAGATTGCTAAGTATTGCTTTGTTCTGTAATGTGTTTCAAGTGTACTGCATCTATAGCCAACATTTGGCAAGCGATCGTTTTGACAAACTTTACGAGTTGAGTTGAAATGATAAATTATTTTATTTTGCTGCTCAGCGTGAACCGCTAGAGGTCACATCTCTATCTGCAGGGGTTTATGAATATACACACATTGTTTGATATACAGTAAGTACTTTCTAGATAAACTTGATCAACTTGATTTCTAGATAACTTTCTAGATAGACTTGGTTTAGATAAAATGAATACCTATACTGGCTAAGAAGTATTTTGTAGTTTTCTTATTTTATTCCAATTTTCCATTATTTTATTTTTTTTGGGGGGATCAAATGTAATGTTTTTTTTAGCATATCGCCCAACCCTACTTCTATGACAGTTTTGGCTCATGTGTCGACTTGCGTGCTCTTCAGGACTCGTACCCCGGACCAATGCCCTATCAGTTGAGCTACTGCGCAATTTAATCACATTTGAATAAGCTTGTATATAGATTGTTGGTTATGTAAAGCAAACATTAAAATGTATCGCCTTAAAAGTAAATGTAGGCCAGTATATCGGTTTTACCAATTAATCTGTGCAGGTAGTTGCTTTTATCGTTATCGGTAAAAAAATATGCTGACAGTTGCTTATTGTTTTTTATTATTATTCGTGATTAACAATCACGTGGGGATTTGCTTTATCTAAATCTTTCATAACTTACAATATTGATCCATATTTATATACTTTAATGCATATTTTTTTCTTTTGATTAGATAATGAAGTGTTCTACACTGTAAAAAATAAATAGTTGAGAAAACGTAAAAAAAAACAAGGCAACTTGATGCAGTATGACTTCTGAGTTGTCTCAACAATTGTTTTATAGTTCTTCTCAGTAATGATACTTTGTTTAGCCAACCTAAATTTGTTTGTTCATTCAGTGCTGATTGTCTTATTGGGCTAATAAAGATTTTCTTGTCACAGCAACAGAAACAACAGTTACTGTTGTTGAGGTAATTCATTTTTTTTCTGTTTCCTGGATGAAAAAAAAAAATGAATTTACCAAATAAAGTTTTGTAAGTCACCACATTATGCATTTTTAATGATTTTAAGTCTATTTACGAATGACAAACATGGAATTATTCCTTTTATCAGTTTATTTCAGTTGTAAGCACATATGCAAATTGTAACAATTGTATCAAAAAATGAAATGTAGTGAAATGTTAATTTAAATTGTTAAGAATAATTTAAACTCAAATGTAGACAACATGGGAATACTTGTCCAAATTTGCTTCAGATGCCTTTAGAACAATGCACAGACAAACAGGGTGCATCCAAACACCAGATCCATAAACATTCAAAACAATACCAAACTGCACTTCTGATCTTCGTTTGGGACTTGCTGACAAAAAAGGTATACCATGCAGTCCAGTTTTGTAGTATTCACTAACTTTTGGCAATTCCAACTTTACCATTGCAGCTAAACATAAATGCTCCACACATTTGAATGCCATGACTGGTTCATTTTAAATGAACTTGAAATCTCTATTTTAACTGGAATCAAAAAAAGAAAAAAGAAGGAAAAAAAAACTGTATCCACACAACACTACAAGGCATACAGTTTGTAAATATAAATGTCTTTTGAGTAAAACTGTCCATTTTAAACATTCTGTATCAAACTTAAAAGCTTTTTGTTCGTAACCAACAATAAAATGCAGTGTCTTGACAAAATCAAATATTTAAAATCTAAACCTTTTAAATTCAAAACATTTAAACAACTGGAAATATTGGTCCAATTCTGCCTCACCAACAACCATTTTGTTTTTTTAAAAGAAAGGACATGCTAAGTGCGTTCACACCCCAGGTTTGGTATCCAAACTGTACTTCAGGTCTTTGTTTGTGACATAAGGTATGCCACCACACTGTTCTGGTTTCACTTATAACAGTTTGTTTTGCAAACGTTGGGTGCATCCAGACCCTAGCTCCATGAACACATTCTGAATGGTATCAAAAGTGTACTTGACATTTTTAGGATAGGAGAAGTTGAGTGCATAGAGAAGGCCAAACAGGTATGCCAGAGCAGTAGAGGGATCAGGGAGCTCTTCCAGAACAATGACTTCCTCCAGTACAACAGCGATGTTCTGGATCATTGGTGATGTTGTTTGGGTGTTATCTTCCAAAACATAGAGAATGCCAACAGAGACCCCTGTTGTCCCATCTTCAGTTTCCTATGACACAAACACAATAAGAATATATTTGAGCGTAGAAATAAAGTTGTTATAGTGTTTTATCCACACACACATAAAAAAAAAAAAAAAAAAAAATGTAAAAAGCAAGTGGGATTTTAATGTTTTATGAACAGGCTATGCATTAGACTAGTTTTCCACTTTGTAGTAGATAGTTTTATTATATAAAATCATTAAGCAAAAGTGAATATTATAATAAAACACAACACATAAAGAATGGCAAGCCCAGGTCTAGAACAAGTAAATAATGAGCAGAAAACACCAAATCTGAAAACAGTTTAAACTAGGTGTGTCCAATCCTGCTCCTAGTGGGTCCCTGTGCTGCTGCGTTTAGCTTTAACTCCAGTTAAACATATCTGAACCAGCTAATCAAGGTCCTCATGATTACTAGAAACTTCGAGGTAGGTTGGAGCTGCTCTCTGCAGGACATTGGCCCAACAGGAGCAGGATTGGACATCCCTGCTTTAAGCCTTTTGGAATCTTTGATACTTTACATTACTTGAATAACTTTGTTGGGTTCTCTCGAAGAAACAAAGGCAGGCCTTCCAAAACAGCAGTCCTTCTGTGATTTAACAATGTCCGTCATCTTGAAAAACATACAAAAGAAACAACCAAATAGCCAAAGTATGAAAACTGTGTTTATTATCAGCCAAACTAATGTAGATCAAATCATCAAAACACTTAAATACTGAAATTGAACTTGCCCTTTCATCAAGTCTTTCTTGGAGCTCATCCATGTCCTGTTCAAAAGCTCCTTTTCTGGCTCGGTGAAGTTTCAGGAGCGTAGGTGTGTACTTGTCAATGGCGGCCATGAAGACTCCCAGAAGGTCTTTGTTGGTGATGCTGAAAAATTCCTCACAGATCAGTTTATAACAAACAATTAAATTGTATTAACAATAATGAAACTTAAAAAAACAATAATGAGTACACATTATTTACTGTGATCTATTAAGAAAGAAAAAAATGACTTCATTACCTGTTCTTGAAAAAAGAGTGCAGGCCACATCTCAAGAACCTCTACAATCATTGGTTGCTCTTGGACCACTTCTTTTCTCCTGAGGGAAAATGTTATTTCCAATTTTTCACTTATGGCTGCCATGTTCCTTCTTGCCTTTTTTGTTTCTTCCACCAAGAAATGTCTTTGCTCTTCAAGTGAAGTGTCAGTGTGGTTGCATGGATGTTCTGGGACATGATTGACTTCTCCACGCTTTGCCTTCTTCAGGGTGAAACTACGACCATTTCCATCATCTTTTTGCTTCCTGTTCACACTAACTTCATTGCAACCTGCCTCTCGCAACTTTGCCTGATAATTGTTTAGTTTGTTCTTTATGTTAATCAACCATCCCTCATAACCCTTTCCTTTGCCAGGCTCCTTAAGGCAGGGATACTTGGAAATCAGTGCAGATGCAATTTCCTGGTTGTCAGGATATGCCTTTGTCAAAAACAGCCTGTACAATTTTGTCAAGAATCTCAATTTTCATGCCTCTAGTCACATCAATGCCTATTTTTGTTTTTGCATACATCTCATTTCCATGTAGCTTTAGCTCAACATCAAATGAGAGAGTTGGTATGGGGAATGGCAAAGGCCATTCTGAGGCAGTGCGTAAATACCTTTGTACAGAGACTGTGGGGCTGTGCAAGGATCCTTCAGAAGAGTCGAGACTAGCAGTATCAAGAGATGAGATAGATGGAAGGCTGTTGGTTTCAGGAAGTGATGACCTGCACCACTGATTATGCAAGACTGCTCTTTCACTGTGTAGTTCTGAGATCTCAGACAGGTTGCAAAGTGCATTCCCAAAATCAGTGTCCTCAAATTGCAGAAAAAACTGTCCTTGTAGTTGCGGCCTCTCTCGAAGAATACTGATGAGAGAGTCCACTGATTCAGGCACTTTAGGAAGCTGGATTCGCCGGGCTTCAATGGAGAAAATGATGACTCGCAGTAGTAAAGCCTGTAAATCAAGAAGAAGTCAGTTTCAATTACTTAATTTAAAAATATATAAACAATCTTGGCACTTACCATTATAAGGCACGTTCAGTGCTGCAAATATGTCCTCAGGGTTACGAACACTTTCTCTCCAAAACTGTATAGAATCAATGGACATCAACGAATGACAAAAAGGTTTCTCACTACAAATCTCTCGGAATTCACACAATTCACAATTAAATGTTGAAAGTTCTCGATTGACCGTGTCACTGATGTGGTGTGATTTAGATAGGTGGGATCTTAAAGCACCTGCAGTTCTAAAGACACAAACACACTCAGTATGAATGCAAGGCCAGTTGGAAAGTCTTTGGTGATGCAGCTGATAGTGCTTCAGAAGGACATCTTCGCTTGAACTGCTGAATTTGCAGTTTTTACACTGCATTAAGTCTTTGGATCATCCTGTAAAATAGGAAATTATCAGTTACAATCTTTTATTATTAAAATCACAACCTTATATTAATTAAAATTATTATAAAAATAAAGTTAAAATGCAATGCATTTAAGAGCCATATTCTACACTTTTAGAGCATATTTTACCTTGATGTCCCCATATTTAAAATCATACGTGAATCCTCACAAACCAGTTATGTAAACGATGATAATAGACCAAACAATGATAATAATGTACAAAGAAATCTCTGAACTTTTTAAGTGTATATATATATATATATGAATTTAGGTTCAAAAACTCTGCAAATGTGCATTGTTGCAAAAAACAAAACTGTTTTTCATATCAATTAGATGTTAAGAATTTATAATAAAAATCGACACCCAGAAGTGTCCAAAAATGTATGAATTAAGAAATTAGACTATTTTAAATGAGTGAGGACTATGGATATGGGTTTGCTGGTATGGTCAAATAACTATGACTTTTATAGTTAATATACTGTAAATGCCATTTTAACGATGGAACCGCACATAGAAACGGTTAAAATACATGTAAATAATATAAGCACTTCGCGCCGGGATCCTGATCATTCATTGAATTGCTTAAAAGAAATGATCTAATTTCCGCTAATCTGGGTCTCAGAGGACTTTAATGATCTAATCCTTCTGACACAACCATCAAAAATGTAAGGCTACAAGCCGTTTTTGCACTTACATCAAACCTTTTTTTAATTGTATAATATAATTATAAATACATGTCAACATTTATGAGTTAAGACTTTGTAAAAACTATACATGGATTATCCGCTGTTTAACAATTTGCATTTTTTAACCTTACACAATGATTCTTATGACTAATAACACCACCGTCATGTTGGGAATATGCAATGCATCGCATACATAAAATTAAAAGTATTATTATTACTCACCTACAGCCATATGGCAATATGTAGATCCTCTAAGAATCAGGATATGAGAGAAGTCCAATATGGCACCTAAAAAGAAGGAAACCCCGTGCATTGGCGCAATTTTCGTGGCTCATCACGCATGCGCAAACTATTTCAATATCAACGTTGCTGTTCAACATAAAAATGTTTGTCCAGAAAACTTTGTTCAAGATGTTGCTCTAACATTTTGGAGAATATTGTTGGACTAACATGTATTTTTACGTAGATTCACAGTTATTCACCATTCCTAGTATATGTGACTCAAAAAGAAACAGTATGCTGGACAAATGGTCATTTCATTTTTTACAGTGAATTTGAAGCAAGGAAATGCCAAGAAAAATGGCTATACTGTATATGAACATGCCCCCACAGCACACGCATAGTGTCTTCAACTTCATAGCTTTTTAATAATAATAAACCTAATTCCTTATATTATAAAAAGCTTTATTAGGTAAATACTGAAATATAGAGTATTGTAACAGAGCCAAGTCTCTGTCATTTCAAAATAAGTGTGTTTTGTGCTTGTTTAAAGTAAAAATCCCACATTCTGTCCCAAGTCTTTATTTTGTCTGATTCTGGTTGAACAATAAACTGTATCTGGGATTTTATTCATTCTTGAAACCTCTTTGTATGTGCCCGTCATAGTAATGAAAGACTAAGAACATTTTTGAAAGATTTTAAAGATTATCGGCTGATTAATCCATTATCAGCCTTTTCCACCACCTTAGTTATCCTTATTGGCAAAATCCACTATAAGTCAACCTCTACTTAGAAGATATGCACTATTGTAAAAGTTTAATGGCAAGAGAGCATTGTGTGTGGAACAGGGCAAAAACAAATCGTGCAATTGTTTAAAATCCCACACTACTGTTGTAAACGAAGATGGAAACTTTTATCTGTACAATCAGGGTTATATTAGTTAGGATCTGGTTATCGCCAGCCAACTTACGATATGATACGTATTGCGATATACGTCACGATTTGATACATCACGATATCATGGTTTGATTTTGTTTTAATTTCAATTAATTTAGGTATAGTTCAGTTATAACGTCCATTTTGCTTTCATTCAGTATGAAAAATTCTCTTGTAGCTAATGCTATTATTTACTATACAGGGGACCTTCTAACTTGTTAAATTATGGACATTTCAGTAAGTAAGTAAAATTGATTTCTAAAGCACACTCAAACACAGCAAAGCTGACTGAAGTGCTGAACAGAAAAATCTACAATACAGTAAAATAAAGCAAATACGTTAAAATACAATAAAATGTGACAAGACAATCTCAATTGATACTGCAAAACGCTAGAGAATACAAGTGCGTTTTAAGCCTGCATTTAAAAATAGACAGTGATGAAGCTTGTCTAATGTCAAGTGGTAGCTGATTCCATAGCCTAGGGGCAGCAACTGCAAAGGCTCTATCACCCTTATGAATAAAACGTGACTGGGGAATATGCAATAATAGTTTGTCAGCAGATCTTAAAGACCTAGTAGGTAAGTATGGCTGTATTAAATCCCTAATATATGATGGGGCCTGGTCATTAAGAGCTTTAAAAACAAACAACAGTATTTTAAATTGTATCCTGAAATAAACAGGAAGCCAGTGCAGAGAGGCCAGGATTGGGGTAATCTGATCAAATTTTCTAGATAATGTCAAAAATCTGGCTGCAGCATTTTGAACCAATTGAAGACAGAAAAGAGAGGATTGAGGAAGACCAAAATAAAGGGAATTGCAATAATCCAATCAAGAGGTGATAAAGGCGTGAATAACTGTCTCCAGGTCTTGAAAAGATAATGCTGATTTAAATTTAGCAATCATTCTTAACTGATAAAAACTATATTTTACTACTGAATTTATCTGTCTGACTAAGCCCAAGTCAGAATCTATAATGACACCAAGATTCCTTACATGCAAGTTAACATTGGGGAAGTATTGGCCAAGCTTATTAGCAAGAGTGCTTCTAGATTCAGCAGAACCAAAAATAATCATTTCAGTCTTATCATTGTTTAGCTGGAGAAAGTTATTCAATAACCACTTTTTTATGTCTTCAATACAGTCCAAGAGAGGTTGAACGGAATCACCTGATTTCAATGGCAGATAAAGCTGTGTGTCATCAGCGTAAAGATGAAACAAGATATTATGTCTACTAATAATATTTCCAAGAGGGAGCATATACATATGTTGGACTGTAAAATCTGATTGTAGAGGTTTAAAAATGTCTGTTGACTTTAAGAATGGAAGTAATTGGGATAACACCACTTTCTCTAACGATTTCGATAGAAATGGCAGCTTGGAAACAGGCCGATAGTTATTTAAGCAATTTTGATCTAAACCAGGTTTCTTAAGTAGAGGTTGGACAGCTGCATGTTTAAAACATCGTGGGACAATACCATTTTCTAGGGAAGAATTTATAATTATTTGGATACTCGGGGGCCTGGGTAGCTCAGTGGTAAAATACGCTGGCTACCACCCCTGGAGTTCGCTAGTTCGCTAGTTCGAATCCCAGGGCGTGCTGAGTGACTCCAGCCAGGTCTCCTAAGCAACCAAATTGGCCTGGTTGCTAGGGAGGGTAGAGTCACATGGGGTAACCTCCTCGTGGTCGCTATAATGTGGTTTGTTCTCGGTGGGGCGCATGGTGAATTGAGCGTGGTTGCTGCGGTGGATGGCGTGAAGCCTCCACACGCGCTATGTCTCCGTGGCAACGTGCTCAACAAGCCACGTGATAAGATGCGTGGGTTGACTGTCTCAGACGCGGAGGCAACTGGGATTCGTCCTCCGCCACCTGGACTGAGGTGAATCACTATGCGACCACGAGGACTTAGAGCGCATTGGGAATTGGGCATTCCAAATTGGGAGAAAAAGGGGAAAAATTCCCCCCAAAAAATAAAATAAAAAATTATTTGGATACTCAGACCGAAAGTTGCAAAAGTTTTTGTTAAATATTACCTGGAACAATATCATGTGGAGAGGTAGTGGGCCTCACTAACCATATCACTAAGATCAGAGAGAGAGACATGCTGAAAACCAGAGAAAACAGCAGAACCAGTAACCAAATTAAATACAATATCCAATGGAGTATTGGTGAAGGATGAGCGAATAATATTAATTTTCTCTTGGAAAAAAGTAATGAATTTGTCACAGATCTCCCTAGAGGGAGCGACATTATAACGACAGCTTGGATTTATTGCCAAATTTATAGTTGAAAATAAAAACGTAGGTCTATAAGAAAGTGTTTTAATTAACTTTTGAAAGGTAATTTGTTCTTGCCAACTTGGATGTGTTCTGAAAGATCCCCAAACAATCTTTAAAAATCTTATAAGAGACAGTAAGGCGGTCTTCCATCTCCTCTCAGCTCTACGGCAGGTCTGCCTCAAAGATCGGGGATGTTCATTTAGCCAATGGAAAGATTTCTTTGTTTTTGATTGATTGTATTTCAGAGGGGCAATAAAATCTAAGATTGTTGAACAGAATGAATAAAATAGTAAAATTAACTCATCAGGACTAGATGTGGTTTGGGCTGTCAGAAAAATTAGTAATAGTGGAAGAATGAATAAAACAGGAATAATGGCCAAAAGACCTGACAGTAGATAAAGGGCTATAAGCAGTAATATTGAATACCATGGGCCTATGATCTGAAAAACATGCATCTTCTATAACAATATTATCAACGGAAATTCCACATGACATAATATGATCAAGAGTATGTCCAAGAACATGGGTGGCACTCGTTATATGCTGATTAAAACCAAAGCAGTCCAAAACATTATTAAATTCGGTAACTAAAGGTCTACCGGAACAACACACGTGAATGTTAAAATCCCCCAGCAACAACATACGGTCATACAGTGGGACCATAAGAGATAAGAATTCAGAGAATTCTACTATAAAGTCTTTGTCCAGCTTAGGAGGTCTGTAGACCAGAGCACAAACAATTTATGTAGAGGCATACTCCATTAGAACACACTCCAGCTCGAATGTATATAACATCCTGACAGAAACCGTTTGAAGTTTAAACAAGTTCTTAAAAACCATAGCCACACCGCCACCCTTTCTAACACTCCTAGGGGTACTTATAAAACAGCAATCAGATAGACAGAGTTCATAAAATATTGCTGACTCACCAGGTGTAGCCTATGTCACCATCAGGAATAGAAAGTCCAAATCCCGACTGATTAAAAAGTCATTTAAAATGAAAATCTTAATGGATGCCGACCTGGCATTTACCAGCGGCAGCTTTAAATGGGTATGAGGTACCGTAGCCTGTAGCCGACGCACAAACTCAAGTGGACGAATATTTGAGAAATTAATTCCTCCACCTTGCAAACGTGGAGCAGAGAGAACAGGTGGATGAGTCGAATCCGGGGTAATGAGCAGATGGCATGAGTATCTGAAATCCAGGGAATGACGAGTCAAATGAAGACCCCCATAAACTGTTTTATGCAATGGAGGCTCAGTCGAAGTTTACAAAAGTGAGACACTTACTGCCCTCCTAATCCTCACGCGAATACCACCACGATTTCCCCTCTTCCTGCGGCGTTTCCTTTGGAGGTGATTTCAGCAAGATGGCCGATGTATAGACTCCACAGAGGGTGAAGGAATTTGAAATTGTGGCGATCGTGTAGAGCAGGACATTCAAGGAGATGAGTTTCCATAGAATATTTCATCTGGGTTAAAGTTTACCGGTCATAAGTCAGCATAAGCTTCAACACCAATCGAGAGCGTCAATACGCATAATACAGACAAGGCGAACATAGATCTAACAGATAAAACAGCTGATAAAACAGCAGATAAAAAAATCAAAAACAGACAAGGTAGACGGCAAGCCGCCAAACATACTGCCGCCATCTTGGATCTCATTGTTGGACTGTGCTGTCCTCGGATCAGTGTACTATTATCAATTTTAACATTTTTATTTTATCATTAGTTTTTCATAATGTTGGTGACATTTTAGCTCTTTTTTTTTTTTTTTTTTATGTAGTCCATGTATTACATCAATAAATATGGTGTATTGAAATTGCATATATCATATTGCATATATACAATAAATTGTTACATATATATATTGTTACACTATTTACAAGTATATACTTGGATATGTAGAACAAGTGCTAAAATGGTACTGTCTCTTTAAGACCTGTGGCAGGGACATTGACAGTAGTGTTCATTTGGTCGAATGGGTTCTTTACAGCATCCATGCTATGTGTGATTAGAATTAAATGTTTCTTTTGTTGCTTTTGATAAATAACTGACTGTAGAGTAGTGTTGCACGGTATACCAGTGCTACTGTAGTATCAAGATACTAAAGCTTCAAAATACTGGCAGTGCCACAGTATTTTTTAAACGGTAGTACCGTTAATACGGTAGTACCATAATTTGTTGTATGCTCGCTAAAACCTTTATTTGAAAACAGACCTATGTCTGCAATAACATTAAAATGTAGTCTTTTCAAGTGGTGTTCCCTTCACGCAGTGCCCTTAAGAGCGCAAAATGCTGTTTAGAATTTGCCCCTTATATGGTATTGTTTTTTTTTTTTCAATGTGTGGTTTTCCCATGCTTCAAACCCACACATCTGAATCCCAGCATCTAAATTTGGCAGTCATGTCTCCTAATGGATAATATGGATTTAAATAAAACTTTGGAGAGTGAGAAGCTTTTTAAAAAACACAATTTATGTAACAAGATTTGGAATTAGTTTGGGGTTTGCCTGATAAGATGGGGGGAAAACCCATCTGCTGTGAATGTCTATAAAGATTTCAAGCCAAAGGGGGAACATCAGCAACCTTATTAAACACCTTCGGACACATCACACTGTTTCTGCAGAATACACACCGGTTAGTGCCACTTTATTTAACCTAAATGCTTTATCTTAACATTTTACAGTTTCTCAGAAAAATTAAACGTTGCACTCATTACAAATGCTTTTGGGAAACGCAGCCCAGATTGGTCACACTGAGCCATGTGATCAAACCAGTGTGTGTATAATCTGCATTCGCACTGCTCTTTACAAGGAGAGAGGGGCTGAAGCAGTTGTAATAATGAAACAGCTGCTCAAAATAGTCTTTTCAACATTACAATATTTTTATGTTACCAACATTCAAATAATCACAGAAATAATGGAATAATTTGAACTGGCCGCTTTGATGCGGCAAAGTTGTTGTTTGTTTGTTTGTTTGTTTGTTTGTTTGTTTTTTTCCAAACTAATCAAACTAAGAATGTATTAGGTAACAAGTTAGTCCATTTGACCCTTCTCCCAGTTCATCCATTAGTTATTTTCACCACTTTCGGAGCAATAAGTGGAATGGCTAATTTCTAAGAATCACTATGACAAACTGTGTTAAGAATTAACACACTTTTGTGTGGTATCGTGTTACTACTTGGTATTGTGATACTTTAGTTGGTATAGTATCGTAAGATATGATTATGGTTTCATGACAACCCTAGTGTAGAGAACAGAAAGGATATTAAAAGAGACATTATTAAACAACAAATGGTTTGCTTGGATCCAGTCTTTGCACTCACATCACACAGAAAGGGTCAAAGCTTTTACTCTCAGCACACAGTGAAAAGATCTCGGTGAAATCTAAAAAATTACGAGCCAGGGGCTAATCACAGTAATTTTTTTTGGAAATGGGAAGTATTTACACACATCTGATTGTTGGGGATTGCATATAGAAAGAAAGAGTGAGCTTGTCATTTTAAGAATCGACTTTGTGATCGTACAATTGTGGATTAAGTAAAAAATCTATATTTTTGCCCGGCCCTAGATTCAAACGCATGAGAGAGGTCCAGAATATCCGTGAGAGAAGCCGTGAATCCTGCAGGATCAATTTGTCTCTTTCGTGCCTCATAGAAGCATCTCTGACTGCATTGAAAATATCACGATATATCATAATATATTGATTTAAGTATCGATACAATATTGTGAGAATAAGTATCTCGATATATCAATATTTGACTCTATCGACACAGCCCTAATATTAGTACAAGAAGACGAACAGATGTTTGGGGGATGGGGTCTTAATTCTTGGGCAAGCACATGACAGAACATTTATGAAAGGATAGTAAGAGAACAGTCATGTGTCTTTGTCCCCAACACCCTCTGAAAATTTCTAAATCAGCATGATGCGGTTAAACAAGGCTGCTAATGATTTCCAAATGATCTCCCCCTGCGACGCAACCACAAATAAAATATACCCCACTATTTTAATATTGATTCAAATCATTAAGTTCCATTGAAATATATGGCTATATGTATTGCCTAATAGTTTTATACTACAGAATAATGTTTCAGATAACTATTTGTGAGAGAATTTTTTATGTTTTGTAAGGCTGTTATTAATGTCCTCATGTTTTCCTTTTTACTTTGGGAATTATATAGGAAAAGACATTTAATTAGGGATGCATTATATATCTGTGACCATATTTCCATTTCAAAGAGTAAACTCTTATTGCCAGGTTTTAAAAGTACAAAACTGTTTTGTTTTGTCAAATAATACAATGTTTTAACATTTTATTTTTAGGGATGTGCGAGACTTGTCGATTAAACGGTTCTGATGCTGCTAGTCAACATTGGAATTACTTGTTGGCCAATATTTTTCCCCATTAAGATGTTCAACATTTTTACAAATTTACGTTTGGCTTTATATTTTGACAAAGGATGCACTTAAATTACTGTCTTGTTAATGTTACATTTTAAATATAATTATTCCAGATTTCTGAAACATCGGCTTGCAAGTAGCTGTGGTTGATTTCACATTTGCATCTTCTTTAAATCTGTGCGTGTTTGCAAGTTATTTTCCCCACCGAGCTGGCTTTTTCTAGTGCAGGATAATTGCCTCAGGTAAATGAGGAAACTTTGTTCACCAGACCATGTTGACATTAATTTTGCTCATCAAAAGTGTATGCTTTAAGTATCCTAGAAAATTACTATTTTAAGCTAGGCATGCCAATTCCTTCACTTTTAATTTACTATATCACAATTCCAGTGGGTCAGAAGTTTACATACACTAAGTTAACTGTGCCTTTAAGCAGCTTGGAAAATTCCAGAAAATAATGCCAAGCCTTTAGACAATTAGCCAATTAGCTTCTGATAGGAGGTGTACTGAATTGGAGGTGTACCTGGGGATGTATTTTAAGGCCTACCTTCAAACTCTGTGCCTCTTTGCTTGATATCATGGGAAAATCAAAATAAATCAGCCAAGACCTCAGAAAAAAAAATTGTGTACCTCCACAATCATCCTTGGGAGCCATTTCCAAATGCCTGAAGGTACCACGTTCATCTGTACAATAGTACACAAGTATAAACACCATGGGGCCATGCAGCCAACATACCGCTCAGGAAGGAGACTCATTCTGTCTCCTAAAGATGAATGTAGTTTGGTGCGAAAAGTGCAAATCAATCCCAGAACAACAGCAAAGGACCTTGTGAAGATGCTGGAGGAAACAGGTAGACAAGTATCTATATGCACAGTAAAACGAGCCCTATATAGACATAAACTGAAAGGCTGCTCAGCAAGGAAAAAGCCACTGCTCCAAAACCGCCATAAAAAAGCCAGACTACAGTTTGCAAGTGCACATGGGGACAAAGATCTTACTTTTTGGAGAAATGTTCTCTGGTCTGATGAAACAAAAATTGAACTGTTTGGCCATATTGAACATCCTTATGTTTGGAAGAAAAAGGGTGAGGCTTGCAAGCCTAAGAACACCATCCCAACCGTGAAGCATGGAGGTGGCAGCATCATGTTGTGGGGGTGCTTTGTTGCAGGAGGGACTGGTCCACTTCACAAAATAGATGGCATCATGAGGAAGGAAAATTATGTGGATATATTGAAGCAACATCTCCTGACATCAGCCAGGAAGTTAAAGCTCAGTTACAAATGGGCCTTCCAAATGGACAATGACCCCAAGCATACCTCCAAAGTTGTGTCAAAATGGCTTAAGGACAACAAAGTGCATTGGAGTGGCCATCACAAGGCCCTGACCTCAATACAATAGAAAATGTGTGGGCAGAACTGAAAAAGCGTGTGCGAGCAAGGAGTCCTACAAACCTCAGTTCCACCAGTTCTGTCTGGAGGAATGGGCCAAAATTCCAGCAACTTATTGTGAGAAGCTTGTGGAAGGCTACCAAAACGTTTGACCCAAATTAAACAATTTAAAGGCAATGCTACCAAATACTAACAAAGTGTATGTAAAATTCTGACCCACTGGGAATGTGATAAAAGAAATAAAAGCTGAAATAAATAATTCTCTCTACTGTTACTCTGACATTTCACATTCTTAAAGTATTGATCCTAACTGACCTAAGATGGGGAATGTTTTCTACGATTAAATGTCAGGAATTGTGAAAAACAGAGTTTAAATGTATTTGGCTATGGTGTATGTAAATGTTTGACTTCAACTGTACCTATATTTCTACATTTAATCCAGTTATTTTGTCATAGACCGATGTTTTAATTGTCTGTTATCTCCCGTTTTCAAATTGTTGATATGCCTCTGATCAAATAGTTCTAGTTCATGCACCAGACCTCTTCAAAAACAAGCACTGCTTTGGAGATGCTCGTCAGTGTGGTCTTGGCGGTTTAATGCTTTCTCATGACAAAATGACATACCTAGACCTCCACGTGAAGCCCCTCACAGTCTGGTGGATCCATTCTGCTGAAAACTGACTATTTCACAGTTCTATACCCTGTTCTGCTCCTGGACAATTATATTCAGGGAAAACAGCTTATTTGAATACTGTCATAGTTATGAGGTAGTCCCTTTTTTGAAAGTTGTTCTAAGGTAGGTCATTATTGGCTACTAAGCTATTGTTAATGATAAAGTGCATATTTGTTTTCACTATAGTCTCCTGTTTGTTTTATTGTGGTGTTCTCTCTGCGTTCTGTGTCGTTATCCTATCTGTGTCTCCAATGAAGGAAGCGTTTTCTTGCCTTACCCAGCATGCTGGAGCTTTAATTGACTGCGGATGTTTGGTGCTCACAGGAGAGGATCTGTAACAGCAGGCCTTGTATTGATGTTAAGCTCATTTGAGAGGTTTTCTCTGTGTGGTGGTGGGGGTTATAACTTGCCATAGCTGACATAGCTCAGTGGGACATAGTGCGAAGACACACTTTGACACATTGTCCAATAAAGTGCATTTGGTTCCAAACCACATGCAAGCTATGGAACCTAAAAAATTAATTTGTACTAGATTTTTCTGGGTTTGTTCTACGGCAAGTGTCATAAACCTGTCTGAGCAATTCCTAATTTCATAAATTTAGAATGTAAAATGATCAAAGCATCAGTGGATGTGTCTTTGATTACTGTTTTAAAGATGACACATAATTTAAGCTGTACAAGTGTCAGAATTGCAAAATGATATCCTGTTTTTAAACAGGTTTTTTGGAACACTCCCCCATTAGCCATTAGGGATGCCGCGGTGTGAGTTTTTGATGGTGAGATTACCATCTGAGAAAAAAAATCACGGTTAACCGGTTTCACGATTATTTGCAATTTTTCATTGTACAACAGCACTGATGCAAAAAAATGCATCTCATATCACAACTGAACGTCTTAGTGGATTTATTTCTGGGGGATGTGTGGATGCTAAGGGCAGCCCTAAAATAAGAAAACTGATAAATACACAAAAAATAAATTGGAGGTATATAATCCTAGATGCTCCAACCTAGAGCACGGCACCGCTTATGTGCATCCCGAGCTCAGTGATGTGTTCCGGAGTAACACATCACTTCAGTGTAACGGGAGTGCTTCAAAAGTGCGTAAATGCAAGATTATTGTGGGTGAGCAACATGTAACGGTTTTTTTCTTCTTCAGCAATTCATTAAAGCAATCTGTTATCTGTCAGACACCCCAACATAAAGAATCGGCAAAATACTGTTCACAACACCTTACAAATAAACCTGTGGACTATGCATAATAATGGAAACATTGCTCACAGCAGGCAATTGGAAGTCCGATAATGACTAAAATGTACATTTATTTATTTGTTTATTTATTTATTTTTTATCCCCTTTCTCCCAGTTTGGAATGCCCGATTCCCACTACTTAGAAGGTCCTCGTGGTGGTGCGCTTACCTCAGTCTAGGTGGCGGAGGACAAGTCTCAGCTGCCTCCGATTCTGAGGCTGGAGGGGGGGGTTAGTCAGACCGGTGGTGCCCAGGCCTGAATCGGGTGGGGGAGGAGTGTGACGAGAAGGAGGGCATAGCCGGGCCGTGATGGAGCACGGCCGGCACTGAATCAGCTGATCAGCCGGAGAGCAAGAGAAAGGGGCAGCCGGAGATGCCGGTTCGAGAGAGTTTTGAGTCACCACAGCTAAAAATATTAAACTTACTAGTTTGTTGTTGGATGACTAGTGGAGCATCCTATCCCATTTGTAGTATGTTTCTTTCTATGACTTCTGTCTGCGTAATTTACATCGGTTGTCTTCAGTCATTTCAGTGCTCCCAAACAGCTGATTTTAAGTAGCTTTTTTGGTGGATATGAGTCTGATAGATAGAATTCCTCTGTTATATTTGAGTTTTTGTGTAGTAGGCCCAGTTTCATGTGAATTGAAAGTGCACATTCTAGCTAAACACCACCCGACCACCGTCCGTAACCATAGTAATGGCTCTAGTACCCACACAGGCACAAGAGTTTTCACATTTAGGCTTACAAAATCTTATGAATAACTCTTTTATATTATATATTTATATATAATATATATTATTTTTGTCACGTCTAAATAAAGCATTTCACTGCAGCACCATTGATTCTAAATTCTTGAGGTTAAACTAGTGACATTTGTAATCACGGTTAACAATGAAACCATATAATCGTGGCATCCCTATTAGCCATTAGTTGGACAAACATAATCCCACCCCCAACTCAAACCACTAGAAGGGATGCTCTAACAATAAACAGAACAATGTTTTGAACATCACACGGAACCACAGTGTTTAAACGGTTTACTACTTTATCTTGAATTTTTTATTATTAATAATATACTGATTTAGACAGTTCTTTAAAATTTCAGCTGTAGATTCAGTGTTTGTGGTGTTGCCCATGAGATCATATTAGTCTTGGCTGGTCGTCCTTTGTCTTAAGTTGTCTAGTGCTTTGTGCTGTTTTTCACTATTCAGTGGGCAGTTCTGTAGCGAAACAGCAAATGAAGTAGCCCTCAGTGGAAAGGATAATGACAAGTGTTGGAGCATGCCGTAATGGTGCTGAATAATGTCTTAAAAATGTGTCAGCCTTTAGTCACAAGGCAGTGAACCAACTCCCTTTTTACACACATTGTCTCTTTCGCTCTCAGACTGGCATGCGTTTAAAACCTTTGAACACCAGACCTAAGCGGAGTCTTTCCTCGGGGTATAGAAGGATGTTACTGTGTGGGAAGGGGTTGTAGGTCGATTTGGGTTCATTTTAGCAAGGCTTCAGAAGAAGTTTGATGAAAAGGACTGCCATTGACATGAGGCGTTGACGGCTACGGGAAGAGTGCAAATCCGTTGAAGTGTAGAGAAATATGAAATGACGGGCATATATGGAAAGTGTGTTGTAGACTGCTTGTATAATACTTGCGTAAAGTCTGCAAATGAACCCGAGGCCTCTCGCCCTCTGTTGACTGAGTAAACTGTTCTTCAGTTAGTGTCTGTCGATGTGGATATCAGTGTTGGGGAAGCCACTTTGAAACTGTAGCTTGTCAAGATACAAGCTACTCATAATTTAAAGTATTTCAACTACGCAACGAGCTACTAACAAAAAATAGCAAGCTACAATAATGATATTTATGGGGACTTCATCTTTTGGATTATAAAAATCAAAGCACTTTTACTGTCACACAACCATATACACAAGTGCAATAGTGTGTGAAATTCTTGGGTGTAGTTCCGAGCAACATAGTAGTCGTGACAGTGTTGGGACATATACCAGTTTACAATAAACATCAGATTTACAACACAATTTAAAATCTAATATACATATAATTACACATAACACAATATACAAATAATAACAATGTACAGTATACAATACACACAATATAGAATACACATTATACAATAACGTGTATATATAGTATATATAAAATGTACAGTAGGTTGTATTGTACTGTATTGACATTCAGGCTGTCGGTTGATAGTAAGTTGCCAGTGTGTTGTTAAGAGAGAATATAATATAATAATAATATAATTTATGACAGTCCAGTGTAAGATATAAGAGTAAGAGTAATAAAGTGCAGTGCTGATGTATTTTGATCGTGGGAGATCAAGAGTTCAAAAGTCTGATTGCTTGGGGGAAGAAGCTATCATGAAGTCGGCTGGTGTGGGTCCTGATGCTGCGATACCGCCTGCCTGATGGTAGCAGTGAGAACAGCCAATGGCCCGGGTGGCTGGAGTCTCTGATGATGCTTATTTTCACACACCGCCTGATATATATGTCCTGGAGGGAGGGAAGCTCACCTCTGATGATGTGCCTGGCAGTTCGCACCACCCTTTGCAGTGCTTTGCGGTTGTGGGTAGTGCTATTGCCATACCAGGCGGAGATGCAACCAGTCAGGATGCTCTCTACAGTGCAGGTGTAGAACCGTGTGAGGATGTGGCAGTTAATTCCAAACTTCCTCAGCCGTCTCAGGAAGAAGAGGCACTGATGAGCCTTCTTCACAACGGCTTCAGTGTGGATGGACCATGTGAGTTCCTCAGTGATGTGGACACCCAGGAACTTGAAGCTGCTGACTCTCTCCACTGGTGCTCCATTGATGGTGATGGGACTGTGTTCTCTATCTCTTCTCCTGAAGTCCACCACAAGCTCCTTTGTCTTACTGACGTTGAGGGAGAGGTTGTGCTCCTGACACCAGTGTGTCAGAGTGTGCACCTCCTCTCTGTAGGCTGTTTCATCATTGTCAGTGATCAGACCTACCACCGTCGTATCATCAGCAAACTTAATGATGGCATTGGAGCTGTGTGTTGCCACAGTCATGTGTGTACAGGGAATACAGGAGTGGGCTGAGAACACAGCCCTGCGGGGCTCCAGTGTCGAGGGTCAGTGATGAGGAGATGTTACTGCCCATTCTAACCACCTGGCGTCTGCTTGACAGGAAGTCCAGGATCCAGCTGCACAGCGAGCTGTTTAAGCCCAGAGCCCGGAGTGTCTCATCAAGCTTGGAGGGCATTATGGTGTTGAATGCTGAGCTGTAGTCTACAAACAACATTCTCACACAAGTGTTCTTTTTTTCCAGGTGGGAGAGAGCAGTGTGTATTATAGATGCAATGGCATCATCAGTGGAGCGGTTGTTGTGGTAAGCAAACTGCAATGGGTCTAGTGAGGGAGGCAGCACAGAGCAGATGTAATCTCTGATTAGTCTCTCAAAGCATTTGCTGATGATGGGGGTCAGAGCAACAGGACGCCAGTCATTTAAGCAAGATTATTATCTATTATCACTAAACAATTTAGTTAGTAGCATTGCTACTTTTAGTTTTCTTGTGCAGCATGTTGGCTATGTCATACAAAAGTGTGCTTTTGTTATAGTCTCCGATTCTAGATTCTCAGAAGTTCCCGGGACTTGTCCTTTCTCACACAAACATTCCATCACATCAGCATTATGACATCACAATATTCTGCATTCCATGTTAGGTGCCCATAGACACACCTGATTGAAATTATGGCACAGACAGATGTGCACTACTTGAAGGACTTCTTTGCTTTTTATTGGGTCTGAATCATCACAATATCCTGTAGGAAACTTCTGCCAGTTCTCTGACACACAGTGACTTCGTGTAGAGTTCCTTTTACTCATGATGGAACAATTTGAATGTGCTATTTAACAAACTGCAGTTGTTTTATCTACTGCTTGGTGACTAAGTGAAGATTAGGGGATCATATTAAATGTCCATTCACACACAAACGACACAAATGTTACAACACACACAGTTGATCACACTGTGTGTGTGTGTGTGTGTGTGTGGAACGTTATGGACCGTAAATGCCAGTTTGATAATCTCAGTAACTATTTATTTACATACACCAGGCAATTAAGCTGTTGTTCTGAAAGCAAAATGCAATCAATAATAAAAGAAACTAAGCTGTCACAGCACGAACAAAGCAAAGCAGACGCGTTTACTCACGCAGCGCTGCTGAACCTGATGTGTTTTGCGCTTTGAGCGGCTCGTTATGAGCATGGGCACGTGAATGGTTTGTCTGCTCTACGCGCTTCTGCTGACTAGCTTAGTTTAGTCACACATTAATAGTGTTTAGCGTTCTAATTAGTTCATAACTAAATACACAAGATGCACGAAAATGAGCAAGGATTAAAAAAAGGAAGATTTGGCATGCAGGTGCGAGGAACTTCAAAATGTTGATGGATTAAAATATCTCACTTATCATTCACTTATCTCTATCACTCGTGTGTGAGTGATTATTACAGGTGCCAATGGTGGATCAAGCAATAATTTGCGGACCCCCTGCTGTGCAACCGTGGACCCACTGAGGTTTGCGGACCCTCTTGAAGACCCTTGATTTATAGGAATTGACTAGGGGTGGTTATGATGGTGGACTAGTCATGTTATAAAAGCCACACTGAGAATTTGTCTGTTAATTCATTCCCTTTATACCACATACAAGCACCAATTTTGTAACACATCCAACTAATGCACACATGCAGATGGACTTCTGTACCCGTTGTGCTGCATGTTGCTGTTTTTACAACGTGTCAACTGTCAAGTTGACCTGATTGGTGTCTGGTGGGCATGACCTATAACTGGCATAATCATACAGGGCTTCCCTAAAATTGACTGAATTTTTAATTTGAGACTTGTTTCTCAAACTCAGATTTATTTATTTATTTTTTATTATTCACTGGAAGGCATACCATAGGGCAAGTTAGCAAAGTTTATTTCAGCACTCTGCTTAATTTCTGTCAAGGAAAGAAGCTCTCCAAGTGACTTGAATAAACTCTGGTTACCATGGTGATTGACTGCCTCAAGCACTGGATCAAAAGGCTCTGTGTTTAGTGTGTTCCTGCAAAAATTGTCCTCACCAAGTACCTTTCAGCATGACTTCTATGTAGTACCAGGCAAGTTTCCAACAATTACAAGACCCCATGAGATTTAAAATTGGGACATTTTAAATCTCATCGACTAGCAAGTAACAGATCATGGTATCAGGGTTCATGGCTGACAAAAAAAAATATGTCCCACCCAAAATTTCAGTTTAAGGAAATATTTATATTTGCAGGTCTATTGTCCACTGAGGTGCGCCAAAAGCGAGTTGTGAAATGAGTTGTTAGTGAATGGCGCTGCTCTGTTGACATACACATAAGCATGGGCAGGCTGGTGATGCGCTCGCGACTGTTGTTAGCCTTCGCGCGTTGTGCAATATTTGAGCGCTACTCACAAACAACATCTCGGATGTAGATGCTCAATAGTTAGGTTCACTTATAATATGCATTCAGAACGGCACTGGAGGAGCATTTTACCAGATTTTGAATAAGAAGTGAATTAAATTACTGTGAACTTGCCTTCAAACAGACACATACAGGACTTCCTGGAGAGTTCAGAATGTCAAAATAGAGCGTGAGGGTTTTGAAGTTAAAGGTGCACAAATGAAAAATATTTCTGTTGTATTTAAAATTCTAAAAGTCAATAATAATAATAATACTTGTACTACTACTAATAAGAATTTATTATTATCATTATTATTTGTTTACAAATTACAACAACATTTAAGCTGAATGAATAACTGTGTGAAATGTGAATGAAAAGTGAACAGATGTCTTACAAAAAAAAAAAGAGAGAGATCTGAATTCTTTAAAGTCCAGATACAAGTTGAAAATTAACTTGAAAATTAAACTTCTTTTCTACTGATGACTTATACTGGAATTGCTGTTAATTTTGCTGCTACATTATCCAGTGGACTATTTAACAATACAATATACATTTATATTGAAATATTGTGTAGTTAGAGGTTTGTGTTTCTTTACATATAAAAGAGTACCCCCAATTAGTTCCACACAATAATGTAAAGATTTTCTAAACTGATTATGCAAAACACTGGTATGGGATCAGGATCGGTATTTGCCAATACTGAGATTTCAGATATCAGAATCGGATCGGAAGAGAAAAAGTGGTATCTGTGCATCCCTAGTTTTAACGCGGGATCTGAAACTTGGTCTCCCACACCAGAGCAGATGCAAATATGTCTTATAGGAGATGGTGCTTGTTGGTGCTTTGACATAATGTGGCCGATTGGTACCAGAACTCACGGAAACAACATGCTGATGACTTCCTGTGTGATCATGTTGGTATATTTCACGGATCATTGCTGTGGTCCTATTTAAGGATCAGTTTTCTTGACCAAAGTCATAACATGGCTCACAGAAAATGTAAATATGATCTTGGATCCCTCTTAGAATTCTTAAGCAATAGATTTAACAGAGGTTAATCACTTATGTCACACACATTTTTCTGAACTGGAAAAGAAGAGTAAGTGTTAGAGATATATATATATATATATATATGTATGATTTGTGCTTTGTTTTGAGTGTTTAGATTTTTTTGTTCACCAATAAATTGTCAACAATAATCTGTTTGTCTATTGAAATCAAACAGGCTTTCAGTAAAGCCTTTTGCGTTAAGAGGCATATGCAAAAAAAAAAGCGACTTTTACCAATAAAACCTGTTTCTCATTGAGCTGATTTTTTCAGGATTATGCAATATGTTTTTATGGCTTGTTCCCTCGTTTGTGATGATCAGGGGAGGAGGAGGATGGTCTGTCTATCTTATGCAGGCTGGAAAGTAGCTGTGCAGCACAAACCTTTCCGCACTTTGGACAAGGGAAGCCCTGGGCTGGTGGTGTCTGAAAGGCAACCTGCTCCTCCTGTCTTTTCCTCTTGTCCTCAGCAGCTGCTCTTCTGTCAGCTTCAAACTTGAGGTTCAAACTTGGCTGCGTTGATGCAGCTATGCCAGCCTTATTTGTTTTCTCTCCTCCTGCCTGCACTGGTTGTTAAAAGTGGGGATCAGCTCATGCACACGGGAGTCCATTCTATAGGCTTGGTGTCCTTCCCCAGTAGCTCAGCGAGCTGAGACGGCCAAGGTGACTGCCAAGTTGTTGGTTTTTGTCAGAGTAGCCTTCTCTTTGATGAACTGCCTTACAGGACTGAAGGGATCCATCTACCCTGCTAATTACCCATAGCTGTGGGCCGGTGCGTGAGCACCAGGGCGTATCCCCATGCTAGGGTTGCTCCGATACCCAAATTTTGGCTTCGGTATGAAATCAGCCCTGGTACTTTGGTATCGATACTAAATCAATACTTAGGCAACAAATAAAAACCTCAGATTTTTATTAAATTACACAGAAAATAACTTGATTAAAAGAACTGCATAAAGTCAACATGCAGCTTTAATCAAATGAAAATATAATAATTAACAAAAAAAAAAAATATTTTTGGTAAAATAAAATGCTGCACATAAGAGCTTTTACAGTATTAATGAAAACAATGAAAAATATTATATAATTACCTCAGACACAAGGCTGCTATGGCTGAATCACAACATGCTGATATTCAGTACACTTTTGTGATATTGCTTACAGATCATAATAATCATAATACAACCATTTAATATTATACTACTGTTATTATGATGATTATTGATACTTTTGGAATAGTATTTTTTTTACACTAGTTATATTTTTCTGTCTATTTCATGCATTCAGTTAAACAGAGCTTTTATTTTAGCGTGACTTAACCATGCACTCACACCAGACATGGGACGATGATGTCACGGTCCTGTCAGACAAACTCAGAGTGACAGGACCGTGACAAATGCTGTAATACTCCTGTTGCGACTCAAAAGCTAACATTTCAGATCTGCACTGGAGAAAGAGATTTGAGTGTTCACACTAAACACACTGCATGAAAATCAAGCACCAGCAGCATGTGTGTGTGTGCGCGTGTACATGCATGTGTCTGTGTGTGTGTGGGTGAAGTATATAGTGCAGAGTGGCACTGTAGCATGCAGTGAATGGGACTGTATATTATTTAAATGACACCCTTCTACTGTTTAATGATCACACTTGACTATATCAAGATTGTTTTTTTTTTTTGTTTTTTTTTCAAATTGTCAATGATTCATCTCAAAACTTTAACATCTCATAACATTTTGCTAATGGAAACATACTGTAAAATGGTTGCGAAATTAGCAATAAGATGATATCGTACCATTTTTATTTTTGGGTATTGTGATATTTCGTTAGTACTGGAATACCACGAAACCCTACCCCACGCTGGGGGCCTGCATGCCGCATGTCTGGGGGACAGACCTCCTCCAAGTCCCTGCATATCTAGCCTGGGGCCACACAGTACCCAGTTTCCATCTGTCACCACAAGGAAGTGATGCATGGGGCTTGCTGTGGAGAGGCAATATACTGGCGGAAGGGACTGACGTACTCGGCTCTCCTTTTGCGGTGCTGGAAACAGCGGTGCTAGCCAGCAGCAAGGGCAGAAATTGAGACACTTCGTCAACGCATTAGTCGCATCACACAGCCGTTTGACAGACTATGATTATGATTATGCAATATAATGAAACAGATAATACAAAATGATGAAATGGCAATTTATTGGATGATTAATTCTCAATATTGTTTGATTATGTTCACTGAAGGCACTCCCTGTCGAAATGCTTTACACGTGGTGACCTCTTGGCTGGTTTAATCCAGACTCACGATATGAAGCTTATTTGTAATGGGTAGATCATGTCTGGTTCCTTAGTTAGGACTTTAAAAGTGTCACCTCCCACACTGTCAGCTAGTACAGGATTTTAGCACTGCTTACTGTTATGTTCCCTGCCGCTATGGTGATACATGTGGGCTAATCGTTTTTTCGTGTGGAGCCACACATTGCATGTTAATTGTGCTTATATTAGTTTTGTATGTTAGTGTATGTAACAGTTTTTGTTTTTAAATCATTTATTATTTTAATTTACACTGGTGCAAACAAACCCAGTCGTATAAGATCTTGAATGCATATATTTATAAGTGTGTGCATCTGCCCGAGCAGTGTGCAACTCTGTTGTTCCCCCTAAGGAGACAGGAGATCTGGCTTGGCCTCAGCAATGACCTCACCGATTTGGGCCCAGATGGCTTAAGGGTCAACCAGACCCTGCTACTGGCTGCTTTTTTGTAGCCAATGAAAATGTTTTTATGCCTGAAAACAGCCTCACCATTTTTCCTTTTTTTGCCATAGTTATTCACATTTGGACGGCAGCAATTAGTCATGTCACTACAGTAATGAAGGAGCTGAATTTTCTATTTCCATATTACTATACCAGCTCCTCTCAAAGCTGGAGAGGGCATTTATTGGCCTTCAGGTCAGCCTTGTCATTTGATTAGTGACTATAATTAGTTTTCTGAGTAAATTAGATTTGTGGATGAGCAGGAGACATCCTGAATCTCTTTAAAAATAAATAATCCTACACTCACTGTCTCCATAAAGCAACCTTTTCTGCATTGAAACAAGTAGTTCATGCTGAAATGAAAATTCTGTGATTATTTTCTCACCCTCATGTCATTCTACACCCATCTTTCTGTCTTTGGTTACAATGAATAGGGGATTACAATGAATAGGGACTGAAGCTTTAAAGCTTCGAGAAGGACACCAAAGCACTAGTGGTTGGCGATATGACCAAAACCTTATATCACGATACGAGTAATTTTATATCACGATAACGATATCACAATATAATAAATTTTGTGGAAAATCAAAAATTGTTTAATATATTAAACAACCATATTGTAATGCCTATTTTTGGATAATCCAGTCAGTGAATTAAATAGTTCATCTTAAATAATTTTCTCTCTATTTGGAACTTGACAACAGTCAATGTAAAAATAAAAAATAAACCGTTACATTTTTTTAAATCATTCTTACAATAATGCTACATTTTACATTATGCCACATTTCAGTCTGATATGTTGTTGACCCATATTAATCTTATTCTAAACTTTCCTCAAGACACTCAAGATTTCCCAAAACCAGTGCAGCAAAGAAAATAATGCACAAGTAAATAAATAAATAATTGACAGAATAAACACTTCTTGCAAAAAAATATCCAAAATTATATAAACACTTCTAGTAGAAAATAAATATTAAATAAATATAAGCACTTCTTGCAGGAACATATTAAGACAGAATTAATGATGTGTATATTTTGTGGCTTGCATAATATTCTTTTGCGTGCTTCATTTTGAGAAGGTAGAACAAACTGGTTGTATTACGAGTGATTATCGTCGTGCGACACAGTTTGAATTGTTCTGCTCTGTGTTGGCTTTTGTGAACCTACCACAGATGTCACACCTTTTTGTTTTAATAACAAGCTCCTCTTCATTTTCTTGACTTGTTTGGAAGTCGTCCCATTGGGTTTTTCCTGGTCAAAAATGATTGAGTAGAGTGAGTGCTCTGCGATCTCCTGTAAATATCGGGAAGCCTGCTGGACTCACGTGCACTTCCGTGCTTCAGAAATAGCGCACGTGACATTCGAATGAAACACAGATGTGTGTGTCAGATGAGAAGCATATTAAAGCACTTAGAAGTGCCAAACGCGAGATGGATGTCATTGAATTTGCTTGTGCGCCCTCCAAAAAAATGTTATGCCACAAAAACCCTGTCCATGTTTCATAAATTCTCTCTTACATGTAAGATTCTCTAGTCTTACGTGAGGCCCTGCCAACTGATAGATAAGCCCATGCTGCACACATGGATATTTCAATCGATAAGTGACGTGCCAAATTCTATGGATTGACACTTTATATGGTCGCCACAATATATATTGTCATATCGCCCTGCCCAACAAAACACCATAAAATGATCATAAAACTGGTTCATAAGACTCATGCACTATATACCAAGACTTCTGAAGCCATGCAGTAGCCTCAGGCCCATTTAATGTAATTGCATAGAAAGGAACAAGCACCAGAGTCTTCAGAATTCCTGATTTTGTGTTCCACAGAAGAATGTAATTTAGTTTTGGAACGACATGAGTAAATTATGACAGAATTTTCATTTTTCGGTAGAGTATTTAAAAAATGCTTTAGCAATAAGATCTAGAGTGGTCTTCACTGATCTAAGTTTTCTTTACAATTCTTCGACATATCTGGTCTATAAAATGATCCCTTTCAGTATTTTAAATATAGTTGCTCAGTTTGTTCTATATCTGTGGGTTAGAGGTTATGTCGAGAGTTTCTTTTTTATGAGTAACATTGCCACTTGGCTGCCCCCTGACTCAACGGACTGCTAATTTGTCCACTGTTACAGTCTGTCTTTTGTTCTTTGAGTAAGTTTTCCGGGGACATGAACTGTCCAAGCACCCTTAGTACCACAAAACAACAATTGTTCCCACTTCTAATGGTCCTCGTGTTAATGACCTCAGTCATGTGTAGCTTTGCAAACATGCTCTGTGACCTATAATGATTCAGGCACCAAGCCATTTCCTCCCTAGACATGTTACCCTTTTATTCATAAAGCATTCAATGAAGTCTCAGACAAAGAATTTGTTTTTATTTTTTGTTTTTTCCTTGGTCTCATATTATAGTCCCATCGATCAGGTCTTGACCCATACCGTGCATTACTGTGTGTATATATAGAAACATTGAGTTGTCCGACATGTCATGTAGTTCATTGTGATAACTATGGACATGTTCCACTAACGTTTGGCACCTAGAAAGTGACCAAAAACATTATTTTCTTTAGTTTAAAATTAGGTCTATCGCTTTATCATTCTACATCTAATAAAGCTCCTTTGAAATGTTTTTGTGAAACTCTCTCAGACGCTGCTGTTTGACTGCCATTCAACACTTGAGCATCCATCAATGTACCTCCCTTGCCCTTCTCTAAACAGGTTTGTCTGAGTCACGCTTATCTGTGGTTTTACTTTTACTTTAAATTAAGAGTTTAAGTGAGCATTTATAGCTAGATGTGACTTGCATATGACTGCCGTGTGCGTCTTGTGAGCCTTCGCTGTGAAGCGATACAGTGATCTCTTTTTCTCCCTCTCTCACAATCACTCATTTTCATGGCCTAATGCCACCGACAGGAAGTTGGACTGGAGGATCATAAAGTAAGAGTTTATATAACGGCCTCTCCCGGGGCTTTTTCCGTATGGTTTCCCATTCCGGCTCCTCCACAGTCAGGATGATCACTTACAGTTTCAGCCTTATGATTCATTGCCCAGTTCTCCCAAATGTTCGATGGACAAAGAGTCGTCACTAAGCTCACAAGTCATTGTTTCACAATGTCTATGGATGGATCTGGATGGATGACTATTTGTCCACCAACTGACTAGAACATTAGGGTTGGGTATCGATACAGATTTCCTAATTCGATTTGCATGCTTTGGATTCAATTCCGATTTAGATTTAATGGCGATTCATTTGGGTATGTTTAAGTTATGATGTCCATTTTGCTTGCATATGAAAGCAATTTGGTTATTCTCAATACCAAATTTGATACCACAGTAAAATACTTATTTGAGTAGCCTAAACATTGTTAAAGTAATTAATCAAGACAAGTACACAGTTATGTAATGAACTAAGTTATAATTATGAGCAAAAGAAGAAATAAAAACTATAGAACAACCATACAAATTAAGAAAACCATGCTTTTAAGTTTTTAACAGTATAAAGTAAGCATTCAGAATTTGAAAAAAAGTAATGAACAATATACTACTTAAAATACTGGTCTTTGCTATATGATTAAAACACCTTCATATTTTAAGCTACTAAAGTTATCTAGCCAAGAGCAGTGGGTGGTTTTCTCGTTATTGTTAAATGATGGCTAGCCCTTTACGACCGACTAGTTCTTCAGACAACCCCCAGATTACTTAATAATGAACATGAAGTTTTACACATCCTTAACTGTATCCCACCAGACTACTGGTCACTATTGGCTTCTGTGCATAGTGGGAAAGGAAATGATTTTCTCAAGAGACTTGTGGATATGGATTTGGCCTGTAGCGATCTGTTCGGTTGTTTCACAGAGGCAGGCCATAGGGATGGAGATCCTGGTTTGTACTAGTTAAAGCTAAAATGATCTTCCAGTCTTCCTTTGTCTTTCTTTCTCTTCCCCTCCCCTAGCATCAAATCTTCCTCATGTAATCGTCTCATTGGGCCAACAGACTCAAATTTCTGCAGCCTTAGTGCTACTGTCATTTTCAGGCCAGTCAGCTTTTGCCCTGGCACAACACATACGGATCAGCTAACCATTGCTATAAATGTTTCACTGCTGCTGGCAACTTATTACAAAGGCAATGTTTTCACCTTTTACTTTGATTCCCACTTTTTGGCGACATCAAAAGAAGTGCCATGTGGAGGCAGAATTAGGCTTGTCCCTTGTGCTGCCAGAAAGGCAGGATGAAAGACAGAGAGGAAAGGATGGTGCCCTTGGGCACTTCATTAAGCACAGCAGGTTGTACTGAGGATGTGGTGAGGTTTCAGAGCCCCTCTCCCTCCCCCATCCTACATTCCAGCCTGATCTCATTAATATATGTATATAACGCTATTTGTACGTTAATATTTGTAACATTAAATGTACATGTTTTTACGTTTGAATAGACACTAAAACGTACAATATGGACGTTTGAAAGCATCTAAAACGTTAACATTTTTACATATTTACAGCTTTAGAAACGTAAAATATTGACAAATCCATTACAACTATATTTGAATACGTGAATCGATTATAAATATATTTGTACATTTTTACTGTTTTAAAGATATTAAACCTACCCCAACCTCTAAACATAACCACATTTCCTCAATATAAAAACATGTAACAAGTAGATTAATGGACAGTAGCAATCATTTTTGTTGAAATATATTCATTTATATTATACAGCCGCTAATCCCACACCTACTCCTAAACCTAACCATAACCTTTTATTAAGCATATAATACATGTAACAGGGAGATAAATTTGATCACAATAATTTATTCAGAAAAATGGCAAAATTCAGTACAAAATTAGTCCAAAGGGCGATGCACTGCATCCGATGTGCTCCCTGATGACAATAGCATTGCGTAAGGTAGAGAGTAGAATTAAACTTATTAATAGTAAATCTTCTCCTGATGCACTGAAACCGTTGAAATGTCATATTATAATGTCAGCTGCATTAAATGTGATGGCATTTAACTAATCTCATTGATTATAAATGAATTGTATTTAACTGATTAATTCAATGAATTATTCAATAATCAGTTCAAACAGTACATGTAAACATTTATACTTTTCTATAGGTGTTAATACGTAAAATGACATTTACATGCTGTCAATATTGTACGTTTCGGTGTCTATGCAAACGTAAGAGAATGCACGTTTGCAAGAACCACACTTTACGTAAGAGTACATATGAGTTCTCATGAGATCATATTGTACATTCAGAAGGGAATTTCATATGCGCTTTGAGATGAACTATTTGAATGCTAATGTATGGATTAGCCAAAACAATGAAGGGCTTTTTAAGTAGGCACGAATTTTAAGGATCCCAGGGCCACCCTAAAGTCAGATTGAAAGTACTGAAATTTGGTGTCAATTTTGATGTTATATTTCTAATTATTCATGTTCCGACTTGATAAAGTCCCACAGGAAGTGCTTTGATTCTCATTTATATTACATAATTAATGAAATTAAGATGTAGTGCTGCAGAAATTTTTTGGAGTCTCTCAGCTAGATTTTGGATATGCTAGGAGTTGTTTCACTGACAACATTTCTGTAGTCGACATCAAAGCCAGTGAAATGTTACGATTCTCGATAGAAACTAGTGGTGCACCGATCAGGAAATTTGATAGCGATATTTTAACACTGTGACTGGCCGATAACAATCACCGATATTTATTTTTAAAGTTACCCCTCCTACACTTTTACAAGCTAAGGCTGATTTATACTTCTGCGTCAAACCAATGGCGTAAGCAACTCTAAAAGCTTTTTTTTTCCAGGTCCTTACTTAATTTATTAATTTGATGTGTAAGTGAAAGGATGTTTTGTTTTCTACTCCCGAACTTTCTGATCGGCATGATGATTCGACTGTATGTTTGAAAGTATGTGTACGGTAAATAATCCTAAGTTATGGAAACAGATCACTTCTAATTTGCCAGCAAATTAAAAAGCATCTGGTAAGAGTTGGTTATATTGCCTGTATGCATTATAAAGTCTTTAAAACGGCACCCATTTTGTGTTATTCGTGCGAGTAGTTATTACTTTGATTTATTTTTCATCACGGAACGTCAAAAGTATGCCAAAATATTAATGTATTAGTATTTAAGCGACTCGTAAGCATACAGTAATTTCCTCATTTATTTTCTGCCTGCAATGCAGGCAACATGTATAATAAATATGTACCTACATTTCAACATGTTCACATACTTTGAACTCGTTTGTGATGTTACAATAATTTGATAAATAATTTTGGTTCCAGAAATGACATCGCTTGAATTGATTTTTGTTTATGTATGTATATTTAGCATTTTTGCTGAGTACTCACAGAATGACGCAGATATATCAACGTAGAACTCTAAATGCAAACCAACGCGTTGGCCACTATGCGGAGCCTGCGCTGTAGGTTCGACGCAGAAGTATAAATCAGCCTTTAAGCTGCAGATATGTGTTTATGCCCCACACTGTAAAATTACATTAAATTTACATTAATTGTGAAATGCCAACATTTATTTGAATTGAAAACAGTTATGAATAGTAATGTTGTCACTATCAAATATCATTGTGACATACTGGCAACCAGTCAACACCATGACACCATTGCACAAAGCAGAGATTTAAAAAATAAGAGCGGTAAATCCACTGCAAGCTCCATTGGTGGCCCATTGACCAGTGCACCTCTAATAGAAACCACTGCAATTAACTAATACGCTGTACACATGCCCTTATTTAAAAAGGTTTGTTTATATATATATATATAATATTAATATTTGGGCTGCCAATTTAATGTGTTTATTTAGTGCGATTAATCATATTATATATTCATTATAGTGGTCTACTGATGTGGGTGTTTTCCATGGTTCATTATTACATTTTTACATTTGCTCCCCCCCAGTCCTGAATGTGTGATTACATCCTTGGTAATAAGCCATGATGTTATTCTCTTCTCAGTAATGTTGTTTGCTTAATATTAAAGGCCTACATATTATATTAAAGACCCTTAATATCATTATATAATATTTAATACCATTGATATTAATATTAAAGACCTAATGGTGGCATTGGTCCTAATACACTGACACTGCAAGGCCTAATGAACAGTTCTAATATTTTAACACAGATCTTTTTTTCTTTCTTTTGAAAGCATCACCTGTCGGTCACAAGTGTGGGCGCCGAATAAAGTCAGTTATCGGTACTACCGACACTGCAGAAAGACTAATTGTTACTGTTTATTTTAGTATTGACTTCGTAGCAATGTACCAGCACTTTTGACATCCATAGTTGGGAGGTCTGATACTAAACAAGAGGCTTGTGCTCTGAGTAAAATACTCTTTGAATAATATAAACAGGGTGACATTTCCACCTATCCCTGTCCCCCAAATGTTTGTGGGTGTTGTTTGTGTGTGTGTGTGCTGTGAATGCGTATGTGGCTGAGATTTAATCGACCATCTGCAGGCATAGGCAAATCCAACAGTTAGCCTATATCAAAATGCCATCGAGGAACAGTTTGCATCCATAAATTCCTCTATATCCTCAGTCCCGGCCATACAAAAGGCACCCCACAATCAGAGTAGCACATGTACAGCTCACTGATTGTGCTTTTGATTTCACCATGCTGGAAATTCATGTTATTGTTCACACACTGACCTCACTTCCTATCATTATTTGAGTGCAGGATGTTTCTCTTTTTGGTGATGCTTCTCCTGAGACGTCCATTGTCCTTTAGGAGCCCCAGATTTTTTTTTATTTTGTGTGTGTGTGTGTGTGTGTGTGTGATCTGTGAGTTCAGAAACATTTCGTCCCAAAACCTTTGTGCAGCCGCTTTGAAACAACGCCTGTTGTGAAAAGCACTATACAAATAAATTTGATTTCTGGGTTTAAGAAGTCGTTTGATTCTGTGTGTGCTAGTTATGAGATTAACACTTCTGTGTTGAAAAAATGAACATTCTTTCATCATTTACTTATCCTTTTATTATACCTGGCACTGCAATATAATTAAAAAAGGTTGTTTAACCCCCATCTGGTATCCAGAAATTTAATCTTCATAGTCTTAAGCCTGTCTGGTATCAACAATAATCTCACTGCAAGTTCTTAAGTTTTCCAAAATTTTAAATGTATATATCTGCTAAAATTTTGTCTTGTCAACATTTAGGAGTACATTAGCATATAGATGACCTCAAAGTTAACGAACACAGGGGAAAAGCCACAAAACTCCATGGGGTCTATAAGGAGTGGGTGAATATGACCCAAACAATAATATTTACATTCAAAGGCTGAGGAAATTGTGTATTTGTATAGTTCAGGATAGAGTTTGTGCAATGGGTTCTGAAAGCACAAATGTATTAGAATTTTCCCATAGTGAAAGTGGTAGAGACTGGCATAACTGAATAGTGTGCTGGAAAGTTTTTAAATTGTTAATGCACATTTACGCATTTTTACTTTAACAGTAATGTTAAAGGAGTGTTGCTGGAATCAACTTGCGTTAGAGACTTCATCTTGCTGCAGTTCAAGGAAATCCAATCTGCTCTGCAAGCACAGCAACAATTTCTAAGGAAGCCTTTTACTGATAGTTCCCCCATTACTTTCTCTCTGAAAATTATTTTTTGAGAGATCTTAAACAGATGAAAGTGAATTTGGGCATATTTAGCACTAGGGGTTCTGGGACACTCCCTCCCAAGTGAACTCAACTATAAGATGTCTATCCAGTTTCTGTAAACTGAGATTGGCCCGCCTCTTTTTTCTCCTAGCAACTGTAATTGCCAGTCAGCATGTGGAGGTGGAGCCTGTATGAGCTCATTGCATTAATTATTCAAGAGCATTTGGACGAAGAAGGTGAGGCAAGGACAAAAACTGAGCATGTTTGCCTCCCGCTGGCGCCAATAGTAAAATGGTGCCCACCAGAGGATCGGGTGCAATATGCCAACCCTTGGCTGCTGCTTTTGTTTCATTACACTGTGTAAAATATGAGCAGGCTGAGTTTTGAGTGTTAAAAAAGATGTGAAAGAATCTGGAGCTGTCAAATATTTTGCTTCCATAGTCATAAGCGTGTGTGATTGTAATACTGCAGCCAACTGATCAGACCCTCACGACAAGCTAACAGACCACCACCTCCATATTGTCTATTGTGCATACAGGCCAGTCATAGAACACATGCCATTAAGATCCGTGGATCAAGCTGTTTGGATTTCATTGGTGTGAGATTTGGTGTGTTTGTGTGTGTTGAGAGAGAACCTGCTGGTTGGCCAATCTGCCAGTGTATGGTTCAAAACACTGTATTGGTTTCTTTACCAATTAGTTTCTGAATTGGTTTTCTTTTATTTGCTTGTGCTGGGCTGGCTAAGGCAAGCATCACTACTACTGTTAGAGAAAGACCAGTGATCAGTTTTACCAATGTTTTAACCAATATTTACACTTTTCAGCTTAATCGGTTATAATTTTTAAAATATTGAATCAATAAAGGCCACCATCTGGTGGGTTGGTAAATGATATATTTTATATTTTTTATTGTATCCTAAGAACAAAATGTGCATTGAAATCGGTTATAAGACTTTGGGTGTCCAGTCTTCTGACTGCCAAACCAAAAGGGGTAAAATTAAGCTACCTGTCTTTTGTGGCATTTTAGCATGGAAGCATTAGTCGCTTTCACACATACAGCCTTTTCTAGAAAATTACCTGCAATTTTCAGTTTAGAGGTCATATGTGAAGATGACCTGTTCGAAAATACTGGTAAATTTTGCACTGGCTATTTCCCTGAATGAACAGTTGTAACTTTATCTTAAAAGTTCTGTTTTTTTTTTTTTTTTTTTTTTTGCTATGTGTGAACAGAGTAGAAAGATTAGCGGTTTGAGCACATACAAGTTCAGAACATGCTGAAATAAGACGGAGAGAACTCTGGAGTCCATAAAATGTCTTAAAATTGACAGATAGTGAAATTATTTTATTTAGTTGGATGAAATAAAATATATGATATTTTAGAGCTGACAATAGAGGAAATCTGGTAGTGTGTGATGCCCCACGAATTAAATCTGAAGTCATATGTAGAGTAGCCAATGTAAATCAACCATACACACCCACATCATTGAACCACCAAGAAATGGAGATGGCAAACAAGCTCTCAAAGTGGAGAAAACATTTAACGCCACTCACATCCAACTTGCATCACAGTCTCCATCTTTCTATCCAAGATCGCACCAAAATGCACTCGGCCCGTTTCTTTTGAGACAGAGAAGCGAAGCAGCAACATCAACGGCAGCACTCCCTTACATCCCTGTTGTTTGCATCTGTCTTGCATCTCCTAGAACAGGGGCGTGTGTTTCTACGTGAGTTTGTGATCAGATCAACTCGACAGCCAGAGTGATCCACTGTCGTTTAGTGTGTAATGCCCAATTTTTGTCTGTAGCCATTTGTTTTGTCAGTAAGTGTGTGATACCAAGTAATTTTAGAAATAAAATATCCTGGTTAGATTTTAGAAGTTGTGTAGTGTAGTCCAGCTTAAAAGTGCTTCTCTGAGTGGAAGAAGAAATTTGTCGACTGATAAAATAACTACATCTCAGAGTTTAACGCTATTTTGGTGCTGATGTGTAAATGGTCGCAAATGGAAAAAAAGACAGAACTGGTGCATCTGTGAATATGTACCAGATGTGGTATATGTACCAGTAAAGGCAATTAAACCATATTACTGCAATTTACCACATTGCACATGTGAAAGGGGCTAACGCGTCTAAGCCAAACCTTCCCTTTGTGTTTAACTCAAGGTTGGGTATTATTCTAGGTCACTTCTGTTGTTATGTGGTACTTTAAGACACACCCACTCCAGGAAACGTGTCCCGTGCGCTGATCACTGACTTCATTCTGTTTATCAAGGTTCACGAGTTTATGATTATGACTTATGTCATTAGAAGTCCCCTCTTTACATTGACTTGAAACCAGTTTTATGGTTAATCTCCATAGTTAACGTTAAGTATTAAGATTATTATTATGTTTGTAGTTTATTTTTTTTAAGGTGTGTGTTAGGGATGGAACAGGATGGTCGACTAGTTGTCCAACAACCAGTTTTTTGTTTAGTGAGTTTGACCTGTCGGTTTATCTAGATGTTCTTTCCCTTAGCATTTATTTCAGCTTTAATATTTAAGACAGTTTGTTAACAAAGTTGAGATAAAGGTACTATAGTTTTAAATGTTAAATTACCCTTTCTAATGCCTCTGCTTGGCTTCTGAATATCCCCAAGAAATGTGTCTGATCGGTATCCTTTTTGACAAACCTAATTATATTGGGCTTTCTGAAGACCAACAAGTCAACTTGTTCAGTCAGCCCACAGATTTTTAATATGTAGTTTTGCTCATCTGTAGTGTGTATGTGAATGAGTAATCTTATCTGAGTACCTTAAGTGTTGTGTATGCGTTTGTAAGTTAAATGACAGTTAAAGGCTGGCAGATGGTGGGGGGGATGCTGTTTTTCCACTCGAATGAAGCGTCAGCATGCTGTTAAGGTGATTTTCTCGATTTCAGCAGCGACCAGCATTGAACCTGCAGGACTGTAAGTAATACACCCTCCCGGGCCCTCAAGAATCACCCACGCATTTCTGCACTCTGTGATTATGCTGCACTCATCAGGTCTTGGGAGATAAATTGGATATAAACCTCCCACCTCATGTGATTTGACTGTCAGTTGCTGCCATTGAATAGCTCTCTGTGCTGAAGGGGAGCAGAATTGTGCCTGATGTCCGCCTTGAGTATTACGGCTCAGTAATGATTAACTACTGATCCTGTGTGCAAACAGAGCATGAGCGAAGCGATTCCAGCTTTATCTTAATTGCACTTTATCAGTCTCTCTCTCTCTCTCTCTCTCTCTCTCTCTCTCTCTCTCTCCTCTCTCCATCTCTATATCTATCTCTATCACACTACTGGAAAATGTTTGCTAGCATTGCTACCTTAAGTTAGTTACTCAAAAAAACTGTCTGGTTCCACCAAACATTTTATTTATTTTTCTGCTGGCCCAATTTGACCTGTCACACTTAGAAATAGCTCAGAGATCAATGTTTGTAGAAACCTCTGGGTGGGTGTGTGTGTGTGTTGTTACCTTCCTGAATTGTGTATCTTTGACTTTGGGTTCAATCAAGGCTTGCTCGTCAGTTGTGAATGCTGTTCCTGATATTGTTTGTGAGAAGTTGTGATTGGTGAGCCTGACTGAATAAGACTGTATCTGGTTTGTGTTCCTTGAGGCGCTATAAAAATGGGGTTTGTTCATAGTTTTTCAGTAGAGGAAACCTATTGGCTGGCTCATATCTCAGTCTTTCTCATGAAGTCGGTGCCAGAACTCCTCAACAAAGCTCTCCTCTGGCGGGGTAATGTAGTGGTTAAAGATCCAGTCTAGCAGCCAAAAGGTTGTAGGTTAGAACTCCACAAGGTACTTTTAACCTCAGGTTGCTCCAAGGACTGTCCCTGAATTAAATATGTTAAAAAAGTAATTATACTCAAAAGAAAAGCCCTGTTCACATCATCGCTGGATGTCGCCAGTCTCTTTACTCCGTGGCGCTACTGGGTGTTCCTACTTCTCAGTATAGCAGCCAGTGGTAGCTCTAACATTTTTGGTCAGCTGCACAACTTGCCATAGCTTTAGAAAATATGATCACATATGAGATATATTGTCAGTAAAATTAAGATGGCATTCTTATTTGACAAGGAATCATTTAGTTTTGCTACTAAGGAACATTCTGCAGGGGGAGAGAGTTTTTACATAAACTGCAGCAGTGCCTAATGCATCATATCATAAACAAGACAAACTCACAATGCTGACAATTTCAGGTACGTCATCCACTTTGATAAGAAACTTGCTGCTAAAAATGCCACTTCTGGAGGGGAAAGTGTTTTTATTAGAGCTGTCAAAATTAACGTGTTAACACATGGGATTCATTTGAAAAAGTTTTAACGCGTTAATTTTTCTTAATCGCAATAAACACATTTACCATTAATAAAGCATAATCCAGCAAAAACACTGGTGGGACTAGGGCAGAACCTTTGCGATGTTTCCGCCCAGAGTCATTACACTGACGCACACACCACAACACAAAATAATGGTGAGTAAAATCATCTTAACACTATTTACATGTACAAAACAAGCCCAGATGGGACTTGTGACAGAAAGCAAGAACTTTGCAGCCTCTGTAAGGCACAATTTAAATACCACAGAAGCAGGTCAAATCTTAATTTTCACGAAAATGCAGAATGAGACGTTGTCTACTGCACTTTTCATGTGGAGTTCAAAGTGGCGCTTGACACTGGTGTTGACGCCCTGACATGAATCATGAACGCGGCTTCATGATTGCTGTATAAGTGGATAGCCACAGTCTGCCGGGCCAGCTGATTAATATTTTGGAGGATGAGTGTTCAAGAGATTTAATGTCCATTGCAATGAATTTGTGTAACTTTTAATGTTACTTGAATTGGTGCTATTTTAGTGTATTTCTATCTTTATATTGTGGAAGGCTTTAAGACACTTTAATAAAACATTCTTTTTCTTATATATTGTTTTGCTTTCTTTCCTAAAAAGGAAATAAATGCATTTTGACAACAAAATAAGTATTTATAGAGTCATATTTCAGCACTTTTAAGATCTGTGATTTGATTGTGATTAAATATGAAAAATTATGCAATTAATCACGATTAAAATTTTAATCGACAGACAGCATAAGTTTTTATATAAACTGCAGCAGTGCTTATTGCATCATATCATTAACACGATAAACGATCTTTCAAAGTATGAATCAAACTCACTCAGAATACCTAAAACTTCTGACACTGTTTTCCACGCATCATTTTGTAAATTATATCCATGTATGTGGTTATACAGATAAATAGGGTTAGGTACCAAGAACCGGTTCCTGTTCAGAACTTGTTCCATTCTTTAAAAAATACCAGAATCTTATGATCTTCATGACTTTCGGTTCCATTAATGGTTCCCCTGCATGCAATTTTCCACTGATGCAGATGGAACACTGCACTCAAATACTCTGAAAGTGTTTCCAGGGGCGCATTTCAGCAGCAGTGATGCCCTCTTCTGAGTCTAGAGCGTAAAACTCACAGTGCTACCAGTGTATTTTGATTTGCAAACAAATTACTCTTATAAGCCGGCTCTTTTGAATATAAAGCGCAAAAAATTTGCCGCTCCCGGTATAATCCAATTCCCTAAAGAATGGTTTAATAAACATAAGGTGCTTCCGGTATAGTCCAGTATAGAAGTAATCAAGCACAAGTTATGAATTTCCAACTCAAAATGAAATGAAAACTGTTGAAGTCTCACAAGCCTGAAGTATAACATTAGACTACATAACACAGTCTAAACTGTCTCTGGAACTGTTACTGTTATTTAATGTTTCTTCAGACTTGTGAACCTTTAATCAAGCAGTGCAGTTACTGACTGGTTCTTCACAGATTTTTTTTGTAATAAGTGGAATTTATTAAAATCATAAATTAAATATACCATCATATTTCTTGCATTGATTTTTACTTAAAATATAGTTAGGATCAAATATTGGCTGCAAAGTCTGCAAAGACACATTTTACAAGAATTTACTTAATTTAAAGAACTTAATTGATTTCTGATCTGTTCTGTAAAAGTCTGAAATTATCTCACCATTTGGCAACAGAATGCAGAGGGCAGTAAATACAATAGCAGTTAGGGTTGCACGATATACCGGTGCTACAGTAGTATCGCGATTCTAAAGCTTCAAAATACTGCCGGTGCCACAGTATTTTTTAAACTGTAGAACTTTATGTTGTATGTGCACTAGTCAATATTATTTTTGCTAAAACCTTCATTTGAATCAGACCTATGTCTGCAATAACATTAGAAATGTGGCGTCCCTTTTAAGAGTGCAAAATTTGCCCCTTATATGGTATTGTTTATTTTTCAATGTGTGGTTTTCCCATGCTTCAAACACACACATCTGAATCCCAGCGTGTTCATTTGGCAGTCATGTCTCCTAATGGATAATATGGATTTAAATAAAACTTTAGAGAGCGAGAGGCTTTTTAAAAAGCACAATTCACATCACGAGTTTTTGAATTATTTTGGGTTTTGCCTGATGAGAATGGGAAAACCCATCTGCCGTGAATGTCAACAGAGATTTCAAGGGGGGGGAACACCAGCAACCTTATTAAACACCTTTGGACACATCCCACTGCTTCTGCAGCATACACACAGGTTAGTGCCCCTTCATTTAACCTAAATGCTTTTTCTTAACATTTATAGATTTATAATTTCTCGGAAAAATCGTATGTTGCACTCAAATATTTTCCAGTTACAAATGCATGGTGGCGGTAACTTTGCACTTATGATCAGCTGCGTTTCCCAAAAGCATCATAAGCATTAAGTAGATCGTAGAACCCATCGGCACCAATAGTCTCTTTGACTATCAACTTTAGGTTGCGATGCTTTTGGGAAGCACAGCCCAAATCGGTTTGATCACGTCCCTGAGGCGTGCAGTCTAACCGGTGTGTGTGTATGTAATCTGCATTCGCGCTGCTGTTTACCAGGAGAGAGGAGCTGCAGTGGTTGTAATAATGAAACCGTTGCTTAAAACAGTCTTTTAAATGTTACAATATCTGTATTTTTATGTTTCCAACATTCAAATAATCACAGAAATAATGGAATAAGAGTTTAAAGCCATTGCCGTTTGAACTGGCTGTTTTGATGCGCTGACGTTTTTTTTTTTTTTTTTTTTTTTTTTTAATACATCAAACTAAGAATGTATTAGGTATCAAGTTAGTCCATTTGAGCCTTCTCTCAGTTCATCCATCAGTTATTTTCACCACTTCCGGAGCAACAAGTGGAATGTCTAGTTTCTAAGAATCACTATGACAAACTCATGTGGTATCGTGTTACTACTTGGTATTGTGATACTTTAGCTGGTATAGTATCTTAAAATTTTATTATGATATTGTGACAACCCTAATAAGAATTGCATTTCTCATTTCCAAATAATTCTATAAAAAAAAAAAAAGTACTAAAAAAAATTACTGCCATTTGTTACTGGAACTGTTATGGAACCGGAATCATTAAGAGGAATCGGAATCAGAACTGGAATTCCTTATGATTCTCATCCCTACTGACAAATTATATAGAACTGTGAAATCGATGACAACAACTCCATATTTCCTGCATTCAACTCCAGTATCTCACAAGAGACGGAATTATGTGAGTTTCACCTTATTCACTCATTGGTAGTCATTGTGTGATATCGCTCTGCATTTGCATAAAGTTAAGCTTTTCTGAACTTTGTCGCATCTCTTGACTCGCCCACGCCCTGTCACCAGCGGTCGCTGTTGCTTGTCGCCGAAAGTCACCAGCTCTCATTGAAAATGAATGATCTCCTGTCGCTTTGTGGCTGTGAGTTGCTGACAGTGTGAACAGAGCATAATTGTTTAAAGTAATGTCCACATTGAAAGCGAAAATGTCACATGAAGTGCCAGAATCACTATCAAAGTGCACATTCCTATTTCTGATTGGCTCTTTTGACAGCTTGAGTACTCGACAGATTAATCAGCCAAGTACTTAGTGGGACTGTGTTCTGTCTGGGCTGTTTTTTAATTGTTGGTCGATGTACACGCGTCAGGATGATGATATTTGCCATTACATCTGTCTTGCTTTTTTTGTAATTCGTGTTTTAATGGGAGTGTATCAAGTTAAAAATAGTTTAACTATTTAGAATGCATCTCAAGACCTTTTGTGTTCCATTCCATCAAGTCTGGGTCTTGAAGCAAAACCGTTTGAGAACCACTGCTTTATTGTGTCATGCCTGCTTAAAACAGTGTATGTTTGATGCTTTAGATTGAAGTGTTAGCAGTGAATACTCTCCTCTGTTGAATAGGGGAAGGACTTTCTTGTGCTCCCTGTGTTCAGGATGACTCTGCCTTAGGGTAGCACACAGCTTGTCTATCTATCTCTTTCAGTCTCTTTCTCTCAGAGATCATCAGTCTGACTCTCACATGCTGGCCCTAAGACAGACTAAGACAGTACAGCTTTTGGCAGCATTCACTTCATATAGACAGGTCTCTCCAGTCTGAGACCTTCCTCTCTCTGCACACTCCCTCTTTTCTCTTTCTCTGTTTTCTCTATTTGATCTTTTTGTTCTCTATCTGTTTTCTCTATCTGTTCTCTCGTATCTGTTTTCTCTGTCTGTCTTCCTCTGTGCCTCAGTCTGGCTGGATGGAGGGCTTTACCATAAATTAGCCTAGAATGTAAAGCTGTAGACATTGCTTGTCGTTTTAAACAGATGGATTGTGTTTGGATCCAGTCTGTGTTGTTGGGTTGGTGGTGAGAAATGTGATGTAACATTCTTAAGCTGGAACTTTCATCTCACCTGGTTCTCTAAGCTGGCACTGTATAGCCATGGAGGCGGAATCATTCTTTTGCTGTCTGGAATAATCGATAAAAGCACAGCATTTTCCAAAACTTCGATGATGATTATATTAGGGGTAGAAATCAGCAGAGACCTGGCAATAAAATGTTATATCAATATCAAGGAAAACAATACAACAGGATTGTATATTTAAAATTTTTTTTTTTTTTTAAATGCTTAGTGACAGGGTTTTGACATGGCTCACCGGACTCATGGGGGCCCGGGAAGGTACTGCAGGGAGTCCTTGTAAAATATATGCATCTGTAAGATAAGATATTAAGACATCTTAACTGTTTAAATGAACATTAATGTAATAATTCTATTTAATGGTTTTATTGAAAGTTATTAGAAGGTATTACAGAGAAAATCTAGCTTCTATATTAGGAATCCCTCAGTTGGCTGAGAGTCTGTGTGGGGGTCCCTGGGTCTGCAAAGGTTCAAAATGTTCAAGAGTTTTACCATAGTGCAACATCTTTAATGTGAAGGTCACAGTATTTTGACCTTCCATATTTACACCACAATATTAGTGTGTTTTATGTGTGGTATCCTGCTCTGCTTTTATTCAGTAGTCTTAAAGAGGAAGGATTTTCCTCTTCACTGTCAGTTCAGAATCTGTTCAAAACATTCAAACAATCCTTGTTTGTTATATGGATGTTTATTCAGCAATGATTTAAATTCTGCACTCACCCAGCAACTATTAAATATTCTTCAAACGAGTCATTTCATATTCATGTTTCCTGTCTGGCACCAGCAGTCCAGTGACTGATCAAACCCTCTCTGTTCCTCTCTCTTTCTTGATCAGGACCAGTTTGAAAATCTCGACAAACACACACAGTGGGGTATCGACTTCCTGGAGCGCTATGCAAAGTTTGTCAAGGAGCGTCTGGAGATCGAGCAGGCCTATGCAAAACAGCTACGGTGAGTGTCTAGTTACCATTGGTTAACATTACCATACTGTATATCTGTCAATATTTCAATGTAAAATAATAACCATCATTTACTAACCCCCCCCCCCCCCCCATGAAATCAGTAAGTAAAATAATTAAATTGGAAATGAAGTGATAGTGATACAGTGACTCAGATTCAGTCTGTGTAGTTGTGTGTACATTGGGACATTCTATTGACAATATCTGTGATTTTAAAATATATTTGTTTAAAGGGATAGGTCACCCAGAAAACAAATTGTCATCATTCACCCACTTGTGGGGTTCCAAACTTGCCTCCTTTCTTCCATAGCACACAAAAGGAGATGTAAGACAGAATATTAGGGACTGACAGCCTCAGTCACTGTTCACTTTCACTGAAAAAAGCCTCCTCCGTCCCATTAACAGCTCTTTCTAAAACCTTGCCCTCCAAAGACATGTCTACAAACCCAAATGAAATACTTCTGATGGACTAGTTTTTTGATTGGCTTAAAAGTGAGTACCCGCCAGAGCATGTGAGCGGCGTGGAGCGAGTTGTCGCTCCGCTCAAATATTCGCTTATGTGCAGTCGCTTTACTCCAACACTTGAGGTCAAAAGTCTTCGCTCTGCACCTCGCTCACGAGCACTCATGAGCGAGAGGAATGTTGGAGCGGTGCAGCATGAAATTAGAAAGAGATGAGACGACATTTATTTGTCAACATTCTTTTTAATTTTTTTGCAGCATGTAAAAACAAAAAAAAACAAAAAAAACTTGTCATAAAGGCATACAACCTAATTTTTCATGGCGCAAATGACAGCTGCACAAACGATACTTTGTTCTAGGCTACTTTAAAAATATAGCCTTGTTCTCTCTGCCCTATTCTGTTGTGACTATTTTATTAGTTTGTCAAGAAAATGTCAAGAGTACATGTCTGCAAATTCTTGGTAAAGGGTGACTACTTTGAAGATGCTAAAATATAACACAGTTTTGATTATTTTGGATTTTGTTTAGTCACAACATAATTCCCATAGTTCCATTTATGTTATTCCACAGTTTTCATGACTTTACGATTATTCTAAAATGTGAAGAAAAAATTATAATAAAGAATGAGTACGTTTCAAAACTTTTGACCGGTAGAGTGTGTGTGTGTGCGTGTGTCTATATATATATATATATATATATATATATATATATATATATATATATATATATATATATATAATTTTATCAATTTTTTTAAATAGTTTTATCAATATATTTTTTTAAATATATAGTTTATTATGTGTCCAGGAGTGTTAGTTTTTCATGTTTATGAGATGTTACAGACATTACAGCTGATTTTCTGTTAAGCTGCTTTGGAACAATGTTTATTGGGAAAAGCACAAATAAAAAACTAGACAAAAATGATTTGACTTGTTTGTTACAATGTTTGTTTCTACTTTGGCAACAAAATCTCAATCTTCTGTCTTTACACTGTCAAATAAACAAGTGATAGCCAGTGCTGGAGCATTTTACCAATCAGAAATTAGCATAATTAATTCTGATACAAGTAATGGCCAACACCATCCAATCACTGCCAACCATATTAAAATAAAATTTAGCATTATAAATTCTAAATCTATGTACTGATTACCATTGTCCCTTGTCTGCCAACATGTTGAGTGGTGCAAGCATCATCTGCAGCCTGAAACTGAACTTTTGGTGAATGTACTTGGCTGAATAGGAAAGCTATAGGATGCTCCCTTGCTCCGTAGTTAGTGAATGACTTAACACAGTGTTTCCCAACCACTGTGCCGCGGCACACCAGTGTGCTGTGAAAGACTGTCAGGTGTGCCATGGAAAATTATCAGATTCCACAAAATAAATCAGGGCTCCGGACTGAGACTACATTTTCAACCATTTTTCCGAACAGTTCGATTAAACTTTGCAAGAGGTTGCATTGGTGCGACTACAAAGTTGGCTGACTTTCTGATTGTGCTCTGTCATTTTTTGTTCCGTATGAGAAATATCAAACGGCAAGTGTTCCAAACGTGAAAGGAAACAGCTTTACCCTGATCAGTTAGCGCTGCTCAATGGACAGATCAGCGCAGAGACGTGCATTTACACGTGGACCGGTCTCGAGCGCTCAGCCGTGCAGATCATCATACACAGAGCTGCGAGAAGCACGGGCTGTGTCGTGAATTCGGCATTGATTATTTGTTTAAAACCTCTATGAAAGCCCATAATGTGTCGATGATTAAACCAGTTTAAAATTGTATTAAACGGCCCCAACATTCTAAACAGCATTGAAAAGGAATAAAGGAGAAATATTCACAGTGAACAGACAGAAATTGTAAGGTTTCAATCCACACATCACAGATATTAAAAAAATATATTTACCATTAACTTATATCAATATAATAGTGAGAATACAATTTAATTTCAGATTGTGTTTTTCTTACGGAAAATGCCATAATTTGTTTTATGGTTGCTGCTAATCATGGTTTTACTTATACTTTTGGTTACTATGATCTTATTTCAAATGCCACAGTTAAAAATATGGATACAATGGAACTTTCCTTCTGTGTAAAACCTTTTCTAATGCCCTCTGATTGTAGAAAAAGGCTTTGTTTGTCTTCAGATGACTGTATTTTAATCATCAAGATCCTGATAAAAAGAAAGAAACTGTGAAAGAAAACACATTTTCTTTCAGTTGGACCGGTGCGACTAACTCAAGTGCTGGTGCGACCATTTGTCGAATTTACACTGGTGCTACCACTCTTAAATGTTAGTCTGGAGCCATGTAAATAAATAGATAAATAAAAAATATTTGCGTTGGCATTGCAAGAACAAATCTAAAATAAGATGCAAATTTGTTGTTTTATTCATTACCCAATTTGCACTCTTGCCACCTGTGATCTCATTACCTTACCTACGTGACTTGCTTTTTTTGCATAGCCGAATTTCAAACATTACGAGTAAACGCAACTAAAATGGACAGAAAACATGGAAGTTCTTGAAAAGGAAAACTATCAACGATGGTTATGTGGGACAATGGGATAGAGGTGTGCCATGGGATTTGTTTAACTGTAAAAAGTGTGCCGTGGCAGAAAAAAGGTTGGGAAACACTGACTTAACCTCCAGTGTGCTCTCTATCTGCACTGGTCTCAGAACAGTTTGATATGCACCTTATTTTCATCCTAACTCCACATAAGGCCTCTGAAAGCAACTTTTTTCAGCTTTTGGATGAACCCATTGATTCTCAATGTGATAATGTTCAGTAAATATAGGATTCCTAAGGGAAGAAAAAAGGCCTACAGTCCTTGAAAATAGTTATTGTTTTTAACAGTGTGCCGTTTCACTATAAATCGTTCAAAAAATGGCATAATGGATGAAACCTAAGGCTCTAGTCTTTTGACTCAAACTAGTTTCAGTGTAAAACTTAATGAAGTTTCTTACCAGATATAGTTTTGTTGGCATTTCTCCCAAAGACAGACTCCGCTGTGATCGGCGGCATGTTGTTGTGTCACATGACTCTGTACGTCAAAAGTGTAACCCTTTACTGACAGCCCAGAGTGTTCTGAACTGAAGTCAGTTTAAATGAAATTAAATTATGCATAGCCTGTAGCGAAAACAAAACCCAATGTCTGCTTAGGAGGACGCTATAAGGTGTAAGATTTGATGTGTGATCAAACTGAGAATGAGACACTTGCTGTGAATTTGCCACAGGATATGCGAAGAGCTGCAGCTGGGACCATCCCTCTCCTCTGTCTGGGATGCTTAGGTCCCTGTAGGCATTTCGCTGTTGCCTGGATACAGTTATAGAGTCCCTCTTTTTTTGCCTCTCAAACTGAGACATGGGCCGTTACACATGGCAACACCCAGACTGCTTTCTCTCAAGTGTTGCCATATAGAGAGGTTAATGGAGCCGAAGCACATTATCCTTGTTTGATTTTTACACCACTTTTTGTTTTTTATTTAATCATGTGTTTTGGTTTTGTACATTTTTTTTAGATTCACTAGGGCTGCCACTAACAACTTTTTTTGGTCTATTAAGCTGTTGATTTTTAGTGGTACATGCTAAGGCAAGCACTATTACTATCACTCATACTTGCATTAGGGGTTTGATCAAATTTCTAACTCTAAATATTAAACACTGGAGTGTAACTTGTCCCACACAGTTTGTGCTATGGATATGAATGATTTAGGAGAGATATGCTTTAACTTCAGGTGATCAAACTTATGATTATCATACTGGCAGAAAAATCCAATAGAGTTAGAATAAAGCAGCGACCCTAGATGGAAGTGTGCTCTTTTTACTTGGGCCAGTAAGCAACAACCCAAACAGCTTAGCAACTGCATAGTAACATCCTGGCAACCACCCACAGCACCCTTTTATGGTTGTGCAGAGTTTTGCACTGGCGAGCACCACACATTTTCTTCAGAAACTGTAACACATTTTTATTGAATAAACTAACAAAAAATAGCCAAATATTATTTCCAGCATATATAGCAAAAGCATGTTATTCCACATCCTGTCCAATGCTCTTCTTCAAATAAATTGCAATTTTAAGGCAATGAAACAAACGAAGAACATCACACAGCATGTAGCACATTTACAAAGGCTATAAATGTATTAAATATATACTTTTTCCTCCCAAATTAGTTTGCTGATTATTTGTATTATTTCTTTTCATTTCATTTTATCATCATTTAGTTGCCGCAGCCCTAATACTCAGTATAATCATAAGCATTGACATAGGAATAAAGCTGCCTTGAGTTATCGGTGTACTAATCATAAACAGATTGTGAAATTGGAAGTGTTTCATATGGTTTGATCTGTTTCATGAAGTGAATTTGAGGAACCTTCCATATAGGAAGTGACAAGCATCATTGATGCAGTTTTGTGGGGGTCTTAGTTTGGGAGGAGGGCTAGCTAACTCCTTGAGAACACTTGACAGACCCGCAACCCTGCCCCCCATCCCTCAAGCAGTCTCAAGAGCTCCCAAATAACATTTGCCTCTGTGTTCCTTCCCCCGAGTTTGTTATTGTGCATGGGACGAGGGGAGAGGGAAGACCGATTAGCATATCAGCACTTTTTTGCCTGTTTAACGTGGCCTACTTTAATTCTCTGATGCACAAACAAAACACTGTTTTCCCTTCACAGCCGTATGA